>NC_133325.1:304524312-305161812 GCF_042186555.1 Aquarana catesbeiana
GAAAATAAAAAAAGAAATTTGCATCCCGTATGCCTTGTTTCAAGCATCTAGTTAATGTTCTTCAAGTGCTGCAGAATTCTGGGAATGCTTTTTATAATTATGCTTATGAAAATGTCACTTTTTCTCCCTTTTTACTTATTTTTGGTGACTAATCACTGTTCTCTGATGTACACTAATTTGTCACGTACAATTCTATCAGCTCCTTTAATTCAGTCTCTCATTATTTTATAACTTGACAGTTGTGCTCTGCTAGAAAATTGGCTTTCAAAATTACGGTTAGTCACTCTGGGCTTATGCAGAGTCATTCACCCTGTCAACCACAGATCTTCAGAGGTAGCTTTGTACCAATGCACACAAAGCTTCTTTTTTACCTTCTAAGCAAAACTGTGACTTTTAAAGATAACTGTATCACCCCCTAACTTCATTGTGTTACATTCAACATTACATCAGTTACACATAATTCCCAATCTTCAATATACTGTTTTATGATCAACTGCAAACCTGTTTAAATGAAAACTGGTGTCTAATAAAAAAAAATTAAAAATAAGGGAAATTAAATGATAAAACATAGCAAACTAAAAAGTCAAGCAAATATTTTTTACCTGATTGCATTGGAATCACAGGTCATTTAAACCTTAGTAACTTACACCTCAATAAGCATATTAGTTTATTACCTTGGGCTATTTATTAACAGAACTCACATACAGTAGGTTGCATAGTATCCTAGGTGCTAAGCTTTTATTTTTTGCTCGGATGTACTCATTTTAAGGAAGAGGAGACTATACTCACAGGAGTTAAAATCTTTCCACATGCTAACTGATGTTCAACCCCCAACTCCCCCCCCCCCCCAAAAAAAAGAATGGGATTTTTAAACACCACCAATTACTCATAGATAATAAACAATAAACACATGAATTGTATTAGAAAAAATATAAAAAGAGCTTTCATAAAACCAAAAGGCTGGAATTAGCCAACACTGTCCAAGATATCATAAACATCTAACTATAGACATGCCACACAATGTATGTTACAATCAATCAAATTTAGACATATTGTTGCTTGTGTGTCCACCATGTTTAAATTTCAAGATAAACTTCTTCAGGGTAAAAATGGTCACCCCTCACATTTTTATAAATATTGTATTATATCTTTTAATGTGACAACACTGAAGAAATTACATTTTGATATAATGTAAAGTAGTCAGGGTACAGCTTGTATAACAGTGTGAATTTGCTGTCCCCTCAAAATAACTCAACACACTAATTAATTTAGTGTTTGCCATTAATATCTGGCAACAAAAGTGATTAGACCCCTAAATGAAAATGTCCAAATTGGACCCAGTTAGCAGTTTTTCCTCCCCAGTGTCATGTGACTCGTTAGTGTTACAAGGTCTCAGGTGTGAATGGGGAGCAGGTGTTTTAAATTTGGTGTTATCTCTCTCACTCTCTCTCATACTGGTCACTGGACTGGTCACTCTGAGGATCTGAAAAAAGTAATTGTTGCTCTTCATAAAGATGGCCTAGGCTATAAGAAGTTTGCCAAGACCCTGAAACTGAGCTGCAGCAAGGTGGCCAAGGCCATACAGCGGTTTAACAGGACAGGTTCCACTCAATGCAGGCCTCGCCATGGTCGACCAAAGAAGTTGAAAGCACACGCTCAGGGTCATATCCAGAGGTTGTCTTCGGGAAATAGATGTATAAGTGCTACCAGCTTTGCTGCAGTGGTTGAAGAGGTGGGGGGTCAGCCTGTCAGTGCTCAGACCATACGCTGCACACTGCATCAAACTAGTCTGCATGGCTGTTTTTCCAGAAGGAAGCTTCTTCTAAAGATGATGCGCAAGAAAGCTCGCAAACAGTTTGCTGAAGACAAGCAGACTAAGGATATGGATTACTAGAACCATGTTCTGTGGTCTGATGAGAACAATATAAACTTATTTGGTTCAGATGGTGTTAAGTGTGTGTGGCGGCAACCAGGTGAGGAATACAAAGACAAGTGTGTCTTGCCTATAGTCAATCATGGTGGTGGGAGTGTCATGGTTTCGGGCTGCATGAGTGCTGGCGGCACTGGGGAGCTACAGTTCATTGAGGGAACCATGAATGCCAACATGTACTGTGACATACTGAAGCAAAGCATGATCCCCTCCCTTTGCAGACTGGGCCGCAGTGCAGTATTCCAACATAAGGACCCCAAACACACCTCCAAGATGACCACTGCCTTGCTAAAGAAGCTGAGGGTAATTGTGATGGACTGGCCAAGCATGTCTCCAGACCTTAACCTTATTGAGAATCTGTGGGGCATCTTCAAACAGCAGGTGGAGGAGCGCAAGGTCTCTAACATCCACCAGCTCTATGATGTCGTCATGGTGGAGTGGAAGAGGACTCCAGTGGCAACCTGTGAAGCTCTGGTGAACTTCATGCCCAAGAGGGTTAAGGCAGTGCTAGAAAATAATGGTGGACACACAAAATATTGACACTTTGGGCCCAATTTGGATAATTTCACTTAGGGGTATACTCAATTTTGTTGCCAGCTAATGGCTGTATGTTGAGTTATTTTGAGGGGACAGCAAATTTACACTATTATACAAGCTGTACACTCACTACTTTACAATGTAGCAAAGTGTAATTTCTTCAGTGTTGTAACATAAAAAGATATAATAAATGATTTACAAAAATCTGAGGGGTGTACTCACTTTTGTGAGATACTGTGTGTATATATATATATATATATATATATATATATATATATATATATACACACAGTCTGGTTCATATTCTAGTCTAGCTCTATATTCACTGGTGTTTTAGTCATTATCCTTTCACTTTCACCACTGCGGGAGTCTGTGGTTGCATTTCTCTTTTTTTCTCCCTTTTTTATTTACACCCTGGTCACTTTGCTGGACACTTTTTATACATATCCACAGACTCTCCTTGCATATGTGCATTGCTATTATTTACATATCTACATATATTTACATATATACTATTACTATTTTCAGAGTGGTGCAGATTCCTATTTGTTGTTCACTCTTCACTCTCATCATCATTCAAACACGTTTTTTGTCCTGGTCATTGGCTGTTCCCTGGGCTTTTTTGTCAATATGGGGTACTGTATGTGCATTAATGAGGAAAAAAAAAATAACTTAAATGATTTTAGCAAATGGCTGCAATATAACAAAGAGTGAAAAATGTAAGGGGGTCTGAATACTTTCCATTCCCGCTGTACAACTGTATATGTTCATGAGTTTTAACATTTTGATGCAATAGGAAGTTCTTAGGTTGTGTAGGCTCAATCCCTTTCCACTGTCACGTATTATCATGTTCCTTTATGTATATATATATATATATATGAATTTTATCATGACGTTACTTATTGATTTGTATGGTATGCAATAAATGCATCGTGTCTTGACCCTTCTTGGATCACTGCATTTAAAGTCCCGCTCTGCCCCTTTTTCTGTTTATACATATAGGGATGGAGGCATGAGACTACACCAGGTCTCTGCCTGATTTAAAGTCCCAAACTTCCACCTCATTTTTTGCTATGCAATTAGGGATAGAAGCACGCAGCCTCCACTAAACTCAGTCTGACACTAGCAGTCGGTTTATCTCATGTGCAGCTGGTTATATTATTTTGTCCATCTCATATTGGTTTTTTGTTTATTTTGGTCCAATAATATTTTTTATGCTGTCCTAGGATTCAGATACCCACTATGCTGTTTCTAGACCACCTTTTTTTTATTTTCGAGTTATCATGTTTCACATTCCATGCTGACAGTGTTTTTTTGATCTGGTTCATTGGGCTTCTGCCCAATTCACTTCCGGGAGTTGCGATGCACACCTTGGGATCTCCTCTCTCCCCCTTGGGAACAGGTGGATACTTCCGCGCTGTGCATCGATATCACGTCATATGCAGCATGCGTGCGGTGACAGCTTTGAGCGCCATCACGCCGTTAGTGTATTCCACCTGCAGCTCATGGGGGTTCATTTGGCGCCAAACTTCGGGCGGTTCTCCATTCTGGGGCTGGCACCTCCCCCTCACTGAGCGTGCTAACGTGATGTTTGGTAGCATTTTAATGCGTGGGCCCTTCTAGGTCGCACTTGGAGCAGATTGTCCATCCTATTGGTTCTCCCTGACACTATGGCTAAACCCTTTATACCATGTTTTTACATGGCCAAGTACCAGGTAATATTTATAGTTATATGATTACAGCTCTATCTTGCTGTTATCATTTAAATATAAAATATTTGGCACAATTGCTAATTTTACATATTCACATTCTTTATAGAAGCCCTTCAAGACATTTTTTTTGCTATCTACAATTGTACTTCAGGGACCACCCCTTCATGGAGATTTGTCCTCCCCTTGTGTGGCCATGTGGGGGTTCCATCTGCACCTTATGTTGCCACAGCTCCCGGAAACGATGCCCCTAGAGGGGGCATTCCAGCTCTCAATTTTGCACTTCCTTATGGCGGTTGTGAGCATTCTTTGATAAGGGTACATTCTTGACCTACTCCTACTTTTCTGTGTCTGTTTTTCCCTGTCTTCAAAGCAGTGACCTTGAAACCTATATATTTCATTTCAGATGATTACATTGCTGCTCCTGAAGAGTGGATATAAATACTTCATGAAACGCGTAGAGCCTTTGTATATGCAATGCTCCAGCCGACCATTTTATTAATACTATTCATATGTACAACTGTATATGAGTTGTAAAATTTTGATCCAATAGGAAGTTCTTAGGTTGTGTAGGCTCAATCCCTTTCCACTGTCATGTATTATCATGTTCCTTTTTTTTGTATATATATATATATGAATTTTATCATGACATTACTTATTGATTTGTATGGATTTGTATGGTATGCAATAAATGCATTGTGTCTTGACCCTTCTTGGATCACTGTGTGTTAAAGTCCCGCTCTGCCCCTTTTTCTGTTTATACATATAGGGATGGAGGCATGAGACTACACCAGGTCTCTGCCTCATTTAAAGTCCCAAACTTCCCCCTCATTTTTTGCCCCAAGATTTTTCTTAAGAGACTTGAAGTCTCCTTGCATATCATCCTAGATCGTAAATTAAGGGTCTTGACACTTAGACAAACAATATAAGGTCCATAGGCTGGTGTGTATCGTAGGAGACCAATGTCTCGTATTTCAAGAAAACCATGAGTTGAAACACTTTTTTTCCTCAGGACTGAGAAACAAAAATAGGGCTTATTCAAAAAGTTGCCTTATAGACAAACCTTATTACTCATAACAAGTAATTGTTTTGGCGATAATTATCATTATAGTATTATTATATTATATTGGAGTAATTATATGCATAATTAATTGAACAATGTTACCTATTTTAGTTTATAGATTTTTTTATTATACTTTTTATAAAAATATATTCACAATATATTATTTGGATATATTCATAAAAATATATGAGTATATCTTTATTCATATAGACATTGCATGTTTGTAATATTATGAAAAATCTAAACCTATGGAGTTTCTTAAAGTAAGAATTCTTGTGAAATAATACATGGGGTTTGAGTGCTGTGTTACCTAACTCCCAGGATATGTGAGAGTTAAGTAATTGTGTGGGTTAGACATTCTTAGAAGACATATATCTCATGGATAGAGACGAAAGTCTGGAAAAGAGACTGTTACAAAAATGATATTTTTGTAACAAGAGCTTGTGGTAAAATTTCTCATCATTTGTATCACCCATATAATTTGATATTTTAAGTCATTTCTTTTTGTATTATCACCAGATATATTTAATATTATTTTGCACTGAATTTTTAGTTAATAAATATATATATTTTAGCACATCGCTGTATTCATTTTTGTCTTCAAACTAGAATGGATAAACAAATTTGAATTACTTGGTTGATTTGTGGAAAGACGTGAAAATCTCTTAAACCATACATTTTTTCATATTTGCCTAACTATAATACTGTTAATATTTCAATATAAGCATCTGACAATACTGTACAGTTAATTAAAAACTGTCAAAGCTTAGACTGAAGATTGTGAGTCTGCTCTCTAACCTTCTGCAAGGTAGATGAAAGATTTTAATTGCTCTATGAGTAAAACAATTATGATGTAAATGCATTTAACCACTTCAGCTTTGGAAGGTTTTACCCCCTTCCTGACCAAGCCATTTTTTGTGATACGGCATTGTGTTACTTTTTTAAAAAAATTTTTTATTGAATTTTAAAAGAACATACAAAAACACATATAACAATTGAGTGATAGCCTAACACCAGGCCTCACTCAAATGAAAATAAAAAAACAGTCTCAGCACTGGGCCCTTAGCATAACTCTGGGGCTTGAACAGGGGCATGATGACAATAAGTATCCTTATGCAGATATCTTGTATGCAAGTACAGACAGTGATACACTCTGGCTCCACACATCCATGATATACCAACTGCCATCCAGTACTAGCATCAGACCCACATATGCAATATCTAGGTCCATTTCTCACCCCCCCAAGAACATTAATAATTAATAGTCATCAATACCCACCAGCTTCATACCTGACATAGATTGAACTTCCAACAAGTAATAGAATACATCAGTTTATTCAGACAGCATAGAAGAACTATTCATCCAACCGCTCGTGACATCATTTGACGCCACAATGCGGGGATGTATTGTTTTTCCATCAGACTCTGAGGGCAGGACAGATGCAGACTCATCTCCGGGGTTCGCTCTGGATTGATCATCCGTCACCTCTGCCTCCTCCGTTCTCACTGTGTACAGCATGATGTTGGTGGAGGCACATCCTGGGCCTTGGGTTTGGTTACCTCATCACACTTTTTTCTGTTTATTATTTGGCTCAGTTTTCATGTGCACCTATTTACTCTTGTCCTTATTGGTCTTCTCATGATTTGGTCACTATATTGATATTCACTGGTGTTTGAGTCATTATCCTTTCACATATCCACACACTCTTCTTGCATATGTGCATTGATATTATTTACTTATATATTTAAATATATACTATTACTATGTTCAGAGTGGTGCGGATTCCTATTTGTTGCTCACTCTTCACTTTCATCATCATTCAAACAGGGTTTTTTGTCCTGCTCATTCGCTGTTCCCTGGGCTGAGTTTGCATGCCCTCGCCTCAGTCCCAGGGTTGACATCATTTTAGACACCCCCTGTCTTTCTTCCTGCAGCTGAGCTATCATACATGTTCTATTAGCTGACATGTAAGTGTTATTCCCCATACACACGATCAGAAATTCCGTCAGAAAAAACTTGGATGGTTTTTCCAACAGAATTCCACTCAAGCTTGCCTTGCATACACACGGTCACACAAAAGTTCGACCGTCAAGAACGCGGTGACCAGGGATGAGCTTTGAGTTCGAGACAAACTCATGTTCGACTCGAACATCGGCTGTTCGCAAGTTCGCCGAACAGCGAACAATTTGGGGTGTCGCGGCAAATTCAAATGCCACGGAACAGCCTTTAAAAGTCTATGGGAGAAATCAAAAGTTCTAATTTTAAAGGCTTATATTCATGGTATTGTCATAAAAAGTGTTTGGGGACTTGGGTGCATGTTTCCTGTGTTTAGAACAGTCTGACAGCAAAATGACATTCCAAAGGAAAAAAAGTCATTTAAAACTACTCGCGGCTATTAATGCATTGCCGGTCCGACAATACACATAGAAGTTCATTGATAAAAACGGCACGGGAATTCCCCACAAGGGAACCCCGAACCATAATTTAAAAAAAAAATGACGTGGGGGTCCCCCTAAATTTCATATCAGGCCCTTCAGGTCTGGTATGGAAATCAAGGGTAACCCCGGTGAAAATAATAAAAAAAAATTACGTGGGGTCCCCCTAAATTCCATACCAGGCCCTTCAGGTCTGGTATGGATATTAAGGGGAAACCTGGCCAAAATTTAAAAAAAAATGGTGTGGGGTCCCCCTCAAAATCTATACCAGACCCTTCAGGTCTGGTATGGATTTTAAGAGGAACCCCGCGCCAAAATAAAAAAAAAAAACGGCATGGGGTCCCCCCAAAAATCCATACCAGACCCTTATCCGAGCACACAACCTGGCAGGCCGCAGGAAAAGAGGGGGGACGAGAGAGCCCCCCCCCTCCTGAACTGTACCAGGCCACATGCCCTCAACATTGGGAGGGCGCTTTGGGGTAGCCCCCCAAAACACCTTGTCCCCATGTTGATGAGGACAAGGGCCTCATCCCCACAACCCTGGCCTGTGGTTGTGGGGGTCTGCGGGCTGGGGGCTTATCGGAATCTGGAAGCCTCCTTAACAAGGGGACCCCCAGATCCCGGCCCTCCCCTCTGTGTGAAATGGTAAGGGGGTACAAAAGTACCCCTACCATTTCACTAAAAAACTGTCAAAAATGTTAAAAATGACAAGAGACAGTTTTTGACAATTCCTTTATTTAAATGCTTCTTCTTTCTTCTTTCTTCTATCTTCCTTCGGTTTCTTCCTCCATCTTCTTCTTCTTCTGGTTCTTCTGGTTCTTCCTCCGGTGTTCTCGTCCGGCATCTCCTCTGCGGCATCAGCGTCTTCTTCCCTTCTTCTCCTTGGGCCGCTCCGCATCCATGATGGCATGGAGGGAGGCTCCCGCTCTTCTCTTCATCTTCTTATCTTCATCTTCTTCTCTTCATCTTCTTTTCAGGCCGCTCCGCATCCATGATGGCATGGAGGGAGGCTCCTGCTGTGTGACACTTCTCCTCTTCTGACGGTTCTTAAATAATGGGGGGGGCACCCGGTGACCCCGCCCCCCTCTGACGCACGGTGACTTGACGGGACTTCCCTGTGGCGTCACGGGGAATGCCACAGGGAAGTCCCATCAAGTAACCGTGTGTCAGAGGGGGGCGGGGTCACCAGATGGCCCCACCCCCGTTATTTAAGAATCATCAGAAGAGGAGAAGCGTCACACAGCAGGAGCCTCCCTCCCTGCCATCATGGATGCGGAGCGGCCCGAAAAGAAGATGAAGAGAAGAAGATGAAGAGAAGAGCGGGAGCCTCCCTCCATGCCATCATGGATGCGGAGCGGCCTTAGGAGAAGAAGGGAAGAAGACGCCGACACCGTGGAGGAGATGCCGGATGAGAGGAAGAACCAGAAGAACCAGAAGAAGAAGAAGATGGAGGAAGAAACTGAAGGAAGATAGAAGATAGAAGAAAGAAGAAGCATTTAAATAAAGGAATTGTCAAAAACTGTCTCTTGTCATTTTTAACATTTTTGACAATTTTTTTGTGAAATGGTAGGGGTACTTTTGGACCCCCTTACCATTTCACACAGGGGGGAGGGCCGGGATCTGGGGGTCCCCTTGTTAAAGGGGGCTTCCAGATTCCGATAAGCCCCCCACCCGCAGACCCCCACAACCACAGGCCAGGGTTGTGGGGATGAGGCCCTTGTCCTCATCAACATGGGGACAAGGTGTTTTGGGGGCTACCCCAAAGCACCCTCCTAATGTTGAGGGCATGTGGCCTGGTACGGTTCAGGAGGGGGGCCGCTCTCTCGTCCCCCCCTTTTCCTGCGGCCTGCCAGGTTGCACGCTCGGATAAGGGTCTGGTATGGATTTTTGGGGGGACCCCACGCCGTTTTTTTTTATTTTGGTGCGGGGTTCACCTTAAAATCCATACCAGACCTGAAGGGTCTGGTATAGATTTTGAGGGGGACCCCATGCCATTTTGTTTTTTCATTTTGGCCGTGGTTCCCCTTAATATCCATACCAGACCTGAAGTATGGAATTTAGGGGGACCCCAACGTCATTTTTTTTTTTTATTTTGGTTCGGGATTCCCCTGTGGGGAATTCCCATGCCATTTTTATCAATGAACTTCTATGTGTATTGTCGGACCGGCAATGCATTAATAGCCGCGAGTAGTTTCAAATGACTTTTTTTCCTTTGAAATGTCATTTTGCTGTCAGACTGTTCTAAACATGGGAAACATGTGCCCCTTTACAGGCATACTATAGACACCCCCCAGGTACGAAATTTAAAGGGATATTACACTTTTATTGTTTTACTTGAAGCATTATTAAAATCACTGCTCCCGAAAAAATTTTTGTTTTTAAAACTTTTTTGCATTGATCCATGTCCCCTGGGGCAGGACCCAGGTCCCCAAACACTTTTTATGACAATAACTTGCATATAAGCCTTTAAAATTAGCACTTTTGATTATTCATGTTCGTGTCCCATAGAGTTTAACGGTGTTCGCGTGTTCGAACAAATTTTTGGCCTGTTCGCATGTTCTGGTGGGGGGGTGTTCGGCTCATCCCTAGCGGTGACATACAACACTACGGCGAGCTGAGAAAATTAAGTTCAATGCTTCCGAGCATGCATCGAATTGTTTCTGAGCATGCGTGATTTTTTGCGCGTCCGAATTGCATACAGACGAATGCATTTTCTGATAGGAACTTTTTCCGACCGAAAAATAGAGAACCTGCTCTCAATCTTTTGCTGGCTGGAATTCTGCCAGCAAAAGTCCGATGGAGCATACACACGGTCGGAATTTCTGATCAGAAGCTCACATCTGACTTTTGCTGGCAGAATTTCTGATCATGTGTATGGGGCATTAGACCTCTTGTTTTTTTTTTTTTTTCTTATATATGCATCCTGTACTATCCATATCTATAGATACTATTGACATTACACTCCTGATGAGAGGATAGATCCTAGAAACACGTAGAGTTCTTAAGTGTCATTACAGTTGATTTTTTACCCAGATCTACCATGTACCTGCTTATTTATGCCATCATGTATCTATTTAATATGAAATTACTTATTAATTCTATGTATGTCAGTTTTCTATGGAATTTGTTTTTATGATAGCATCATGTACTTTGAGAATATTTTTACTTGTTTGTATTATAAATCGACTTTTATTTTAAATACTTTTTGTACCATTACTTGATTCAGTGACTGGTCCCACTCAAAGTCCCACGACCACATTTACATAGTTACATAGTTACATAGTAGGTGAGGTTGAAAAAAGACACAAGTCCATCAAGTCCAACCTATGTGTGATTATATGTCGGTATTACATTGTATATCCCTGTATGTTGCGGTCATTCAGGTGCTTATCTAATAGTTTCTTGAAGCTATCGATGCTCCCCGCTGAGACCACCACCTGTGGAAGGGAATTCCACATCCTTGCCGCTCTTACAGTAAAGAACCCTCTACGTAATTTAAGGTTAAACCTCTTTTCTTCTAATTTCACGAGTCTTGTTAAACTCTCTTCTGTGAAAAAGTTTTATTTCTATTGTAGGGTCACCAGTATGGTATTTTTATATTGAAATCATATCCCCTCTCAAGCGTCTCTTCTCCAGAGAGAATAAGTTCAGTGCTCATAACCTTTCCTCATAATTAAGATCCTCCAGACCCTTTATTAGCTTTGTTGCCCTTCTTTGTACTCGCTCCATTTCCAGCGCATCCTTCCTGAGGACTGGTGCTCAGAACTGGACAGCATACTCTAGGTGCGGCTGGACCAGAGTCTTGTAGAGAGGGAGAATTATCATTTTATCTCTGGAGTTGATCCTCTTTTTAATGCATGCCAATATTCTGTTTGCTTTGTTAGCAGCAGCTTTGGCATTGCATGCCATTGCTGAGCCTATCATCTACTAGGACCCCCAGGTCCTTTTCCATCCTAGATTCCCCCAAAGGTTCTCCCCCCAGTGTATAGATTGAATTCATATTTTTGCCACCCAAATGCATTATTTTACATTTTTCTACATTGAACCTCATTTGCCATGTAGTTGCCCATCCCATTAATTTGTTCAGATCTTTTTGCAAGGTTTCCACATCCTGCGGAGAAGTTATTGCCCTGCTTAGCTTAGTATCATCTGCAAATACAGAGATTGAACTGTTTATCCCATCCTCCAGGTTGTTTATGAACAAATTAAATAGGATTGGTCCCAGCACAGAACCCTGGGGAACCCCACTACCCACCCCTGACCATTCCGAGTACTCCCCATTTATCACCACCCTCTGAACTCACCCTTGTAGCCAGTTTTCAATCCATGTACTCACCCTATGGTCCATGCCAATGGACCTTAGTTTGTACAGTAAACGTTTATGGGGAACTGTGTGCAAAATCCAGATACACCACGTCTACGGGTAATTCCTTTATCTAGATGGCAACTCACCTCCTCATAGAAGGTTAGTAGATTGCTTTGGCAAGAACGATTCTTCATGAATCCATGCTGATTACTGCTAATGATACCGTTCTCATTACTAAAATCTTGTATATAGTCCCTTATCATCCCCTCCAAGAGTTTACATACTATTGATGTTAGGCTAACTGGTCTGTAATTCCCAGGGATGTATTTTGGGCCCTTTTTAAATATTGGTGCTACATTGGCTTTTTTCCAATCAGCCGATACCATTCCAGTCAGTAGACTGTCTGTAAAAATTAGGAACAACGGTCTGAAATCACTTGACTGAGTTCCCTAAGTACCCTCGGATGCAAGCCATCTGGTCCTGGTGATTTATTAATGTTAAGTTTCTCAAGTCTAATTTTAATTCTGTCCTCTGTTAACCATGGAGGTGCTTCCTGTGTTGTGTCATAAGGATAAACACTGCAGTTTTGGTTACTGAAGCCCCCCGATTCACTCGTGAAGACTGAGGAGAAGAATAAATTCAATACCTTCGCCATTTCCCCATCCTTTGTAACCAGATGTCCTTCTTCATTCTTTATGGGGCCAATATGGTCTGTCCTCCTTTTTTACTGTTTACATACTTAAAGAATTTCTTGGGATTTTTTTTGCCGTCCTAATTGCACCCTTACATTTCTTGTTGCATTCTTTATAAAGTCTGAATGCTGAGGATGATCCCTCAACCTTGTATTTTTTGAAGGCCTTCTCCTTTGCTTTTATATGCATTTTTACATTGGAGTTAAGCCATCCAGGACTTTTGTTCGCTCTTTTAAATTTATTACCCAATGGGATGCATTGGCTAATGCCCTTATTTAATATGCTCTTAAAGCAAACCCCTCTCTCCTCAGTGTTCTTTTTTCCTAATATTTTATCCCAATTTATGCCTTTTAGCAAGGTTTGCAGTTTAGGGAAGTTGGCTCTTTTGAAATTCAGTGTCTTTGTATTCACTTTATGTTTCCTATTTGTGTGATTTATACTGAAACTAATTGACCTGTGATCGCTGTTACCTAAATTGCCCCGTATTTCTACATCCGTGATCAGGTCTGTATTGTTGGTAATCAGTAGATCCAGTAATGTTTTATTTCAAGTTGGTGCACCTACCATCTGACCCATAAAATTGTCCTGCAAGACATTAAGGAACTGGTGAGCCTTAAATGAATGCGCAGTTCCCTCCGCCCAGTCTATGTCTGGATAATTAAAATCCCCCATTATGATAACACTTCCCATTCTTTCTGCTAATCCAAATTGTGATAGGAGATCTGTCTCCACTTCCTCCCTCAGGTTAGGGGGCCTATAGCATACTCCCAGTATTATTTTCCCCTTAGCTTCATCCCTTTGGAGCTCTACCCATAAGGATTCCACCTCCTCCCTAGCTCCCTCAGTGATGTCATCTCTCACATTCACTTGTATATTATTCTTGATATATATGCATACCCCTCCCCCATTTTTACCCTCTCTATCCCTACGGTAAAGGGTATACCCTTGAATTTTTGCAAGCCAATCATGAGAGCTGTTGAACCAGGTCTCTGAAATTCCCACAAAATCCAAATCCTCCTCATACAACAGTATCTCTAGTTCACCCATCTTGTCCGCCATGCTCCTGGCATTGGTGAACATGCCACATTGTTTAGACTGGTCGCATATTGTCCTCGTATTGGGTGTTTCGAGATTGCAACTAGGACTTGCTACTATACTTACCTTGTGTTTTTGTGCTTTGGTCAACCTACCACTAATGCCCCCAATACTACCCTCTGGAATATCTTCCGCGCTGACTATCTCTACCTCCTGGACCCTGCCCCCCATCATTACATAGTTACATAGTTACATAGTAGGTGAGGTTGAAAAAAGACACAAGTCCATCAAGTCCACCCTATGTGTGTGATTATGTGTCAGTATTACATTACATATCCCTGTATATTGCGGTCATTCAGGTGATTATCTAATAGTTTCTTGAAGCTATCAATGCTCCCCGCTGAGACCACCGCCTGTGGAAGGGAATTCCACATCCTTGCCGCTCTTACAGTAAAGAACCCTCTACGTAGTTTAAGGTTAAGCCTCTTTTCTTCTAATTGTAATGAGTGGCCACGAGTCTTATTAAACTCTCTTCTGCAAAAAGGTTTTATCCCTATTGTGGGGTCACCAGTACAGTATTTGTAAATTGAAATCATATCCCCTCTCAAGCGTCTCTTCTCCAGAGAGAATAAGTTCAGTGCTCGCAACCTTTCCTCATAACTAAGATCCTCCAGACCCTTTATTAGCTTTGTTGCCCTTCTTTGTACTCGCTCCATTTCCAGTACGTCCCTCCTGAGGACTGGTGCCCAGAACTGGACAGCATACTCCAGGTGCGGGCGGACCAGAGTCTTGTAGAGCGGGAGAATTATCGTTTTATCTCTGCAGTTGATCCCCCTTTTAATGCATGCCAATATTCTGTTTGCTTTATTAGCAGCAGCTTGGCATTGCATGCCATTGCTGAGCCTATCATCCACTAGGACCCCCAGGTCCTTTTCCATCCTAGATTCCCCCAGAGGTTCTCCCCCCAGTGTATAGATTGCATTCATATTTTTGCCACCCAAATGCATTATTTTACATTTTTCTACATTGAACCTCATTTGCCATGTAGTCGCCCAACCCATTCATTTGTTCAGGTCTTTTTGCAAGATTTCCACATCCTGCGGAGAAGTTATTGCCCTGCTTAGCTTAGTATCGTCTGCAAATACAGAGATTGAACTGTTTATCCCGTCCTCCAGGTCGTTTATGAACAAATTAAATAGGATTGGTCCCAGCACAGAACCCTGGGGAACCCCACTACCCACCCCTGACCATTCTGAGTACTCCCCATTTATCACCACCCTCTGAACACGCCCTTCTGGCCAGTTTTCAATCCATGTACTCACCCTATGGTCCATGCCAACGCACCTTATTTTGTACAGTAAACGTTTATGGGGAACTGTGTCAAATGCTTTTGCAAAATCCAGATACACCACGTCTACGGGCCTTCCTTTATCTAGATGGCAACTCACCTCCTCATAGAAGGTTAATAGATTGGTTTGGCAAGAACGATTCTTCATGAATCCATGCTGATTACTGCTAATGATATCATTCTTATTACTAAAATCTTGTATATAGTCCCCTCCAAGAGTTTACATACTATTGATGTTAGGCTAACTGGTCTGTAATTCCCAGGGATGTTTTTTGGGCCCTTTTTAAATATTGGTGCTACATTGGCTTTCCTCCAATCAGCTGGTACCATTCCAGTCAATAGACTGTCTGTAAAAATTAGGAACAACGCTCTGGCAATCACCTGACTGAGTTCCCTAAGTACCCTCGGATGCAAGCCATCTGGTCCCGGTGATTTATTAATGTTAAGTTTCTTAAGTCTAATTTTAATTCTGTCCTCTGTTAACCATGTAGGTGCTTCCTGTGTTGTGTCATGAGGATAAACACTGCAGTTTTGGTTACTGAAGCCCCCCGATTCACTCGTGAAGACTGAGGAGAAGAATAAATTCAATACCTTTGCCATCTCCCCATCCTTTGTAACCAGATGTCCTTCCTCATTCTTTATGGGGCCAATATGGTCTGTCCTCCCTTTTTTACTGTTTACATACTTAAAGAATTTCTTGGGATTTTTTTTGCTCTCCTCCGCTATGTGTCTTTCATGTTCTATCTTAGCCATCCTAATTGCACCCTTACATTTCTTATTGCATTCTTTATAAATTCTGAATGCTGTGGATGATCCCTCAACCTTGTATTTTTTGAAGGCCTTCTCCTTTGCTTTTATATGCATTTTTACATTGGAGTTAAGCCATCCAGGATGTTTGTTCGCTCTTTTAAATTTATTACCCAATGGGATACATTGGCTAATGCCCTTATTTAATATGCTCTTAAAGCAAACCCATCTAATTGACCTGTGATCGCTGTTACCTAAATTGCCCCGTATTTCTACATCCGTGATCAGGTCTGTATTGTTGGTAATCAGTAGATCTAGTAATGTTTTATTTCTAGTTGGTGCGTCTACCATCTGACCCATAAAATTGTCCTGCAAGACACTAAGGAACTGGCGAGCCTTAAATGAATGCGCGGTTCCCTCCGCCCAGTCTATGTCTGGATAATTAAAATCCCCCATTATGATAACACTTCCCATCCTTGCTGCTAATCCAATTTGTGATAGGAGATCCGTCTCCACTTCCTCCCTCAGGTTAGGGGGCCTATAGCATACTCCCAGTATTATTTTCCCCTTAGCTTCATCCCTTTGGAGCTCTACCCATAAAGATTCCACTTCCTCCCTAGCCCCCTCAGTGATGTCATCTCTCACATTCACTTGTACATTATTCTTGATATATAGGCATACCCCTCCCCCTTTTTTACCCTCTCTATCTTTGCGGTATAGGGTATACCCTTGAATGTTTGCCAGCCAATCATGAGAGCTGTTGAACCAGGTCTCTGAAATTCCCACAAAATCCAAATCCTCCTTGTACAACAGTATCTCTAGTTCACCCATCTTGTCCGCCAGGCTCCTGGCATTGGTGAACATGCCACATAGTTTAGACCGGTCGCATATTGTCCTCGTATTGGGTGTTTCAAGATTGCAACTTGGACTTGCTACTATACTCACCTTGTGTTTTTGTGCTTTGGTTAACCTACCACTAATGCCCCCAATACTACCCTCTGGAATATCTTCCGCGCTGGCTATCACTGTCTCTGGACCCTCCCCCCCATCGTCTAGTTTAAAAACCCCTCTAACTTTTTGGCTATTTTCATTCCCAGCAGATCTGCACCCTCCTCATTTAGGTGCAGTCCGTCCCTTCTATAGTACCGGTTATCGACTGAGAAGTCGTCCCAGTCCTCCAGGAACCCAAACCCCTCCTTACTACACCAGCTCTTCAGCCACTTGTTTACTTCCCTAATCTCCCTCTGCCTTTCTGGTGTGGCTCGATGTACCGGTAGTATTCTTGAGAATACTACCTTGGAGGTAATTTTCCTCAATTTAGCTCCTAAGTCCCTAAAATCGTTCTTCAGGACACTCCATCTGCCTCTGACTTTGTCATTGGTGTCAACGTGCACCATGACAGCTGGGTCTTCCACAGCCCCTCCCAGTAATCTGTCCACAAGATCCGTGATATGTCGATCCCGAGCGCCCGGTAGACAACATACTGTTCAGCGCTTCAGGTCTTTGTTACAGATTGCCCTCTCTGTCCTTCTAAGAATTGAGTCCCCTACCACCAGAATCTGTCTTTCCTTTCCCTTCACTGCCCCCCACTCTCACTGGAGGAGTTCTTCCCCCGGGAGCTAGGAGAGTCCCCAGCTCCAGCAGTGCTGGTCCCTGACTGGTTTCACCAATGTCAATCAATGGAGCGTACTTATTGGGATGCTCCAGTCCTGGATCAGCCTCCCTGGCCCTTCCCCCTCTACCCTTCCTGACTGTCACCCATCTACTCTTTGTTAGTGCCTGCACCTCTTTGTCTCCACCCGCCTCTGTGCTGGCCCCTGCCGGCACCTGCCGTGTATGTTCCTGGCTCTCCTTTAGTAAGGAGGGACTTCTCAGTGCTGACAGTTGCTTCCCCAGATTCAGAACCTGGGCTTCTAGGGAAACAATGTGCTTATATTTTGCACAGCAGTATTCGTCCTTGATCGGATGATCAAGGAATGCACACATGCAACAAGATGTACAAAGAGTCACCTCTCCACACCCGCCGGGCATCGTACCTATTAAATTTAGTGAGAATTGGGGGTTATACCCTGTCCAAATTACCTAACAGCTAGCTTCCTGACACTAATACTCAAGACAATACACAGGTACACAACAAGACAATACACAGGTACTCACAGACCTACATGCACTCACAGAACAGTGACAGAACTACTTGCACTCACAGACCTACATGCACTCGCAGAACAGTCGCAGACCCATGTGCACCTGCAGACCTACATTCACTCGCAGGCCACCCGCAGACCTACATGCACTCGCAGGCCACTCACAGACCTATGTGCACTCGCAGGCCACTCGCAGACCTATGTGCACTCGCGGGCCACTCGCAGACCTACGTGCACTCGCGGGCCACTCGCAGACCTACGTGCACTCGCGGGCCACTCGCAGACCTACGTGCACTCGCGGGCCACTCGCAGACCTACGTGCACTTACAGGCCACTCGCAGACTTACGTGCACTCGCAGACCTACATGCACTCGCAGACCACTCGCAGACCTACATGCACTTGCGATACACAAGTATACAGTACACAATACACAAGTACTAACGATCCACACACACTACTCAGACAACACTCCGGTACTCACACTACACAGGTACTATGACCCCTGTTGTAACCTCCTGTTTTAAACTCTGGTTTTAACTCACCACTTAGACCAGTTCCACTTGGACAGAGTTCCAACAGCCTCACAAATGAGCAGGCTCACTATGAGTCTTACACAAGGTTATATAGGCCTCAAGCAACTGTGAGCAATTAACCACTCCCATTAATTGGTAGTCTGAAGGGAAAAAAAAGCTGTTTAAAAAGTGACAAGAAAAGGTGATTGAAAAGCTAAAAGGAAAAGCCCCAAAAATGCAACCCAGCAATCAAAAAGCAGACTTGTTAACTCTCCACTCAAGGTCCCCCCTCTGGTTTTAACTCACCACTTAGACCAGTTCCACTTGGACAGAGTTCCAACAGCCTCACTAATGAGCAGGCTCAATATGAGTTCTACATAAGGTTATATAGGCCTCAAGTACCTGTGAGCAATTGACCACTCCCCTTAATTGGTAGTCTGAAGGAACAAAAAAAAAAAAAAAGCTGTTTAAAAAGTGACAGGAAAAAGGTGATTGAAAAGCTAAAAGGAAAAGCCCCAAAAATGCAACCCAGCAATCAAAAAGCAGACTTGTTTACTCTCAACTCAAGGTCCCCCCTCTGGTTTTTTGCATACTTACATATTTATCGGGATGGAGGCCCATCATTGTGGTTTTGTCAGTTCATATCTTTCTTGCTTGCATCAAATTGGGTGGAAGACACCCCAGTCCCCTACTGAACTGCCACACTACCATCATTGATTAGACTACCTTTACCCTTTATCTGTACATTTACTGATCGCATATACACACTCTATATTCTTATGCCCCGTACACACGATCGGACATTGATCGGACATTCCGACGACAAAATCCATGGATTTTTTCCGACGGATGTTGGCTCAAACTTGTCTTGCATACACATAGTCACACAAATCTTGTTGGAAATTCTGAATGTCAAGAATGCAGTGACGTACAACACTTACGACAAGCCGAGAAAAATGAAGTTCAATAGCCAGTGTGGCTCTTCTGCTTGATTCTGAGCATTCGTGGTGCTTTGTGCGTTGGAATTGTGTACACACGATTGGAATTTACTTGAACGGATTTTGTTGTCAGAAAATTTGAGAACCAGATCTCAAATTTTGTGCGACGGAAATTCCGATGGACACTGTCCGATGGAGTCTACACACGGTCGGAATTTTCCGACAACAAGCTCCAGTCACACATTTTACATCGGAAAGTCCGACCGTGTGTACGCAGCATAACTATAAATTTCATGTTTTTCAGTTTGATAACCAGTCAGCGGATAGACCAGTGGTGGGGGTGGTTGTCTATTTCCTGTCTTTTCCCAGGGTGCCGATGTGTGGCAGCACCTCCCCTCCCCATCCCTGCTTTGGATGTGGGCGGGTAGTGTACTCCCACGCATCAGCCCTATGCCCATATGCCCCGCTCGTGACATAATTTGAGGCCACGATGTGGGAATGTATTGTTTTTCCATCTGATGCTGAGGGTGGGACAGATGCAGACTTATCTCCGGTGTTTGCGCCAGATTGATCATCCGTCACCTCTGCCTCCTCCCTTCTCACTGCATTCAGCATGATGTTGGTGGGGGCATGCCCTCGGCCTTGGGTATTTACAGCCAAGGCCGGTAAGCCCATCACTCCACTTGTCTGGGTCGCTAGATAGACATGTTTTTTACCAGGTCACCTTTTCACATTATGTACGTAAGTTTGGTTACCTAATTTTTTTTTTTCTGTTTACTATTTCACCTCGGTTTTCATGTGCAACTATTCTCTCTTGTCCTTATTGGTGTTCTCATGGTTTGGCCACTATACTGATATTCACTGGTATTTGAGTCATTATCCTTTCACTTTCACGGCTGCGGGAGTCTGTAGTGGCATTTCTCTTTTTTCTCCCTTTTTTATTTACACCCTGGTCACTTTGCTGGACACTTTTTATACATATCCACACACTCTCCTTGCATATGTACATTGCTATTATTTACATATATACATATATTTACATATGTACTATTACTATTTTCAGAGTGGTGCAGATTCCTTTTTTTTGCTCACTCTTTACTCTCATCATCATTCAAACATGTTTTTTTGTCCTGCTCATTGGCTGTTCCCTGGGCTGAGTTTGCATGCCTTGCCTAAGCCCCGGGGCTGACATAATTTTGGACACCCCCCATCTCTCTTCCAGCAGCTGGGCTATCGTACATGTACTATTAGCTGACATGTAAGTGTTAGACCTCTTGTTTTTTTCCCTCTATTAATATACATCCTGTACAACCATATCTATAGATACTATTGACATCACCTTTCTGATGAGAGGATGGATCCTCGAAACACGTAGAGTTCTTTTATGTCATTACAGTTTGATTTTTTTACCCAGATCTACCATGCACCTGCTTATTTATGCCATCATGTACAGTATCTCACAAAAGTTAGTACACCCCTCACATTTTTGTAAATATTTTCTTCTATCTTTTCATGTGACAACACTGAAGAAAAGACACTTTGCTACAATGTAAAGTAGTGAGTGCACAGCTTGTATAACAGTGTAAATTTGCTGTCCCCTCAAAATAACTCAACACACCGCCATTAATGTCTAAACCCCTGGCAACAAAAGTGAGTACACCACTAATGCCACATACACACAAGCGGTTTTGCCGTCGGAATAAAATCTAAAGGTTTCTCCGACGGAATTCCACTCAAGCTGTCTTGCGGTCACACTAAAGTCTGACCATCAAGAATGTGGTGACGTACAACATGTACGATGGGACTAGAAAAAGGAAGTTCAATAGCCAGTGCACCACCCTTTGGGCTCCTTCTGCTAATCTTGTGTTTATCTTGTGTTAGTAGAAGTTTGGCGAGAGACGATTCACGCTTTTCAGCTTTCGTGCTTTTCAGCCCATTACTGCTCTTCAGTTTGTGCTTGTGGGTTTGTGTCTGCTTTTCAGTGCATGTAGTCAGTTCGCATCTGTTTTTCAGTGTGTTCTTGTCCACTTGTTTCTGATTTTCAGATCGTTTTTTACAGGCCTTGCTGTTCTTCAGTGCGTTCTGTTAGTTCGTTCTGACCAGCTGACCATTTTGAAGCCATGTTGCGGGTACATACTTGTCGTAGAGTTTGTGCTGTGTGGGGGCTTGGTGTTGGGGTTCATACTTGGACCCAAGCCCAGTCCATGAACAGGGTGGGGAGGAGTTCATGGACCAAGAATTGGTTGCTCCAGCATGACCAATTCTCTCATATGCCTTTGCTTCGTGAGATCCAAGAGAATAATCCTGATGATTTCAGGAACTTTCTCTGGGTGACGGACCCCGTTTTTTTCTGTCTGTTGGCTTTGCTGACCCCTTATATTAGCAGGCAGGATACCTGCATGAGGCAAGCCATCACTCTGAAGCAGAGGCTAGTCACCACGTTGCGGTACTTGGAAACTGGGATAAGTCTACAGGACCTCAAATTCTCTCCAGGCATCTCCCTCCAGGCTCTGGGGATCATTATCCCAGAGACCTGTTCTGCTATTATTCAGGTCCTGCAGAAGGACTATATTAAATGTAAGTTTTCTCCTTTAACATCACATTCTATGTATTTAATGTCTGCTAATGTATTGTATTTCTTTCATCATTGCCTAATTACCATGATTGTAATATGCTGTGAATGTTTCCTTTGTCCTCATGCATGCTGTAATCTTTTAATTCTCCTTTTTTGGCCTACATGCATATTTGCCTTCACTAACCTCCCCAGCATGCTATCCTGGGCCCATATACACCTAGCCTAGTCACTTAAAAATGTATTTTGTCAGCTTCATTGTAGTGCTTTACCCTAAACACCCCCTAAAATGTGTCCAAATGTTATTGTTGTCCTTAAATTCAGGCAGAGTGCCATAGGCTTTTTTTTGGGTCCCAAACTCACCTCGAACCCCCCTCCTAAAATTTTTACAATGGGCCTTCAGAGGGGGGAGCAATCTGATAAGTGTGCCTCATATTTTTGTCTTGAAATACTCCTTAAATTAAATGTTATACTGATGTCGGCCAAGAATGTTAGTGTCTAATCTGCTTGCAGTGTTAGGTGCAAAAGTACTAGGATTTTTTTTTCTTTTTTGACTCCACAGTTTCCTTCAATGCCACAGGAATGGCAGACTGTTACGTCCTATTTTGCCGACCGTTGGGACTTTCCCAACTGTGGAGGTGCTATAGATGGGAAGCACGTCCACATCATGCCACCACCCCATTCGGGGTCTTACTATTATAACTATAAGTGGTTTAATAGTATAGTGTTAATGGCAGTGGTGTCGGCACAATATGAGTTCCTCTATGTGGACGTGGGGAGGAATGGCCAGATGTCGAATGGAGGAGTCTTCGCCCAGACAGAGTTTTACCAACATCTCCAGACTGGTGGCCTGGCATTGCCACCTGATGCAGACAACATTGAAGGACTCACGTTCGTCTTTATTGCTGATGAAGCATTTGGTCTGGGCGAGCATCTGATGAGGCCATTCCCCCAGAGGACCCTCACCCCAGAGAGGAGGGTTTTTAACTACCGGCTGGCTAGAGTCAGAAGAGTCGTTGAGAATGCCTTTTGGGATAATGGCCAGCCGGTTCTGCCTGTTTCTGACAGCAATACACATGGCATAGTACAAAAACAACCATATCATCTTATCCTGCTGCATATTGCACAATTTTTTAAGGAAAAATGCCCTAAATTATATTGCCTCAGTTGGGCTTGAGGCCAGACTTCCTGAGAATCCCCTGATGGGCCTGGATACTGGCCGTCCTGGCTTGGCACCCCAAAGCGTCCGTGAAGTTCGGCAGAAATATGTAAATTATTTTACGGGTAGGGGGGCCATTGCTATGCCAGACAACGTGTACATTTTTTAAAATTAAAAATAATTAAATAAGCCCCATTGTCACTGTAAACACAAAATTACTTAAAAAACTGGTAATGAGCATTGAAAAAAGAAGCCACATATTGTTGATTATCAAACTTTTTACTCTATGCACATTCACATGTGCATTATAAAATTTTGATGTAAAATATAATTTTTTTTTCTCAAGTTTTTTTACAATTGTTTTTTTTTTTTTGGGTATAAACACGCATGTTTCTAAACATAACATACACAACTCTGGAACTTACAAAGTTCAACGTAGAAAAACTGAAGGCAATATCAAACATTATAGTGTCAAAAATGTCTTGATATTGCCTTCATCAGATGGGGTGATGTCACCCCTGTAAAAGCCAAATTTTGAAGATGTACACAATTTGGGAGTCTCATTGGGTATTTCCCTCCTGACCCCATGCCTAACGTCAACATGTGCTATTTGCCATCATAGGGGGATCAATGGACGTGTTTTGGGGGTGCAACCCCTTCCTCTCACCTACTAGAGTTACGAGGAAGGGGTTGCACCCACAAAACGCGTGCATTGATATGCCCTGATGGAAGATAGCACATGTTGACACACCATGTGCATCTCCAAAATTTGGCTTTTAAAATGTCAAAAAAAGATTTTGTAAAGTCCAACAAATGTTAAAATGGTGGCATTTGGAAGAAATTCAGATTCTCCCCAACACATCAATCATGTTCTTCATTTGTTGTTCCATATCATTGAGTTTCTTCCTAATGATGTCAATTTCACCATTCCACACCATGACGTCATTGATTAGCCTTTGTGCACTGTCACTTGTGAAATGTTCAGCTTGCTCTTCAACAACCAGCACATCACCTAATAATTTGAGTAAAAACATGTATTAGAAATATGCAGGCATACATATATTACCTGAAGCTGGGGTGTCAGACACTCACTTGTTGTGGTGACAATCTCACCAACTTCCTCCACCTCTCCTTCCTCCAGATCTTTGGGATGAGTTGTTGTTCTGAGTTCCCCTTCTTTCTCAGGTGGGGATTCCTGGTGTCCTCTAAGTGGTTTCCTCCAAGTCGTTTCTCCCCTATGAGAATGAAACAAAAGGTATACTTAGCACACAGATATTTGAGTCCAGAAATAGGAATATGAAACATTGCTGGGAAGTGGGGCACCCTAAGTATCCACTGGACCAAGTGTGGGACACCTTAACCACTTAAGGACCGCCTAACGCCGATTTACGTCGGCAAAGCGGCACGGGCAGGCAAAATCACGTACATGTACGTGATTTGCCTTCCGCGGGTGGGGGGTCCGATCGGACCCCCCCCCGGTGCCCGAGGCGGTCCCGTTCTGTTCCCCGGCGATCCGAGATGAGGGGGAGGCCATCCGTTCGTGGCCCCCCCCTCGCGATCGCCGCCGGCCAATGGGAACATTCCTTTGCTGCTGTATGCTAAACAGCAGCAAAGGAAATGATGTCATCTCCCCTCGGCTCGGTAGTTTCTGTTCCAGCGCCGAGGGGAGAAGACATCCGAGTAAGTGAAACATGCCAGGCATACAAAACACCCCGATCCCCCCCCGATCCCCCCCCAATCAACCCCCCCCCCTGTCACAAACTGACACCAGCAGGTTTTTTTTTTTTTCTGATTACTGCATTGGTGTCAGTTTGTGACAGTTACAGTGTTGGGACAGTTAGTATTACCCCCCTTTAGGTCTAGGATACCCCCCTAACCCCCCCTAATAAAGTTTTAACCCCTTGATCACCCCCTGTCACCAGTGTCACTAAGCGATCATTTTTCTGATCGCTGTATTAGTGTCGCTGGTGACGCTAGTTAGGGACGTAAATATTTAGGTTCGCCGTCAGCGTTTTATAGCGTCAGGGACCCCCATATACTATCTAATAAATGTTTTAACCCCTTGATTGCCCCCTAGTTAACCCTTTCACCACTGATCACCGTATAAACGTTACGGTTGACGCTGGTTAGTTCGTTTATTTTTTATAGTGTCAGGGCACCCGCCGTTTATTACCGAATAAAGGTTTAGCCCCCTGATCGCCCGGCGGTGATATGCGTCGCCCCAGGCAGCGTCAGATTAGCGCCAGTACCGCTAACACCCACGCACGCAGCATGTACCTCCCTTAGTGGTATAGTATCTGTACAGATCAATATCTGATCCGATCAGATCTATACTAGCGTCCCCAGCAGTTTAGGGTTCCCAAAAACACAGTGTTAGCGGGATCAGCCCAGATACCTGCTAGCACCTGCGTTTTGTCCCTCCGCCCGGCCCAGCCCAGCCCAGCCCACCCAAGTGCAGTATCGATCGATCGCTGTCACTTACAAAACACTAAACGCATAACTGCAGCGTTCGCAGAGTCAGGCCTGATCCCTGCGATCGCTAACAGTTTTTTTGGTAGCATTTTGGTGAACTGGCAAGCAAGCACCAGGCAGCGTCAGGTTAGCGCCAGTAGCGCTAACACCCACGCACGCACCGTACACCTCCCTTAGTGGTATAATATCTGATCCGATCAGATCTATACTAGCGTCCCCAGCAGTTTAGGGTTCCCAAAAATGCAGTGTTAGCGGGATCAGCCCAGATACCTGCTAGCACCTGCGTTTTGCCCCTCCGCCCGGCCCGGCCCACCCAAGTGCAGTATCGATCGATCACTGTCCCTTACAAAACACTAAACGCATAACTGCAGCGTTCGCAGAGTCAGGCCTGATCCCTGCGATCGCTAACAGTTTTTTTGGTAGCGTTTTGGTGAACTGGCAAGCACCAGCCCCAGGCAGCGTCAGGTTAGCGCCAGTACCGCTAACACCCACGCACGCACCGTACACCTCCCTTAGTGGTATAGTATCTGAACGGATCAATATCTGATCCGATCAGATCTATACTAGCGTCCCCAGCAGTTTAGGGTTCCCAAAAACGCAGTGTTAGCGGGATCAGCCCAGATACCTGCTAGCACCTGCGTTTTGCCCCTCCGCCCGGCCCAGCCCAGCCCACCCAAGTGCAGTATCGATCGATCACTGACACTTACAAAACACTAAACGCATAACTGCAGCGTTTGCAGAGTCAGGCCTGATCCCTGCGATCGCTAACAGTTTTTTTGGTAGCGTTTTGGTGAACTGGCAAGCACCAGCGGCCTAGTACACCCCGGTCGTAGTCAAACCAGCGCTGCAGCAACACTTGGTGACGTGGCCAGTCCCATAAGTGCAGTTCAAGCTGGTGAGGTGGCAAGCACAAGTAGTGTCCCGCTGCCACCAAAAAGACAAACACAGGCCCGTCGTGCCCATAGTGCCCTTCCTGCTGCATTCGCCAATCCTAATTGGGAACCCACCGCTTCTGCAGCGCCCGTACTTCCCCCATTCACATCCCCAACCAAATGCAGTCGGCTGCATGAGAGGCATTTTCTTTATGTCCTCCCGAGTACCCCTACCCAACGAACCCCCAAAAAAGATGTTGTGTCTGCAGGAAGCGCAGATATAGGCGTGACACCCGCTATTATTGTCCCTCCTGTCCTGACAATCCTGGTCTTTGCATTGGTGAATGTTTTGAACGCTACCATTCACTAGTTGAGTATTAGCGTAGGGTACAGCATTCCACAGACTAGGCACACTTTCACAGGGTCTCCCAAGATGCCATCGCATTTTGAGAGACCCGAACCTGGAACCGGTTACAGTTACAAAAGTTAGTTACAAAAAAAGTGTCAAAAAAAAAAAATATATATAAAATAAAAAAAAATAGTTGTCGTTTTATTGTTCTCTCTCTCTCTATTCTCTCTCTATTGTTCTGCTCTTTTTTACTGTATTCTATTCTGCAATGTTTTATTGTTATTATGTTTTATCATGTTTGCTTTTTCAGGTGTGCAATTTTTTATACTTTACCGTTTACTGTGCTTTATTGTTAACCATTTTTTTGTCTTCAGGTACGCCATTCACGACTTTGAGTGGTTATACCAGAATGATGCCTGCAGATTTAGGTATCATCTTGGTATCATTCTTTTCAGCCAGCGGTCGGCTTTCATGTAAAAGCAATCCTAGCGGCTAATTAGCCTCTAGACTGCTTTTACAAGCCGTGGGAGGGAATGCCCCCCCCCACCGTCTTCCGTGTTTTTCTCTGGCTCTCCTGTCTCAACAGGGAACCTGAGAATGCAGCCGGTGATTCAGCCAGCTGACCATAGAGCTGATCAGAGACCAGAGTGGCTCCAAACATCTCTATGGCCTAAGAAACCGGAAGCTACAAGCATTTTATGACTTAGATTTCACCGGATGTAAATAGCGCCATTGGGAAATTGGGGAAGCATTTTATCACACCGATCTTGGTGTGGTCAGATGCTTTGAGGGCAGAGGAGAGATCTAGGGTCTAATAGACCCCAATTTTTTCAAAAAAGAGTACCTGTCACTACCTTTTGCTATCATAGGGGATATTTACATTCCCCGAGATAACAATAAAAATGATTTAAAAAAAAAATATGAAAGGAACAGTTTAAAAATAAGATAAAAAAAGCAGAAAAATAATAAAGAAAAAAAAAAAAAAAAAAAAAAAAAAAAGCACCCCTGTCGCCCCCTGCTCTCGTGCTAAGGCGAACGCAATCGGCGGTCTGTCGTCAAACGTAAACAGCAATTGCACCATGCATGTGAGGTATCACCGCGAAGGTCAGATCGAGGGCAGTAATTTTTGCAGTAGACCTCCTCTGTAGATCTAAAGTGGTAACCTGTAAAGGCTTTTAAAGGCTTTTAAAAATGTATTTATTTTGTTGCCACTGCACGTTTGTGCGCAATTTTAAAGCATGTCATGTTTGGTATCCATGTACTTGGCCTAAGATCATCTTTTTTATTTCATCAAACATTTGGGCAATATAGTGTGTTTTAGTGCATTAAAATTTAAAAAAGTGTGTTTTTTCCCCAAAAAATGCGTTTGAAAAATCGCTGCGCAAATACTGTGTGAAAAAAAAAAATGAAACACCCACCATTTTAATCTGTAGGGCATTTGCTTTAAAAAAAATATATAATGTTTGGGGGTTCAAAGTAATTTTTTTGCAAAAAAAAAATAACTTTTTCATGTAAACAATAAGTGTCAGAAAGGGCTTTGTCTTCAAGTGGTTAGAAGAGTGGGTGATGTGTGACATAAGCTTCTAAATGTTGTGCATAAAATGCCAGGACAGTTCAAAACCCCCCCAAATGACCCCATTTTGGAAAGTAGACACCCCAAGCTATTTGCTGAGAGGCATGTCGAGTCCATGGAATATTTTATATTGCGACACAAGTTGCGGGAAAGAGACACATTTTTTTTTTTTTTTTTTTTGCACAAAGTTGTCACTAAATGATATATTGCTCAAACATGCCATGGAAATATGTGAAATTACACCCCAAAATACATTCTGCTGCTTCTCCTGAGTACGGGGATACCACATGTGTGAGACTTTTTGGGAGCCTAGCCATGTACGGGACCCCGAAAACCAAGCACCGCCTTCAGGCTTTCTAAGGGCGTGAATTTTTGATTTCACTCTTCACTGCCTATCACAGTTTCGGAGGCCATGGAAAGCCCAGGTGGCACAAACCCCCCCCAAATGACCCCATTTTGGAAAGTAGACACCCCAAGCTATTTGCTGAGAGGTATAGTGAGTATTTTGCAGACCTCACTTTTTGTCACAAAGTTTTGAAAATTGAAAAAAGAAAAAAAAAAAAAGTTTTTTCTTGTCTTTCTTCATTTTCAAAAACAAATGAGAGCTGCAAAATACTCACCATGCCTCTCAGCAAATAGCTTTGGGTGTCTACTTTCCAAAATGGGGTCATTTGGGGGGGTTTTGTGCCACCTGGGCATTCCATGGCCTCCGAAACTGTGATAGGCAGTGAAGAGTGAAATCAAAAATTTTCACCCTTAGAAATCCTGAAGGCGGTGATTGGATTTTGGGGCCCCGTACGCGGCTAGGCTCCCAAAAAGTCCCACACATGTGGTATCCCCATACTCAGGAGAAGCAGCTAAATGTATTTTGGGGTGCAATTCCACATATGCCCATGGCCTGTGTGAGCAATATATCATTTAGTGACAACTTTATGCAAAAAAAAAAAAAAAAAAGTGTCACTTTCCCACAACTTGTGTCAAAATATAAAATATTCCATGGACTCAATATGCCTCTCAGCAAATAGCTTGGGGTGTCTACTTTCCAAAATGGGGTCATTTTGGGGGGTTTTGTGCCACCTGGGCATTCCATGGCCTCCGAAACTGTGATAGGTAGTGAGGAGTAAAATCAAAAATTTACACCCTTAGAAATCCTGAAGGCGGTGCTTGGTTTTCGGGGCCCCGTACGCGGCTAGGCTCCCAAAAAGTCCCACACATGTGGTATCCCCATACTCAGGAGAAGCAGCTGAATGTATTTTGGGCTGCAATTCCACATAGGCCCATGGCCTGTGTGAGCAATATATCATTTAGTGACAACTTTTTGTAAATATTTTTTTTTTTTTTGTCATTATTCAATCACTTGGGACAAAAAAAATAAATATTCAATGGGTTCAACATGCCTCTCAGCAATTTCCTTGGGGTGTCTACTTTCCAAAATGGGGTCACTTGGGGGGGTTTTGTACTGCCCTGCCATTTTAGCACCTCAAGAAATGACATAGGCAGTCATAAACTAAAAGCTGTGTAAATTACAGAAAATGTACCCTAGTTTGTAGACGCTATAACTTTTGCGTAAACCAATAAATATACGCTTATTGACATTTTTTTTACCAAAGACATGTGGCCGAATACATTTTGGCCTAAATGTATGACTAAAATTTAGTTTATTGGATTTTTTTTATAACAAAAAGTAGAAAATATAATTTTTTTTCAAAATTTTCGGTCTTTTTCCGTTTATAGCGCAAAAAATAAAAACCGCAGAGGTGATCAAATACCATCAAAAGAAAGCTCTATTTGTGGGAAGAAAAGGACGCAAATTTCGTTTGGGTACAGCATTGCATGACCGCGCAATTAGCAGTTAAAGCGACGCAGTGCCAAATTGGAAAAAGACCTCTGGTCCTTAGGCAGCATAATGGTCCGGGGCTCAAGTGGTTAAAAACTTTGTTCTTGTGTCCCACACTAGTGCTCCTGAGTCCAGATGTGTAAACAGCTGCTGAGTGTCCTCTTCTTACATTACACGGAATCAAGCTTGCATTTCATTCTAGTTACAAACACATCTAGACAGCAATGTACAAAACTTATTTTTATACAAATAGGCATGGCCAAATGTATTTAACCTGTATATGCCCAAAACATTGTATTTAATGAGCGAACAATGTTTCCCACGACTAATTAATGTGCCCACGAACATGAAAGTCGCCATTTTAAACTGTACAACAGTAAAGAAAAGCACATGGAGCAGCATGCAAGTAATAATAATAATTGAAACACACAACAACTACTTACTTTTTAGAAGAACTTTCTTGATCCTTCTATACTGATCCTGCTCCCTCAGTTTCAGGTCTCACCAGCGTTTCCTCAATTGCTCCTTGGATTGTCGTGCCCCCAAATTTCTGTGCAGACGCTTCACAACTTTAGTCATGATCACGGTCCATAATTCCCATCATAATCAGTCCTCCTCAAGATGTCCACCATCTCCACCATCTCTACAAAGGCCATATTTGAGGCCTTAAATCTTCTCCTCCGGGATCGAGACATTTCTGTCTCTGGGCTTTCCTCCTCCTCATTAGTGGAATTAAAACACACCTGCTGTGTCTCTGCCATGTCGCTCCTACTGTGCGCCGAACGAGAAGGGGTGGGGAATATTCTAGAAAGAACGTCAGGGGCGGGCGACGCGGGCGGAGTTTCACGCATGCACAGTGTATATCAAGCTAACACACATGTTTCGTATGCATGATCTGTGTGCAGAAGAAGGAGGAACGGAAGCGGCGAGCATCCTACATGAAGGTAAAATTTGAACTTGGCCCATCAGTAGGGATGAGCTTCAAATTCGAGTCAAACTCATGTTCGACTCGAACATCGGCTGTTCGCCAGTTCACCGAACAATTTGGGGTGTTCGCGGCAAATTCGAAAGCCATGGAACACCCTTTAAAAGTCTATGGGAGAAATCAAAAGTGCTAATTTTAAAGGCTTATATGCATGGTATTGTCATAAAAAGTGTTTGGGGACCTGGGTCCTTCTTGCTCCGGTGTTCTCATTCAGCATCTTCCTCTGCAGCGTCTTCTTCCCTGCTTCATTCTTGGGCCGCTTCGCATCCATGGGAGGCTCACGCTTCTATTCTTCTGACACTTCTCATATAAAGGAGGGCGGGGCCACCCGGGGACCCCACCCCCCTCTGATGCACGGGGACTTGACGGGAACTTCCCTATGGCTTTCCCCGTGACGTCAGAGGGGGCAGGGTCACCCGATTACGTAACGGTTACGTAAATGTCATTTTGCTGTCAGACTGTTCTAAACATGGGAAACATGCGCCCCTTTACAGGCATACTATAGACACCCCCCAGGTACAAAATTTAAAGGAATATTACACTTTTATTGTTTCACTTTAAGCATTAAGATCAATGCTCCTGAAAAAAACGTCCGTTTTTAAAACTTTTTTTTACATTGATACATGTCCCCTGGGGCAGGACCCAGGTCCCCAAACACTTTTTATGACAATAACTTGCATATAAGCCTTTAAAATTAGCACTTTTGATTATTCATGTTCGTGTCCCATAGAGTTTAACGGTGTTCGCGTGTTCGAACAAATTTTTGGCCTGTTCGCATGTTCTGGTGGGGGGGTGTTCGGCTCATCCCTAGCGGTGACATACAACACTACGGCGAGCTGAGAAAATTAAGTTCAATGCTTCCGAGCATGCATCGAATTGTTTCTGAGCATGCGTGATTTTTTGCGCGTCCGAATTGCATACAGACGAATGCATTTTCTGATAGGAAAAAAAAAAATTAATGGAGATCACTAGAAAATAATTTTTGAATAATCCAAAAAAAAGGAGATCTTGATGAAATAAAAAATAATAAAAAAAGATGACTATAAAAGATAATTCAAAACATTATTATGGAGATCTGGCTTTAAAAAAATAAAAGATTATTCATGAGATCACAAGAAATAATAAAGAAATAAGTTTGTGTGAATATCAGCAGCAAAACAACTTCATTATTCTAGTATTATAAAGCGCAAAAGACTGTGCTGCATTAAAAGATCACAGAATTTGCAGCGTGAGGAATGTGCTATCTCCGTTATGAATGCTAGTTTTACCAGACCGAGCGCTTCTGTCTCGTACTTGCTTCAGAGCATGCGTTGTTTTTGGTGCGTCAGAACAGCATACAGCCGAGCGTTTTTTCCAATAGTAATTAGTTCCGTCAGAAAAATATAGAACATGTTCTCTATCTAAGTCCGTCTGAATTTTCAACGGAAAAAGTCAGATGGGGCATACACATGGTCGGAATATACGATGAAAAGCTCCCATCGGAATTTTTCTGTCAGACATTCCGCTCGTGTGTACGCGGCATAAGTGAAAATGTCCAAATTGGGCCCAAAGTGTCAGTATTTTGTGTGGCCACCATTATTTTCCAGCACTGCCCTAACCCTCTTGGGCATGGAGTTCACCAGAGCTTCACAGGATGCCACTGGAGTTCTCATCCTCTCCTCAATGACGACATCACAGAGTTGATGGATGTTAGAGACCTTGCGCTCCTCCACCTACCGTTTGAGGATGCCTCACAGATGCTCAATAGGGTTTAGGTCTGGAGACATTTTCACTTAGGGATGTACTCATTTTTGTTGCCAGCAGTTTAGACATTAATGGTTGTGTGTTGAGTTATTTTGAGGGGACAGCAAATTTACACTGTTATACAAGCTGTACAATCACTACTTTACATTGCAGTAAAGTGTCATTTCTTTAGTATTGTTACATGAAAAGATAGAATAAAATATTAACAAAAATGTGAGGGGCGTACTCACTTTTGGGAGATACTGTATCTATTTAATATGAAATTACTTATTAATTCTATGTATGTCAGCTTTCTATGGAATTTGTTTTTTATGATCACATCATGTACTTCGAGAATATTTTTACTTGTTTGTATAATAAATCGACTTTTATTTTATATACTCTTTGTACCTTTACCTGATTCAGTGACTGGCCTGAGCCTTACTCAAAGTCCCATGACCACAGTTCTTTGCATACTTACGTATTCATCCAACCCTCCCACACTTTATCAAACTTATGAGGAATTCCTCTACTAGTATACATGGCTTTATATAAAGGGATGGCTTTATTAATGAGTGACCACATGCAAAAACATTTTGATTGCTGCACAGTTCTAGAAGATGTGTAAGAATTCTGCACTGGTTGACGTGCACCACCAGCAACAGGGTGACTGGGTAGGAAGGTGTATACGATGTAAACATTTATATTGGATAAGGTGGTCTCTGGCTGATACTAATCTGGAGAAACTGATATCCCAAATATCATCCCAGTCGTCCCCGTCCAATTGGAGGAACAACGCCTCCCAGGCAGCTCTACAGCATGCAAGCAGCTTACCAACCTCATTAAATAGTTGCTTGTAAATAGTGGACAGGGCCTTATCTAGAGAGTCATCTCTAAGCAGAGACTCCAGATCACTCGCTTGAACCTAAAGAGAAGACGTACCAGATTGAGTGTTATATGCATGCCTAAGTTGCAAGTATCGGAATAAATGAGTATTGGACAAATTAAATTTAGCTTTAAAAGTATCAAACTGAAGGAGCTTTCCATTACACACAATATCTCCCACTTTTTTGATACCCGGATCCAGTCATTTGGACCAAATTTGGTATGTGAAAAATTGTGGCAATTGGGGATTCTTCTACAGAGGTGTATGTGGAGAAATTTCTGTACAGTCTCCAGCTTCAGCCTTACTAGTCACCGCCCATGCCCTCATAGTTGCACTCATAGTACTGGTAATAGGGTACGGAGCACTGCTTCCCCGAAAAACCAAATGTGTCAGTGCCTCATAGGAGCCAACAGTGGCTGCCTCTAAAGCAATGACTGCGTTATCCTCCGGTACAGTAAGCCACCTATGCGCAAAGACCAACTGACCTGCCAAAAAATAGAGATAAAAATCAGGGGCCGCCAATCCCCCCTGTTTCCACGGCTGTTGCAGTACCTGAAGTTTTATCCTGGGATTACAACCTTTTGCCACAGGAAGGTTGTAACCAACCATTCAATGCTCTTAAATATATATCTTGGAATCCAAATGGGGGAATTCCTTAATATATAGAGGAAGAAAGGCAAAAATTTAATTTTCAATAAATTGACTTTACCTATTAGCGTAAGAGGGAGATTCTGCCAGGCTTGTAACCTGTGATGTAACTGCAACAGCAATGGAGTGACATTTAATGTAATTAAGTCAGCTACCGAGTTGGAAATATAAAGTCCCAGGTATTTGTCCCAATCAACCTGTTGTAATGGGCAGTCTATAAGGACTCTACATGCTGGAGATCGGGTCCTAAGAGGAAGGATTTGGGATTTACCCCAATTGACCTTCAGACCTGAGAATAAAGCAAAGGAGTTCAAAATTATCTAGAGCTGCCCATAAAGATGAATCAGAGTAGCGTAAAAACAACACCATGTCATCAGCACAAAGCAATGTCTTTTCTGTCAGGCTGCCCACCTGTATCCCCTGTGCTTCAGTAGAAGCTCTCAATGCTGCCGCCAAAGGTTCAGTCAATAAGGCAAATAGATCAGGAGACACAGGGAAACCTTGGCGAGTACCCCCGCCTACTGGAAAGAAGTCTGACAACAGACCACTTAGTTTAATGGCCATATGAAATATGATAAATGGTTTTCCAAAATTTTTATGAATAAATATCTGAAAAGTATGGTGTATGGTATTTGCCAGTAATTTGGTTAGTATTTTGAAGTCTAAGTTTAGCACTGTGTTATTTTAACCACTTAAAGACTGTAACGTTTTACCCCCTTGACCAGGCCATTTTTTGCGATACGGCACTGCGTTACTTTAACTGAGAATTGCGCAGTCTTGTGATGCTGTACTCAAATAAAATTGATGTCCTTGCCCCTCCCCAATTAGAGCTTTCTTTTGGTGGTATTTGATCAGGTTTTTATTTTTTGTGCTAGAAACAAAAAAAGGCCAACAATTTTGAAAAATACCCAGAATTTTGTACTTTCTGCTATAAAATATGTCCAATAAAAAAATATTAAAAATCTAATTTCTTCATCAATTTGGGCCAATATGTATTCTGCTACCTATTTTTGGTAAAAAAAAATCCCAATAAGTGTATATTGATTGGTTTGCACAAACATTATCGCGTCTACAAAAAGATTTATGGACGTTTTATTTATTTATTTATTTATTTATTTATTTTTACTAGTAATGGCAATGATCAGCGACTTTTAGCAGGACTGCGACATTGCGGCGGACAGATCGGACACCTAACCGACACTTTTTTGGGAACCAGTGACATTATTACAGTAATCAGTGCTAAAAATATGCACTGTTACTGAAGTAATAACACTGGCAGGGAAGGGGTTAACACAAGGGGCGATCAAAGGGTTAAGTGTGTCCCTGGGAGGTGCTTGCTTACTGTGTGGGGGATGGATTCACTGGAGGGACACAGAGATCCATGTTTCTGATTAGCAGGAACAGAAGATCTCTGTGTCCTCTCCTGTCAGAACAGTGATCTGCCTTGTTTACAGAGGCAGATCACCATTCTGCCTTCTCTGTGGAACGATCTGTGGGTCCCAGGGGACATCGCATGCGCTGGACCTACTCATTAGCTCCCCCTGTGGCCAATCAGGTACGTCGATTTGTGCAGTCGTGCCACCTTGCCACAGTACAACTGTGGTAGGTGGTAGGCAAGTAATTAACTGACAATTGTGCAGTCGTGCGACGCTGTACCCAAATAAAATTTTTGTCCTTTTTTTCCCTCAAATAGAGCTTTCTTTTGGTGGTATTTGATCACCTTTGCTGTTTTAAAGGGTAACTCCACTTTCGTGGGGAAAAAAATAGCAAACAAAGAAAAAAATAATATAGCGTGTACAATTGTGATACAAGTCATATTGTAATCGAATGTTATAAAAAATTACCTTTCCTTTTCAATCTACAGCCGCTGTAATTTTATATAAATGCGATGCAATATGGCTACATGGAGTTGTTCTGTATACAATATGTGTATTGACCACTCCCCAGAAACATCTTTTTCTTTGTGTGATTGGCTCACCAATTTTCCCAGAAGTCTGCCTAAGATACAAGTCAGATTTCAGGCATCCCCTGCAACAAAAATGTAATGTTTGATGAGATATTTCCAATAGAAACACATCTAAAGGGAGGCAGGCTCAGCAGCTTTCCTCATTAGTGCTCTGCAGCTGCCACAGCTGACTGATAATTATGAAACCACTCCCATTAGACCCATTTAACACAGAAGCACAGACAAACACACATGGATTTCTTCAGAAGAACAAAAAGGTAGGAATCTGCAACAAAGGTTGTTATAATCCTTGCAATGTACATAGATCACCCAGAGGGGAATGTTTTTTTTTCTCAACAAACGTGGAGTTAAACTTTAATTGTTTGCACTATAAACAAAAAAAGTCAGACAATTAAAAAAAAAACAATATTTTTCACTTTCTGCTATAAAACATACCCAATAAAAAAATGTAAACAATCAAATTTCTTCATCAATTTAGGCAAATATGTATTCTGCTACATATTTTTGGTTAAAAAAATCCCAGTAAGCGTATATTAATTGGTTTGCACAAAGGTTACAGTGTCTACAAACTATGACACATATATAGATAGATAGATAGATAGATAGATAGATAGATAGATAGATAGATAGATAGATAGATAGATAGATAGATACTAGTAATGGTGGGGATCAGCGACTTACAGTGGCACTGCGATATTACGGTGGACAAATCAGACATCTAACTGACACTTTTGACACTTTTTGGGGACCAGTGACACTAATACAGTGATCAGTGCTAAAAAATATGCACTGTCACTGTACTAATGACACTGGCAGGAAATGGGTTAACATCAGGGGCGATCAAAGGGTTAAATGCAGGGCTTTTTCTCTCAGGGAAAAGGTGTCGTAACTCATCCCCCTTCCACTAGGTCATACTTGTCTCCACCCCCTACCCATCCCTAGAACTGCCCCTAGGACCACCCCTTGTTTCCACCACTACACACCTCTTAGCACCTCCCCCTTTCAAGAACATGGAAGCAAGTATAATTTGGGAGTATATATAAGGTAATTTGTATGGAATTTGTTAATAGAAAGCAATTCAGTGAAATGTACAAAACATTAGAAATATCCAGTGCTTACCAAAGTAAGCTCAGATGCACTTCCAGATATTTCCATATCCAGCAAGAGACAGTCCCCAACATCCAGCAAGAGACAGCCCCCATATACAGCAAGAGACAGCCCCCATTATTCAACAATAGACAGTCCCCAATGTCCAGCAAGAGACAGTCACCCATATCCAGCAAGAGAATATTCCAAATGCCCAGCAAGAGACAGTCAGCCATATCCAGCAAGAGACAGATATTCACCCATACACAGCATGAGACAGACCCCATATATAGCAAGAGATAGTCCCCATATACAGCAAGAGAAAGTCCCCCATATACAGCAAGAAACTGTCCCCCCGTGTCCAGCAAGAGAATATCCCAAATGTCCAGCAAGAGACAGTCCCCAATGCCCAGCAAGAGACAGTCCCCAATGCCCAGCAAGAGACAGTCCCCAATGCCCAGCAAGAGACTGTCCCCCATGTCCAGCAAGAGAATATCCCAAATGTCCAGCAAGAGACAGTCAGCCATATCCAGCAAGAGACAGATATTCACCCATATACAGCAAGAGACAGACCCCAACATCCAGCAAGAGACAGCCCCCATATACAACAAGAGACAGCCCCCATTATTCAACAATATACAGTCCCCAATGTCCAGCAAGAGACAGTCTCCAATGTCCAGCAAGATAGCAGTCCCCAATGTCCAGCAAGAGACAGTCACCCATATCCAGCAAAAGACAGTCCCCCATGTCCAACAAGAGAATATCCCAAATGTCCAACAAGAGACAGTCAGCCATATCCAGCAAGAGACACATATTCACCCATATACAGCAAGCGACAGATCCCATATATAGCAAGAGACAGTCCCTATATACTGCAAGAGACAGTCACCCATATAAAGCAAGAGACAGTCTAACATATACAGCAAGAGACAGTCCCCATATACTGCAAGAGACAGTCCCCTATATACAGCAAGAGACAGTCCCCTATATACAGCAAGAGACAGTCCCCTATATACAGCAAGAGACAGGTACCCATATACAGCAAGAGGAAGTTCCCAATATCAGCAAGAGACAGTCCCCCTTATACAGCAAAGACAGGCCCCATACACAGCAAGAGACAGTCCCCAAATCCAGCAAGAGACAGTTACCATATATAGAAAGAGACAGGCCCCCATATACAGCAAGGGGTCCCCAATATTCCCAATATCCAGCAAGAGACAGTCCACCATATACAGCAAGAGACAGTCCACCATATACAGCAAGAGACAGCCCCCCTTATACAGCAAGAGACAGCCCCCCTTATACAGCAAGAGACAGGCCCCATATACAGCAAGAGACAGGCCCCATATACAGCAAGAGACAGTCCCCAAATCCAGCAAAAGACAGTTAACATGTATAGCAAGAGACAGGCACCCATATACAGCAAGGGGTCCCCACTATTCCCATTATCCAGCAAGAGACAGTCCCCATATACAGCAAGAGACAATCCCTCATATACAGCAAGAGACAGTCCCCCATATACAGCAAGAGAAAGTCCCCCATATACAGCAAGAGACAGGCCCTATATACAGCAAGAGACAGTCCCCAAATCCAGCAAGAGACAGTTACCATATATAGCAAGAGACAGTCCTCCATATCCAGCAAGAGACAGTCCCCCATTTACAGCAAGAGACAGTTACCATATCCAGCAAGAGACAGTCCACTATCCAGGCAGCCAGGCAGCCCCTAAATTCATCCAGCAGCAACACTGTTTAAATAATTACCAAAATCAATGTACTTACCTCAGTCAGGCTTGTAATGTACCTTAGGCAGTGAGAAGGAGTCACAGGACAGGACACCACATGGCAACTCTTCCTCACAGGAACTTCCGCTCTGCTACAGGGAGAGGAAGAGTGCAGCTATCACTCCGCTCTCCACTAACTTAAGGCAGCAGCCGGCACTATTGGAGTTTTGTCGGCTTATGCAGCTATCAGCTCACTTCGTGGGTGGAGAGTTGCATAGAAAAAGCTATAAAAAAAGTTCTGCTCCTTGGCAGAGGTGCTGGAACATAGTTTTGACAAGTTCCATCAGAAAAAAAGCCCTGGTTAAACGTATGCCTAGGTTGTGCTTACTCACTGTGTGGGTGGTGCTTTGACTAGGGGTTAAACAAAAATGTCCCTATTAATGGATGGTTTAATAATTCTTTAACATAATTTCATTAAATAAAAAAAACTCCAATTTTTTAAAAGCCATTTTGAGATGTAATGTTATTAAAATGATTTTTCTATTTCCATCTGCAGCCACCGTATTTTTCCAACACAGTCAAAATCATCAATGCCTTATGGCAACCTGAGGGCGTTATGTACACCATTGGTGCATGGAATGCCCTCACAAATGTCAGTTCCTGCTTCTTTGATTGGCTGAATAATTTTCTTTGAAGATTGCACTAAGATACAAATTACATTTTGGGCATCCCTGCAATAGGAATTTACTTTTGGCTATAATCTTAATCTATAAGGAACAACTACTCCAAATGGTATGAAGATAGGGTAGCTTTTTTCATCAGAGATTTCACCAGGTGGTTATTAGGGATGGGCTGAACACCCCCCGGTTCACACCAGAACATGCAAACAGGCAAAAAGTTAAAGCGAACACTATTAAAGTCTATGGGACACGAACATGAAAAAACAAAAGTGCTAATTTTAAAGGCTTATATCCAAGTAATTGCCATAAAAAAGTGTATGGGGACCTGGATACTGCCCTAGGGGACATGTATCAATGCAAAAAAAAGTTTTTAAAATGACCATTTTTTCAGGAGCAATGATTTTAATAATGCTTAAAGTGAAACAATGAAATATTCCTTTAAATATTGTGCCTGCGGGGTTCCCTTAGTCTACCTGTAATCTACCTGTGTGATGTGTAGAACCAAAATTACTTTTCTAAAGGAAAAAAATTAATTTAAACCTGCTCGTTGCTGTAAATGTATTGCTGTCTCTGGGCGATATAGATGAAAAATCAAGAAAAAAAATGTGTGGGTTGACCCCCAGTCCATAACAGGCCCTTCGGGTCTGGTATGGCTTTTAAGGGGAACTCCACACCAAAATAAAAAAGAAATTGGTGTGGGGTCCCCACCAAAATCCATACCAGACCCTTACCCGAGCATGCGGACTGGAGGACAGGATGGGGAGGCGAGCAAGTGCCCCCCCTCCTGAAACATACCAGGTCACATGCCCTCAACGTGGGGAGGGTGCTTTGGGGTGCCCCCCAATGCACCTTGTACCCATGTCGATGGGGACAAGGACCCCTTCCCGACAACCAGGGCTGGACTGGGACAAAAATTTGGCCCTGGACTTCATCCAGACCGGCCCACTTTAATTTTGCAAACAAGCACAAAAACAGTATATAAACTATACGCAATTGTGCAAAAAAAACATAAGTAGCACAACATAAGGGGTCCTCACTAACCTCTTTTATTATTTTGCGTATTCTCCTCTGTATTTTTCTCATCCTTCTCACATCACTGCGTGAAATTGAGGGGCGAGCCGCGCAGCCATTACTTTAATAGGCTGTCACTGAAACCGGCCCACTGAGCCATCGGCCCACCGGGAAACTCCCTGTAGTCCCGATGGCCAGTACATGCCTGCCGACAACCCTGGCCATTGGTTGTTGGGGTTTGCGGGTGGGGGGCTTTATTGGAATCTGGAAGCACCCTTTAACAAGCCCCCAGGTCCCAGCCCCCCTCCTATGTAAATGGGTATCAGATACATTGTACTCTTACCAATGCACCAAAAAAGTATCAAAAAATAAAAACCACAATAGATAGATTTTGACATTTCCTTTATTAACCACTTCAATACTGGGCAGTTATACACCTTCCTGCCCAGACCAATTTTCAGCTTTCAGCTCTGTCGCAGTTTGAATGACAATTGCACGGTCATCCAACACTGTACCCAAACTAAATTTTTATCATTTTTTTCCCACAAATAGAGCTTTCTTTTGGTGGTATTTGATCACCTCTGCGGTTTTTATTTTTTGCTAAACAAATAAAAAAAGACAGAAAATTTTGAAAAAAATAAAAGTTCTGCTTTTGTTTCTGTTAAAAAAATTTGTAAATAAGTAAGTTTTCTCTTTCACTGATGAGCACCGATAAGGCGGCACTGACAGGCACTGATACGGCGGCACCAATGAGGTGGCACCAATGAGCGGGCACTGACGGGCACTGACGATGGGCACTGATATGCGGCACTGATGGGCACTGGTAGGCGGCACTGATGGGTGGCACTGATAGGCATTGATAGTTGGCACTGATGGGCACTCATGGGTGGCATTGGGTGGCACTGGTTGGCACTGATGGGCACTGATAGACGACACTGATGGGCACTGAAAGGTGGCACTGCTGAGCACTGCTGGGCACTGCTAGGGTGGCACTGATAGGCCGCACTGATAGGCGGCACTGATGGGCACTGCTAGGCACTGATAGGCGGCACTGCTTGGCACTGATGGGCACTGATAAGTGGCACTGAAGGGCACTGATATGAGGCACTGATAGGCATCCCTGGTGGCACTGGCAGTGGTAGGCATTGGAGTGGGCACTGATTGGCAGCTGTCTGGGCACTGATTGGCAGCTGCCTGGGCACATAGTGGTATTTCCCTGGGGGTCTAGGGGCATACCTGGTGGTCCTGGGCGGCTTCCCTGGTGGTCCTGGGTGGGATCTGAGGGGGGCTGTGCTGATAAACAATCAGCACAGACCCCCCCTGTCCGGAGAGCAGCCGTTCGGCTCTCCTCTACTCGCGTCTGTCAGAAGCGAGTGAGGAAAAGCCGATCACCGGCTCTTCCTATTTTCCATCAGAGACTCTTTACCTAGATCAGTGTTGCAGGGTGTCAGACTGACACCCCGCAACAACGATCGCCGCGATGCGTGATCCCGGGGGTGCGCAGCGGCTCGATATCCTGATCACGTCATATGACGTCCGGTCAGGAATATCAAACCACTTTGCAGCCATTTGGTAATAGGGCGGACGGTAAGTGGTTAAAAAAGAAAAAAGTGTCCCACGATATCCATCTATCTTCAATCATGCCGCCCAACGGACCCGAAAAAACAAACAAGAAAAAACTCTGCCTCCTGATGTAACCGAGTAACCCCGCCCTTGCCTATATAACATGACGTCAAAATGGGGGCCCCGCCCTTGCCTATATGTTGTCACAGCAGTCGCCGGGAGGCCTCCCATCGAGGCAGAGCTTCTTTTTTTTTCGGGTCCGTCGGGCGGCACGATTGAAGATAGATGGACATCGCGGGACACTTTTTTTTTTTTAACCACTTCCCGCCCGCCCTATAGCGGATTGACGTCCGGGAAGTGGTTCTGTTATCCTGACTGGAGGTCATATGACATCCAGCAGGATAACATGCCGCAGCGCGCCCCCAGGGGCGCGCATCGTGGCGATCGGTGGAGCGGTGTGTCAGTCTGACACACCGCTACACTGATCTTGGTAAAAAGCCTCTGGCGGAGGCTCTTTACCACGTGATCAGCCGTGTCCAATCACGGCTGATCACGCTGTCAATAGGAAGAGCCGTTGATCGGCTCTTCCTCACTTGCGTCTGACAGACGCAAGTAGAGGAGGGCCGATCGGCGGCTCTCCTGGCAGGGGGGGTCTGCGCTGATTGTTTATCAGCGCAGCCCCCCCTCAGATCACCCCACTGGACTACCAGGGATGCCACTAGGACCACCAGGGAAGGGGCAACGTGGATGGCCAGGTATGTACCCCATGGCCATCCACATGTGCCCAATCTGTGCCAATCAGTGCCCACAAATGGGCACTGATTGGCACTATTATGTCAATGATCTGCCCAGCAATGCCCAGATCTGCCCAGCAATGCTTTATCAGTGCCACCTGTCATTGCCCATCTGTGCCACCTGTCATTGCCCATCGGTGCCACCTGTCAGTGCCCATCTGTGCCCATCTGTGCCCACCTATCAGTGCCCATCAGTGCCACACATAAGTACCCATCAGTGCCACCCACATATACCAATCAATGCCACCTACGAGTGCCCATCAGTGCCGCCTATGTGTGCCCATCGGTGCCACCTATGAGTGCCCATCAGTGCCACATACCAGTGCCACCTATCAGTGCCCATCAGTGCCACCTATCAGTGCCCATCAGTGCCGCCTATCAGTGCCCATCATCAGTGCCCTTTAGTGCCACCTCATCAGTGCCACCTCATTGGTGCCACCTCATCGGTGCCCATCAGTGCCACCGTATCAGTGCCCATCAGTGCAGCCATATCAGTGCCCATTATTGAAGGAGAAAGCGTACTTATTTACAAAATAATTTAACAGAAACAAAGAAAAACTTGTTTTTTTTCGAAATTTTCGGCCTTTTTTTATTTGTTGCGCAAAAAATAAAAACCGCAGAGGTGATCAAATACCACCAAAAGAAAGCTCTATTTGTGGGAACAAAATGATAAAAAAAATTTGTTTGGGTACAGTGTAGCATGATCGCGCAATTGTCATTCAAATTGCAACAGCGCTGAAAGGTGAAAATTGGGCTGGGCGGGAAGGTGTCTAAGTGCCTGGTATTGAAGTGGTTAATAAAGGAATTGTATTATATACTGTGCACTGACTCTAGTATACTAGTACTCTAGTATATATATATATATATATATATATACTAGACTTCCTGCACTGTATATATAGTCCACTGAATGCAGTGTGTATATATATATATTTATGGTCGTGGCCCTAAGACCGAGACAAATGTGGATCACATAAACACGCGACAAGACTCACAACATAAATAGACCTGAGGTGTGGCTTTTGGTCGTCTGGTAGGTATGGCAAGAAAAGGGGCCATACCCAAGATAAGTAATGGATGATTGTGGAGGAGAATTTGCTGAGAAGTGCTGTAAAAAGGGGAATGGGAGGGAGGGTATCGTGCACTGAAACTGACAAAGAGGAAGGGGAAGTGGTCAGCTTAAATACCCTCCGGGCTCCTCCCATAAATTCAGGCCAGCACACTGGCTTTCTAACTTATGGTCGTGGCCCTAAGACCGAGACAAATGTGGATCACTTAAACACGCGACAAGACTCACAACATAAATAGACCTGAGGTGTGGCTTTTGGTCGTCTGGTAGGTATGGCAAGAAAAGGGGCCAAAAATAACCAGGTAGGGAAGTATCTTTATTGCCTCTAACCTCATTGAGTGAGCTTGGAGAAAGGGCCATCTTGAGGGAATATATATCTGGTAAAGCAGGCAGACTTTCACCTGCCTAGCTTCTTGGTCACATGGTCTGGTACTCCTTGCTGAGATGTGGCTGAGGCTGCGCCGATCCAAAGGAATATCCAGAATACCGCCCGGGGTCTAGGCCTAAGTTGACCAGTAGGACCCAAACATGTTTAATAAACTGATTTCCACTCAGGGGGTTGACCTGAAAAGGCAGTAACGGGCTGGAGACTGGCTGGGTAGGTGAAAGAGCAGACGGTCAAAAGATCGTTGCTGGGCACCAGGCATTGCTGGTTCGAAAGAAGTTTATATCCACTCCGGGTCCGGTTTGTTGCGTTTTCCATAAGATAAAGGACATAGTGGCTTGGATACCGGCCAGGTACAGCCTGATAGGGGTATGAGGGAGAGCCAGCTGTGTGTGGCAATAAGATATAAAGGCTAGGACATGAGTGACGTCATCTACTGTGGTTCTGGGACAAGTGGCAAGGAACCTACGGTAGGTGTACCAGGCCGTGGGATAAGCCTTTAGTGTGTTGCTAGACAGTGAGTGGTTGATGAGCCGGGTTGCATTGGCAAGGTGTGGCTTCAATCCATTGTTAGTTGAGACCAAGGTGGGATAGGAGTGGATGATGGGTCGGCTCCGGGTTCCTGCTGGAAGAATGAGACAAAATTGGAGCGGGACAGTGCATCGGCTGCGGTATTGCACTTGCCAGGGATATGCTTACAGTAACTGTTAAATTTGGTGATGTAGTGACAATTGCAGCAGACTGCGCAGGAAGGACATGACGGGGAGCGACTTGGATCTACCCTTATTAATGATGTCAGCTGTAACCTGGTTGTCTGGTGAAGAGCTCTGTCTGGTGAAGAGCTCTGTCTGATCTGTCCACGTGTGGCCCCAGACTTGGGCTGCTGCCGCGATGGGGTACAGCTCGAACAATGACAAAGTTCGAGGGAAGCCAGGAATCAGGCAGATTTCCGGGGGCCAAGGTCTGGAAAACCAGTGATGGCCAAAAAATGCAGCAAAGCCAGTGGAGGCTGCAGCATCTGTGACTACCTGGGGCGACTGAGCTGATACTGAGGGAAAAACATTGATATGTCATTCCAGTTGAAGAGGAACTCGTCCCACAAAGCCAAGTCTGCTATTGCTGCTGGGTCTAGTCTGAGGACTTGGTCGGGTCCTGCACTCGGGCAAGAAAGACTAAGAGCCTTGAGATGAACGACCGCCCCTGAGGAATTGTTCTCATAGCGAAATTGAGCATCCCTATCAAGGACTGCAGCTGTCTTTTAGTACATTCCTGTGACCGGGTAAACTCTTGAATGACCAACCTAACACAAGCTCATTTGTCAGAAGGCAGGCTAGGCTGCATGGCATGCGTATCCAGGACAATGCCTGAGAAACTTATGAAATGTGTTGGACCTTCCACTATGTGTCCATTGAGATTGTTGAAGACCTCTTAGCTTGTCTAGATCTACCGGGGGGGGGGTATGTCTAGGTGTTCGATAAGCAGAAAATCGTCCGGATTATGGATAACCCTGTGACAATGGGCCTGGTGCGACAGGTTCAAGTGAGGGATTGGGCGAAACCGTCAGCTTTGTGAGCAAAGTGGCAACAAAAGAGTTCCGTGTCTGTGAGGCTCCAGTCAGAGCTTATCTGGAACTGGGCAAGTCTCGCTGCTGCTTTGGCTGAAAAATGGCCGATGGTCGTAGACGGCAAAACCTCCATATTTGTAAGCAAGATCTGTCACTGCATGAAGGTATAAGTCCCGCTCCTCCCTCCTGCTGAGGGTGGCTGAACAAAGTACATCTCTGAACATCCCGAAGGCCAGGGAGAACTCAGTGGCTGACAGCTTACGACTGAGGCTGGGGTCTCTCGACTTGACAACCACTGAGACATCCCCCCAGGCGTATGATTTGTTGTCCACCAAGTCATGGACTGAGATGAGCAGGGATGCCAAATGACATCTTTTCCCTCCAATATATCCTCCCTGATGCTGGTCGGGACAAGATGAACGGGGAGGACGATAGGTGCAGAGCCTTGTGTACCTGCAGAAAGAGAAGCTGTCATCGGGACCATGACCAGGTCCGGGAGGGCCATGGATGGGTGAACTTTCAAAGGTGTGACTCTGGTCTGGACGTCCGAACTGTTGCGGCTAAGGGGGAGACCAAAGAGTGCAGCTGGGCCCCGTGGATGGATTGTAGGGATGCCTGTTGGGCCCAGCTGCAGCTGGAGGCGGGAAGAGGAGCCTGAAAAGCTTTGCCTTCCTGGCCGTTAGCAGGAAAGGGAATATCCCTGCGACTCAGCTATGAGTTTGGGGATGTTCCGTCCCCTGAGGGACTGCAGGCAGCCGCGCTCTGAGCCGTTTGGGGGGGTAACAGAGGGGCGGGTGTGAAGTCCTCGCTGCCAGAAGACAAAAAGGGGGCTGGGTGCTCATATTTAAGAGGAGTCATAGCCATAGGATAGAGAGCGGAGTGGTAAAGAGAAAACTCAGAGAGGAGGAAAAAGGAAGAAGTACAGAAAAAGGAATGATAGGCACAGACAGGAGCTGACAGAGTTCTGTTGTGCAGAACTTATGTTGAGTGGAAATTTAGAAAACTCAGAAGAGTGCGTGGCGACCGAGGTGGGCCAGGAGGTGACTGGCCAGATAACCGATAGCTCGGGTGCCTGTCTGTGGCAAGCACAAACCTGAAGACCAGAAGCCCAGGGCGTACTGGGGCGAGAAGTAGAAGTCTGGTACGGCCTACGTAGGAATGTTGCGGTCTGTAGGGGGTGATGTGTGCTCGGCCTGCTAACACTTGCCCTGCCAGCAAGTCTACTGTTAAGGGACCTTGTCTGCAAGGTGAAGGGTCGCCCTTTGAAAACAGAGTGTCATGTGTAGACATATGTGACAGAACTAACGCCTGGAGTTCACGTCCAATGATGTATGTGAAGTAACAGTATAGTGAAAGGGTGCTGCAGAATGATGTGATAGAAAAGCCCATGAACTAGACCCTGACTAGGGATGAGCCGAACACCCCCCTGTTCGGTTCGCACCAGAACATGCGAACAGGAAAAAAGTTCGTTCGAACATGCGAACACCGTTAAAGTCTATGGGACACGAACATGAATAATCAAAAGTGCTAATTTTCAAGGCTTATATGCAAGTTATTGTCATAAAAAGTGTTTGGGGACCTGGGTCCTGCCCCAGGGGACATGGATCAATGCAAAAAAAAGTTTTAAAAACGGCCGTTTTTTCAGGAGCAGTGATTTTAATAATGCTTAAAGTCAAACAATAAAAGTGTAATATCCCTTTAAATTTCGTACCTGGGGGGTGTCTATAGTGTGCCTGTAAAGGGGCGCATGTTTCCTGTGTTTAGAACAGTCTGACAGCAAAATGACATTTTGAAGGAAAAAACTCATTTAAAACTACCCGCGGCTATTGCATTGCCGACAATACACATAGAAGTTCATTGATAAAAACGGCATGGGAATTCCCCAAAGGGGAACCCCGAACCAAAATTAAAAAAAAAAAATGACGTGGGGGTCCCCCTAAATTCCATACCAGGCCCTTCAGGTCTGGTATGGATATTAAGGGGAACCCCGGCCAAAATTTAAAAAAAAAAATGACGTGGGGTTCCCCCTAAATTCCATACCAGACCCTTCAGGTCTGGTATGGATTTTAAGGGGAACCCCGCGCCAAAAAAAAAAAAAAAAACGGCGTGGGGTCCCCCCAAAAATCCATACCAGACCCTTATCCGAGCACGCAACCTGGCAGGCCGCAGGAAAAGAGGGGGGGACGAGAGTGCGGCCCCCCTCCCTCCTGAACCGTACCAGGCCACATGCCCTCAACATTGGGAGGGTGCTTTGGGGTAGCCCCCCAAAACACCTTGTCCCCATGTTGATGAGGACAAGGGCCTCATCCCCACAACCCTGGCCGGTGGTTGTGGGGGTCTGCGGGCGGGGGGCTTATCGGAATCTGGAAGCCCCCTTTAACAAGGTGACCCCCAGATCCCGGCCCCCCCCCTGTGTGAAATGGTAAGGGGGTACATAAGCACCCCTACCATTTCACGAAAAAAGTGTCAAAAATGTTAAAAATGACAAGAGACAGTTTTTGACAATTCCTTTATTTAAATGCTTCTTCTTTCTTCTATCTTCCTTCATCTTCTGGTTCTTCTGGCTCTTCTGGTTCTTCTGGTTCTTCCTCCGGCGTTCTCGTCCAGCATCTCCTCCGCGGCGTCTTCTGTCTTCTTCTCCTCGGGCCGCTCCGCACCCATGGCATGGGGGGGAGGCTCCCGCTCTTCTCTTCTTCTCTTCTTCTTTTCTTCTTTTCTTCTTTTCTTCTTTTCTTCTCTTCTTCTCTTCTTCTTCATTTTCTTCTCCGGGCCGCTCCGCAATCCATGCTGGCATGGAGGGAGGCTCCCGCTGTGTGACGGCGCTCCTCGTCTGACAGTTCTTAAATAACGGGGGGGCGGGGCCACCCAGTGACCCCGCCCCCCTCTGACGCACGGTGACTTGACGGGACTTCCCTGTGACGTCACGGGGAATGCCACAGGGAAGTCCCGTCAAGTCACCGTGCGTCAGAGGGGGGCGGGGTCACCAGGTGGCCCCGCCCCCCCCCGTTATTTAAGAACTGTCAGACGAGGAGCGCCGTCACACAGCGGGAGCCTCCCTCCATGCCAGCATGGATTGCGGAGCGGCCCGGAGAAGAAAATGAAGAAGAAGAGAAGAAGAGAAGAAAAGAAGAAAAGAAGAAGAGAAGAAGAGAAGAGCGGGAGCCTCCCCCCCATGCCATGGGTGCGGAGCGGCCCGAGGAGAAGAAGACAGAAGATGCCGCGGAGGAGATGCTGGACGAGAACGCCGGAGGAAGAACCAGAAGAACCAGAAGAGCCAGAAGAACCAGAAGATGAAGGAAGATAGAAGAAAGAAGAAGCATTTAAATAAAGGAATTGTCAAAAACTGTCTCTTGTCATTTTTAACATTTTTGACACTTTTTTCGTGAAATGGTAGGGGTGCTTATGTACCCCCTTACCATTTCACACAGGGGGGGGGCCGGGATCTGGGGGTCACCTTGTTAAAGGGGGCTTCCAGATTCCGATAAGCCCCCCGCCCGCAGACCCCCACAACCACCGGCCAGGGTTGTGGGGATGAGGCCCTTGTCCTCATCAACATGGGGACAAGGTGTTTTGGGGGGCTACCCCAAAGCACCCTCCCAATGTTGAGGGCATGTGGCCTGGTACGGTTCAGGAGGGAGGGGGGGCCGCACTCTTGTCCCCCCCTCTTTTCCTGCGGCCTGCCAGGTTGCGTGCTCGGATAAGGGTCTGGTATGGATTTTTGGGGGGACCCCACGCCGTTTTTTTTTTTTTTTTTGGCGCGGGGTTCCCCTTAAAATCCATACCAGACCTGTAGGGTCTGGTATGGAATTTAGGGGGAACCCCACGTCATTTTTTTTTTTAAATTTTGGCCGGGGTTCCCCTTAATATCCATACCAGACCTGAAGGGCCTGGTATGGAATTTAGGGGGACCCCCACGTCATTTTTTTTTTTTAATTTTGGTTCGGGGTTCCCCTTTGGGGAATTCCCATGCCGTTTTTATCAATGAACTTCTATGTGTATTGTCGGCAATGCAATAGCCGCGGGTAGTTTTAAATGAGTTTTTTCCTTCAAAATGTCATTTTGCTGTCAGACTGTTCTAAACACAGGAAACATGCGCCCCTTTACAGGCACACTATAGACACCCCCCAGGTACGAAATTTAAAGGGATATTACACTTTTATTGATTGACTTTAAGTATTATTAAAATCACTGCTCCTGAAAAAACGGCCGTTTTTAAAACTTTTTTTTGCATTGATCCATGTCCCCTGGGGCAGGACCCAGGTCCCCAAACACTTTTTATGACAATAACTTGCATATTAGCCTTTAAAATTAGCACTTTTGATTTCTCCCATAGACTTTTAAAGGGTGTTCCGCGGCATTCGAATTTGCCGCGAACACCCCAAATTGTTTGCTGTTCGGTGAACTTGCGAACAGCCAATGTTCGAGTCGAACATGAGTTTGACTCGAACTCGAAGCTCATCCCTAACCCTGACTGACGCTCTAGTAGCGAGGTCCTGGTTATGATCGAAACTCGGTCGACCAGGAACACCTGCAGTAGGGGTGACATGAGTGCAACAAGATTTCTTTCCTTTTTTTTTTTTTTTTTTCGTTTTTTTTTTTTTCTTTTATTTTTATGTGTCCCCCTTGTATGCGACTGGCCCTGGTGAAGATGCAAACATAGCGTTTTTTTTTTTTTGTTTTTTTTTGTTTTTTTTTTTTACCTGGGAAATAACGTCCAACCTGGTACAGGATGGAACCTGAACTCGACTGACCTGAGGGAGAAAAGATAGACGAAAACAATGAGTGGCTCGTATGAATGCCACTGGAGACGAGTGACCGATTAAGTGCCACTAAAAAATGAAGTGGGCTGTATGAGCACCACTGAGTGTGCTTGCAGGGATTGCAAGGAGTATATGTTGAGATGCATGTTTGCAGCGATTGCAAATGGGTATATGCTGAGATGCATGTTTTGCAGTGATTGCAAGGAGTTTATACTTAGATGCGTGTTTTGCAGTGATTGCAAAAATGGGTAAATGCTGAGATGCATGTTTTGCAGCGATTGCAAGTGGGTAAACACTAAGATGCGTGTATTTGCAGCAATTGCAAGGAGTTTATACTGAGATGCATGTTTTGCAGTGATTGTATACGGGTAAATGGTAAGATGCGTGTATTTGTAGCAATTGCAAGGAGTTTGTACTGAGATGCATAATTTTACAGAGATTGCAAAATGGGTATATGCCGAGATGCGTGTTTTTTGCAGCAAATGCAAGGAGTTATGATGAGATGCGTGTCTTGCAGCGATTGCAAGGAGTTATGATGAGATGCATGTCTTGCAGCGATTGCAAGGAGTTATGATGAGATGCGTGTCTTGCAGCGATTGCAAGGAGTTATGATGAGATGCGTGTCTTGCAGCGATTGCAAGGAGTTATGATGAGATGCGTGTCTTGCAGCGATTGCAAGGAGCTATGATGAGATGCGTATCTTGCAGCAATTGCAAGGAGCTATGATGGGATGCGTATCTTGCATCGATTGCAAGGAGCTATGATGGGATGCGTGTCTTGCAGCAATTGCAAGGAGCTATGATGAGATGCGTGTTCTTGCAGTGATTGCAAAATGGGTATATGCTGAGATGCGTGTATTTGCAGCAACTGCAAGGAGTTTGTACTGAGATGCATGTTTTGCAGAGATTGCAAAATGGGTATATGCTGAGATGCGTGTTTTTTGCAGCGATTGCAAGGAGTTATCATGAGATGCGTATCTTGCAGCGATTGCAAGGAGTTTATACTGAGATGCATGTTGCAGCAATTGCAAAAATGGGTAAATGTTGAGATGCGTGATCTTGCAATGATTGCAAGGAGATTATACTGAGATGCATGTTTTTTGCAGCGATAGCAAATGGGTAAATGTTGAGATGTGTGATCTTGCAATGATTGCAAGGAGATTATACTGAGATGCATGTTTTTGCAGCGATAGCAAATGGGTAAATGTTGAGATGCGTGTTCTTGCAGCGATTGCAAGGAGTTTATACTGAGATGCATGTTGCAGCGATTGCAAATGGGTAAATGTTGAGATGCGTGTTCTTGCAGCAATTGCAAGGAGTTATGATGAGATGCGTAGCTTGCAGCGATTGCAAGAAAGCTCACCTACTGGTAGGCGAAAAAGAAAAGGATAGCAGAAATTGTATATGTAGGAAGGAACTGCGAAGTGGCATACGTAATGAATCGTAGATTTGTTATAGGGACTGTTACGTATTGGTGTGTGGGATACTCGTGACGCGAACCGTTGTGCCGCTTGTGCGACTAGGTTCGGAGTGGACTGTGATGCATGTAACTGCTGAGGTGATGTGAATCGGACAAAAAATAAATAATGAATCGTAGGGTATGGTAAGAACCACTACAAATTGGTGTGCAGGATAAGACCGATGCAAACCGTTGTGCCGCCGAGGCGACTAGGCTTGAATCCGACTGATTCGTATGACATGAAAGCAATACGAAACAGTCAGTAGAAAATTACATAAACAACGAACCATTTGTGGGGTACAACAGGGACTAATAAGAATCAGTGAGCGGGATGCATCCGATGCGAACCGTTGTGCTGCCGATGCGACTAGATTCGAATCGGATTGTAGCAGGTATGCAATATGAATCGGTTGTAAAGAGATGGCACTGATACAAATCGGTTGTAAGATGTATGAAGTGAATCCAATACAAATCGGTTGCAGCGTGTATACCACACCTTACTTCTAAAACCGAACACATTCCAACCACCCAGCCCCCCAGGCTAATCAAAGTGCAGACAAGGCCCCATGTGGGTCTAATTACCACCTCAATCAGACACAAAACCCATGCAAATAATACATGCTGATCTCCAAATGGATGAGATGGCAACCCCATAGACAGTGAATCCTATGAGAAAATGAAGCCTGTATCGAGTGATATCAGAGAACAACCGACAATGGCTCAGAGCCTTGGATCTACGAACGAATCGTATGTTTATGGATAGGATGACAAGCAAGGCAGAGCGAGCCTGCAAATCCAAATTTGCAGGTATAGGAAACATATCCAATGGTAACATTGCATATGAACAAAAAGGTTTGAACCCTACCTGCAACAGCAAGCGAGAACCGCCGACGAAGACGCCGCAACCCACTTGTAATCGAACGCACAGACTTATGAACACAAGGTAAGCTGGGAAGAGTCAGCACAGTGACATGTAGTATCGTGCACTGAAACTGACAAAGAGGAAGGGGAAGTGGTCATCTTAAATACCCTCCGGGCTCCTCCCATAAATTCAGGCCAGCACACTGGCCTTCTAACATATATTATCATATCTTTTCATGTGACATCACTGAAGAAATTACACTTTGCTACAATGTAAAGTAGTGAGTGTACAGTGTAAATTTGCTGTCCCCTCAAAATAACTCAACACGCAGCCATTAATGTTTAAATTGCTGGCAACAAAAGTAAGTGAAAATGTCCAAAAAAGGGCCCAAAGTGTCAATATTTTGTGTCGCCACCATTATTTTCCAGCCCGGCCTTAACCCTCTTGGGCATGGAGTTCACCAGAGCTTCACAGGTTGCCACTGGAGTCCTCTTCCACTCATCCATGATGACATCACAGAGCTGGTGGTGGATTTTAGAGACCTTGCGCTCCTCCACCTTCCATTTATGGATGCCCCACAGATGCTCAATAGGGTTTAGGTTTGGAGACATGCTTGGCAGGTCCATCACCTTTGCCCTCAGCTTCTTTAGCAAGGTGGTGGTCATCTTGGAGGTGTGTTTAGGGTTGTTATTATGTTGGAATACTGCCATGCGGGCCAGTCTACGAAGGGAGGAGATCATGCTCTGCATCAGTATGTCACAGTACATGTTGGTATTCATGGTTCCCTCAATGAACTGTAGCTGCCCAGTGTCGGCAGCACTCATGCAGCCCCAGACCATGACACTCCCACCACCATGCTTGACTGTAGGCAAGACAAACTTGTCATTGTACTCCTCACCTGGTTGCCGCCACACACGCTTGACACCATCTGAACCAAATGAGTTTATCTTGGTCTCATCAGACCACAGGACATGGTTCCAGTAATCCAAGTCCTTAGTCTGCTTGTCTTAAGCAAACTGTTTGCAGGCTTTCTTGTGCATTATCTTTAGAAGAGGCTTCCTTCTGGGATGACAACCATTCAGACCAATTTGAGGCAGTGAGCGCTGTATGGTCTGAGCACTGATAGGCTGACACCCCACCCCTTCGACCTCTGCAGCAATGCTGGCAGCACTCATATGTCTATTTCCCGAAGACAACATCTGGATATGATGCTGAGCATGTGCATTCAACTTCTTTGGTCAACCATGGCGAGGCCTGTTCTGAGTGGAACCTGTCCTGTTAAACCGCAGTATGGTCTTGGCCACCACATGCTGCAGCTCAGTTTCAGAGTCTTGGCAATCTTCTTATAGCCTAGGCCATCTTTATGTAGAGCAACATTTATTTTTTTGTTGTTAAACTTGCAGTGACCAGTATGAGAGAATGAGAGCGATAACACCAAATCTAACATACCTGCTTCCCATTCACACCTGAAACATTGTAACACTAAGAGTCACATGACACCAGGGAGGGAAAATGGCTAATTGGGCCCAATTTGGATATTTTCACTTAGGGTGTACTCACTTTTGTTGCCAGCGGTTTAGACATTAATGGCTGTGTGTTGAGTTATTTTGAGGGGGCTGCTAATTTTCACTGTTATACAAGCTGTACACTCACTACTTTACATTGTAGCATTGTCATTTGAAAAGATATAATAAAATATTGCCAAAAATGTGAGGGTTGTACTCACTTTTGTGAGATACTGTATATATACAAGGTATATATAAATTAATACATTGCCTGTACTGTATATATATAGTCTACACTGACTACACTGTATATATACAGTGCCTTGAAAAAGTGTCCATACTCCTTGAAATTTTCCACATTTTGTCATGTTACAACAAAAAACGTAAATGTATTTTATTTATTTATTATTATTATTATTATTATTATTATTTTTATTTATTTATAGACCAACACAAAGTGGCACATAATTGTGAAGTGGAAGGAAAAAGATAAATGGTTTTCAAAAATGTTTACAAATAAATATCTGAAAAGTGTGGCGTGCATTTGTATTTAGCCACCCTGAGTCAATACTTTGCAGAAACTCCTTACGCTGCAATTGCAGCTGCAAGTCTTTTTGGGTATGTCTCTACCAGCTTTGCACATGTAGAGAGTGAAAGTTTTGCCCATTTTTCTTTGCAAAATAGCTCAAGCTCTGTCAGATTGGATGGAGAGCATCTGTGAACAGCAATTTTCAAGTCTTGCCACAGCTTCTCAATTGGATTTAGGTCTGGACTTTGACTGGGCCATTCTAACACACACACATACTTTAATCTAAACCATTCTATTGTAGCTCTGGCTGTATGTTTGGGATCATTGTCCTGCTGGAAGGTGAACCTCTGCCCCAGTTTCAAGTCTTTTGCAGACTCTAATGCCACGTACACGCGATCGGAATTTTAGGCGGAAAAGCCTTGGATGGTTTTTCCGACGGAATTCTGCTCAAGCTTGTCTTGCATACACACGGTCACACCAAATTCCAACCGTCAAGAACGCGGTGACGTACAACATATAGGACGGGACTAGAAAGCGGAAGTTCAATACCCAGCGCACCACCCTTTGGGCTCCTTCTGCTAATCTCGTGTTTATCTCGTGTTAGTAGAAGTTTGGTGAGAGACTATTCGCACTTTTCAGCCTCATGCTTTTCAGTCTGTTACTGCTCTTCAGTTTGTGCTTGTGGGTTTGTATCTGGTTTACAGTGCGTGTAGTCAGTTCGTATCTGTTTTTCAGTGCATTCTTGTCTGCTCGTTTCTAATTTTAGCTCACTCTTCACAGGCCTTTCTGTTCTTCAGTGCGTTCTGTTAGTTTGTTCTGACCAGCCGACCGTTTTGAAGCCATTTTGCGGATACAAGCTCATCATAGAGTTTGTGCTATGCAGGGGCTTGGTGTTGGAGTTGTTGCTTTGACCTAAGCCCAGTCCATGAACAAGGTGGGGAGGAGTTCACGGACCAAGAATTGGTTGCTCCAGCGTGACCAATTCTCTCATATGCCTTTCCTGCAGGAGATTCAGGAGAATAACTCTGATGATTTCAGGAATCTTCTCTGGATGACAGACCCGTTTTTCACCATCTGTTGGCTTTGCTGACCCCTTATATTGCATGCGGCAAGCCATCACTCCTGAACAGAGGCTAGTCGCCACGTTGCAGTACTTGGCGACGGGGTGAAGTCTACAGGACCTCAAGTTCTCTACAGACATCTCCCCCCAGGCTCTGGGGATCATTATTCCAGAGACCTGTTCTGCCATCATTCAGGTCCTGCAGAAGGACTATATTAGGGTAAGTTTTCTTTTTTAACATCATATTCTATGTATTTAATGTATGCTAATGTTTTTTTATTTCTTTCATCATTCCCTAATTACCATGATTGTAATATGCTGTGAATGTTCCCTTTGTGCCCATGCATGCTGTAAGCTTCTAATGCTGCTTTTTTGTCCGTCATGCATATTTGCCTTCACTAACCTGCCCAGCATGCTATCCTGGGCCCATATATACCTAGCCTAGTCACTTAACAATGTATTTTGTCAGCTCCAATGTAGTGCTTTACCCTAAACACTCCCTAAAATGTGTCCAAATGTTATTGTTGTCCTTAAATTCAAGCAGCCAGCAGCTTTTTTTTGGGTCCAAAACTCATTTATAACCCCCCCTAAAACTTTTACAATGGGCCATCAGAGGGGGTGAGGAATCTAATAAGTGGACCTTATATTTTTGTCTTTAAATACTCCTTAAAAAAAATGTTTATACTGATGTTGGCCAAGAATGTTTGTGTCCAATCTGCTTGCAATGTTATGTGCAAAAGTACTTATATTTTTTTTTTTCTTTTTTGACTCCACAGTTTCCTTCAACGCCACAGGAATAGCAGACTGTGGCTTCCCAATTTGCTCAGTGTTGGGATTTTCCTACCTGCGGAAGGGCAAACATGTCCACATCATCCCACCACCCCACTTGGGGTCATACTATTTTAACTATAAGGGGTTTTATAGTATTGTGTTGATGGCGATGGTGTCGGCAACATATGAGTTTCTCTATGTGGACATGAGGAAGAATGGCAGATGGTGGAGTCTTTGCCCAGACCGAGTTCTACTGACGTCTCCAGAGTGGTGGCTTGGGATTGCCACCTGCGGAAGAGAACGTTGAAGGACTCCCATTTGTTTTTATTGCTGATGAAGCATTTGGTCTGGGTGATCACCTGATGAGGCCATTCCCCCAGAGGACCCTCACCCCGGAGAAGAGGGTTTTTAATTACCGGCTGGCCAGAGCCAGAAGAGTCGTGGAGAGTGCCTTTGGGATAATGGCCAGCCGGTTCCACCTATTTCTTATGGCTATTAATATGGCGGAGTACAAACTGAACCACATAGTTCTAGCATGCTGCATACTTCACAACTTTTTAAAGAGAAATGCTCCTAATTATGTTGCCTCAGTTGGGCCTGAGGCTGGACTTCCAGAAAATACAATGACGGCCCTGGAAACTGGCCATCCTGGCTTGCCCCCCCCAAAGCGCCCGTGAAGTGCATCAAAAATATGTAGATTATTTTACGGGTAGGGGGGCCATTGCTATGCCAGCAAATTTGTAAATATTTTCTATTTTATCTGATAAAATCTTGATTTTGATCTACTGCTTGTGTTTCTTTTAGCTGTCTCCTAGGTTCTCCTAGTGCACTTGTAGTGCCAAGTGTTTTTTCCATTATTAAATAACCCCCATTGTCACTGTAAACACCAGCTTAATACAAAAACTGGTATTGAGCATTGAAAGAAGAAGCCACACATTGTTAAGTATAAAACCTTTTACTCTGTGCACATGCACATGTGCGTTAGAAACCATTTTTTGGGAAAAAAAAAACACATCTTGGTTTTATAAAGTTTTAGTTTGTAAGTTTTTTTATTGTACATAAACAGGCATGTTTCAAAACATAACATACACAACTCAGGAACTTACAAAGTTCAACATTTAAAAACTGAAGGCAATATCAGACATTATAGTGTCAAAAATGTGTTGATCTTGCCTTCATCAGATGGGGTGATGTCACGCCTGTGAAAGCCAAATTTTGAAGATGCATACAAATTGGAAGTCAATGGGCATTTCCCTCCTGATCCCATGCCTAATGTCAACATGTGCTCCATCATGGGGGATCAATGTGTTTTGGAGGTTCAACCACTTCCTCTCACCTACTTTAGTTGGGAGGAAGGGGTTGCACCCACAAAACGCGTACATTGATATCCCCTGATGGCAATTAGCACATGTTGACACATTGTGTGCATCCTCAAAATTTGGCTTTTAAAATGCGTCAAAAATGGCTAAAAATTGGTCCAAAAAATGGTATCGTTTTGTTGTTATTTAGATTCTTCCTAGTACATCAATCATGTTCTTCAGTTTTTGTTCAACCTCATTTGTTTTTTGCTTGATGATGTCTAAATCCCGACTACAAAACATTATGTCCTGGATTAGCCTTTGTGCACTGTCACTGATGAAATGAGGAGATTGTTCTTCCACAACATGCACATCACCTAAAAGAAAACATACACACCATGTATTATAAATATGCAGGCATACATCTATTACCTGAATCTGTGGTGTCAGGCACTCACCTGTTGTGGTGACAATTTCAACCACCTCTCCTTCCTCCACATCCTGAGGTTGTGTTGTCCTCTGTTCCCCTTCTTCAGGATGAGGGGTTCCTGGTGTCCTCAGACGTCCTGAGTCTGAGCCTCCCCTATGAGAATGAAACAAAAGGTATACTTAGCATGCATATATTTGAGGCCAGAAATAGGAAAATGAAACATTGCTTGGAAGTGGGGTAAAATTCTCTGTTTTGGCTGAGTTCCAAGCTGAAGACATAATTTTTGCCCTTACCAAAGCTGGAATACTTACCTTTTTTGGACAAGTTTCACACATGGAGACACCCCAAGTATCCACTGGAGTATCTGTTTGGGACACCATAAAAAGTTTGTTCTGGTGTCCCACACTAGTGCTCCTGAGTGCAGATATGTAAACAGCTGCTGAGTGTCCTCTCCTTACATTACACTGAATCAAGTTTGCAATTCTTTCTAGTTTCAAACACATCTAGACAACAATGTCCTAAACTTCTTTTAATACAAATTAGCATGACCAAATATAGTTAACCCTGTATCTGCCAAAAACATCATATTTAGTTGGCGAACTAACAATATTTACTACAAAAGATTACTGTGCCCACAAGCCTGAAAGTTGCCATCTAAAACTGTACAACAGTAAAGAAAAGCACATGGGAGCAGCATGTAAGTAATAATAATAATAGGGACACACAACACCTACTTACTTTTTAGAAGCACTTTCTTGATCCTTCTATACTGATCCTGCTCCCTCAATTTCAGGTCTGTGCAGCGTTTCCTGTGACAAGAATGAAAAATGCTGGGCTCAGAATTATAGTCTTTTCTATTTATTAACATTCAATTTGCAACAGTCATGAGCTGAATATTGTGTGTGATTGATGAACCAAAAACTAAAACTATGTCCCTTTTTCATACACAGGAAGACCTCAGCCAGGACGAGGCTCTGGAATGTGGCAGCCAGGAGAGGCGGGGGTAAGTGTCAGCCAGGAGGTGGCCAGGGCCAGTAGCCTCACCCAATCCCAGGTGCCTCCCCTCCGCCTTACAACAAAAAGGGCCAGGAAGGGGAGTAACATGGAAGAGGCAGCACTGGGCTTCATTAAGAACGCTAATGTGGCCCTGAAAACAACCCCCGGCGTTTAAGAGGCCTATGGTTGCTATGTAGCTGCAAAATTGCTGCAAATGGAGGAGGGCCAATGCCTCATCTGTGAGCAGATTATTTTTCAGGCCCTTCATAAAGGGTTGAGGGGCCAAATGACTGATAACATGCACTTATGTGCACTTGCCCATCTTCCTCCTCCTTCTGCCACAAGTCCACCTCCAGAGCCACAGCCTCCAAGGTAGGCTGTAGGGAAGCCTACAGGGAAGGCTGCAGGGAAGCGTGGAGGGAAGGCTGCAGGAAAGACAAGAAAGTGATGGCCTGGGTTCAGTCTGGTCTGACAGAAGACACAGGCTGTTGCAGTACCACAGCCTGAGGACATATACGTCATCTGCTGTTGTACCTGATCTCTGGAAGTCCTGGACCAGATTGTGCTCCCTATTATATGGACTTCTCAGGCTACCAATTTTTAGTTACAAAGAGTTGATGTGTGCCCTGGGGTACAAAGGCATCGCAAATGCAAGCAGTTTCTCCAGAGTTGCCTTCCTCTTTATTTTGTTATGAGCTAGATTAAATGGAGATTTTTTAATATGAAAATACTTGCCTATGTGTTTTTCTTCAAATAGGACAGTTTGTTTGTGAGTAGGCAGGTACATTTCAAAAATACAATGTCTAATTAACAAGGGACACCAACCAACCTCCTTGAGCTTTAAAAATACAAGATAATAACGCTGTTGTGGAAACTTGACACACACAAAAAAAATTATAGAGATCACTAGAAAATAATTTAAAAATAATCCAAAAAACAAGAGATCTTGATTAGCAAAAAAAAAAGATAACTATAAAAAATAATTCTAAACATTATTATGGAGATCTGGCTTTAAAAACAAAAAAGATTATTCAGGAGATCACAAGAAATAATAAAGAAATCAGTTTTTCAGAACTCTGGAACTCTGTGTGAATATCAGCAGCAAAACAAATTCATTCTTCTAGCATTATAAAGAACAAAAGAATGTACTGCATTAAAAGATACAAAAATTTACAGTGTGACGAATGTGCTATCTCCATTACGAATGCTAGTTTTACCAGACCAAGCGCTTCTGTCTCGTACTTGATTCTGAGCATGCGTGATTTTTTGCACGTCCGAATTGCATATAGACGAACGCATTTTCAGATAGGAACTTTTCCCGACCCAAAAATAGAGAACATGCTCTCAATCTTTTGCTGGCTGGAATTCCACCAGCAAAAGTTTGATGGAGCATACACATAGTCGTAAAAAGCTCTCATCTGACTTTTGCTGGTGGAATTTCCAATCTTGTGTATGGGGCATAACAGGTTTTCTTCTAAGATTGAGCTGTATTTGGCTTCAACTTCCCATCAATTTGACAGACTTCCCTGTCCCCACTGAAGAAAAGCATCCACACAACATAATGCTGCCACCACTATGTTTCACAATGGGGATGGTGTGTTCAGGGTGATATGCAGTGTTACTTTTTCATCACACATAGCATTTTGCTTTTAGGCCGAAAAGTTTAACTTTGGTCTCATCTGACCATAGCACCTTCTTCCACATGTTTGCTGTGTCCCCCACATGGCTTCTCCAAACTGCAAACGGGACTTCTTATGGCTTTCTTTCAACAATGGCATTCTTCTTGCCACTCTTCCATAAAAGCCAGATTTGTGGAGTGCACAACTAATAGTTGCCCTGTGGACAGATTCACCCACCTGAGCTGTTGATCTCTGCAGCTCCTCCAGAATTACCATGGGCAACTCTGGCTGCTTCTGTGATTAATGTTCTCCTTGCCTGGCCTGTCAGTTTAGGTGGATAGCCATGTCTTGGTAGGTTTGCAGTTGTGCCATACTCCATTTTTGGATGATTAATTGAACAATGCTTCGTGAAATGTTCAAAGCTTGGGATATTTTTTTTTATAGCCTAACCCTGCTTTAAACTTCTCCACAACTTTATCCCTGACCTGTCTGGTGTGTTCCTTTGCCTTTATGATGCTGTTTGTTTACTAAGGTTCTCTAACAAACCTTCGAGGGCTTCACGGAACAGCTGTATTTATACTGAGATTAAATTACACACAAGTGGACGCTATTTACTAATTAGGTGACTTCTGAAGGCAATTGATTCCACTAGATTTTAGTTAGGGGTATCAGAATAAAGGGGGCTGAATACAAATGCATGCCAGACTTTTCAGACATTTATTTAAAAAAAAATTGAAAACCATTTATCATTTTCCTTCCACTTCACAATTATGTGCCACTTTGTGTTTGTCTATCACATAAAATCCCAATAAAATACATTTACGTTTTTGGCTGTAACATGACAAAATGTGAAAAATGTCAAGGGGCATAAATATAAATACGTATATACTAAACTGCCTGCACGCCACTAACTAACCTGCCTAATCTAGCTCAAGTTCTCTCAGTCTCCTCCACGTATCACACTACATACGGCCGCCATGTAAGCATACTTATTAAGTGTGGGGTGTGGACTTAGCCCCCTGAGCCATGATTGGCCAAAGGCACCCTGCCTTTGGCCAATCATGGCTCTCACAGCAGATCACGCTGTGATTAGCCAAAGCATGCGGGTCATGTGCATGCTTTGGCCAATCAGCAGCCGTCATGTTCGAGTCGAGTCGAACTTACGTTCAAGTCAAACATCGGGATCATACCTAGTGTTTATAATGAGTGCTGAACACACGATGTTGGAGTCGAACTTATGATCAAGTCGAACATCGAGACCATCCCTAGTGGTTATGAGTGCTGAATCTCACATTCAGGAATCAGTCTGGAAAGAACAAAGAGCAAAAAAAATGAAAAAAGTAGGAATTTGTAACACATTTTATTAAAATCCTTGCATATATTATTCTGTATCTACCAAAAAGGTTTTTTTTCTTAACAGAAGTGGATTTGCACTTTAATTTTAGAAAACCAGAGGGACACAGTTTGTGATGTATCTAGTTTTCAGAGAGCTGGTATTAAAGTCCATGCACCATTTGTAAGTGTCTATTTAGAGAACATTTGTATTTAGAGAAAGGAAGGTCAATCAGATATAAAAAGCATGAAGGCAGGTTATTTCTCATATCATAGGTCATAATGCTAAGTATTACTTGTTGAACTGTCATCCAGAAGAAGCAGATGTGCTCACACTTCCAGAATATGTGCAGAATGGCCCCTTGGTGCATTCCCACAGCACCACAAGGTGCCTGAGATTTGTTTTTTGAATTGCGATGTAGGGAATGAATTCTGTACCAATTGTGACTTTTTCTCATTGTTCAGGTTTGAAACTAGTCAATGGGGCTGTCTCCCATTTTTTAGAATAGGAAGGAATGTAGTTGTCTGGAGGGGATACAAGGTTTTTGATATATAAAGGAAAGATAGTTTTTGAAAGGTGTTTAGAAGTTGCAGATGGTTTCATATGGTATAAGGGAGTGGTTCTATGCCAAGGACCAGTGTAAAAGGTGATGGAGCTGGAGGGAACTCCGGGAGTCAAGAGGAGGGTCTGCTAGGTTTCTGATTATCTCCTGAGAAAGCCAGCCAGATGATATAAGAAAGTAATTGGCTTTCTGATATAGTATAGGGGTCTAATCATAGGATTCTCAATACCTGGGTGGGGTCGCCTAGGATTAGAGGTGGAAAATGCCTTTCTGGCTATGTGGACAGTAGGGATGAGCCGAACACCCCCCTGTTCGGTTCGCACCAGAACATGCGAACAGGAAAAAAGTTAGTTCGAACACGCGAACACCGTTAAAGTCTATGGGACACGAACATGAATAATCAAAAGTGCTAATTTTAAAGGCTTATATGCAAGTTATTGTCATAAAAAGTGTTTGGGGACCTGGGTCCTGCCCCAGGGGACATGGATCAATGCAAAAAAAGTTTTAAAAACGGCCATTTTTTCAGGAGCAGTGATTTTAATAATGCTTAAAGTCAAACAATAAAAGTGTAATATCCCTTTAAATTTTGTAGCTGGGGGGTGTCTATAGTATGCCTGTAAAGGGGTGCATGTTTCCCATGTTTAGAACATTTTTGACAGTTTTTTAGTGAAATGGTAGGGGTACTTTTGTACCCCCTTACCATTTCACACGGGGCGGCCGGGATCTGGAGGTCCCCTTCTTAAAGAGGGCTTCCAGATTCCGATAAGCCCCCCGCCCGCAGACCCCCACAACCACCGGCCAGGGTTGTGGGGATGAGGCCCTTGTCCTCATCAACATGGGGACAAGGTGTTTTGGGGGGCTACCCCAAAGCACCCTCCCAATGTTGAGGGCATGTGGCCTGGTACGGTTCAGGAGGGGGGGAGCTCTCTCGTCCCCCCCTCTTTTCCTGCAGCCTGCCAGGTTGCATGCTCGGATAAGGGTCTGGTATGGATTTTTGGAGGGACCCCATGCGTTTTTTTTTTTTTTAATTTTGGCTCGGGGTTCCCCTTAAAATCCATACCAGACCTGAAGGGTCTAGTATGGAATTTAGGGGGACCCCCACGTCATTTTTTTTTTAAAATTTTGGCCGGGGTTCCCCTGTGGGCAATTCCCTTGCCATTTTTATCAATGAACTTTTATGTGTATTGTTGGACCAGCAATGCAATAGCCGTGAGTAGTTTTAAATGACTTTTTTCCTTTGAAATGTCATTTTCTGTCAGACTGTTCCAAACATGGGAAACATGTGCCCCTTTACAGGCATACTATAGACACCACCCAGCTACGAAATTTAAAGGGATATTACACTTTTATTATTTGACTTTAAGCATTATTAAAATCACTGCTCCTGAAAAAACGGCCGTTTTTAAAACTTTTTTTTGCATTGATCCATGTCCCCTGGGGCAGGACCCAGGTCCCCAAACACTTTTTATGACAATACCATGCATATAAGCCTTTAAAATTAGCACTTTTGATTTCTCCCATAGACTTTTAAAGGGTGTTCCGCTGCATTCGAATTTGCTCGAACACCCCAAATTGTTCACTGTTCGGCAAACTTGCGAACAGCCGATGTTCGAGTCGAACATGAGTTCGACTCGAACTCGAAGCTCATCCCTAGTGGACAGTAGCTCCTATAGATGGATTATTCCTTACTGCTCAGGGAGGACGGGAGAACCAAAGAAAGCCTCCTGTTCCAGGGTTACCCACAGTTTTGTATTACAGTGGCAGTACCAATCTACCACATACTATATGTTAAATGATCCGCTTTGTGGAATAGTTTAATATCTGGAAGTCCCATGCCACCACACTGTTTGAGCCACAGAAGAATAGCATGTTTTTTTGTTTTTTTTTATAACTTTTCCAACTGATTTATATTTTACAGGTATGATGTAACAATGTCGGTGGAGAGGGGCAGTATTATTGGTGCAAGGTCTGCATTTAGCATAATGTCAAATAAATAATGCTTTCTCAAAAATCTGCAATATCTTGTACTGTTGACAATATGCTAAGTAAAATATAAACCAGGAAGAGTAAAATCATCAGTGCAAACTTTCTCTTTGATTGGTTTCATTAAATGCTCTATTGCCAAATTGAAAAAGTGCCGAAAACATTAGTATTACCATCAATTTTGATTGAAGTGCTAACTCATGATTGTAAAGAGCTCAAGCACTTCACCCTGTCAGGAAGGAACCTGGTTAAAACCTGTTTTAAATTTGTAATAAAACAGAGGGTTCAGCTGCTTAAATTGGTAATAACTCTGATAGCTACACAACCACTACTTTGTGCCTCTATGTGTTCGTCTACTGTAACTTACAGACGTATCACCGGGGGGCATATTGTAGGTACAAATTATACGCTTAGGAAGCTTAAGGCCTCGTTCACACGCGAGTGTACTTGAATCGCAGGCAGAATCATGCAATGCTGCCTGCCATTCCAGAATCGAAAAAAAAAAACACGGGATGGTTACAATTTCTTAATGGCACCCCGAACACTGTGCGATTTTGCTGCGATTGTCATGGGATAAAATGCACGAAAATCACAGCAAAAAATGCAATGCCAAACGCACCTGGCTCAGTGCAAAAATTTGATACATGAGCTTCTTGGCAAGTTTTTTGGAGGGAGGGGAGGCACATTCAAAATGAATGGCACAGCTCCAAAAATGCACCACAAAATTTTGCAAAAAAAAAAAAAGGGACATGGCAGCGTCACTCTGTGTCGCTCAGGTGTGATGGAGGGTCTAACTGTTTTCAATAACTGGGTAAATTGATAACTGCCATGAGTTATTTACTTGTGTTATTTTATTCACAGTAATTTTCTCTTCTCATATCCATTAATATCATGCAGGTATGGAATCATTTTTAAAGAAATAGTTATTGAAATATTTAATTGAAAGTCTTTATTACTTACAAACTTTTCTTTTGTTTTAAGATTATTATTTTACATTGTATTTCCATCTAGAATGTCTCAATTTGGTGTGTTCACCAGTAGATGACTATTGCACTTCTATTAACAGGCAGAAATTGGTGCCATTTAAAAAAGCCATAACCCAGGTGATCATCTTTGCGAACTGAAAGTGTTTGGAGAAGCAAATCTGTGTCTGAAGCTTAATACTTATTGAACAATTGAAATGAGTACAGATAATCATAGCATCAAAAATAAACCCATGGAGAAATATAACAATTGCTTAGGTCTATTGGGGGTATAAAAGTGCAGGGCCTAAAGGGGTAAAGCACTTACATACCTATAAGCAAGAAGTATAAAATAATTGTTGATGAACAAGGCTGTTAGAGATGAAAACTTTCAATGAAAAGAGCTTAACCTACCCTATAGAAAACAGAGGATTTTATCTGGGCATGGTTTGACCTTGAGAGAAGATGGCTGCTTAGCCTGAGATCTCCCACCGGCAGAGACAGCTATCCAACTCCATTGCAGACTTTCCATGATCTCTGTGACCACCCAAAAAGGGGACCACATCCCATAACTCCTCAGCTACACAATCCCATTCTCCCCAAGATGCTACAGCCGCCTATGCCAAAATATAGATATACGAGCATTGCACCTGTGTCTGCCACTTGAGACGTGCCTTCACATAGCTCCCGAATCCTTTCGGCTCCACGGACCTCACTACAGCCAGAAACTCGGCTAAAAAAAACACCCATAGGCAGGGGCGTTGCTAGGGGGTGGCTATTAGGGCTATAGCCCCGAATCTGGGGCCCATAGCCCCGAGTCTCTCCTCCGACATCTCTCTCTGCCTGCTCCACATCAGCGCTCTTCACAGCCTGGCCTCTTCAATCTGGGAGCGAGGTGCGGCGAGCAGCAGAGAGCTGACATCATCATCTCTCTCTGCCCACCACACATCAGCATTCTTCCTCTCTCACAGCACGGTGGAGTGGAGGTCACATGCTTCCTGTCATTGTGGAGTTTTGCAGCCGGACCCTCTTGCTTCAATGTCGGAGGTGCAGCGGGGAGCAGCGACATGACATCATCTCTCACTGCCCGCCCCGCATCACCTCTCTCCTGCTCTCACTAAATGGACCAGTGCTGTCAGCCTGCCACCAATGCAGCGTCAATGCACATTTGGTGGCACTGGCTGGCATGGCAAGTGACAATCCACATCAGTTGGCAAATGACAACCCACATCTGGTGGCCGGTGATGTGGCAAGTGACAATCTGCAAATGGTGGACAGAGATATGACAATCTGCAAATGGTGCCAGGATATGTGGCAAGTGACAATCGGCAAATGCTGGCAGGTGACGTGGCAAGTGACAGTCTGAAAATGGTGGCAAGAGATGTGGCAAGGTACAATCTGCAAATGGTGGTAGGAGACGTGGCAAGAGGCAATCTGCAGATGGTGGCAGGTGACGTGGCAAGTGACAATCCACATCTGCTGCCAGGTGAAAGTGGCAAGTGACAATCCACATCTGGTGGCAGGCGACATGGCAAGTGACAATCCACATTTAGTGGCAGGTGACGGAGGTAAGTAACACCCTGCATCTGGTGACAGGCAACGATGGCAAGTGACACGCTGCATCTGGTGGCAGGAGATGTGGAAAGTGACATGCCCAGGGCTCCCACTGATTCTGCAGTATGGTGAGTTGAAGCACTTCATTATATATTAGAATGTAACAATAGAAATAATGCACTACAATCACCCTGACAGCATATCAACCATGGTGCCATGATGATTGAAGCGCTAACACCATCCATCGCCTGTGAAAAATTGCTTACCGCTAATCCCCCCCCCACGGGCATGCAAAAAGGTTGGTGACCGCTGCTATGGGCTCTAGCCCCAGATCTTTTGCAAACCTAGAAACGCCCCTGCCCATAGGGAAAGATAAGCCCAAGGCACCGAAGGGCACCAGCGGGAACCGTCAAGGGGGCGATTTGGATGATTATTTCGCCAGATCTCGGTCTGCTTCACAGCGCCGTCTGGAATCCAAGATGGCGCCGGCCCCAGCATGCTCTGACTCGGCCCTGCACACACAGGTGAGCTCACATAGCCAACTCTTACTCCCTGAGGACACTGACTTCCCATCCAGGCTTACCAGAAGCCGCTCTAATGTCTCCCTGGGCTCAGGTGAAGGCTGGGACATGGAGGCACAGATAAGTTCCCTTCACAGTTATATCAGGTCCCTGCCCACTAAAGCAGACTTTGAGCACTGTGTGCACAGGATTGAAAAAGCATACAAAAAAGAGATCTCTGACCTTAAAAAGGACATAGGGGCACGCTTTGAGGACATAGAAAGCAATGCAGACAGCCTTAGCAACTCTGTGCAGGCTCATGACAGAATCCTCAACACTCACACGGTCATGCTGCGGCAGCTTTCCTACCAACAAGACGACATTGAAAATTGCAATTGTCGCAACAACATCCGCATATGGAGGATCCCCGAATCTGTAGACAACAAAAATCTACCTGGGGCCGTGACGGCCATCTTTAATCAATTACTACAACAAAGATGACCCCATCAAATTGGATTGTGTACACCGAACCTCAGGTCCCCGAACCCCTGACCCCTCCTTCGTACGAGATACCCTGTAACAGGTCCACTTTTACAAGATCAAGGAGAACAAACGTAATGAGGGATGCCAGCTCACAACACATGATCCTCTTCAACGACACCCCTTTGATGCTTCTCCCTGATCTTTCCCGCCAGACACTGGCATTGAAGCCACTTACACAGCTTTTACAATCAAGTCAGATAAAGTATCAATGGCGATTCCCCTTCCACCTCCGAGTACACCACGAGGATAAAACTGCCATTTTTCGGACCATAGGAGACTTACCCTCATTCTTTAGCACACTGGAACTACCGCAAGTATCCCTGCCAGACTAGCCATTCACTCTGAATACTCCTGGATTAACCTTTACCCCACAATGGCAGAAACAGGACCGCAAACACAACTCCAGATCTATGCTACAACAGGATCCCAACGATTGAACCCTGCCTGGATTACCTTCCTGTTGTTTTTTTTTCTCCAGGGATCATCACTGTAACATTCCAAGGCCTACGTAGGTTCAATTAATTTGCTGACATCTACCCTGTTCGCAAGTTATTACATTGCTTTTTGATGATGTTTTTTTGACTTCATATATTCCTCTCCCTAAAGTACATTCATCCATTGATCTTTATTGATACCTGGGTTTTCTACATGTCTTCACTTTTTACTGACTTCCCCATCACTGTTCCTTTCCAGGTTGCCTTAGTTAATCCATCCACATATTTGCCTCTTTATATTATATGTTATATACATTGCCTCTTTAAAAGCATAAAGTGCATATGTTTGTTATGCAGACACCCTTCACCAAAGACTACCGCATTATACTAACCTCTGGGTCAACCACATACTACCCAAAATGCTGAGTTTCCTTTACCCTGTTTATAACCCTAACTATACATTAATGTTTTACTGTTATGCTGTTTAATTGTTGGTTGTGATTGACTTTCTGATTCCCCGTGGAGCCGAGGTCCAGGGAGCTACTCTGCCCTGTGATCTTGCCCTGTACCCCCTCTTAAGGGCTTTTTCTTTTTTTTTTCAGTGCCATTATGGGCACTGTGGAGTAAACGGCTGTGTACCTTGATACTAGTCTTTTGGAGCCACCTAGTGGCCTTTTTTGTTATAGTTCAATTTTTCCTAAACTTGACCTGCTGGTTCCATTCCCCATTAACACTAAATACATTTACTCAATTGTCTCCACTAACAATCTCTAAATTGAGGAAATGTGACTGTGACCATGATAATTGTTTTTGTATGTATAAGGTCCCTCTGACTTGTGTCACTTTACTCTCACCTCCCTCTTGTTTTTATTGTTCCCTCCTTTCCCTCTTTTTCTCCTTTCCCTTTTGTCTCCTGTTCCTCTGTGCCTCTCTCGGCCCTATTTCTTCTTCCAAGAGCTGCTGATCTGTGAGACACCTGACATGCCTATCCCATCCCTCGCCCATCTGGACCCCTTATGGCGACTGATGGAAAGATTATGCTAGCATCTTTTAACTGCAGGGGGTTTAACACCCTGGAGAAGCGGAGCCAGATACTTTATTACTTTCATAAAATACGTTCTAAAATCTACTAACCCCCACTCCAAATCCAAAGGGGTCTCCGTCGCTTTCCAAAAATCCTTCAATCCTAAGTTCCTAGACTCTCTTATTGATGGGGCAGGTCGTTTCATCTTTCTAAAACTGAAACTAAACAATTTTCTTTTCACAGTGGATAACATATACATTTCCAGTGTGGATCAGGTTCGGTTACTCTCATCTGTTCTCACCAGACTATCCTCCTTTGGGGGCTCCTGCTTCATCATCGGTGGAGATCTCAATATCGCCTTGTCCCCGTCCGCAGACACATCCTCGGGTAAGTCCTCTGTTCCCTTCTCTACACTGACACGCATCAAATCTCTGCTACACTCCCATCTGGTGGATGTTTGGCATGCCCAGCATCCCACAGAGACAGATTACAGCCATTATAACGCAGCACACAACTCCTATAGCAGACTCGATCACTTTTTAATCACAATCTCTGCTAGATACCCCCCTCCATGCATCCATAGGCCACCTACTCTGGTCTGACCACGCCCCCGTCTATTTGACTCTATCACGACCCCCTACAACCCACAGAGGCACACACTTGAGGCTCAATGACAACTTACTATGAGACTGTATGCATAGCCGATGTTTCCAAAACCATTAAGAACTTTATGTCTGACCACTCCTCGGACACCACCTCCCCACTTACTCAATGGGAGACATTAAAATGTGTGGTACAGGGAGTACTTATACAGCATGGCTCTCGCCTCAAAAAAATAAGAACCCCTCCACAAACGAGACCTGGACCCCACCATTTTCGTATAATGATCCAATGCCCATCGAGACCTACTCCAACTCTTAGATTTGCACTCCCTGATCACTAGAGACAGAGCACGCACCCATTACTACTCCCTAGCCAACAAATGCAATAAACACCTGGCACGGACCCTCCACCCCAGACCCCCCGTCATTCCATCCCCTTTATTACCCAACCCAACCAAGATGTTTAATACATCAGGCATTTCCACTTCCTTTAGACAATACTATTCCCAGCTTTACAACTTATCACCCAAAGTCCCAAACACCCAGAACATCTCCCCTAGTGACGACATGCAAGACTAGATTATGGAGACAGCATTACCCACCATTGACACATCAGACTGCCTAGAGCTTGAAAAACCTTTAGCCACATCTGAATTTTTACAACCCATCAAGGACCTGAAAACAGGCAAATGCCCTGGTCCAGACAGATACACCCCTCGTTTCTACAAAACGTTTGCCCCTCAAATAGTACCACTCCTAACTAAAGCTTTCAATTCTATTGACGATTCCAGTTTACCCTCCAAAGGGTTATTGTCTGCCAACATCTCTATGATACTGAAACCGGGCAAAGATCCAAAGATGTAGTAGCTATCGGCCAATATCTTTGCTCAACATAGACCTTAAATTGTTCGCAAAGGTATTGGCCACCCGCTTGCCCCCCCTGATACATAATGACCAGGTGCGGTTTGTTCCCGGCTGAGAGGCAAGGGACAATACCACTAAAAGGATCCATCTCATTTCTTTTATACAGTGCAAAGACTTGAAAGCCTGCCTTTTATCCTTCGACGCCGAGAAGTTATTTGATAGGGTTAATTGGAGATTCCTGCAACTCTCACTTGAACAACTAGGCCTAGGAACAACCTTTATCACTAAAGCGATGTCCTTGTGCTCCCAGCCCTCTGCCTCAGTACTAGTAAATGGCACTGCATCAGAACCATTTGACATCTCGAATGGTACATGGCAGGGCTGCCCCCTCTCCCCCCTTTTGTTTGTCATGATTATTATCATTATTGACGTATGGCACCTATCCTGTGTCATACGTCAGAATGCCTCCATCCATGAGATACAAACACTCTCCTCCCACCACAAGCTATCCCTATATGCTGATGACCTCTTAGTCTATATACAAAATCCACATATCTCACTACTATCTCTCTTCCTGGATTTCTGCCGGTTCGGCTCCCTCAGTAACTTTAAACTTAACATAGCCAAAACGGAAGCTCCCAACATATCCCTCCCTGCCTCTATGCTGTCCTTACTAAAAATTGAACTTCTCTTTCCAATGGCAAAGGAAGGGGATATCATACCTAGGGGTTACTATCCCTCTAATCTCTCCAACATATTTTCTCTGAACTATATCCCCCTACTCTCATGTATATGGAAGGATCTGGAAGAATGGGGAGGATCCCCTTTACCGTGGTTCGGGCGGATCAATACTCTCAAAATGGACACCCTGCCAAAACTTCTATACCTCTTTCAAACGATCCCTATCATAGTCCCCAAATCTTTCTTCACCTCCTTACGCTCCCTCGCTATCAGATTCATGTGGAACCGTGGGCTCCCTAGGGTTAAATACAAACTGCTTAATCTCCCAAAGTTACAGGGTGGGGCGGGTCTCCCTGACTTTGAGCTCTATTACAAAGCCACCCATATGGCATGCATTCTATTATTATTAATATTATTATTATTATTATTATACATGATTTATATAGCGCCAACAGTTTACACAGCGCTTTACAATGTAGAGGGGGGACAACACAATTACAGCACAGTTCAATACAAAAGGTACAGGAAGGCCCTGCTCATAGAGCTTACATTCTAAAGGGAGGGGGTGGTGGTACAAAAGGTAATAGCTGCAGAGAATGATTTGATGGAGGTGGCTCGGGGACAGTTGTTAGGTGGGTGTGGGATAGGCTTCCCTGAATAAATTAGTTTTCAGGGATCTCCTAAAGGTGGACAGGGTAGGGGCTGATCGGACATACTGGGGCAGGGAGTTCCAGAGGATGGGAGAGGCTCTGGAGAAGTCCTGAAGGCGAGCATGGGAGGATGGTAAAGGAAAAGCACAAAAATTAACCAAATAGGTGAGCACAAGCTGCTGACACTCAAACATACAAAGTTCAAAATAGATAATATAGTAACAGTGTAGCACTACTAAAAAGTGTAAATGAATCACAAAACAGGAACTAAATAACAAATCTAATAGCAATATATATTAGCTAGACTGGATGTGACCCAGTGAGTGTGTCTAAGGAAAAATGTCCACAAAAGTGTTAGATGGTATATCCCTCAGGTGAAGGTAGTCCCAATTGTGAAAAATTGGTGTAAGGCTTGTCTGTAGTCAATAACAACGAAACTCAAGAGCTAAATGGGTACTCTTACCAGCTGTGATGGACCCCAGATGTCATACGACAGAGGGGTCAGACAGGCTTAAGATCTTATATTGTATTCATCAGATGTTGCTCAGGTAATAGATACAGATGGATGGAACCGGTTCAAGATGATATCCTCAGCTCCTGGTATGTGAAGGCTCCGAGTACTCCCCTGTTAGATAGCTGTCTCCAAAGTTGTTCCATGAAGGCAGAGTTGCTTGGACACAATGACTAGTAAGCCATGCAGACAAAGCATTTGACACAACAACATTTTTCACGATTGGGACTACCTTCACATGAGGGATATACCATCTAACACTTTTGTGGACATTTTTCCTTAGACACACTTACTGGGTCACATCCAGTCTAGCTAATATGTATTGCTATTAGATTTGTTATTTAGTTCCTGTTTTATGATTCATTTACACTTTTTAGTAGCACTACACTGTCACTATATTATCTATGAGCATGGGAGGAGGTAACAAGGGAGCTAGAGAGCAGGAGGTCCTGGGAGGAGCGGAAGGGATGATTTGGGCGATATCTGCAGATGAGGTTGGTGATGTAGATGGGGGCGATGTTGTGAATAGCCTTGTATGTTATGGTTAGCATTTTGAATTTTACAATGTGGGGTAGGGGAAGCCAGTGAAGGGATTGGCAGAGAGGAGCAGCAGTCATGGATCAGATAGTGAGGTGTATTAGTCTAGCAGCAGAATTCATAAAAGACTGAAGGGGGATAGCCTGCTTAAGGGTAGGCCATTAAGGAGAGAGTTGCAGTAGTCAAAGCGGGAAATAATCAAGGAGTGAATAAGTTGTTTTGTGGTGTCATTAGTCAGGAAGGGTCGAATTCTGCAGATGTTGCGGTGGTTAAGGTGGCAGGATTTAGCCAGTGATTAGATATGGGGGCTGAAGGAGAGTTGTGTTGTTGATATTAATGGTGAAGTCACAGGGGGGCGGACCGTGAAGGAGGAAATATAACAAGTTCAGTTTTAGAAAGATTGAGTTTGAGGAAGTGGTGTGACATCCATATCGATGTGTCATTCAGTAGGTTTGAGATCCCTGAGGATTCTAGAATGGTTTCCTCGTCTCTTCCTGAAGGCGTCGGTTTCAATAGAGCAATACTTGGCACCTGTCGACCTTTGGGCTCACCTATATATAGGGATATAGACACGACTATGCCCATTTACCCACTCCTTCACCACTAACGCTTGCCTCTCTTAAACTTTGGTACTACAGGGGTTTGTGCGCCATTTTATCTTCCGACCCATCCCCGTTGACCTCTCTGTTTGATAACCCAACGTTTCCTCAGGGCGTGGGAGTGACGACCTTGGGGTCTCTCAAATGTCCTGATTGGCCTGAAGCGCACTCTTTTATAAATCCTCTCCAAGAGACACCGGTTATACCGGCAGGATCTTGTGACTGGCTCACTGCCCTGCACATATCTACATTCACCAAACACTTACACGCTTCCTCTAAAATACACTGCCACCAATCTAAATTTGAGGACCTATGTTCCCTCTCTGAAACGCCCAGACACCTCCACTCATCCCTATATTGTTTACTACAGGCCCTTACACACGATCATTTGCCACCTTACACCAGGATGTGGTCTGCGGACTTGGGTGAGGACATTTCCAGACCGGACTGGCAGACCTCGTTCCACTTTACTCATAAATCAACAATATCTTGCTACTCTCAAGAAAAGAACTACAAGATTCTGTCCAGGTGATACAGGGACCCCTCCACTTTGCACAAAATTTTCCCATCTACTCCAGCCTCCTGTTGGAGATGTAACTCCTCTACTGGGACTTATCTACACATCTGGTGGGAATGTGAGAGAATCTGCCCCTTCTAGACTCAGGTATTTAAATGTTACAATAAAATTTATGATAAAACACTACCGACCTCCCCAAAGATTGCTCTCCTCTCCATACTTCCCGGGTCTATAACAGCACAGAAACAGAACCTCCTACATTTTTTTATTTCCTCAGTGAGACAGCTCATTTCATCATATTGGAAGACAACCACCACTCCTCCCTTGTCACGTTGGGTCTCGATCATGAATGATACCATGAGAATGGAGGAGATGTTGGCCCTTGATAATGACACATATGATAAGTACAAGATACTGTGGTCTGTCTGGCTCCACTTCTCCACCTCAGACCCCCTCATGAACATGCTATTGAACCCATTGGGAATATCCTAACGAGAATCATACCCCTGAGGTGCATTGGCTCACAAGTCCACTAACCCGCCACCCTCTACTCTAACATCTACTTCTCCAGGAGAATGTCTCCTCAGCAGCTCTTTCGCTCTTCCCTGACTTTTCCCCTTTCCCCCTCTCTCTACCTCTCCCTTTCCCTCACGTACTTCCCGTTCCTCTCTGACTGACCTATCCCCTTCCCCTTTTCCTCTTCCTACCTTCTTTCTTTCCTTTCTCTGATCTGGTTTTCTCCTTTTACTCCCTAAAATCTACATGTGTTAATTTTTATTGCTAACATCAAGGCTTATTAGCCATAATCATTCCTTGTACCAGAGGATGGTGTTTCACCCTAGCTCAACACTACTAGAGAACAGGAGTCAAGCTGTGGGCGATAGCCGTTGGGCTGACTCCCTACACATGTTTCTTTGCGACTGTCCCTGGATTGTGAATTCTCATGTTGTTCACTGTGTTTTTTGTGAAATTGTCAATAAATATATTTTCAATGCTAAACTAACTTTTGGTGTGCACTTGTGCCTTACACGTCTCTCACCCAGGAAAGGTGCATAGATGCCATGGCCCTTAACTGGCTTCTGTACTAACACCTCACGGCCTAAATTAACTTATACCGATGCGATGTCCAGACTTCAGTGCTGTGTGCTCAAACCTACAGACTGCTTCTGTCATTTCTTCCCTAGCATTTACAGCCACAGTCATTAGACCTGATCACCTTGAAACCCTAACTTCATTCTATGCACTTGGGACAATCAGAGATCTCTCAGCCCCTCGATTCACCAGAGAGTATAATTTGTTTAGACTGTTTTTGCGCTGAAAGCTATTCGCATCCCTAACCTACAACCCTGTCGATACTGTCAGTGCAAACCAAACCAGTTCCTGTACATTCTTCCTAAGTGGTATATAGTCAGGATGTCACACAGGATCTTTTACCGGGGAATGCTAAAACTGGATACTATAATGCTAATAATATATATACTAGAGCTGCACGATTCTGGCTAAAATGAGAATCGCAATTTTTTGCTTAGAAGATAGATCACGATTCTCTCGCGATTCTCATGGGGTAACATCATCTTTCACATTAAACAAAATAATTGGGCTAACTTTACTGTTTCGGTTTTTTTTTTATTCATTGAAGTGTATTTTTCCCAAAAGATTGCGTTTGAAAGACCACTGTGCAAATACAGTGTGACATAAAATATTGCAACAATCGCCATTTTATTCCCTAGGGCCTCTACTAAAAATATATATAATGTTTGGGGGTTCCAAGTAATTTTCTAACAAAAAAATCTGATTTTAACTGTAAGAAACAAGTGTCAGAAAAAGGTTTAGACTTTAAGTGGTTAAACTTCCTGCATATTCACACAGAAGTTTTATCCCTTTGATCTAAGACAGAAGAGTTACAATGTTGTTAAAAACTTGGCAGGCTGCCCGGTTTGGCAGACTGCCAAAGTGAGCAGAGAACTCTTTATACTGTACTTGTTACATGAAAGAATAGGGAAACTGCAATACAGATTGTCAGGGGTGTTGAATTGAGATCGCGATCTTTTAATGATTAATTGTGCAGTTCTAATATACACCCCATTTTAATAAATGTTTTCCAATTTATCTCTTACTAAATCTCCACATAGCAACTCATTTCCCCATGCCACTCCATGCAATGTTACCCCAGGAAATACAGGTATACTCTCTACCCATTGGCATAAACCCCACACACTCCTGTGAGACATCCTCATCGCCATACCCAATACATTGTCAGAGAGGGAACACCCAACTCACCTTTGAAGCAGACCCATGGGAGATTGTTTTTTTTTTTTTAGTTCTGTTTATCTTCTGTCACCCTGACAAACAGGATATTACTTGATAATGATCCAATCTATGCAAACAAAAAATTGCAAAGCTGGTTGTGATATTATGTTATTGTGCAAGTTAACTCCAAAGCAGATTTGTACAATTCTAAAACTCATATCTTTACAACTAACTCACAAAAACAGGAGTATTACCATTATAGTATGTGCAAATATATTAGAAGAGGCTTTCATGACCCACAAATGTACTTAATATTACATATGGCTTTTCCCTTAGCTGAGACACATCTCTCCTCCAGTGTATATCAGAAGGATAAATGACTCACAAAGAGTGAATTGTTTCTAGGGACCTAGTTCCCTTACCTTCTGAAATATATAACGGACATAGAGATCTCTCAACCACACAATTCTTTTTAAATCACGAGGGTGTAATACATACTCGCTGTAAAATCCACAGGGTGTAAACAATGTACAATTGAGCTGAAATTAATGGTGAACCTCCCTGCAAACTCTTGCTACATTAGTAGGGCAAGCGTACTGATACTTACCTGACATAGATGACACTTACAGCAGGTAAGGTCTGCTGCCACAACTTCCTAATATACACGCTGTAGTGTTTAGGCACGTTTACCTTTCCCCTTTTATATGGTAAAACCTAGACGACTACTCCCACAAATCCGTTTAACATAAAATGTTGGCGTAAGAACATTCTCACCTGACTTCAATTGCCCGGGACACATTGGTACACACACATACATTAAAACATACATGATTGTATATATGATAATCCAGGTGACATTTGTGCCCTCTTCCAGGTGCCCCTCAATCCATCTCGCTGCCTTAACACATTGAGAGAAATATATATATGGTAATATCCGGTTATACATTCCATAGTCTCTTTCAGGATTGCTGTTATGTTATGTAATATATATCTCATTTTCTGCATGTTTTGAGTATATATGGGCGTCTCTATAAAACCCTGAGTTCAATCAAGAACATACAGAGTTCCAGCAACAGGGTTTTTAGCGCAAACACCCCTTTACCCAGTTTTCATATAAGCAATTAAACAAATTCTCTGTCCCATGAGCATAGGTGTGCTATTCCATTAGGGTGTGCACCCCAAAGCTCAAACACACACTACTGATCACTCACTGTGATCATTTAGAAAAGGAAGGGGTCGATAAATTACATATTTACCGGCCCTTTCCCCACTCATCCTAAAACATCCCCCTGTGTGTGCCCGCAGCAGCAGCCAGTGGGAGAGGAGAGGAGGAAAGCCAGCAGTGTTGTTGGGTAAATGGGGGAGGAGGGCAATAGGGGGAATCTGTGCTGCACAGAGTGATTAGGGTGTGCCTGGGCACACCTGGCACACCATGTGTGCACACCTATGCCAATGAGATTACTCTCTGAATATCCACTTCTTTCAAAACTTCTCCCATACAATGGTTGCGCTTTCCACTATTCATATAGCTCCCATTCTTAACTTTAAACTACACCACTGAACATCTCTAGTTTCCCAGTTTAGTAGGTACGCTGGTCGCCTAGACAAGTGAGTGGGTCCTCATCTGTTACCACTCACCAGTTATTGGCAGAAACAGCTACACACCTGCCTCTTCACACTCTGCTCCCTTATCATCCTCCTCAGGTCTTAACCTTTACTTATTTTTCTCTTTCCCCTCCATTCTCCTTTTCTGATCCAACTACTACTCTTTGAGAAGTGACATACATCTTACGTCCAGCACCCCACAAGCACTTAGACATTAACTGTATAACTATGACTTCCTTTCAACCGAAGGAACAAAAGCGTCTTATGAAAATCATCAATCTCTCAATGCACGTGACCTTAATATACCTGAAAAGTGTGCATAACTACTCTTAACAATGCAGAAACAATGCAGAAGTTTAGGGTCTGTCCCTAAACTCTCTAACGCTCAGTATCCTATGGCCACTCATGCAACCAACCCTGCCTCAAAGTCAAAAGGAGTATCGATATTGCTGGCCAAAAACTGCCCCTTTTAGGTCTCGGACTCACTATCAGATAAAGAAGGGAAGGGAAAGGGAAGATTCAAGGGCAGCCAATTACACTAGCTAGAATTTACGCCCCAAACTCCCAACAAGTTACCCTTTTCCACAACGTTACACACTTACGTAGAACATTTGCAGAGGGAGCCTTGATCCTGGGAGGCAATTTTTAATGTCCCCCTGAATCCCCTTCAAGACGCATCAAACGGTGCATCTTCCCTAACTACAAGGCTCTTCCAGCCATTAAAACCTGCCTAAGGGAACTCACATTACACAACACCTGGCGCACTTTGAATCCAAACACTAAAGACTATACCTATTTTTAGGCCCCTCACCAACATTACTCGAGACTTGATTACATTTTCATTTCTCAGAAATATTTACGAATGATTTTCCAAACATCCATAGACCTGATGTTTCTATCAGATCACCACCCCATTTCAATGTCCTTAGAAATCCAGAAACATATGCCCGTCACTTTGGCAGTTAGACCCATCCCTCCTCTCTGACCTTGCCATCGTGTCCAGGATACACAAGAATTTAGGTCAATATTTTTTGGAAAATGATCTCTCTGACATTTCCCCACTAACTAGATTGGATGCAAATCTGGAAAGTTTGTGGCGAGAGCACTCCAAGCTAAAAGAGCGACCATTTCGGTATATTCATTGATTGATCCTTCTGGCAACAAACTGGTTAGCTATTTGTTTGTTACTATTCTAATCTATATAACTTATCTTCCTAAGATCCACGCAGCAAGGATGCGACCAGTCTCCAGCAGCTTAAAGACTTTTTACATAAATATAGTCCCAAACATATATAGGAATCAGAAGCGAAGGATCTGGAGCGTCCTCTCTCTGTGGATGAAACAACACTTGCCCTCAAACAACTGAAAACCGGAATAAGCCCCGGCCCAGATGGATTAACAGTAGGTTATTACAAACCCTACTTAATGTAGATCTGAAATTGTACGCTAAATCTCTTGTAAATCACCAGCTGCCATTATTACCCAAGCTCATTTCCCTCGACCAAGTGGGATTTGTACCAGAGAGGGAAGCTAGAGATAAAACTTTAAAAGCATTTAATGTACATCATAGGCTGACTTCCAACTATCAACCCAGATTCTTTCTATCCCTTGACGCAGAGAAGGCATTCGATAGAGTGGCCTGGGATTACATGTCTGAAAAGCTCATAGCCCTTGCAATTGGAGAGCGTATGCTAAATTTCATACTTGCACTTTATTCGTAACCTACAATGAAATGTTGTGTCCATGGGCACTTATGGAATGCCTTCTCAATTTCAAATGGAAAACGACAGAGATGCCCCCCCTCAATCTTTGTTCTTACCCTCAAACCGCTTCTTAGATAACTTAGGGCTAATTCTGACTAGGGATGAGCCGAACACCCCCCGGTTCGGTTCGCACCAGAACCTGCGAACGGACCGAAAATTTGCATGAACGTTAGAACCCCATTGACGTCTATGGGACTCGAACGTTCAAAATCAAAAGTGTTAATTTTAAAGGCTAATTTGCATGGTATTGTCCTAAAAAGGGTTTGGGGACCTGGGTCCTACCCCAGGGGACATGTATCAATGCAAAAAAAACTTTTAAAAACTGCCGTTTTTTCGGGAGCAGTGATTTTAATGATGCTTAAAGTAAAAAAAAAAAAAAGTGAAATATTCCTTTAAATATCGTACCTGGGGTGTGTCTATAGTATGCCTGTAAAGTGGCGCGTGTTTCCCGTGTTTAGAACAGTCCCTTCACAAAATGTCATTTTTAAAGGAAAAAATCTCATTTAAAACTGCTTGCGGGTTTAATGTAATGTCGGGTCCTGGCAATATGGATGAAAATCAGTGAGACTAACGGCATGGGTACCCCCCAGTCCATTACCAGGCCCTTTGGGTCTTGTATGGATATTAAGGGGAACCCCGCACCCAAATTAAAGTAAGGAAATGTGTGGGGCCACCAGGCCCTATATACTCTGAACAGCAATATACAGGCGGTGCAAACAAGACAGGGACTGTAGGTTTGTTGTTAAGTAGAATCTGTTTGTAATTTTGAACGGGTACATTTTTACATGTTTAGCTCCAGCCAAAAGCTTTTTGGAAAACATAGGGAAGGGTTATCACCCCCGTGACATTTGTTTTGCTGTCTTTCCTCCTCTTCAGAAGATTTCACCTCACTTTTTGTCCCAATGACAAATGTTTTTTTGAAAATTTGGGTTTTTTTGTGGAACAAGGATTGGAAAGCATCAGTGGAAAGGAGAAATGTTTTTCCCATATTAACTCTTACAGGAGAGAATTTCCCTTCCTAGGGGTAGATTTCATCTCACTTCCTGTTGTCTCCTTCCGTTTGCAAGTAGGAGTCATTTGTAAGTTAGATGTTTGAAAGTAGGGGCCTGCCCTATATACTCAGCAGAAATTTGGGCCTTAGGTGTTGTTGTGGCCACAACACTGTAAGCCCTCACAGGGCCCTGCTGTGAAATATTAGATCAAGAATTGTAATTACATGCCCCTGTTGAACAAGGGCAGAAAAATTGGGCCTTTGATGGTGGTGGTGGTGGTGATGCTGGTGCCACAACACTGTAAGTCCTCACTCGCTCTTGGTGGGTGCAGAAATGGGCCCTGCTGTGAAATATTAGATCAAGAATTGTAATTACATGCCCCTGTTGAACAAGGGCAGAAAAATTGGGCCTTTGGTGGTGGTGGTGGTGGTGCTGGTGCCACAACACTGCAAGTCCTCACTCGCTCTTGGTGGGTGCAGAAATGGGCCCTGCTGTGAAATATTAGATCAAGAATTGTAATTACATGCCCCTGTTGAACAGGGGCTAAAAAATTAGGCCTTAGGCACTGGTGCTGGTGCCACAACACTGCAACCCCTCACAGATACTCTAGTTGGAACGCAGAAATGAGCCCTGCTGCAAAGTTTTGCATCAAAAATTGTAATTACAGGCCCCTGTTAAACAGGGCCTGAAAAATTGGGCCTTAGGCACTGGTGCTGGTGCCACAACACTGCAACCTCTCACAGATACTCTAGTTGGAACGCAGAAATGAGCCCTGCTGCAAAGTATTGCACCAAAAATTGTAATTACACGCCCCTGTTAAACAGGGGCTGAAAAATTGGGCCTTAGGCACTGGTGCTGGTGCCACAACACTGCAACCCCTCACAGATACTCTAGTTGTAACGCAGAAACGAGCCCTGCTGCAAAGTATTGCATCAAAAATTGTAATTACACGCCCCTGTTAAACAGGGGCTGAAAAATTGGGCCTTAGGCACTGGTGGTGGCGCCCAGAACCAAAAATGTTCTTACAAGCTATCAGCGTGATGATTGAGGAGGAAGAGGATAATTACTCAGGGATAGCCACTCAGCATCAGCACAGGCAGTCTTTGAAGGGATCTGAGATTTCAAAAAAAATTATTCGGTTACAACAGCATTAGGTGCTTGGTAGCTGGTGGTGATCCAAGACTGATTCATTTTTATGAAGGTCAGTCGATCGACCGAGTCAGTGGACAGACGCACCCTGTGATCGGTTACAAAGCCTCCAGCAGCACTGAATGTGCGTTCCGAAAGAATGCTGGATGCAGGACAGGCCAGTAGCTCAATTGCATACTGTGCAAGCTCTGGCCAGTGATCCATCCTCAAGACCCAGTAACCCAGAGGATTTTCGGTGGGAAAGGTGTCCAAGTCAGATCTTGCCCCTAGGTATTCCTGCACCATGTAAAACAGACGCTGGCGATGGTTTCTGGAACCGATCATACCTTGGGGCTGCGGACCAAAAAATTGTCTGAACGCATCGGTCAGACGGCCACCTTCTCCACCGCTCCTTCTTTGACTGACTGAAGCCTCAGCAACACGTTGTCCAGAAACAGGAGCTTGTAACCTCCCAGTCTCTGAGAACGCATTGCACAGACCTTTCTGCAAGGCCTCCCGAAGATGTTTCATCCTCTGCTCCCTCTGCGATGGCAAGATAAGGTCCACGACCTTATCCTTGTAACGTGGATCAAGGAGGGTTGCCAGCCAGTATTGGTCCTTCTCCTTGATACCACAAATACGAGGATCCTTTTGCAGGCTTTGCAGGATCAGGGAGGCCATGTAGCGTAGGTTTGCTGAGGCATTCGGTCCGGAGTCCTCTGGGTCACTAAGGACGACATGGTCCGCAGCCACCTCCTCCCAGCCACGTACAAGTCCATGTGTTTCTTGGGACTGATCCCTTAAAGACTGCTGCTGATGCTGAGTGCCAGGCTCCACCTCCATACTGACACAATCTTCCTCCTCCTCCTCCTTCTCATCCTCTTCCTGTGTGATTGGCAGGCACGCAGGAACACTGTCTGGATAAAGGGGGCCTTGAGAGCTAAGGAAGTCCTCCTCTTCCTGCCTCTGTTCTGCCTCAAGTGGCCTGTCCATTATTCCATGCAGCGTGTGCTCCAACAGGTGGACAAGGGGGACAGTGTCACTGATGCATGCACTGTCACTGCTCACCATCCTCGTGGCCTCCTCAAATGGTGACAGGACAATGCATGCATCCCTGATCATGGCCCACTGGCGTGGGGAAAAAAAACAAGCTCCCCTGACCCTGTCCTGGTGCCATAGTCGCACAGGTACTCATTGATGGCCCTCTGCTGCGTGTGCAGCCGCTGCGGCATGGCCAACGTTGAGTTCCACCTGGTGGGCATGTCACAGATTAGGCGGTTCTTGGGCAGGTTAAACTCCTTTTGGAGGTCCGTCAGCCGAGCACTGGCATTATATGACCGGCGGAAATGCACACAGACTTTCCTGGCCTGCCTCAGGACATCCTGTGAGCCCGGGTACCTGCCCAAGAACCGCTGCACCACCAAGTTAAGGACGTGAGCCAAACAGGGCACATGGGTCATTTGTCCCTGTCAGAGGGCAGAGAGGAGGTTGGTGCCATTGTCGCAAACCACCATTCCTGCCTTAAGTTGGCATGGCGTCAACCACCTCTGAACCTGCCCCTGCAGAGCTGACAGAACCTCTGCCCCAGTGTGGCTCCTGTCCCCCAAGCACACCTGCTTAAGCACCGCATGGCATCTTTTGGCCTGCGTACTTGCGTAGCCCCTTGAACGGCTACGGAGCACCGCTGGTTCTGAGGAAAAATCACAGGAAGAGGCCATGGAGGAAGAAGAAGAGGAGGGGGTGGAGGAGAGAGGTGTGTCACAATCATTAGCATTTTGGAGGCGTGGTGGTGGAACAACCTCCAAAACTACTGCACCTTGTCCTGCATCCTTCCGAGCTGCCAGCAGGTCACCCAATGCGCCGTGAAACTTAGGTAACGTCCCTGTCCATGCCTGCTGGACCATGAGTCAGCGGTAATATGCACCTTACCTCTGACCGCCCTGTCCAGCGAGGCATAGACATTGCCTTCCACATGCCGGTAGAGAGCCGGAATCGCCTTCTGTGAGAAAAAGTGGCGTTTGGGTACCTGCCACTGAGGAACCGCACATTCCACAAACTCACGGAAGGGGGCAGAGTCTACCAACTGAAAAGGCAGCAGTTGAAGTGCTAGCAATTTTGCCAAGCTAGCATTCAACCGCTGGGCATGTGGATGGCTGGGAGCAAACTTCTTTCGGCGGTGCAGCAGCTGGGGCAGGGAAATTTGCCTGGTACAATCTGACGTCGGTGTACCAAAAGCAGATTGCCAACAAGTACTTGGCTGTGACACACCTAATTCTACACCTTCATTCCTCTCAGTGCAGGTCTCAGAGAGGACAGAAGGTATAGTGGGGTTGGAGATCTCAGCTGATGAGGAGCAAGGAGAGGTCCTCTTTGTTCTTTGGTGTGGGTCTTTTAGATATGCTTGCCAACGAACTGCATGGCATGTCAACATATGTCTGGTCAAGCATGTGGTACCCAAGCGGGAGATGTTTTGGCCACGCGAGATACGCTTGAGACATATGTTGCAAATAGCAGCGGTGCGATCTGATGCACTTGTCTCAAAAAAGGCCCACACCAAAGAACTTTTTTAATAACGCGCAGAGACTGCAGCACCCTGCACATGTGGAGCTTTGGGGTGTGATGCAGTCAAGGTGCTGCCCTTAGGCTGGCCCCTGGAGGGCATCCTGCCTCGTTTGTGATGTGCCGCCTCCTCCTCCTCCTCTCTCCTATCAGGCACCCACGTTGAGTCAGTGACCTCATCATCCCCTCCCTCCTCATCACTGGAGCAAACCTGGCAGTATGCTGCAGCTGGAGGAACATGACTGCCAGATTGCTGTCCTTCTTGGGCACCCCCTCTCTCTGGGCTCATGTTACTGCCTTCCTCTAGCTGGGTACCATTATCGGAGGCTTCAAAATGCTCGGCATCCTCCTGGAGCATGTACCCAACACTGTGGTCAAACAGTTTTGGGGACTCCTCAGGAGGACATGGTGGGGCTAGGGAAGGAGTGACTGATGCCATTGAGCCGAGGGAAAAGGCCGTGTTGGCAGCTGCTTTGCCAGACAAAGTACCCTGAGCCTGGGTGAGAGAGGATAAGGAGGATGAGGACGGCTTGGTCATCCACTCGACCAAGTCTTCCGCATGTTGCGGCTCAACGCGGCCAGCTGTCGAAAAAAAGGCCAAGCGTGTCCCACGGCCACGTGCTGATGAGGATGCACCATCTCCACGACCAGCACTAGACACAGAGCCTGCTTGCCCTCTCTTATTGGCTTGTAACTGTCTGCCTCTCCTTCTTAGTCTTCCAGACATACTAATGTCCTGTAGCTGCACTAAGCTGGGATATATATATATATATATATATATATATATATATATATATATATATGTGTACTGATACTGCAGCTAGCAAAATCAACTGCCTGCCTGTAGTATGAGAACACCACCAACCTTCTACTGGTAGCTTTAGCTGAACACTGTGCAGAGCTCGCAAAAAACTAACTTGTAGCTTTTTTAGCTGCCTGCGTTAGTGATAGGATCAGGAAAACACCACCAACCTTCTACAGGTAGCTTTAGCTGAACACTGTGCAGAGCTCGCAAAAAAATAACTTGCAGGTTTAGTTGGACACTGTGAGGAGGACGCACCACACTGACTTGTAGTTTTAGCTGAACACTGTGAGCAGGATGCACCGCACTAACTTGTAGGTTTAGCTGAACACTGTGAGGTGGACGCGCCACACTAATTTGTAGTTTTAGCTGAACACTGTGAGGTGGATGCACCACACTAACTTGTAGTTTTAGCTGAACACTGTGAGTAGGACGCACAGCACTAACTTTTAGTTTTAGCTGAACACTGTGAGCAGGACGCACCGCACTAACTTGTAGGTTTAGCTGAACACTGTGAGCAGGACGCACCCCACTAACTTGTAGGTTTAGCTGAACACTGTGAGCAGGACGCACCCCACTAACTTGTAGTTTTAGCTGAACACTGTGAGCAGGACGCACCCCACTAACTTCTAGGTTTAGCTGAACACTGTGAGGTGGATGCACCACACTAACTTGTAGTTTTAGCTGGACACTGTGAGCAGGACGCACAGCACTAACTTGTAGTTTTAGCTGAACACTGTGAACAGGACGCACCGCACTAAGTTGTAGGTTTAGCTGAACACTGTAAGCAGGACGCACAGTGCTAACTTGTAGTTTTAGCTGAACACTGTGAGCAGGACGCACCGCACTAACTTCTAGGTTTAGCTGAACACTGTGAGGTGGATGCACCCCACTAACTTGTAGGTTTAGCTGAACACTGTGAGCAGGACGCACCCCACTAACTTGTATTTTTAGCTGAACACTGTGAGCAGGACGCACTGCACTAACTGTAAATAGTCTAGCTGCCTGACTGTGGTACTAATAGGATCAAAAGAACACCAGCAATTTTCTTCAGGTAGCTGTAAATACTGTAACAAGACAAGCCTGCCTGTCAGTAAGAAGATAACAGGAACGGATCTAGCTGAAAAATGTGAGCAGGACGCACTGCACTAACTTGTAGTTTTAGCTGAACACTGTGAGCAGGACGCACCGCACTAACTTCTAGGTTTAACTGAACACTGTGAGGTGGACGCACCGTACTAACTTGTAGTTTTAGCTGAACACTGTGAGCAGGACGCACCGCACTAACTTCTAGGTTTAACTGAACACTGTGAGGTGGACGCACCGCACTAACTTGTAGTTTTAGCTTAACACTGTGAGCAGGACTCACCGCACTAACTTGTAGTTTTAGCTGAACACTGTGAGCAGGACCCACAGCACTAACTTGTAGTTTTAGCTGAACACTGTGAGCAGGACGCACCGCACTAACTTCTAGGTTTAGCTGAACACTGTGAGGCGGACGCACCCCACTAACTTGTAGTTTTAGCTGAACACTGTGAGCAGGAAGCACTGCACTAACTGTAAATAGTCTAGCTGCCTGACTGTGGTACTAATAGGATCAAAAGAACACCAGCAATTTTCTTCAGGTAGCTGTAAATACTGTAACAAGACAAGCCTGCCTGTCAGTAAGAAGATAACAGGAACGGATCTAGCTGAACACTGTGAGCAGGACGCACTGCACTAACTTGTAGCTTTAGATGAACACTGTGCAGAGGTCTCACTACACTAACTTGTAGTTTTAGCTTAACACTGTGAGCAGGACGCACAGCACTAACTTGTATTTTTAGCTGAACACTGTGAGCAGGACGCACCGCACTAACTTGTAGGTTTAACTGAACACTGTGAGCAGGACGCACCCCACTAACTTGTAGGTTTAGCTGAACACTGTGAGCAGGACGCACCACACTAACTTGTAGTTTTAGCTGAACACTGTGAGCAGGACGCACCCCACTAACTTGTAGTTTTAGCTGAACACTGTGAGCAGGACGCACCGCACTAACTTATAGGTTTAGCTGAACACCGTGAGCAGGACGCACCCCACTAACTTGTAGGTTTAGCTGAACACTGTGAGCAGGACGCACCACACTAACTTGTAGTTTTAGCTGAACACTGTGAGCAGAATGCACAGCACTAACTTGTAGTTTTAGCTGAACACTGTGAGCAGGACGCACTGCACTAACTTGTAGGTTTAGCTGAACACTGTGAGCAGGACGCACCCCACTAACTTGTAGGTTTAGCTGAACACTGTGAGCAGGACACACCCCACTAACTTGTAGGTTTAGCTGAACACTGTGAGGTGGACGCACCGCACTAACTTGTAGTTTTAGCTTGACACTGTGAGGAGGACGCACCACACTAACTTGTAGTTTTAGCTGAACACTGTGAGCAGGACCCACCGCACTAACTTGTAGGTTTAGCTGAACACTGTGAGCAGGATGCACAGCACTAACTTGTAGTTTTAGCTGAACACTGTGAGCAGGACGCACCGCACTAACTTCTAGGTTTAGCTGAACACTGTGAGGTGGACGCACCACACTAACTTGTAGTTTTAGCTGAACACTGTGAGGTGGACGCACTGCACTAACTTGTAGTTTTAGCTGAACACTGTGAGCAGGACGCACCGCACTAACTTGTAGGTTAGCTAAACACTGTGAGCAGGAGGCACCGCACTAACTTCTAGGTTTAGCTGAACACTGTGAGGTGGATGCACCACACTAACTTGTAGTTTTAGCTGGACACTGTGAGGAGGACGCACCACACTAACTTGTAGTTTTAGCTGAACACTGTGAGCAGGACGCACAGCACTAACTTGTAGCTTTAGCTGAACACTGTGAGCAGGACGCACCGCACTAACTTCTAGGTTTAGCTGAACACTGTGACGTGGACGCCCCGCACTAACTTGTAGTTTTAGCTGAACACTGTGAGCAGGACGCACCGCACTAACTTCTAGGTTTAGCTGAACACTGTGAGCAGGACACACCACACTAACTTCTAGGTTTAGCTGAACACTGTGAGGTGGACGCACCATACTAACTTGTAGTTTTAGCTGAACACTGTGAGCAGGAAGCACTGCACTAACTGTAAATAGTCTAGCTGCCTGACTGTGGTACTAATAGGATCAAAAGAACACCAGCAATTTTCTTCAGGTAGCTGTAAATACTGTAACAAGACAAGCCTGCCTGTCAGTAAGAAGATAACAGGAACGGATCTAGCTGAACACTGTGAGCAGGACGCACTGCACTAACTTGTAGCTTTAGATGAACACTGTGCAGAGGTCTCACTACACTAACTTGTAGTTTTAGCTTAACACTGTGAGCAGGACGCACAGCACTAACTTGTATTTTTAGCTGAACACTGTGAGCAGGACGCACCGCACTAACTTGTAGGTTTAACTGAACACTGTGAGCAGGACGCACCCCACTAACTTGTAGGTTTAGCTGAACACTGTGAGCAGGACGCACCACACTAACTTGTAGTTTTAGCTGAACACTGTGAGCAGGACGCACCCCACTAACTTCTAGGTTTAGCTGAACACTGTGAGCAGGACGCACCGCACTAACTTGTAGGTTTAACTGAACACTGTGAGCAGGACGCACCCCACTAACTTGTAGGTTTAGCTGAACACTGTGAGCAGGACGCACCACACTAACTTGTAGTTTTAGCTGAACACTGTGAGCAGGACGCACCCCACTAACTTGTAGTTTTAGCTGAACACTGTGAGCAGGACGCACCGCACTAACTTATAGGTTTAGCTGAACACCGTGAGCAGGACGCACCCCACTAACTTGTAGGTTTAGCTGAACACTGTGAGCAGGACGCACCACACTAACTTGTAGTTTTAGCTGAACACTGTGAGCAGAATGCACAGCACTAACTTGTAGTTTTAGCTGAACACTGTGAGCAGGACGCACTGCACTAACTTGTAGGTTTAGCTGAACACTGTGAGCAGGACGCACCCCACTAACTTGTAGGTTTAGCTGAACACTGTGAGCAGGACACACCCCACTAACTTGTAGGTTTAGCTGAACACTGTGAGGTGGACGCACCGCACTAACTTGTAGTTTTAGCTTGACACTGTGAGGAGGACGCACCACACTAACTTGTAGTTTTAGCTGAACACTGTGAGCAGGACCCACCGCACTAACTTGTAGGTTTAGCTGAACACTGTGAGCAGGACGCACAGCACTAACTTGTAGTTTTAGCTGAACACTGTGAGCAGGACGCACCGCACTAACTTCTAGGTTTAGCTGAACACTGTGAGGTGGACGCACCACACTAACTTGTAGTTTTAGCTGAACACTGTGAGGTGGACGCACTGCACTAACTTGTAGTTTTAGCTGAACACTGTGAGCAGGACGCACCGCACTAACTTGTAGGTTAGCTGAACACTGTGAGCAGGAGGCACCGCACTAACTTCTAGGTTTAGCTGAACACTGTGAGGTGGATGCACCACACTAACTTGTAGTTTTAGCTGGACACTGTGAGGAGGACGCACCACACTAACTTGTAGTTTTAGCTGAACACTGTGAGCAGGACGCACAGCACTAACTTGTAGCTTTAGCTGAACACTGTGAGCAGGACGCACCGCACTAACTTCTAGGTTTAGCTGAACACTGTGATGTGGACGCCCCGCACTAACTTGTAGTTTTAGCTGAACACTGTGAGCAGGACGCACCGCACTAACTTGTAGGTTTAGCTGAACACTGTGAGCAGGACACACCGCACTAACTTCTAGGTTTAGCTGAACACTGTGAGGTGGACGCACCACACTAACTTGTAATTTTAGCTGAACACTGTGAGCAGGACGCAGAGCACTAACTTGTAGTTTTAGCTTAACAATGTGAGCAGGACGCACCGCACTAACTTGTAGGTTTAGCTGAACACTGTGAGCAGGATGCACCCCACTAACTTGTAGGTTTAGCTGAACACTGTGAGCAGGATGCACCACACTAACTTGTAGTTTTAGCTGAACACTGTGAGCAGGACACACAGCACTAACTTGTAGTTTTAGCTGAACACTGTGAGCAGGACGCACCGCACTAACTTGTAGGTTTAGCTGAACACTGTGAGCAGGACGCACCCCACTAACTTGTAGGTTTAGCTGAACACTGTGAGCAGGACGCACCCCACTAACTTGTAGTTTTAGCTGAACACTGTGAGCAGGACGCACTGCACTAACTGTAAATAGTCTAGCTGCCTGACTGTGGTACTAATAGGATCAAAAGAACACCAGCAATTTTCTTCAGGTAGCTGTAAATACTGTAACAAGACAAGCATGCCTGTCAGTAAGAAGAAAACAGGAACGGATCTAGCTGAACACTGTGAGCAGGACGCACTGCACTAACTTGTAGCTTTAGATGAACACTGTGCAGAGGTCTCACTACACTAACTTGTAGGTTTAGCTGAACACTGTGAGCAGGACGCACCCCACTAACTTGTAGGTTTAGCTGAACACTGTGAGCAGGACGCACCACACTAACTTGTAGTTTTAGCTGAACACTGTGAGGAGGACGCACAGCACTAACTTGTAGTTTTAGCTGAACACTGTGAGCAGGACGCACTGCACTAACTTGTAGGTTTAGCTGAACACTGTGAGCAGGACACACCCCACTAACTTGTAGGTTTAGCTGAACACTGTGAGCAGGAAGCACCCCACTAACTTGTAGTTTTAGCTGAGCACTGTGAGCAGGACGCACTGCACTAACTGTAAATAGTCTAGCTGCCTGACTGTGGTAATAATAGGATCAAAAGAACACCAGCAATTTTCTTCAGGTAGCTGTAAATATTGTAACAAGACAAGCCTGCCTGTCAGTAAGAAGATAACAGGAACAGATCTAGCTGAACACTGTGAGCAGGACGCACTGCACTAACTTGTAGCTTTAGATGAACACTGTGCAGAGGTCTCACTACACTAACTTGTAGGTTTAGCTGAACACTGTGAGCAGGACGCACAGCACTAACTTGTAGTTTTAGCTGAACACTGTGAGCAGGATGCACCGCACTAACTTCTAGGTTTAGCTGAACACTGTGAGGTGGACGCACCACACTAACTTGTAGTTTTAGCTGAACACTGTGAGCAGGACGCATCGCACTAACTTGTAGTTTTAGCTGAACACTGTGAGCAGGACGCACCGCACTAACTTCTAGGTTTAGCTGAACACTGTGAGGTGGACGCACCACACTAACTTGTAGTTTTAGCTGAACACTGTGAGCAGGACGCACAGCACTAACTTGTAGTTTTAGCTGAACACTGTGAGCAGGACGCACCGCACTAACTTGTAGGTTTAGCTGAACACTGTGAGCAGGACGCACCCCACTAACTTGTAGGTTTAGCTGAACACTGTGAGCAGGACGCACCACACTAACTTGTAGTTTTAGCTGAACACTGTGAGCAGGACGCACAGCACTAACTTGTAGTTTTAGCTGAACACTGTGAGCAGGATGCACCGCACTAACTTGTAGGTTTAGCTGAACACTGTGAGCAGGACGCACCCCACTAACTTATAGGTTTAGCTGAACACTGTGAGCAGGACGCACCCCACTAACTTGTAGTTTTAGCTGAACACTGTGAGCAGGATGCACTGCACTAACTGTAAATAGTCTAGATGCCTGACTGTGGTACTAATAGGATCAAAAGAACACCAGCAATTGTCTTCAGGTAGCTGTAAATACTGTAACAAGACAAGCCAGCCTGTCAGTAAGAAGATGATAACAGGAACGGATCTAGCTAAACTGAATACAGTGTATATATATATATGCAACACCTGGGATGCATATATATATACAATACACTGTAAGTGCAGCTAACTGACTGACTGTTCTGCCTAATCTATCTAACTCAAATCAAATGACACTGTCTGTCTCTCTCTCTCTCTATCTATGAACGCCGGAACACACACTACACAGGGCTGCCGTGCAGGCGGCCTTATATAGTGTGGGGCGTGTACTAAATCCCCTGAGCCATAATTGGCCAAAGCCTCCTTGGCTTTGGCCAATTACGGCTCTCTGTTCAGACGGCGATGTGATTGGCCAAGCATGCGGGTCATAGTGCATGCTTGGCCAATCATCAGCCAGCAATGCACTGCGATGCCGCAGTGAATTATGGGCCATGACGCGCCACACGAATTTGGCGCGAACGGCCCATATCATTCGCAATTCGGCGAACGGGCGAACAGACGATGTTCGAGTCGAACATGGGTTCGACTCGAACACGAAGCTCATCCCTAATTCTGACATAAACTGCATCTCCATCTTCAAACATACCTACAAATTAGTGGCCTTCACAGATGACATTCTTCTATTTTTGACCAATCTTCTCACCACTATCTGTCCAATCTACAGATAACATTTATTTGGCAATGGAAACCTTCTGACCTTATCCTCGCTTTCCTCTCGCATGACAACATATACGTTTCCTTTCTGGTGTTACATCCAAATCCGTCACTTCCTAAGTAATCCTAAACTACTCCCGACATGGTCCCGCCAACGCACGCCATTCACAGGGATTTTTTTAGTAAACAAGACCCGCAAAGACATTTAATTTCCAATGCATACTCAATGCTATTTTCTGACCATAATCCCAAATATAACAAAGCGAGTCATAAATGGGAGCAAGAGCTATCTTTGAACCTCAGAGAGGAGGAATGGAAACAGATTTACACACACACATTCACAAGGGAACAATTAATGTTTCAACACAGGAAAATGTATTTAAAATCCTCTCCAGATAGTATAGGATCCCCTTAGGTTACACAAGATCTATCCTTCAGTCTTGTCCAAATGTTGGCAATGCAAGGAAGTCGAGGGCTCACTATTACAAATATGGTGGAGGTGCCCATTAATTCAATCCTTTTGGAGGGAAGTCCACCGCCCCACCAATAACGACATATACTTTAGATTATACCCCAGCACAATTCTTGCTACATCACTCATCAATACCTGGAAAAGCATATTTTCACTCCCTAGCCATGCATATGGTTAATGCAGCTAAAATGTGCATGTCCATTCCGTTGGCGAGATCCCAATCCCCCAAAAATAACAGAATGGCTCCAACGTATAAAAAAAACTGCCGGAATGGAGGAACCTATACATCAATCTAGGGCAGTGTTGGCAAACCTTGGCACTGCAGATGTTTTGGAACTACATTTCCCATGATGCTCATGCTCTCTGCTGTGTAGTTGAGCATCATGGGAAAAGTAGTTCCAAAACATCTAGGGTGCCAAGGTTCGCCATCACTGGTCTAGGGAAACTCAGTCCAAATTTAACAAACTTTGGTCATGTTGGCACTACTTTGTTACCATGGGTGAGTTTTCCCAACTCTTAACCTAAATGTATCCGCATCATCTATAACATCCTCAGGCGTAGGAGAATGGAGTCTTTGTTTCCCTTATCCCTGTCCCTCTTTCATCTTTTTCCTGGTCACGCCGGGCACTAATGTCCAGCTCTTCTATCACCTCATATATACAAACTCTTTAAATACTTGCCACGTAATTTCCTAACAAATAAATGCCCATCTACAAAGGGTTCTTTTCCCTATGGCAAAGATAGACCCCTCTTCCATAAGGCCTAGACACAGGAACCCCTAAATAGCCACGTGATACAAATACCCAAGCTATCTAAACACTGCCTCAATGGTCAGCTAACACCTGTATATACTTAAAAGCTATCTCCTAATTTTTTACGTTATCATCACATGCGGTCTTATCTACTACGCTTACTTATGTTCAAAGACAAAGAGTATTACAGTATATGTGTGAAATATGTATAACTTTGAAATTTCAAACCATATTCTAAATGTTAGTTATGCATTTCAATTTTTGTAAAGAATAGTGCATGAACTGTTGCAACGATGCACTCATATTTCTTTTACCTATCCAGTTGCCTACCTTGGGCATCTTACAAAAGTTCATAAAACCCCCTTATCTGTACACAGGAGTGTCTTGTACACCCTGCACTTATCGTATCTTTTCTTATCTCCTTCTGTGTGCAGCCCATGAGATCCTATAACTGGGAGCTAGTCTGAAGCCTTCCTCACAATGATCACTCTGACAGACAATCTCTGTGAGAATTCAATGTAACATTTTAAGCCAAAACAACAACAAACAAGTAACACAGTAGCTATTTTATCTCCTGCATTCCCTGCATTCCCCAGATGAAAGTTTTTATTGTGTGCACAGGGAGTTAACTCTTAATTAACCAGGACATGCTCTTTTTTTACTACTTAAACCTTTTATTTCAACCTGTATAATCACTATTTAACAGTTTCATCACCTGTTCCATGTTTCTATTTAAAATTATTTGCTGCAGCAGAGCACATGCACGGATTCTCCTAAGATGGCTGCTTAGCCACGAAGCTCCGCACCATTCCGATCTCCTGAGACCTGCCACAGCCGACAGAGCCCCCGTGCCGGTTCCACAGAGGATCACTCGGGGACATCCCTGGGAATACCCCGATGATCAGGTGTCATGCTAGAAGGGACTTGACGAAGCAGCTGGAGGAGACATCTCTCCTGTCAGGCCGGTCCAAGATGGTGGCTGCAACCACACAGGGACTGCACCAGGAGCCAGAGGAGCTCCTATATCTTTACAAGGGAGGAACAAAGTGAGTGCGCCCTACTTGCACCTGGTTTCACCGGCCTCCACGGAATCCCTGATAGGTAGATCCATGAGGGACTTCCACCTCACCGCCCTGAACAACATGCTGAGCACCTCTGATCACTCTGGGGTTAAGAGACATACACCTTATCCATCTCCCACAGATCTCCCAGCGTTAATGGAGGCTTTTTCCACAATATTAGCCAGGGGACTTGCTCAGACGGCTACACAAATTACTACTGCCATACAGGCTGACCTCCAGCACCTAGGCCTGAAAATTGAACACATTGAGCAGAAAATAGACCAGTCAGTGGCCAGGATCAACCAAAACACGGCCAGGATCCAGGACATTCAAGACCAACTTGAAGTGGCCCTTTTTAAAATCGACGACCTCGAGAATAGGTCCCGCCGATACAATGTTAGGATCCCAGGCTTCTCTGAATCTGTAAAGGAGGTCCAACCGGCGGTTCACATTCTCCTCAAGAAGCTTATCCCAGATATCCCAGATCACAAGCTGGAACTAGACAGAGCACACAGAGCACTCCAGCCTGTGAGGAAAGATGGCCTCCCCAGGGATATTATTGTGAAGCCCCACTATTACTCGGTGAAAGAAGAAGTAATGAGAGCCGCACGGAGGAGCACCAAGCTTACTATAGGGGAGCATCAAATACAGATTTTCGCTGAGCTTTCCCCCTTCACGGTCCAAAAACGGCGGTCCCTTAAACCGTTGCTACTGATACTGACAGAAAAAGAAATTACATATAGGTGGGCTTTCCCCTTTAGCCTGAACTTTTCCTACCAGAATAAACCCTATGGTTTTTCCTCCTTCACTGAAGGTGAGAGGCTACTGATTCAGCGGGGCCTTATTTCCCAAGAGATGCCACCCCAGTCCACAGTAAAAGGATCCTCATCAATCAAGCTTCTCCTCATAGTCCAATTACGCCAGTCTGGCAGAAACAACAATTCAAGAGGTCCAAGGATGGACGATCCCCTTAACAGCCCGACTGATGAAACCTGAGATTCTACTTTGACCAGCTCCCACAGGAACTGCACCGTTGGATCCTAAAAGATCCCACCTGAGCCTTTGGCCATGTTTACTCTGGTCCCCACTAGGGACCCTAGTTCTCTTTTTTAACAAGTTCTATTACAACTAACTAGTTATTGTCAGGAAGGGCATGCCAGCACCCAAGATGGCTACCGAAGAAGATGACCTGTTACATCTGCCCCTGTCAGAATTCCATTGGTGCACACACACCCTGTGACAGCTTTCAAACAGGCTACTTAAACTCAGTCAGTTTCCAGACTCAGTGCTGTCTGTTCTATAAGGTTCCCTGTGTATCCTGCAATTACCTACCTGACTTCCGTTCCTGTTGTGACCCGGCTTGCTTCCTGACGTTCCTGTTTCCTGCCTGCATCTGACCCCGGCTTGTCCTCTACTCTGCATCTGCATGCTCCTTCAGCCACTTCGCTGCCAGTCTGCTGATGACCCGGCCTGTAATCTGATTCCGCTTCTGCTTCAGCCTCTGTTCCTGACGTGCCCATTTGTGTATGACCTGCCTGTACCTGCCTTCTCTTCAGCCTCGAGGGTGCCACCATCCCTTCTGCTGCACCTGCACTTCTGCCTCTGGGGACCGGTTGTCTACTCACTCCAGCTACCTGCCTACCATTGCTCTGGGATTCCTACGGACACCTCTACAGCCTGGCCGAGTGCTCTGATCCAGCTCCAGGTTCAGCGATCCCACCAGGCACTCGTGCGACTCTGCATCTCGGTGCTTCCTGTCAGCTCTATCAGGGGCTCCAAGTCAGAGTTGTAAGAGAGGCTGTCCTCTGCATATCAGGCTCCATCACCAGGTACGTGACAGTTATATTGCCCTGTTGGCCTTCTTTTGCCTCCCTCCTGACTGATACTTAGTAAAGTTTCCCCGAGGCCTTGGCACGGAGAATGCAAACTATGCATAAGCTGCAATATTATATACTTGTTTACTCCATATCAGGGATACCCCTGTGGTTTAACGGGTGGTGGGGGTCCTGGGGGGGCAGCGGGGGTCCCTGAGAAGCGTGGTTCCCCGGTGGTCCTGCGGGTACCTTCAACAACAGATGTTGTAATGTATTATCTCCTCTCCCCCCTCTTCCCCCCTCTTTTGTTTTTTATTTTGCAGGTTACACTGTTTATGTTCTAGAAAGTCTGTGCTCCGCCAGGGGCTAGATAAGGAAGTATTATATCTTTTTAGGGCGGGCGGATCGGAATGGCTGCCATACGCTTCACCCGGTTTTCGTGAGGAAGCTGCAAGCCTTTCGGAGACGTTCTGAATTTTCCAGGGTGGAGGAAAGACACTCCCCCTGGACTTAGTGGATGAGGATGGCAACATCTTCTCCACAAGTTTTACTCAATGTAACGATATGTAGAAGACTTACTTAACATGCTCATCTTTCTCTGTCCTTTCCCCCCTTCCTTCCACACCCATTCTCTCTCCCATTCTACAGGTCACCTCAGATCCATGACCGTCCAGGGGAGGTCCCGGCAACGACTCTGAGGCTCAAAGAAGAAAATTAATGCACAAAACCAAGGCGAGCCAAAGCAGCTAAAGAGGACTATGAAGCTGCCACACATATGGCAGTGTTCCCCACACAGAAAAACAATAAGGTAAATAGAGATATGTGGCGCTAATTCAAAGTGCATAAATGTGATGAAAAAAATATATTACAATTCTTCAAGTAAAGTGCATATGCGTAAAGAGCAAAATCACATAAATAAAGTGACTAAACATCCATTAAATTCATAAGAAGTGACATCGGATAAATAACAGTGAAAATTCATGAAATATGACATCAAATAAATAAACAAATCCAAATGAAGGTGAATAAATCCAAAAATAGTTTAAAAGTGCATCAAGATGAAAAAAATCACAAATATAGAAAAAATTGAAAAAAATTGCATGAGATAAAAAAAAAGTCGCATGCAATAACAAAAATCACATAAAGTGCAAAAAAGTGCAGAAACGCTATAAAAATATCCACAAGTCGATCTAATTAATGTAATACAGTTCCAACATGAACAAAGTGGGTCTTCATAAAACAGTTTGTGCAAAAAAATAGATGAAAAAAGTGCAAGTGAAAACGATGATAGGTGACAGATTCTTCTTAATAACCGTACCCCGTGGTGCGCCACACGTTATCACCAGCCTCTCACCTCTAGCAAAGACCCCTAGGGTCAAGTCGAGCCTGCAATCAGGAAGTGGATGAAACACCATCAATCGATTAGTCTCCTCCGATCGTTACAGGTCTGGCAAATCTCCAAATGGAAGGCCTCAAGCTCAGCAAGTTGGGTGGAGGCATGCAATAGAAAGGAGTATCCCCACTGTGCAGTATTCAAAACAGGTTTATTCAAAACAACATAGTAACTTATATGTACAGCATAAAATGAACAGCACAGATCCCAGAACTTCCGGTGTCGGCCACGGCCGGACGTGATGACACCTGACTCTTCCCTTCCCGACTCTCAGGCTCGAGACAGCAGAAACCCAACACACTTATCGTTCGGATGGCCTAACCACCAGGGGTAAACTTCCGTTTTACTTACAGTGTCTCCACCTCTCTGGTCCATGACAGAGCCCTTTCTCACAATGCCCAGGGTCTAAACTCCCCCATCAAAAGGCGCAAACTATTCCACCAATACCACAGTCTAAAAGCAGATGTCATCTTCATCCAAGAGACACATTTTCCCTCCTCATATAATCTGACCTTTCTCCACCAAAATTTTCCACACTTCTACCTGGCTAACGCCGAAAGCAAAACTAGAGGGGTGGCGATAGGTTTCTCCGAGGGAGTTAACTAATCAGTGTCTGCAGTTGACAGGGATCCAGAGGGCCGATACCTGATGACCACAGGCACAATATACGGGGGGACCTACACCTTCCTCTCATATTATGCCCCCAACAAGCGCAAAGGGAAATTCTTTGAGGACATGCTTTCTAAATTGAGCCCACTCTTTAAGGGAACAGTGGTTATGGGCGGGGACTCGAACATCTCTTTCGATTCGATCCTAGCTAAATCCCGCACACAAAGATCCATGGATAGACGCCCCCCCAGACAAAGCCTCAAAATTGCTCAACAATTAAACACTCTAGGGATGGTAGATATCTGGAGAGAACTCAATCCATGAACAAAAGATTACACCCACTATTCGGCCCCGCACCGGACCTATACCAGGATAGATCACATCTTCTTACCAGCTACCTCGACCCCCCTTGCTATGAAGTCCAAAATTAAGGACACATCACTATCAGATCACTCTATAATGTCCTTGACAATGGAGTGTACACAGGGAGTACAGCAGACCTGCAAATGGAGACTAAACAAGTCTTTATTGAGCAACCCAGTACACTGCACTCTGCGACATCGATTACGGAATATTTTCGAACCAATGACATGGGAATGGTCTCACCCTCGATGCTTTGGGAGGCGCACAAGTCGTTGTTGAGGGGGAGTCTGATCCAGTTAGCCTCGAAACTGAAGTAGGAGAGAAAGGCCAATGGCCAGAAACTCATGGACAATTTCCTAGCCGCAAGCAAGGCACACAAACGCGACCCTACATCAGAATCCCTCTCCAAACTAGATTCGGCCCGCGTCCAACTGAACCTAGCCCTAACCACTTCAGCTGAAAAACATCTCCGGTGGACAGGAGTCAGGTTCTACTATCAATCAAACAAAATAGGGGCCAAACTAGCGACAAAATTGAGCCCTAAGACACAGACGATCTCTACCCCTAAAAGCTGAACAGTGACAGGGGATCTAACCCAGAACCCCATTCACATTATGAAGACCTTTCAAATCTTTTACCAAAAACTATATACAGATAGCTCCCCCCCTCGCCTTCTAAAATAGAGGCCTTCCTGAAGGACCTCCCCATACCTAAACTTATTGAAAACCATAGAGAGCTCCAAGATGAGACCTTTTCTAAAGCAGAGGTTATGGACATAATCAAATCACTTAAACAAGGCTCAGCCCTGGGCCCAGACAGCTTCTCTAGAGGTTATTGCAAAAAATTTGGCCCCCTGCTAGTCCCCTATATGACACGATTTTTTAACTCACTACGGGATGGAGCCCCCCTGGACAGAGATCTCAACACAGCCTTTATCTTAGTAATCCCAAAACCAGGGAAGGACTCCAGTGAGGTTGGGAACTACCTCCCGATCTCTTTTATAAACAATGATATCAAAATCATGACAAAAATTCTGGCTACCAGATTGTCTAGTCCAGTGGTTCTCAACCCCGGTCCTCAGGACCCACTAACAGGCCAGAATTTAGGTATTACCTTGGGGAGATGCAGACTAGAATACTGCAATCACTGAGCAGCAAATTATATCACCTGTGATGTATTTCAGTTATCTTGCGAACCTGGCCTGTTAGTGGGTCCCGAGGACAGGAGTTGAGAACCACTGGTCTAGTCTTATAGCGCAGTATATACACAAAGACCAGGTGGGCTTCATCCCGGGGAGGCAGGGCCCTGATCAGGTGTGAAGAGCTATAGATATAATTTCTCTATTGAATTCCCACTGGGATGGAGGCCCTCTGCAAACTGGCATGCTACTCCCAATAGACCTGGAGAAGGCCTTTGAATCTGTAGCTTGGCCTTACTGGTTTGAGATTCTGGAAAGATGGGGATTTGGCACCCATTTCATGGGTACCATTCGCTCACTCTATTCTACCCCCAATGCACAAGTCCGACTTAGGGGTTATTACTCAGAAAGCATAAATATCAGAAAAGGCACCAGGCAAGGTTGTCCCCTTTCGCCACTGATCTTCGTGATAGCCATTGAATCTTTAATCACAGCTATCAGATCAAACCCAGGCATCAAGGGGGTCTCATGTGGTTCCCAGGAACACAAATGCGCATTATTTGCAGACTATATGTTACTATTCATAACATCTCCCTTGGTCTCCAACCCTGTTCTTCTCAAAACGTTCCAACAATTTAGCAAGGTCTCTGGCCTCTCCATTAATACCAATAAGTCACTAGCATTCAACATTTCAATCATTCCACCTCTTCTAAATCAACTAAAACACAATCTACCCTTTACCTGGGCTTCCACTTCAATACTGTACTTAGGGATTACTCTCCCAGATAATATTAATAAACTTTATAAAGCTAACTACCCTCCGATGGCATCTTGGGGTTATCCTTGAGAAAGTCACGTGGTCTGTGACGTAACGCGTGGGAGGAGCCAGTGACGCAAACTGCTGCTACAGCTGAATAGCATGACAGCAGCGGCTCTCTGAAAGAGCTGTGTTCACAGCGGCTGATTGCAACCTTTGTGCCGAACGTAGACCGGGTTTTGTGAGTGCATCATTATGGTGCTTATTTCTCTCTGGGTTGTTTGGTTCACTGCGCAATGATACATTTATTTAGTTTTGCACATTCATCTCCTGCTGAGTTGAACACAGTAGCAAAATAATACGTTATTCATCACTTATCTATCTGGGAAAGAAATTGAATACAAAAGTCTCTAAGCTTTTAGTTATTACAATGGACTGTCAATTGCCACACAAGCTAACTCTATTGTTTTAATGATAGAGGAACTGTTGGACTATTAATAATTCTTATCCTATACAAAGGAACTGTGATTTATATTTATATAATTTTTTTCTTCATATTTAATTATGGATGGCCCATGCAAAATGTTATTAGCATCTATCACGAGCTAATTTATGCCATTTTTTTAGCTGATAATTGATAAACACTCACTTGTTTATTTTTGAGCATTTATCACAAGCAATTTATGCTATTTTATGTGAATCATGTGATTGATTTTTACCGGTATTTTTTTCTCACGATTTGTATGCACATGTTTAATATGTGATTGATTTTCATTGGCATATTGGCCCTGATCAGGTGCGAAGAGCTATAGATATAATTTCTCTATTGAATTCCCACTGGGATGGAGGCCCTCCGCAAACTGGCATGCTACTCTCAATAGACCTGGAGAAGGCCTTTGAATTTGTAGCTTGGCCTTACCTGTTTGAGATTCTGGAAAGATGGGGATTTGGCCCCCATTTCATGGGTACCATTCGCTCACTCTATTCTACCCCCAATGCGCAAGTCCGACTTAGGGGTTATTACTCAGAAAGCATAAATATCAGAAAAGGCACCAGGCAAGGTTGTCCCCTTTCGACGATGATCTTCGCGATAGCCATTGAATCTTTAGTCATAGCTATCAGATCAAACCCAGACATCAAGGGGGTCTCATGTGGTTCCCAGGAACACAAATGCACATTATTTGCAGAGGATATGTTACTATTCATAACACCTCCCTTGGTCTCCAACCCTGTTCTTCTCAAAACGTTCCAACAAATTAGCAAGGTCTCGGGCCTCTCCATTAATACCAAAAAGTCACTAGCATTCAACATTTCAATCCCTCCACCTCTTCTAAATCAACTAAAACACAATCTACCCTTTACCTGGGCTTCCACTTCGATACTGTACTTAGGGATTACTCTCCCAGATAATATTAATAAACTTTATAAAGCTAACTACCCTCCGATGTTTCGGAAATTGGAGGATGACCTTAAAACCTGGGCTAGATGTGATCTGTCCTGGCTTGGTAGGATAAATGCGGTGAAGATTATCCTGATACCATGGATTCTCTACCTATTCTGATCCCTACCAATTCCCATTCCCAAAAAGGAAATTACCAAATTTCAATCTAAAATAGTGGACTTTGAGGGAAGAAAGGTTACCATCTCTCTAGAGATATCCTTTTCAGGAATAAAAACCAGAGGGGTCTGGGCCTACCAAATGTCTGGTGGTATTGTCAAGCGGCACAACTAACCCAGCTATCTACAGTATACTCCAGGGGATCAAAGCCTGACTGGATTGCACTGGAGAGACAAGCGGTCCCTCACCACACAATAGATTACCTTCTGTGGTGCTCACCAAAATTAAGACCCCCAATATTAGCCCCTACCCTTTCCCACTCCATGTCCCTGTTGGACACTCTACATAAACAAGCCTCCTTAATCTCAACTCTAAAATCTCTATCTCACCTATTCCATAACCCAAAATTCCAACCGAGAATGAATATTCAAGCATTTAGATGGTGGTTGAATAAGGGCTTATTCAGACTAGGTAATTTCTTTACCTCATCGGGCCCTATCACCCTAGGGGTTTGCCTTAGCAAGCTTGAGATGCCTGACACAGAGAGGTTTCGCCTTTCCCAGATCAGGCAATTCCTCCACTCCCTCTGGACAGATAAATCGCCCCCCCCAACCCCACCATCTATGAACAGTGGTGCTCTAACCTCGTGGATCAGATAGGTGGTATTTCACTCATTTATGCCTCACTAGCTCAGAACAAGACCATGCCTGCCTATGCCCGAGCTTGGGAGTCTGACCTGGACCTCCACCTGGACCCGGAGGAATGGTTCTACTCCTTCAGACGCTCCTATAAAGGTATATTGAACACAGGCTTAGTAGAAGCAAATATTAAGTTACTCATCAGGTGGTATTATGTCCCCACAAGACTAGTGAGGATTTATCCAGATGCTTCACCCCATATGTTTCAGGGGTTGCGGTCACTCGGGTACAATCCATCATATTTGGTGGACGTGTCCGTGGGTTCTGGGACCATTTTTTTGCCCTAGTACGAAAAGTCACAGGGACACTGATCCCCCAAGACCCTAAAATAGCGCTGCTGAACCATAGAATCAACAACACTCACAAACACACGCAAGCTTTAATCTTCTTTATGTTACTGGGTTCCAAAATATCCCTGGCAAGGGCCTGAAAGAAACCCAGGGTCTCTATCCAAGCGACAAAACACAAGATCTCCTGGATAATGACCCAGGAACAGATGACAACAACACTCCTAGACAGGACCCAAAAGTTTGTTGCCATATGGGAACCTTGGGCGATATACACCAGGTTCCCACTATATCCAGGTAATTTTTCTCCCTAAACAGCCTTTCCACTAGAGGTGACCTCCCCAGTCCTCCCCTCCTACCCCCACTATTTTTTTCTCCTCTTCTTCTCTTCTTTCCTTCCTACCCACTACCAGGTAAGCCTCTGATGTGAAGGGACATCAAGGGCTGTTATTTAGCACAAGACGAACATGCACAGGGACGGTAGAATGAAGATGTCCCCAGGAACAGAGGTAACCTCGACAAGCAGAAAGGATGCCTCATGAGTAGCCTGAGTACAGGGTCTGGGTATGCCTTTATATATATATATATATATATATATATATATATATATATATATATATATATATATATATATATATATATATATATATATGGGAGAGAGGTTAGGAGATGCTCAAAGGGCCCAGCTAGAGCCAAATGGGTCATAGTGAGATCCCAAGGGGGTGACCCGTGAAGCTCTCTGGTACCGATTTGGTATGAGACTGACTCTTCCGATCTCTCCAGAAGCAACTCCCATTGTCCCTAACTTACATCCTCGAGCTAACTACATTTCTTTGTTACATTGTTTTAGAGAGGTTGTTCCCTATAGATCTCTAAAACATCTTCAATAGCTGTTCAACTTAGAGGTTTTAAAAACCCTAAGCCGTGCTCTTTTATACAGTTTTTTGATTGTTGATGTACTATATATGCCTTTGCCCTTTCTGATAGGGTCATGTTGGCCCAGGTTATAAGATAACGATTGTATAATGATCATTTGTACTTTTCTCTTAAAATTCTCAATAAACATATTGAAAGAGAAAATTATTTGCTGCAAACATTTTTTTTTATAAAGCACATATATATATTGTTATCGTTAAAGATTTACTGTTAAATCAGTAGGAACTATAAATTACTGATGCATTATGAAAAAAATGAAATGCATGCAAAAAAAAAAAAAACTTGTATGTGTATGTTTTCCTCACATTTATGGTACTCGTGTTAAAAATGTTACTGTTCAAACTTGAAAAAAAAAATTCACATTTTACTCTGTTTCCCCTTAAAATGCAAATAAATTTAAAACATTCTCAGATGACTTTAGGGTCACGAGAAAGCCCAGTTTGTCTCCAAAAAAACAATATATGTATCAATTCTTTATCATAAGTAATTACAAAGTTATACACTAGGGATGAGCTTCGAGTTCGAGTCAAACTCATGTTCGACTCGAACATCGCATGTTCGACCGTTCATCTAATTGCGAACGTTATGGGCAGTTTGCGCCAAATTCGAGTGGCATGTCACGGCCCAATTCACTGCGGCATCGCAGTGCATTGCTGGCTGATGATTGGCCAAGCATGCACTATGACCCGTATGCTTGGCCAATCACAGCGCCGTCTGTACAGAGAGCCATAATTGGCCAAAGCCAGGGTGGCTTTGGCCAATTATGGCTCAGGGGGTTTAGTACACACCCCACACTATATAAGGCCGCCTGCGTGGCGGCCTTGTGTAGTGTGTTGCGGTGGCGGAGAGATAGACAGAGAGACAGTGTCATTTGATTTAAGTTAGATAGAGTAGGCAGGCGAGTCAGTTAGCTGCACGTACAGTGTATTGTGTATATATATGCATATATATATATATATATATATATATATATATATATATATATATATATATATATTGTATTCAGTTTAACTAGATCCGTTCCTGTTATTCTCTTCCTACTGACAGGCAGGCAGGTGTTTTTACAGTATTTACAGCTACCTGAAGAAAATTGCTGGTGTTCTTCTGATCCTATTAGTACCACAGGCAGGCAGCTACAGTATTTACAGTTAGTGTAGTGCATCCTCTGCACAGTGTGCACCTAAAGCTGCCTGAAGAAAATGGGCGGTGTTCTTCTGATCCTATGAGTACCACAGGCAGGCAGCTGCAGTATTTAAAGTTAGTGTAGTGCATCCTCTGCACAGTGTGCACCTAAAGCTACCTGAAGACAATTTCTGTTGTTCTGATCCTATTAATACCACAGGCAGGCAGCTGCAGTATTTACAGTTGGTGTAGTGCGTCCTCCGCACAGTGTGCACCTAAAGCTACCTGAAGAAAATTGGTGGTGTTCTTCTGATCCTATTAATATCACAGGCAGGCAGCTGTAGTATTTACAGTTAGTGTAGTGCATCCTCTGCACAGTGTGCACCTAAAGCTACCTGAAGAAAATGGGCGGTGTTCTTCTGATCCTATGAGTACCACAGGCAGGCAGCTGCAGTATTTAAAGTTAGTGTAGTGCATCCTCTGCACAGTGTGCACCTAAAGCTACCTGAAGACAATTTCTGTTGTTCTGATCCTATTAATACCACAGGCAGGCAGCTGCAGTATTTACAGTTGGTGTAGTGCGTCCTCCGCACAGTGTGCACCTAAAGCTACCTGAAGAAAATTGGTGGTGTTCTTCTGATCCTATTAATATCACAGGCAGGCAGCTGTAGTATTTACAGTTAGTGTAGTGCGTCCTCTGCACAGTGTGCACCTAAAGCTACCTGAAGACAATTGCTGTTGTTCTAATTCTATTAATACCACAGGCAGGCAGCTGCAGTATTTACATTTTTAATAAAATGTTACATGAAACTATAATTGTAAGCATAAAGGGAAGCAATATGATGAACTGATGAACCGCCGTCACTATGGGAACCCGGATGGCATCAGACTTAAATACGGAGACTATGGCATCTCGGGGTTATCCTTGAGAAAGTCACGTGGTCTGTGACGTAACGCGTGGGAGGAGTCAGTGACGCAAACTGCTGCTACGGCTGAATAGCATGACAGCAGCGGCTCTCTGAAAGAGCTATGTTCACAGCGGCTGATTGCAACCTTTGTGCCGAACGTAGACTGGGTTTTGTGAGTGCATCATTATGGTGCTTATTTCTCTCTGGGTTGTTTGGTTCACTGCGCAATGATACATTTATTTTCATTTTGCATATACATCTCCTGCTGAATTGAACACAGTAGCAAAATAATACGTTATTCATCACTTATCTATCTGGGAAAGAAATTGAATACAAAAGTCTCTAAGCTTTTAGTTATTACAACGGACTGTCAATTGCCAAACAATCTAACTCTATAGGTTTTAATGATAGAGGAACTGTTGGACTATTAATAATTCTTATCCTATACAAAGGAACTGTGATTTAGATTTATATCATTTTTTTCTTCATCTTTAATTATGGATGGCTCATGCAAAATGTTATTAGCATCTATCATGAGCTAATTTATGCCATTTTTTTAGCTGATAACTGATAAACACTCATTTGTTTATTTTTGAGCGTTTATTACAAGCAATTTATGCTATTTTATGTGAATCATGTGATTGATTTTTACCGGTATTTTTTTCTCACGATTTGTATGCACATGTTTAATATGTGATTGATTTTCATTGGCATATTATTATCATTATATCTTCACACAATTTTAACACTATTCCAGTAACATTTATCACTAATTATAATTTATGCATGCTATGCATGGTCATTCACACTTATCTAGGTATAAGTTAGAGTGCTGTGTACTGATTGAGAAGCAATTAGAGCGCATCAATATTTACCATTTTTACTTATTAAGAGGGTGTCTGAATACCTATGATTGATAACAGCTTAATTGCACATCCTCAATCATTCTTCCCAGATTTATTCATTTTATTTTTAATTTATTTTTTCTATTACAGCGCTTGGTTTTTATACATATCACATTATTAATTTTTTCAGTTAGCACTTATATCAGCAGTTATGGAAATATTTGACTTTATAGAAAAACGCACGGTTGATTTAGAAAATGTATTTTCCACTACACCTATCACTGAAAAGGGTGATTTAGATACTAATTTTAGAAAGTTTGGCCACTTGATGGAGAAAAAAAGTCAGTCTATGGTGGGACATTGCCACTAATGAACAGTACATTAAGGAAAATCTAGTGCCCAGAAGATTAAGATGGGAAGTTCCCATTAGTGATGGCCTGTTAGATCAAGATGCAGTGAATGAATGGTACCAATTTTTTAATGAAAAGGGTATGGATCTAGTGCAATTTGTCTTTAAAAGGAAACAGAGGAAATTGATTATGATTAATCAACAAATTGCAGAGTGCAAGTTGCTATTGGAACCATTTAAAGACACAGTTCCATTTGCTACATTAACAAGGCAACTCAATAAGGTGTTAGAGCAGAAGGATGTAGAACTCAAACAAAGGAAGAACATAAAGTACCTGAGAGATACTAATGATTACCAATTGGAACAAGTATTCAATTGGCAGGTGAATTTCAAACAAGGCAAAACAGGATCAACTACTTCATCCCCTGACACAGAGGTTAGTATTGTCACCCTAAGGAGAGAGTCAAGTTACAAAACTCCGGAAAGAAGATCAAGAACTCCTGAAGCATCTAGATATGAAAGAGAATCTGAATTGGAACAAGAAAGAACATATAGGGGAGATCATGGACCAAAGACTCCAAGACAATGGTGGAAAAATAAAACCAAAAATAAGTCACCAAGAAAGCCTTATTGGAAAAATAATGGGAATAGAAAAAATCAGAGGCCTCATCATTCACCTTACAATAATCAGAGATCATATTATTCATCTCACAATCAAATTAATGATTCACCTTATCACCAAAATGGAAATGGAAGGAATCCAATGAATGGAAATCCAGGCTATTATCATCAGCAAAATTACTATAGGAGTGAACCAAGGGAATACCAACAGAACTCATATAGGAATGAGCCAAGAGATCATCAAAACTCCAATAGGAATGAGCCAAGAGAATACCATCAGAACTCCATTAGGAATGACTCAAGAGATTATCATCAAAGTTCTAATAGAAATGAACCAAGGGAATATCATCCAAATACAAATAGGAATGAACCTAGACAATACTCCCAATATCCTAACCACACCCAGTATGATCAATATCATCATGAATCAGGAAGAAGCCCTATACATACCCAGAATAGGTATGAACCATTAAGGGAATACAATGAGGAGGAACAGTCGCGCTCTTTTTTAGAACATCGCAGGAACGAAGACCTTCCACTCAGGTAAGACAAAATGATCAAAGAAAGAAGCCCAAACAAAAAAGGGGCTGCCGAGGTGGATTCAAAATCAAAAAGAAAAAGAGAACAGTAGGTGAAGGCATATACAATATAAGTAGAATAGAATTAACAAAAGCGGAATTAACCACATTAGACAAAGGATTGAAATATGCCCCCACAAGAAACTTCAATAAATTTGAGATGTATGTTGACATCCAGAAATACACCAGAAAACTCAACATCAAGAAGTATATGCTAACCAAACCCCCAAATATTCATACCACAGAACTGGATACTCCAGGGAGAATCATTCATAGTAATTTGAGAAATAAATCGTTGTTCAATCCTCCGGCTCAAAATAATGAACACATTGAAGTATTCAACAGAATGGTCACGCAAGAACTAAATCAGTTGAAATTTAAGCGAATATATGAACCTTAGACCATCCAAACAGGAATAAAACAACTGGAAAAAAATAAGGAAATTGTGGTGAGGCCGGCGGATAAAGGAGGGGCAATTGTTGTTCTATCTAAGGATTATTACAACAAGGAATTGATGGGTCAATTAAGTGTCTCTAACACATATATTAAACTTAAAGGAAATCCCACGAAAGAATATAAATGTGAACTATCGGATTTAGTACTGAAAGGCAGTGCAAAAAATATTCTAACAAAAAAAGAATAGAAATACTTAATACCCGAAACCTGCAGAGTACCCATCATCTATACGGTGCCAAAAATACACAAAAATTTGGAGCTACCACCAGGGAGGCCCATAATAAATGGCATCCAATCAATAAATGCCAGATTGGGTGAATTTGTTGATACATTTTTACAACCATTGGTGCCTAATACTAATGCATACCTGAGGGACACTAAACATCTGATCCAAATTTTGGGTAATATTGCCTTGAAACCAGATGAAAAATATTTAATTGCCACAGCAGATGTGGCCTCATTATATACAGTGATAGATCACAGTGATGCGATTGAGGCATCCAAATGGGCCATGGATAAATTCAGCAACCTCATCTCCAAACAAAAAAGATTTATATTGAGAAGCCTAGCCTTTGAGCTACAACACAATTACTTCTGGCACAATGCAGATTACTATAGACAATTGACAGGCATTGGGATGGGTGCAAAATATGCCCCAAGTGTTGCTAATATCTTTATGACTAAATGGGAGGAGGAAGCTATATATTCTGATGTCCCAGAAAATGTAATACTCTACAAAAGATTTATAGATGATTGCATTGTGATTTGGAAAGGAGATGAAATAAGCCTGACTCAGATGTTTGATCAATTAAGTCAAAATCAGAGAAATATCAAGCTTGAGTATGAAATAAGTGATAGGTCTGTTCACTTTCTGGATTTGAAAATCCAGATAGAGAAAAGGCTTTTAACTACCAAAACTTTTTTCAAACCAGTCGAAAGAAATAGCTATATACCAACGGACAGCTGTCATTATGAACCATGGCTGATAAATATTCCAAAAGGCTAATTGATACGTCTGAGGAGAAATTGTTCTGATAACAATGAATATCTGGCACAGGCTCAGTGGATGGGTAAAAGGTTTGAGGATAAAGGGTACAGTAAAAAATTCATTGAAGAAAAAATTCAGGAAGTTCACCAGATACCAAGGGATATATTAATCCAAGATAGGAATAAGGATTGTAAACCAAATTATGATATTCCCTTGATTATGAATTTTAGTGTTCAACACAAACAGGTAGAGAACATTATTAAAAAACATTGGCCCCTGTTAAAATCTGACAAAACCCTGTGTAGTGTCCTGCCCGATCGACCCCGTTTTATTTATAGACAAGTACCAACACTAAGAGATTTGGTAGCAAAAAATGTCCCGGACCCACCTAGAAGGATAACTGAATTGTCATTTTTTTCAAGGCAAGGGGTTCTTTCCATGTAAGAGGTGTTATGCGTGCCAAAACACTAATCTTAATGGACTAAAATGTACAAAGTTCAAATCAACCAGTATGAATAAAGAATATGAAATTAGGAATTTATTTCGTGCAGAACAGAGGGTGTAGTATATGTTCTACAATGTTCATGCTCTTTACAATACATTGGTAGAACTAAGAGACCCATGTGGAAGCGTATTAGGGAGCATATTCAAAACATTAGGAATGCTTTCCCTAAACATAGCGTCTCTAGACATTTCTCAACACACCATAATAGAGATCCCACATGTTTAAAATTTTGGGCTATCCAGAGATACAAACCACACTGGAGGGGTTCTAACAAAATAAGAGAACTAAGTAAAAACAAATCCAGATGGATATTTGAGATAGGTATGCTTGAACCGAGGGGTCTAAATATTGATTTTGATATTAACTGTTTTATATCAGATTATTAAACATATTTTTAATTTTTAACATTTTTAATATATATATTTTTAATTAATTATTGTATTGTTTATACAAATGGTTTTAAAATGGGAGATATAACATTAATTTTTTATTAGTTTTTTTCTTTTAATCATTTAATCTTGGCTTATTTATAAAATTATGTATATATTTACAATGTATACAATGTTCTGTGCATAGATGTGCTGATAACATAATGACATGAATTAGCTGGGGTGTGAAATAATAGAAACCACCACTTGATGGAGTAGGCTTGACTAGCACTATCACCTTAGTAAGGCCTGACTTGTGGTTATCTAATGTGTATTACCAGTAACTACCACTTGAGGGAGTTTGCAGTAACATTTAGTATATCATACCTCATGGTTTTATTTTATCTTATCTTAATTCTTTTTATTTGAATTATCTTTGTTAATAAAATGTTACATGAAAGTATATTTGTAAGCATAAAGGGAAGCAATATGATGAACTGATGAACCGCCATCACTATGGGAACCCGGATGCCATCCGACTTAAATACAGAGACTATGGCATCTCGGGGTTATCCTTGAGAAAGTCACGTGGTCTGTGACGTAACGTGTGGGAGGAGCCAGTGACGCAAACTGCTGCTATGGCTGAATAGCATGACAGCAGCGGCTCTCTGAAAGAGCTGTGTTCACAGCGGCTGGTTGCAACCTTTGTGCCAAATGTAGACTGGGTTTTGTGAGTGCATCATTATGGTGCTTATTTCTCTCTGGGTTGTTTGGTTCACTGCACAGTGATACATTTATTTTCATTTTGCATATTCATCTCCTGCTAAGTTGAACACAAAATAATACGTTATTCATCACTTATCTATCTGGGAAAGAAATTGAATACAAAAGTCTCTAAGCTTTTAGTTATTACAACGGAATGTCAATTGCCACACAATCTAACTCTATTGTTTTAATGATAGAGGAACTGTTGGACTATTAATAATTCTTATCCTATACAAAGGAACTGTGATTTATATTTATATCATTTTTTTCTTCATCTTTAATTATGGATGGCCCATGCAAAATGTTATTAGCATCTATCACAAGCTAATTTATGCCATTTTTTTAACTGATAATTGATAAACACTCATTTGTTTATTTTTGAGCATGTATCACAAGCAATTTATGCTATTTTATGTGAATCATGTGATTGATTTTTACCGGTATTTTTTTTCTCACGATTTGTATGCACATGTTTAATATGTGATTGATTTTCATTGGCATATTATTATCATTATATCTTCACACAATTTTAACACTATTCCAGTAACATTTATCACTAATTATAATTCATGCATGCTATGCATGGTCATTCACACATATCTAAGTATAAGTTTGAGTGCTGTGTACTGACTGCGAAGCAATTAGAGCACATCAATATTTACCATTTTAAGTATTTGCAGTTAATGTACTGTGTCCTCTGCACAGTGTGCACCTAAAGCTACCTGAAGACAATTGCTGTTGTTCTGATCCTATTAGTACCACAGGCAAGCAGCTGCAGTATTTACAGTTAGTGTAGTGCGTCCTCTGCACAGTGTGCACCTAAAGCTACCTGAAGACAATTGCTGTTGTTCTGATCCTATTAACACCACAGGCAGGCAGCTGCAGTATTTACAGTTAGTGTACTGTGTCCTCTGCATAGTGTGCACCTAAAGCTACCTGAAGACAATTGCTGTTGTTCTGATCCTATTAATACCACAGGCAGGCAGCTGCAGTATTTACAGTTAGTATACTGTGTCCTCTGCACAGTGTGCACCTAAAGCTACCTGAAGACAATTGCTGTTGTTCTGATCTTATTAATACCACAGGCAGGCATCTGCAGTATTTACAGTTAGTGTACTGTGTCCTCTGCACAGTGTGTACCTAAAGCTACCTGAAGACAATTGCTGGTGTTCTCATACTAATAATACTACAGGCAGGCAGTTGATTCTGCTAGCTGCAGTATCAGAATATATATACATCTCAGCTTTGTGCAGCTACATCTCACTGCAGGCCATTAGTATGTCTGGAGGGCTAACAAGGAGAGGCAGACAGTCACAAGCCAAGAGGGCAAGCAGGCTCTGTTTCTAGAGGCAACAGTACTGGTCGTGGAGACGGTGCATTCTCATCAGCACGTGGCCGTGGGACACGCTTGTCCTTTTTTTTGGCAGCTGGCCATGTTGAGCCACAAGATGCCGAAGACTTGGTAGAGTGGCTGACCAAGCCGTCCTCATCCTCCTTATCCTCTCTCACCCAGGCTCAGGGTACTTTGTCTGGCAAAGCAGCTGCCAACACGGCCTTTTCCCTCAGCTCAATGGCATCAGTCACTCCTTCCCTAGCCCCACCATGTCCTCCTGAGGAGTCCCCAAAACTGTTTGACCACAGTGTTGGGTACATGCTCCAGGAGGATGCCGAGCATTTTGAAGCCTCCGATGATGGTACCCAGCTAGAGGAAGGCAGTAACATGAGCCCAGAGAGAGGGGGTGCCCAAGAAGGACAGCAATCTGGCAGTCATGTTCCTCCAGCTGCAGCATACTGCCAGCTTTGCTCCAGTAATGAGGAGGGAGGGGATGATGAGGTCACTGACTCCACGTGAGTGACTGATAGGAGAGAGGAGGAGGCACATCTCCCCCTCCAGGGGCCAGACACCGACTGCATCACACCGCGGAGCTCCGCAATGCAGGGCGCTGCTGTCTCTGCGTGTTATTCCAAAAGTTCTTTGGTGTGGGCCTTTTTTGAGACGAGTGCATCAGATCCCACCGCTGCTATTTGCAACATATGTCTCAAGCGTATCTCATGTGGCCAAAACATCACTCGCTTGGGCACCACATGCTTGACCAGACATATGTTGACCTGCCATGCAGTTCGTTGGCAAGCGTACCTAAAAGACCCACACCAAAAAACAAAGCGGACCTCTCCTTGCTCCTCATCAGCTGGGATCTCCAACCCCACTATACCTTCAGTCCTCTCTGAAACCTGCACTGAGAGGAATGAAGGTGTAGAATTAGGTGTGTGACAGCCAAGTACTTGCGGGCAATCTGCTATCGTTACACCGTCAGATTGTACCAGGCAAATTTCCCTGCCCCAGCTGCTTCACTGCCAAAAGAAGTTCGCTCCCAGCCATCCACATGCCCAGCATTTGAATGCTAGCTAGGCTAAATTGCTAGCACTTCAACTGCTGCCTTTTCAGTTGGTAGACTCTGCCCCCTTCCTTGAGTTTGTGGAATGTGCGGTTCCTCAGTGGCAGGTTCCCAACCGCCACTTTTTCTCACGGAAGGTGATTCTGGCTCTCTACCGGCAAGTGGAAGGCAATGTCTTGGCCTCGCTGGACAGGTCGGTCAGCGGTAAGGTGCATATTACTGCTGACTCATGGTGCAGCAGGCATGGACAGGGACGTTACCTATCTTTCACTGCGCACTGGGTGACTCTTCTGGCAGCTGGGAAGGATGCAGGACAGGGTGCAGTAGTGTTGGAGGTTGTTCCGCCACCACGCCTCCAAAATTCTACTAGTGGTGATTCTGCCACACCTCTCTCCTCCACCCCCTCCTCTTCTTCTTCCTCCATGGCCTCTTCCTGTGCTCATTTGTCCTCGGAACCAGCGATGCTCCGTAGGTGTTCCAGGGGCTACGCAAGCACGCAGGCAAAAAGATGCCATGCGGTGTTAAGCCTGTGTGTTTGGGGGACAGGAGCCACACTGGGGCAGAGATTCTGTCAGCTCTGCAGGGGCAGGTTCAGAGGTGGTTGACACCACACCAGCTTAAGCCAGGTTTGGTGGTTTGCAACAATGGCACCAACCTCCTTTCCGCCCTCCGACAGGAACAACTGACCCATTGCCCTGTTTGGCTCACGTCCTTAACTTGGTGGTGCAGTGGTTCTTGGGCAGGTACCCGGGCTTACAGGATGTCCTGAGGCAGGCCAGGAAAGTCTGTGTGCATTTCCGCAGGTAATATAATGCCAGTGCTTGGCTGGCTGACCTCCAAAAGGAATTTAACCTGCCCAAGAACCGCCTAATCTGTGACATGCCCACCAGGTGGAAGTCAATGTTGGTCATGCTGTAGCGGCTGCACATGCAGCAGAGGGCCATCAATCAGTACCTATGCAACTATGGCACCAGGACAGGGTCAGGGAACCTTGTTTTTTTTCCCTACGCCAGTGGGCTATGATCAGGGATGTCACCATTTGAGGAGGCCACAAGGATAGTGAGCAGTGACACTGTCCCTATTTTCCACCTGTTGGAGCACACGCTGCATGGAACAATGGACAGGGCACTTGAGGCAGAACAGAGGGAGGAAGAGGAGAACTTCCTTACCTCCCAAGGCCCCTTTTATCCAGACAGTGTTCCTGCGTGCCCGTCGATCACACAGGAAGAGGAGGGGGAGGAGGAGGAGGAGGAGGGGGAGGAGGAGGATTGTGTCAGCATGGAGGTGGAGCCTGGCACTCAGCATCAGCAGCAGTCTTCAAGGGATCATTTACAGTCCGAAGAAACCCATGGACTTGTATGTGACTGGGAGGAGGTGGCTGCGGATCATGTCATCCTTAGTGACCCAGAGGACTCTGGACCGAATGGCTCAGCAAACCTACGTGGCATGGCCTTCCTGATCCTGCAAAGCCTTCGGAAGGATCCTCATATTCGTGGTATCAAGGGGAGGATGATTACTGGATGGCAACCCTCTTTGATCCACTTTACAAGAGTAAGGTGGCAGACCTTATCTTGCTGTTGCAGAGGGAGCAGAGGATGAAACATCTTCTGGAGGCCTTGCAGAATGGTTTGTGCAACGCATTTCCAGAGCCTGGGAGGTTACAATTTCCTGATCCTTCTGGACAACGTGTTGCTGGTGCTTCGGTCAGTCACAGAAGGAGCGGTGGAGAAGGTGGCCGTCTGACCAATGCATTCAGACAATTTTTTAGTCCGCAGCCCCAAGGTCCGATCGGTTCCAGCAACCATCGCCAGCGACTGATTCACATGGTGCAGGATTACCTAGGGGCAAGATCAGACATGGACACTTTTCCCACCGAAAATCCTCTGGGTTACTGGGTCTTGAGGATAGATCACTGGCCAGAGCTTGCACAGTATGCAATTGAGCTACTGGCCTGTCCTGCATCCAGCGTTCTTTCGGAACGCACATTCAGTGCTGCTGGAGGCTTTGTAACCAATCACAGGGTGCGCCTGTCCACTGAATCAGTCGATCGGCTGACCTTCATGAAAAAGAATCAGTCTTGGATCACCAGCTACCAAGCACCTGATGCTGATGTAACTGATTGATTTTATTTAATGTGAGATCCCTTCAAGACTGCCTATGCTGATGCTGAGTGACTAACCTGTTATGCTGAGTGACAATCCTCTTCCTCCTTAATTTTCATGCTGATAGCTTGTAAGAACATTTTTGGTTCTGGGCACTGCCACCAGTGGCCAAGGCCCAATTTTTCTGCCCCTGTCTAACAGGGGCATGTAATTACAATTTTTTATGCAATACTTTGCAGCAGGGCTCATTCCTGCGCTCCAACTATAGTATCTGTGAGGGGTTGCAGAGTTGTGGCACCAGCACCAGTGCGCAAGGCCCAATTTTTCAGTCCCTATTTAACAGGGGCATATAATTACAATTTTGCAGCAGGGCTCATTCCTGCGCTCCAACTATAGCATCTGTGGGGGGTTGCAGTGTTGTGGCTGCAGTGCCCAAGGCCCAAATTTTCAGCCCCTGTTTTACAGGGGCATATAATTACATTTTTTGATGCAATACTTTGCAGCAGGGCTCATTCCTGTGCTCCAACTATAGCATCTGGGAGGGGTTGCAGTGTTGTGGCACCAGTGCCTAAGGCCCAATTTTTCTGCCCCTGTTCAACAAGGACATGTAATTACAATTCTTGATCTAATATTTCACAGCAGGGCCCATTCCTGCGCCCACCAAGAGTAACTGTGAGGGCTTACAGTGTTGTGGCAACACCACCACCACCAAAGGCCCAATTTTTCTGCCCCTGTTCAACAGGTGCATATAATTACAATTCTTGATATAATATTTCACAGCAGGGCTTTTTCCAGCGCCCACCAAGAGTAACTGTGAGGACTTACAGTATTGTGGCACCAGCACCACCACCACCACCACCACCAAAGGCCCAATTTTTCTACCACTGTTCAACAATGGCATGTAATTACAATTTTTGATCTAATATTTCACAGCACAGCCCGTACCTGCGCCCACCAAGAGTAACTGTGAGGGCTTACAGTGTTGTGGCAACACCAACACCTAAGGCCCCAATTTCTGCAGAGTACATAGGGCAGGCCCCTACTTTCAAACATCCAACTTACAAATGACTCCTACTTGCAAACGGAAAGAGACAACAGGAAGTGAGATGAAATCTACCCCTAGGAAGGGAAATTCTCTCCTGTAAGAGTTCACATGGGAAAAAAGTGTCTCCTCTTCACTGATGCTTTATCACCAATCCTTGTTTCACTAAAAACCCCATATTTTCAAAAAACATTTGTCATTGGGACAGAAAGTGAGGTGAAATCTTCTGAAGAGGTGCACAGACAGCAAAACAAATGTGACAGGGGTGATAACCCTTCCAAAATGTTTTCCAAAAAGCTTAAAAATAGATTTTTTTGGCTGGAGCTACACTTTAAAAATGTACCAGTTCAAAATTACAAGCAGATTCTACTTAACAACAAACCTACAGTCCCTGTCTTGTTTGCACTGCCTGTATACTGCTGTTCAGAGTATATAGGGCCTGGGGGCCCCATGCCTTTCCTTTTTTTAATTTGGGTGCGGGGTTCCCCTTAATATCCATACAAGACCCAAAGGGCCTGGTAATGGATGGGGGGGGTACCCATGCCGTTTGTCTCACTGATTTTCATCCATATTGCCAGGACCCGACATTACATTAAAGCCGCAAACAGTTTCAAATGACTTTTATTCCTTTAAAAATGTCATTTTGTTCAGGGACTGTTCTAAGCATGGGAAACACGTGCCACTTTACAGGCATACTACAGACACCCTCAGGTACGATATTTACAGGAATATTTCACTTTTATTTTTTCACTTTAAGCATCATTAAAATCACTGCTCCCTAAAAAACGGCCGTTTTTAAAACTTTTTTTTGCATTGATACATGTCCCCTGGAGCAGGACCCGGGTCCCCAAACCCTTTTTAGGACAATAACTTGCATATTAGCCTTTAAAATTTGCACTTTTGATTTTGAACATTCGAGTCCCATAGATTTTAATGGGGTTCTAAAGTTCGCTCAAACTTTCGGTCTGTTCGCAAGTTCTGGTGCGAACCGAACCAGGGGGTGTTCGGCTCATCCCTATTATAGACTTATGAACAGACATATAGCAGAAATGTGAAATATGGTCTGGTCCATAGGGGGTAAACAGGTGTGAGAGTTGAAGTGGTTATACAAATTGTTGTATTCCTTTGCTTCAAATAAAGCTTTTGGAAAAAAAAGAAAATGGGATTTTATTGTACAATTCTCAGTTTTCAAGGCCAGGAACGTTTCCAAGGCAATCTTCAAATCTAGTGAATAAAAATTCCAGGCAGGATCATCATGGCATTTTTTTAAGCCTTGCTAATGAAATGCTTTAACAAAGTATAGATTTTATTGGACTTTCTGGAGAGCTGGTCATTCATCCAATTTTTGCTGCAATCAAATGTGTAGCAGTCGCACAGAGTGATGCACCTTGCCTGACATTCCATGTTTTCATAGTTTTGAAGCCAAGTCAAATATATCCAAGTCATCAGCAACGATAGAATGCTACAGATACCTAGACATGCCTAAGTCGATTGGTTTATTTGATGTTCTTATTGTAGATGTATGTGGCTACTAGATTTGCCACAAAATACATCCAACACCATTGGTAATTCTTTAGTATGAATCAAGTTGTACAGGGAAATTGTATAAACTAGGAACAAATAAACAATCCCAAAAGACTATACTGTTAATATATGTGTCTGGTATTTATGCTATATTGCACCCAGGGCCGGTACAAGGCATGGGTGGAAGGGGCACCTGCCCTGGGTGGAGTAGCTCTGTGTAAATGCAGGGGAGCACTTGGAGTTGGAGCAGCTCATCCTCTCTTCTTCAACAGTAGCAACAAGCAAATGCAGGGAAGTAAATCTTTATATCGCCTTACATGATACAGAGCTCACTGCACACTAGGCTCAGCCTTATTCATTGCTGGACAGATACCGATCTACCTCTGTGAAAGGTTGCCGGAGCTCTTCTAACTTCAGCTATCACTGCACTGTTTGTTGAACTTGTTTACAGTTGTGGAGTTATACTGTCCGCCAGGCAGTAAATAAGGTTGAACCTGGGTGTGCAGTGAAGTTTCTGTTATCAGGTGAGGAGGTTAACCCTTTACTTCCCTGCATTTCTTTTGGTGGGTTCTCCTATTACCTAGTGGAGCTAGAGTTTAAAGGAGAAGGATCATCTTATAAAACCAGGGCTGGTGCTCTATGCTTCTAGATTAGAAGCGCCTACTATTTTAGAATGTGGCTTTTAGTTAGGTCCCTTATTCTTACAATATGTTTTAAGTGCTAAGAAATGTGTCTGTTTGGTAATCTTTTGATAGGCCTTCTTATGTGGACTTGGCAGAAAGACTGAAGTAGCACATGCACTATGAGGATTTTCAATAAAAAGAGAGAAGGATTGTTCAGGTTCTCTCCTAAACAGTCCAGTCTTCACTTAGGCATCATAGTCTTTCTCAAAATTGAAGACCAAACGATATGTTTTTTTTTTTGAGAGCTCATTTACATGTGTGAAATTGACTGCAACTTCTCTGAAAAGTGATCCACGCTTGGATTGCTTTTCAGAGCTGTTTGAGGTGATGGGGAGACATTATATCTCCTCTTCATCACCTGATTTAACCTGGTAGTAGTAACCACACCACAGCCACATGCAGGGCGGTTCCAGGGCGGCCCCATTGAACTACATTATTTACATTCAGTGGCAACACCGCCCACCAAAAGCAACGTTTATGCATTCATTTTCTGTTGAAACATTTACTCATTTCCCACACTGATACATCAGAGATCTATATATAATATGTGTGTGTGTGTGTGAGTGTGTATATATATATATATATATATATATATTTTTTTTTAATAAGTTTTAAAGGAGTGACATAGAAAGGTGGTTCTTGATACTGCCACCTTCAGCACTAGCACTCTTCTCACTGCAGGCCTTGTTCTAAAAATAGAAGCCAACTTCCTGTGCTGGCATCTGGGTTTACAAGTGACAGCGTGCCTCCTACACAGAGGGCTGGGTTAGTAACTGGGGGGTGGGGCAGGTGGAAGGGCTGTGTATAGAGGGGGGTAAGAGAGAGCTTTATAGTGGGGTTTTGGGGGGGAGCTCTGTACCGGTGAGGTTTGGGGGAAGAGCTTTGTTGTGGGGGGAGGGGAGGGTGTTTCAGCGAACAGCTCTGTACTGGGGGATGGGGGGTGGAGCTTTATGGTGGTGTTGCATATTTTTTCATTCCAGCCACACCACTCTGGTGCATTTTTTCATTTCAGTGACACAACTAATGCAGGGACATTATTTTTCCTATTTTTCCTTTCAGTGACCCACCAACACAGGGGTAATTTACCACGGTTAGTCCCAAATTTAAACCTTTTGTAAACAGATATTGGTACTATTTAATCGCATGCACCAAACATTTTGGCGCATGCAAATATATTGGGCCTGCCCCTTCTCCATCCAACAGGGAGCAGGGGTTGGTGGGGGTGATAGGCAGGGGGCACAGTTTCTAATTTATGCCCTGGGCACTGGATGACCTTGTCCCAACACTGATTGCACCACGTTCAACATTGTGTATGTTTTTTTCAGAGTAGCAGAGTAATATACTTTCTGGTTAAATCTTGAAGACTAATCTAATATTCTTTTCTGCTATTAAGGATAAAAACAAAAAGCAGGGTAACTGCAGAGAATATTATATAAAAGTAATTAGGATGTTTATGGCAATACAATAAAAATAAGAGGGGATCACTTTTTAAAGCTGTCCATGCATGCAATAAAACTAACAAAAAACTGCTGCTATTGCTGAAAAGTAATGTAATATTTAAAAATAATTCTAATTACTTCATATTTTTAATGGTTAAAAATTGATTTCTTCAATCCCTTTGTACATCACATGTTTACAGAATAACAAAAGCACTGATGAATAAACATATTGCAGTCACTTGCTTGGCTCTATTCACATCATTAGGGTCAGTGACACTATCTTCCCTTGCTGACAGATCCGGCTCTACACCCCACACACTGCAGCTGGCATGTCCTTGTGGCTTTCCATGGTCGGTTTCCCTTGGTTAGTTGTCCTGGTCGGTCCTAGTGATCCATCAGTGTCTGAGCCAGCCTTACAGCCTTGTGGTAACATTGTCATTCAGATTTATCTTTGGAATAAATCACCAGCAACCTTTATGAGTATACATGTGGTTCATTGCAGCCATTACCCATCAATTCCAGCTCAGTTTCTGAGTGCTGTCTTCAATAGTGCAGTCACCACCTACTCATTAGGGACTCACTCCAAACTTCCAACATGCATTACACCAATGGTTCCCAACCTCAGTCCTCAAGTAACCCCAACTGGCCATGTTTTGGGAACCTCCCTTGGATAAAATAGCTCTTTTAAAAACCATGTCATTGATATTGATTTAAAGCAGCAGAGGAGGCTGGTAAAAAGGGTTCCTTGAAGTCTAACTCCAGGTTTCTTGTGATTTTAAACAGTTCATTTGGACCAAGCTGCTCAAACAAACAATTTGCTTCATTACCAGATGTGCCTACTGGGAGCGCTGTATAAACTGTAGTAGCATCAGCTACATTCAGTATAGAGCACTGTGTTCAGGCAGCAGGATGGGGAGTTCCTGTCCTGCTCCTGGAACAAACTCTCGTTGGGCTTCATGCTGCGCAGCCATTCACAAGAAGCATTGTATTTCATCAATGAATATCAGCCTTCCTCTGATTGGCTGAGGTGAAGAGGTGGGCAGTTGATCTCTACCTCAGCCATCATCGGAAGAAGCTTTGTAATCATTGATGAGCAGCGCTCAGCCTGACTCAATTTTGTTATGGGAGCAGGATGGGAGATCCCCATCCCACTGTTAGAACACAACACTGTACATTCATGCTACATACAATTTATGTAGCACTCTCAGTGGGAGCATCTGTTTGTAAAGCCAATAGTTCATTTGGACCTGCTTGGTCTGAACAAACTATTTAAAGACCCAATAAACCTGGAGGTAGACATCATTTTAGTTTTGAAAAACATTTGCTGGAGCACATTAATGCAGGATTGTGGGTGTACAACTTCCCCAGGAAAAAGCAGTAAGGCACAATGATGCTACCATTGTCTTCGGGAAATGGACAGAAGCTGGGGTCTGAAGTAAATATTTTGTATTGTTTCTTCTATTTTTGCCTATCCTTAGTATTTTTTATTTGGGGATCTCTGAGATGAGTGGACTTTTTGCTCACGTTAAAAGAAAATATTGCAGCAGCTTGCTCTGTGATCTTTGAAGGCTATGTTTAATTCCCTAAGATGTAAGTTTGTTTTGCTTTAAAAGAAGTTGTCATAGGAACAATATTAATATTATTTGTGGTGTTACAGTTTTTTTTTTGGTATGTCAGTCAAAGCAAAAAGAAAAAATTAATTTACTAGGCAAGTTGAAAGCAGCTAAAACAACAAACCAGAAAGCATTTAGAAGAAGACAAATGTTGATTACCCCATTGAAACAGTTGGGACAATGTGTTCTGGTTCAAGAGACCTGATGGATTATATACACATATAAGCTATTGGGATTTGAGAATAGGTACTGTATATCTTACTTCTATTACATTACAGGTCAGTGGCCAGATCTGAACCCTGTAGCTCTCCTACAACTTGTGTCTATATGCTCATATCAGCATTATATCCAAAGGAGAATTTGCATTTTGCAGAACAGAGTAGGGACTGGCCTTAAAGGGATTAGTTTGACACAGTTGGCCAGCTTAAACATGTATTACAAAATATGTGAACTAAAAATCCCTGTTTTGGCCACCTGTTCTAGAAAGGGTATATAGCATTGTGTAGAGGGTTCGTCTACAATTTTTAATGAGCACAGGTATATCTTACTGCTATTTCTGGTTCAAGAGACAACTGAGCTGAGACAATCATCTGAAAACAATCAGATCAAAACCAACAAAAATATATATAAAACATTTTTTTTAATGAAACAAAATACTTTTTTTTAACAATGATATTGTAAAACAAAGCAAAGACATGGATGAAAACCACCCAATTGTATGACTGCGGCATATAGCTTGATTTCAGGGGACAATGTCATCCTCCTGTCTATTTTGTGAATAAATTAATTCATAAAATGTTGAAATAAAATATTGAACTGCCTTTCTGAACATACTTTAAAGGTAAATTCTAAACAGTACTGCAGATCCAGATGTTTTAAAAAAGAAGGATTTATCACACAGCTTGAAGATTTCCAGTGAAGACTTACCTAAATCCGATAACACAAAGCCTAATGCCCCGTACACACGGTTGGTTTTTTTGATGGAAAATGTCCGATCAGAGCGTGTTGTCGGAAATTCTGACCATGTGTGGGCTCCATCGGACATTTTCCATCGGATTTTCCGACACACAAAGTTTGAGAGCAGGATATAAAATTTTCCGACAACAAAATCCGTTGTCGGAAATTCCGATCGTGTGTACACAAATCCGACGCACAAAGTGCTACGCATGCTCAGAATAAATAAAGAGCTGAAAGCTATTGGCCACTGCCCCATTTATAGTCCCGACGTACGTGTTTTACGTCACCGTGTTCAGAATGATCGGATTTTCCAACAACTTTGTGTGACCGTGTGTATGCAAGACAAGTTTGAGCCAACGTCCGTCAGAAAAAATCCTAGGATTTTGTTGTCGGAATGTTCGAACAAAGTCCAACCGTGTGTATAAGTGTGTGTTTGTATGATTCATTAGTTTTGGACATTTTCCTTCAAGTATATATAGCTTGAGAAAAGGATAAGAAAGTGGTGTAAGTGGAGTTTCAAAAATCTGCTCTCTCAGCAATTCTCATAATCCTGTTTGCAGAGATTAGATCCACTGAAACCATTTTTCTTGTACTTTGTAATACTTGCGAGTGCTACCTTTTATAGATCAGCTCACTTCCATTGCTGATACTGTCTTTCTGAAGGACACATCATGCTTACTTCTTTTTGACATCGGAAGATGATCAGCAGTGCCATCAGCACAGACCTGGCGGGAACCAGTGGGACCCAGGTACACCCATCTACTGTAGAGAGAGATTGGGGCAGAAGTGGTCTTCATGGAAGAATTGCGGCCAAAAAGCCATATGTCTCGCATCACTTCCAGTCACGAGGGGTTCTATGTAAGGTGAGAGTTCTGTGAGCAGGAATTGTTGCACAGAGGTGGAAGTGAACTGTATTGATTATTTAAGGGTGCATACCATCCAATTAGTAGAAGGTGGCTGGCATTTATCAAATGAAGTTTGGACTTTTTTTCAGCTTGTTTTTATGAACTCACTGAATTCGCCATTTGCATTAGCACTTTTTATTGGATTTATTAGTATGTGGTATCTATGGAATTTATTTTGCACTACTGAATTATTATATCTAATGCATTCACTTTAATATTGCATATTTTGCTTGGGCTGCAACCCCACATCACATTGTATTTCCATTTTGTTAATTGATAAAAATAAACTATTAACACTTTTATTTCTGAAAGCATTCATAATTTACAGCATATTTTCACACCTGCCTAAAACCTTTTAACAGTACTGTATGACAGGAAAAATATAGAACAGAAGGATTTTTGGGCAGTCAGGAATCCTTTCTAAAACCACACTATGCAAACACAGTTGTAGTAGTGTTTATTGGGCTTAGCAGTCTATCAAGGGCACCACTGATTTCTGAAACAGAACAAATTATTTTTTCCCTATATGTCTCTAGACCTGTGCAGAAAGATACTGTATATCTCTTTTAAACCCTACTTCAGGCTTCCTTTTTGAAGCTCAGAGTACAATACTCACCTTCAGTCTGTGCTGACATTGGGATCATGGACCCTCCATGCAGCTTGCAATGCTGGCTGGCGGTGTACTCAGAGAGCACACCAGTGCAGGTATAGCTGATCTGGTAAAGGAATATACAGAGATGAGGATCTTGGAAAACTTGAAATACTGGAATGGCATGAGTATATTGCAGCACTGGGGTGCTGCTCTGACAGGCAGACAAGACACAGAATACTTGTAAGGGACACTTACTGCACTAGACTGCTGAGGTTACAGGAGCACAGAGGAACAATATGTATGAGGAACGCTAAGGTGCACAGTGGTCCCATGGAATTCAGATACACAGGGTGACAGAAGAGGTACACGTGGAATTTAAGTCAGGAAGGATACCTATTGGTACTGTCTGAGGAGAACACCATATGTATGTAAAAGGTGATGACCCTTGGAAGGACAAAAGTGCAGAGTCTAAGGAACTGCCTATTCTTCTCCAGAACAGCTAAAGGTTGAGATGAGTTGTGCTACAGATGATTCCCAGGTTGCAGTTCTCGGATTCACCCAAGCAATAGCTGCTTAGATCTAAGAGCTGATAACAGATAAAGGAACCCTTGCAGCACTAAGGCAAGAATCACAAGACAGTAGGGAATACAAACCAAACTGGGAGGTGTCCATGGAAACATGCAAACACTCAGAGAAGGTGCACACACAGGATAACCAAACGTGAATAACAATGCAACAAGGGGCAAACTGGAATCATTAGGAGTAAGTAAAAGTGCATAGGAACACCAAGCAGGAAAAAGACTAGCAATACACTGGGAAACACTGAACAAGACACAGACTAGAAATACGCTGGGAGACACAGGTGATGCAAATGAGTAGCAGACACGAATACACAGAATTTCTCAGTGGGGCTGGAAGACTGAAAGCAGGTAAAGGAACACAGAAAAACAAGGGCACAAGCAAGGACTCTGGAATGCACAAAAAACACAAAAGGTGCAAGTATATAGGTAGCCACAGAAACACACAGGGGACAGGCTGGAAGACTCTGAGGGTACAGAGGTCACCCTGGGGAGCACTGGGAGAAGCTTGCAAACAGACACTAGGAAATAAAGGGATCTAGCCAAAGAGTCACTAGGAATAAGGTCACAAGTAGTTCACAGGAAGCCAGGGACACAAAGAAACACTGGGGGATTTCTATTAATCTTCTCAGGAAGCTAGGGATATAAGGAAACACTAATAGTATGCTAGCATTCTTCTTAGAAACACTAGTGGAGCTGGCACTGGGAAAACTAGCTGTTGCTCAAGCAAAGCTCAAGAGAATGTTTCAAGCTTAATTGGAAAGGGAAATGGCCTGGCTGGACTGGGCATGTAGCAAATTGAATCAACAGCAGGTAGTTAACAAGTTGTCAGGTCACCTGAGACCAGGTGACAGATGCACTCTGTAGGAGTCGGAAGTGCACCGCTAAGATAGTGGACCCTAGGACTGACTGCTGTGGATAGTACCCAGGGAGGTTCAGAAAGCAGGTCTACTGGATCACTAACACAGATCCCAGTGGGAGCTAGAGCATAGATTCCCCAGGGTGCGGAGTCTAAGAGCCAGCAGGTGTTCACCAGAGCCTCTAGTGGTGAGGATGGACTGCGCTGCAGTCTGGCTCCAGGTCGCAGCCCCTGGGGTCTCACAGTTCACGCTCACGGTAGACTACAGGACAAGGAAGCAGCAGGCTGAAACAACAAGGATAGTAAAGGGATAAGGCAGAGGTCAGGACGACTAGCAGACAGGAACAACAGAGTACACGCCAAAGTTTCAGGGTCACAGGCAAACAGGGATAGTCAGGGACACGCCAAAAGGTCAGGGTCATGAGCAGGCAGGAATAGTCGTGAACACGCCAAGATCGGTAACAGATAAACAAAGTGCACACGGCAAGCAGGAAGCCAAACACACAATGAATACACAAAGGTTGATCAGCACCGCTGGCTTGCAGTGCACAGGTTAATATAGGGTTCCCTGATAGGGCCTGGGGTGGAGCCATGCTTAGAGAAGAGGTTATAAAAACAGCCAGGTGAGAGTGGCTGGCCTCTTAGTCTAAACACATGAGGAGAGGTAAGCAGACAGAGAAAGATTACTGCATAACCATGACAGTACCCCCCTCTTACGAGGTCTCCCCCTTCCCCGCCTGGGCCCAGGCTTAAAGGGAAACTCCAGATGGACCTCCTCAACAGACGAGGCACAAAGATCTCAGATGCAGTGATCGAAGACCTCTCTTCAGGACCAAGCCCTTTCCAATGTATGAGGTACTGAAGAATGCCTCTACGGCGCCGAGAATCCAGAACTTGACTAACCTCGTACTTTAGATTATCCTCAGAGACTGAAACCGAGGTAGGGAGAGGACGAGAGGGCTTATTGAGGATTAAAGGCTTCTTAGGTATGGGTAAGGGCATGAGAAGACCATCAGGAGTCTGAGTAGGGTCCCCCAGACCCTTAAAGATGAGCTGGACATCCAGCACAGCATCATCAGACTGGGCAGAGGTCAGTGGATCCCTGAGACCAGGTTGGTTAGAAGGTGATGTGTCGCAGGAGTCAAGCTGAATAGCTGAAAGACAAGTAGAATGCAGAGAGTCCTGAAAAAAAGGTTGAAAACCCAACCTGGCAAAATGGGGCAGTCTATCCAAAGGATGGATTCAGCCTCTTAGACAGGTTTGAATGGACATAATAGTAGTAGGGTGAGACCAGGTTACAGAAGGTCCTGAATAAGAAAAAGCAGGAAGCTCACTGGGCATGGGTTGGACTGGCAAAACTGGTGCAGAGGCTGATTGAATAGTATCGCCAGGTGTAGCGACTAACTCAATCGTATCACAGGGCGTAGCGACTGTAGGAACTTGTGGACAAGTTAGCCTGGATGTGCATCCAAGGGAGTTTAGGGACAGGCAAAGGTAAACGGTTATGCAAACTGGAGTGAATGATCGGCTCAGGTTCATAGGTGGGCTCCTCATCCAGAGTGCCACATGATCTAGAGAGTGCATCAGTCCGACTATTGCAGGACACATCCCAGAAATCGCTATATACAGCGGGAAGAGCAGAAGATACTGGGATGGTGGCAACAGGAAGTTTCTCTTGTGGGGTAACCTTGAGTAGGTAGGAAGAGGAACAGGAGGAACCCCAAGCCAGGATCTGTTCAGCAGTCCAGTCAACGTGTGGAGAATGGAGCCATAACCAAGGAAGACCTAATATGATAGGAGATGAAGCCTTAGGTAAGACAAGGAAGGATATCCAATCCTGGTGGAGTGTCCCTACCGACATCTTAACAGGGAGGGTCTGGAAGTGGATAGGGTCCCCTGGACGAACAGTGCCATCAACCACCAAGACCATCAATGGCATTGTAAGGGGCAAAAGGGTAAGTCTCATGGAAGATGCAGTTTCCGAATCCATGAACTTGCCAGTGGCTCCGGAATCCAGATGTGCCGAGACCGAATGAGAGGAAGCGCCGACATGAAGGAATACAGAAAGAAGACGAGAAGGTGAAGGTGATATCTCAGGGTCTAATACTCCACCTTCCAGATGTATTAGCCCCGAGTGTTTTTCCGGACAAAGCGAACAAGTGTCACAAAAATTACCTTTGACCACACAGTAGAGGCACAGGCCCAGAGTTCTGCGCCTAGAGCGTTCTTCAGGAGATAACTTGGTACGGCCCAGCTGTATAGGTTCCTCAGCAGGCAGGGGGTGCTCTTCAACTCGAAGAGAAGTGATAGGGAGCTCAGGCTGCCTAAAGAACGGGAGTGCTGGCGTCTTTTTTCCAGGGCCCTCTCTGAAAGCGAATATCGATCTGGTTACACAAGGTGATGACACCGTCCAGATCAGCAGGGAGGGATCTTCCTGCTAATTCATCCTTTACTCTATCAGAGAGGCCATGTAAAAAGGTTGCAACTAGGGCCTCATTATTCCAGCTCAATTCAGCTGTGAGGATACGGAACAGAATAGCATACTGTCCCACAAAAGCCGACTCTTGATGGAGACGTAAAAGAGCGCTGGCCGCTGAGGAGACACGACCTGGTTCCTCAAAGATATTCCGAAAAAGTTTCAAGAAATCAGACAGGCTAGAAACCACTGGATCATTCAGTTCCCACAGAGGAGTAGCCCAGGCTAACGCCTCGCCAGACAGGAGGGATATAATATAGGCTACCATCTCCCGATCAGACAGGAAGTTTTGGGGCTGGAGTTCAAAATGAATTGTGCACTGGCTAAGGAACCCCCTGCACACCTTGGAGTCCCCAGAGAAGAGGCGCGGAGCTGGCCGTTGTAATGAATGTGTGGCTGCGACTGGTGCGATGGTTGAGGTTGTTGAACCGGGGATGCTAATGAGGCCTGAACCTGTTCAAAATGGGAGGCCAAATCCTGGAGGAATCGCATCACCTCGGTCTGATGCGATTCCTGGGTCTCAAGTCTGCGGACTAAGCCCTGTAATGGATCATCTGCAAGAAGCGGCACTTTATCAGGGTCCATGGCTGATCAAACTGTCAGGTCACCTGAGACCAGGTGACAGATGCACTCTGTAGGAGTCGGAAGTGCACCGCTAAGATAGTGGACCCTAGGACTGACTGCTATGGATAGTACCCAGGGAGGTCCAGGAAACAGGTCTACTGGATCACTAACACAGATCCCAGTGGGAGCTAGAGCATAGATTCCCCAGGGCACGGAGTCTAAGAGCCAGCAGGTGTTCACTAGAGCCTCTAGTGGTGAGGATGGACTGCGCTCCAGTCTGGCTCCAGGTCGCAGCCCCTAGGGTCTCACTGTTCATGATAACGGTAGACTACAGGAGAAGGAAGCAGCAGGCTGGAACAACAAGGATAGTAAAGGGATAAGGCAGAGGTCAGGGCGACTAGCAGACAGGAACAGCAGAGTACACACCAAAGGTTCAGGGTCACAGGCAAACAGGGATAGTCAGGGACACGCCAAAAGGTCAGGGTCACAAGCAGACAGGAATTGTTGGGAACACGCCATGGTCGGTAACAGAGACAAACGAAGAGCACACGGCAAGCAGGAAGCCAAACACACAATGAATACACAAGGGTTGATCAGCACCGCTGGCTTGCAGTGCACAGGCTAATATAGGGTTCCCTTATAGGGCTTGGGCTTGAGACATGCTTAGAGAAGAGGTTATAAAAACAGCCAGGTGAGAGTGGCTGGCCTCTTAGTCTGAACACTTAAGGAGAGGTAAGCAGACAGACAAAGATTACTGCATAACCATGACACAAGTCCTGAATACAAGAACTACAAAGTTTTTCAGTTAGTGAACATGGGAGCTTTGTCTTTTGGGAAATGAGAGTGAGAAGTGTATCTTAGGTGCACAACCTTTTGGCTATATAAGCACAACATAAAAAAGCAATGGCCAGTTTGGAAACTGCACAGACACCCTTATGACTGTTGTGGATCTGAGATACAAATACATGTAATTTTACATGTAAATTGAAAAAAAGTTTCAGTTGTGCAATTAAAAAAGCAGTGAACTGCTTGTTCTCAGCTTGGCAAATGCACTATGGTGAGTCTCTGAAACTGTTTTCTAATAGCAATGGGCGGACGGTTCGGCTCAAGCATGAGTTCCGGCCGAACATTTGCCTGTTCGGCCATTCGCCCAACACCTGCATTTGCTCCAACGAACACCCTGCAATGCACTGAGTGCTGCACAGTGTAAGCTGGTTGTTAAGGAGTGGGAAGCCGGCTGTGGCGTCTTTAACAACCGATGAGTCATCAGCTGTCAATGGGTTTCCCCATTGACCGTTTAATAAAACAAAAATTGACGGTGAAAAAATAAAGAAAAAAAAACGGTGTGGGGTCCCCCCAGTCCATACCAGGCCCTTAGGGTCTGCTATAAATTTGGAGGGGAACCCCTGCCCCCTTGTGATGTCACAGGCCCAGTATGCACCAGTCCATGATGTCAGAAGGGGGCGGTGCCACCGGGTGACATAGTCAGGTGGCCCCTTCCCAGAAGGCGGGATTTTTTCTTTTCCGGTGCTTTGGCGGGGGCATGTGGCCTAGTGGCCTAGTATGGTTCAGAAGCGAGTGAGCGCCCCCCCCTCCTGACCTGCCAGGCTGCATGCCCGGATAAGGGTCTGGTATGGATTTTAGGTGGACTCCATGAAGTTTTCTTTTAATTTTGACATTGGGTTCCCCTCTAAATCCATACCAGACCTGAAGGGGCTTGTATAGACTGTGGGGGGGGGCTCCAAGCTGTTTTTATTTTTTCATTAGCCGGGTGCCGGCAATTGTAAGAGCAAGTCATTTTATTTCATTTCTTTTTATTTAAGAATCATAAGATAATAATAATTGTACGGTATGTAATATCATTATAAACATAACATGACTTGTGAGCATATAAGGAACAATGAAGTAATATAATAATTAAAAAATGAAATAAATTAACTTTTTCATGAAAAGGATAAGGAGGTTAGGTAAGAAAAAAATAATTTTGGAACTAACCTGATCTAACCTGATAATTCCTGATCTAACCAGGAAGAATAATTTTTCTTAATATTTCTTAATATGCAAAGACATTATATAAGTGTCTGAGGATGGAAACCTATTTTACCTTGAACTTCTCCTCGAATAGGAAGGGGAAGAGTTGGTCAGGATTTGGATGTAATCTTCTGAAAGGGAGAAAACCTGCCAGTTGGACCATATATTATGAAATTTAACAGATGTGCCTTTTATGAAACTAGTGATATTCTCCATATGTTCTATGTCACGAATTCGGCTGAACCATTGTCTTATAGTGGGAGGTGAAGAGAACTTCCAAAGAGCTGGGATTCAGGGTCGGGCTGCAATAACTAAATGAATAATAATTACATTTTTGTATTTTTTGAGAGGAATGTTATTATTGTGTAAAAGCCAAAAACAGGGTTCCTTAGAAACTATATGATCAGTAAACCTTTGAGTAAGGATGTGAACATGAGTCCAAAAATCATGAAGGCATAAACACGTCCAGAAAATATGTAATAAATCTGCCTGAAGATTGTGACATTGCCAACAGGAATCTGAAATAAGGTTAAATAGAATGTAATTATTTAGGGGTGCGATATCATCGAGAAAGTAATTTATATCCAGATTCCTGGTAATGATTACTTATAGAGGAACAAGTCGATAGTAAGAATATTTTAGAAATATCTTGAGGTGTAAATTTAATATTTAGATCTTGTTCCCATTTATACATAAATTTTGGAACTTATTTTGTTTGCGACTGAAAGTAATAGTTTATATGAGAAAGAAAGCGCTTGAGGAAAAGGTCCTTTATCCTGACAAATTTGTTCAAATGTTGTAAGTGGACGTTCAAATAAGGTGGCAGATGGTAAGGTAGATAGATATTTTAAAATATGAAGAATTTGTGATGGTCCAATTGAAGAGAAAGAAGGGTCAGAGGCCATTTGTTGAGTGGTTAACCACTCCAAATCTTGTATAAAATGAAAAGCAAGACATGTATCTATACTTGTCAGTGTGCGTAAAGTTTCATCTCTTTTTCTATGTATAAATTTAGGATGGTCTAGAATCGGTAGGAGTGGAGAGGGTAGGGGGGAGATCCCACACTTATCAAAAGCATATTTGCAATGTTTCCATGTGGCTGTCAAAGTAGGATGGGATCGTAAAGATGAATGTGGAAGCATTGGACTTCAGATAAGTGTAGGGAGGGGTATGGGAGAGAAGGATTACTCAGTGGTGACCCATTGTTTGATATTAGAATGTGGACACCAAACAATAGCTCTTGAGAGACGAATGGCCAAATAATACAATTTAATGTCAGGGAGACCTAAGCCACCTAAGATTTTCGGTCTGCGGAGAATATTATGTTTAATCCTGACTGGTTTGGAAGTCCAAACAAATTTGTTTAATATAGTTTGCAATGATTTAAAATAACCTATAGGTATATTTATCGGGAATGTTTGAAAGAGGTATAGAATCCTGGGGAGGACGTTCTGTTTTAAAACATTACACCTGCCTGTCCAAGAAAATTGTAAGATGATCAAGATAATAATTCAGAGCGAAACTTGGATAAAAGTGAAGAAAAATTAAGCATATATAATGTAGATAGGTTTTCAGGTAGTAAAATAGTAAGATATTTAATATGAGATGAAGCCCATTTAAATTCGCCTGTATATTACACAGCGCTTGATTTGGGATAGTGAGATTTAGTGCTTCAGATTTTTGGTAGTTAATATGGAAATTTGATAATGCTCCACATTGTTTAAATTCTTGCAGAAGAATCGGCAAAGTAGCAATAGATTTAATAAGAAAAAAAAGAAGGTCATCTGCATAAGCAGAAATTTTATGTTCTTGTGTCCCACAAAAGATTCCTGCAATATAAGGATTTACACAAATGTTTCTCAGAAAAGGTTCTAAAACTAATACGAAAATAAATGGAGAAAGTGGACACCCTTGACAAGTCCCATTTGGTATAGAGAAAGAGGGGGGAGGACACCATTCACTCATATTTGTGCAGAAGGATTTGAATAGAGGGTTTCTAACCAGGATCTCATATGAGGGCCTACGCCTATAGTTTCTATAGTGAGACATATAAAGGTCCAGTCAACTCTATCAAAGTCTTTTTCAGCATCTGTAGCTAAAATAAAAGATTGATAATTCTTTGAAAGAGCTGAATGGATAATATTAATCGCACAAATTGTCCTGTCTCTAGCTTCTCTAATTGGCATAGATCCTACCTGATCTAGATGAATGAGTTTCTGAAGGTGAGGTATAAGTCTTAATGCTATTATTTTTGCAAATAGTTTAATGTCCACATTAAGTAAAGAAATGGGTCTGTAACTTGAGCATTGTGTAGGATGTTTACCTTCTTTAGGTATAACTGTTACATAAGCTGATAATGTAGTAGGGCAAATAGAGGAGGGTTGGCTAAGAGAATTAAACGCTTTAAGGAAACGTGGAGCTAACAGTGATAAAAATTGTTTATAATAGGAAAGTGTAAAGCCATCAGGACCGGATGCTTTACCGGTTGATGTTTCTTTAATAGCCTGGGCTAATTCCAGGTCTGTGATCAGCGTATCCAAGAGGGATAATGATGGGGGCATGGCCTGGACATGGCTGAGTGAGGACGCTTTTGCCTAGAGCTCCCGCTCTTCTTCCGGCCTGCTGAGCCTACTATGCTCCGAGGTATACTCAAATACCTAGGGAATGTACTCGAAACGTGGGAGAACAAAAGGGAAGGCTAAATCAGCAAAGCCAAGAGAGACTCCGGAGGCGCCATAGATCAATTCCTGACTCAACGGAGGCTCAACCCCTCCAATCCCATGAGCCACGTGGAGAGACAAGTGCCGTCCAGGCCCTGGGAAGCCAGCCGGGCCGTGAATCTGACTCCTACTCCAATGTTCCAGCAGTTCTGCAGCCGGGCTCCAGCACCCCAATAACCACCTCTAACATTCTCGGAGGAGATGCAGAGATGTGGGCACTTCTCCGACCCCTACCCACCAAAGCTGACATAGTGGCTATCATTGGCCATCTGGAATTGCAGCACCGTCAAGACATCCAGGGGGTGAGAGGAGAGCTGAGCTCGCTGACCACCAGTCTGACCGTGGGAGAGACTTCTGTGATGGACCTGGAGCGGAGAGTGTCTGAATTCGAAAATCTCCAGGATGCCCACATAGACGCCGCGGAAATGCTGCAATTACATATGGAAGAAATGGAAGACAGAAGCAGGCGGAAAAACCTCCGCCTACGGGATCTTCCAGAGGCCACCAGACCAGAAGACCTTCCCGCTACGGCCACAGCTATCTTCCGCAGACTCCAGGGAGACCAGCTCCCCTAGAGGCTGGAATACGACAGGATCCACCAAGCGCTGGGACCGTGATCTCAAGACCCCAACAGGCCGAGAGATGTTATCTGCATTCTCCACCACTACTCCCACAAGGCAATGATCATTCGCAAAGCTTGGGAGACGGGAGACATCGACTTCGTTGGAGCAACAGTGAAGATCCTGCCAGATGTCTCCTGAGCTACTCTGCAAAGAAGAGCCATGCTCCGTCCTGTACTGGAATTAGCTCGCTGGCAAGGTGCCACCTACCGCTGGGGATACCCACTGTCGGTGATGTTCAGGAGAGACCAGCGCTCCTTCACACTTAGATCTCCAAGGGACCTGCTGGGCCTGTTTACGTTTTTGGCAGCAGACCCCATCAGGATCCCCAACTGGCTGATGTTCTCCCCCCGCAGACAGGCAATCGACCCAGCCCACAGACCTCGCAAAGACACCCTCAACCCAGACCGCAGAGGCAGCACCGGAGATTGAGAGCACCGACACTGGAGGGGTCACGTGAGTTGTGAATTGTTCTCCCCTCTCAACCACCAGTTACCCCCATTTCCACCATACCTGTTTGACTTACAGTCCAAACCTCTAATTTAACACTACACCCCCACCCTGGCCCTTGAGAGGACTGCCTGGAGAATCTGATCCATGTTACCTGCGACTTCCCACATCCCGTTGCCGCACCCGTTCTGCTGCTCCCAGTTCCCCCATCGCCTCATGGTTCACACAGCTACATACACCATGCCGCTGTATGGGCCTCACTGCTGTGAGGACCCCAAAGCCTCCTGAGCCCCACCCCGGGTCACACCGCTGCATGTACCCCACAGCTACTTGGGTCCCATAGCTAAACGACTTTTCACGCTGCATGGGTCTTAATGCTGCCTATAATCCCTGGCTGTATAGATCCCAGCGTTATGTGACTCATGGCCAAAACTGTAAAGCTATTGACCCCCCCTCCCCCAATTATTGGCAGACATTGTGGAAACCATGTGCTTGGGGGTACCACTCCCCTGCTCTCTGCCTTGCCTGGAGAAGACCCCCGAGCAACCATACTGAGGATACAGACTCCATAGCTGACATTTGAACAGACCTGATGGTGGGAGCTGTGAAGTGCCTCCCCCCACTAAATTAAGTGCACATCACTACGATGATACACTGAAGTGTATGACTTCCCTATATTTGTGGCTACACTTTCATAGTCACATGCACAAAGGACACCTGCTAATGGAAACTGTGCTGTGGGAGATTTTAGGGGTGGCGGGGTGCAGACTCGGACTAGGACCATATGAGATCCCACTTCCTCCCCGCTTAGGGGACAAGAAGTACAGTCAGGAGGAGGGTGCATAAGTGGAGGAGCCCTCCCCCCCACAAGATACATTCGGGGGGCCTTCACGCCTCAGGCCCACTAATACAGCTAATCCAGCTGAGAGCAGATTCCTTTACTTCAGCCATCACATTTTAACTGTATGAATCAGCATTTAGTATATATAAACGTTTGATATAATGTCTGCCAAATGATGCTTATTTCATGATATTGTACTGTTATTATGTGACCGATGCGACCACATAACCAATGACCGAGGGGAACACAGATAGACCCTGGCTGAGAGACACCTAGAGGCTAATTAGTGGCGTGGCTGACTGATGGGTGGGGAGGGGGAAGCCTGAGAACGATGGACCGTATATGGGTAACCCCCGGTGTGACACAACTGGGGAGGAGGGCCATATGGATGTGGGTAGCTGATGTCTTCCTCACCCCCCTTAATCAGGGCCGGGGGAAGGGGGGAAATTTTAGGGACCAAGTGAGACGATCCAAAACTGAATAGATCCTTTGGCTTACGCTGGGCGGGATGGGACGGGACCACCCCCTTACGGCCCGATCCAGCTACACCCCCACTTAGGTCAGCACACCCCTTAAACACATTGGTTGAGCTGTGCTAAATGCAGACATACGACTTGCCTACAGTGGTTGACCCCACCCCCCCTTAATCCCTTGTCCTGTTATTCTAATCCTATTTTATTTAGTTCTCAACACATACTGAGCCCCTCCTTTCTTTTTTTTTCTCTCCCTTCCATGTCCCCTACCCAGCTCCCTCCTTAGACTCTCTCAGCATCCTTTCCCTTTTGGGGTCGACCCACTTCCCCTGCCCTCCCCACAACCCTGGTTGAGAATGGATGGCCTCAATGTATACTCCATTCATGCAAAAGGCCTTAATACGCTGGAAAAGCGATGTATGTTAATGAATGACTTAAGAAAAGCAAGGGTGGACATAGACTACATTCAGGAAACCCATTTTAGAGAGGGCCGTTTACCAGTCCTTAAAATAGATTCTTTCCCCTAATTTATCACTTTACCAGCAAAACCAAATCCAGGGGTACCTCCATCCTCCTATCTAACAGAATACAGTGGTCCCATCGTGACTTATGCTAGATCCAGAAGGACGATTCACGTTCATTAAAGGCTCATTAGGAGACGTGCAACTTACGCTAGCAACCATCTATGCCCCGAATGCCTGTCAAGACACCTTTATAAGATGTACTCTGTCAAAATTGTCCAACTTTCAAGAAGGCCAACTTATTCTGGCGGGAGACTTCAACACCCCACTGGCCCCTAGCGTAGATACATCCTCAGGAACATCTTCCATATGGACAAAAGCCTGCAAACGAATTGCCAAAGACTTACATGAAGCGCAATTGATTGACGTGTGGCATCTCCAACATTCGGGTGAGAGGGACTATACGTTCTACTCCCCTCCCCATAAACTATATACCCCATGGTCAACTTCATGCTGTATATGACTCCACTATAGGCCTTAGGACATGGTCTGACCATGCTCCTTTCACACTAATCTACAAGCTCTCTAACAACCCCTCTCACAGGACTCAATTAAATGAGGGTCTCCTACAGAACCCTGAAGTTATGGAAAAAGTAAACAGAGAACTGAAATTCTATTTCCAAACTAAATAAAATACGGTGCGTGTATTAAAAGAGAGAAGGGAGAACAACTGGAAAAACTCCTAGCCACACTCTATGATACTGAGAACCAACATAAGAGAGCCCCTGACCCCTTGGTAGAGGCGGAACTTGTCTCCCTTCATAACCAAATCAACAAGCTCCTCAATTGTAAGGCTAAAGCAGCACTACAAAAATGTCACCTAATAGCATACGAATCAGTATGCTATAAAAATAAATGCGGGTGAATCCTAGCCAGGGCAGTTAAAGAAATTAAGATGCAATCCTATATTCCCCATATTAAGATGGCGACCAACATGAAGATCAGTCTACCACGCCAAATAGCTAACACCTTCAAGGAGTATTATGCTAACCTATATAATATTATGACCTCTCCTAGAACGCAACCCCTTATTGAGGCCTATATGTCTTCTGCCAAAATGCCCACACTAACACTGGAAAATATTGCTGAACTAGATGCCCCAGAATTAGAATTAGAACTGACACTACACTCAACAAAACAAGGTAAGGCCCCAGGGCCTGATGGCCTTACCCTACAATACTATAAAACATTATTTCCAACTCTTTGTCCCCATATGGTGACCTTCTATAATAAGCTAGGAGACACGGCAGCCTTTTCCAGAGATACCTTACGGGCACATATTACAGTCATATCTAAGGAGAACAAGGACCCCACAGTATGCAGCAGCTACAGGCCGATCTCCCTCCTAAATACGGACCTCAAGCTATTTACCAAAATTTTAGCGACTAGACTAGCCCGCCACCTACAATCGTTAGTCCACTTTGACCAAGTAGGCTTCATCCCCACTAGAGAAGCTAGAGATAGTACAATTAAAGTGTTGAACTTAATACATATCGCAAATCAGACCCATACGCCTACCATTTTTATAAACACCGACGCGAAAAAAGCCTTTGATAGGGTTAATTGGGAATACATGTTTGCGGTCCTTAAATATATAGGACTTGGGGAAACCATGACTAAATGGATTTCCCAAATATACTCTACCCCTACTGCACAAGTCAAAGCAAATGGAATCCTATCTGACCCCCTTCCAATTTTGAATGGGACCAGACAAGGCTGCCCGCTGTCCCCCTTCTTTTTGCCCTATCATTGGAGCCATTTTTATGTAAAATCAGACACAACCCAGACATCCAAGGCTTTAAGGTTGGAGACACTCAATACAAGGTCTCTGCCTATGCGGATGACCTGCTTTTTTCCCTTACAAACCCGTCAATCTCCCTCCCAAACCTCCTCTGTGAATTCGATATTTATGGAAACATATCCAACCTTAAAATTAATTATAAGTCAGAAGCTATGAGAATAGGGATACCACAATCTGCTATGCAAACACTGCACTCTAATTTTAACTTTAAATGGACGAAGACAGCCCTGAAATACTTAGGTGCCTCCGTTCCAGCTAATCTTAAGCATACCTATGATCTGAATTTCCCTCCTTTACTAAACAAAACCCAAACCCTACTGGAATCATTGCAGGCACTTCCAATCCTTATCCCAGCTTCATTCTTTAAACAAGTACACAGTCAATTTTATAAATTTATATGGGCTAATAGGAAACCAAGGCTACCACGTACCCTACTCTCCCTACCAAAGATCAATTTAGGACTAGCGGTCCCTGATGTAAAGAAATACTACCAAACAGTACAACTGGGTAGGATAATAGACTGGTGCCGCCACCAGGACCTGAAGTTATGGACACACCTGGAATGAGCGCAAACACAGATACCCCTGCAGGGGGCTGTTTGGTGTTACGAATATCTCCCTGCAGGTGTCAAAAAACATCCACTGATAGGGACGGCACTCTGCATAGGGTCACAAACATGTCTTACACAATTGCTATCCATACCTAACTCCCCCTATATCCCATTATAGGGAACCTGAAATTCCCACCGGGACTGGACCCCCAAATTCAGAATTTCTTTAGAGAAATAAACTGTATACAAGCAAGACATTTCATGAGAAATGACTCCTGGCCTTCACTAGAAACACTTAGTAACGACTCAGGTACCTTTAAACTACCATTTTGGACGGCTGTCCAACTAAGACACTTCCTCACATCTATACCTAACCCACCAGGGCTTGACAAGCCCCTTACCACCTTTGAAAATCTCTGCTTGGAGGAAGAGGTACTCCCGTGGACATTATCCGTAATGTACAACCTCCTGATTTCTCCGATGGAAAGCATGCACCCATTCTATTTGAGTAAGTGGGAAAGAGACCTAAATTGTACATTCACTTCGAACCAGACCCAGCGTATCATAATGTTTGCCCTGAAATCCTCTATCTGTACAAAAGTACAAGAAACTAATTATAAGCTCATGACAAGGTGGTATCTGACCCCACATGTCCTACATACCTACATCCCGAACACCTCAGCACTGTACTGGAGGTGCCAGGGAGACAGGGGCACGTTACTACACATATTCTGGTCTTGTTCGAAGCTGTCCCATTTCTGGTCCACAGTCAGAACAACCATTCAGAAGTTTATGGAATATAATATCCCAGACGACCTGGCATTCTTCCTACTGCACGTAAACACAATAGTACCTAAGAGATATAAAAAAATCTATTCTACGCCACTTATTAAATGCAGCAAAATCTTGCATCCCATTGTGATGAAAGAATCAAGCCCCACCAATAGCTAGCTGGATCCAGAGAGTAGAGGACATTGGTAAAATTGAGGATTTAGTGCTCACTGCGAGGCAACAGCAAGAAAAATACAAAGAGACATGGGCGCTATGGCATCAGTTCATCCTCTCCTCAGAAGGTATCGCCCTTAGGGCTTCCTGATGAAGCCAATACCCCAAATAAAGATAGACCCAGAGGCCATCCTGAATCAACCAGGCCCCCCCCAATATCCCTCCATACCTATTCCACCTCCCCCTTCACCCCCCTCCAGTTTTCCTTCTTGTTTTCCCTACCCTGGGCCCCCCCCGCCTCTGAAGTTGGAACCCACTTGGATGGGGTGGGAGACGGCTGGGGGTTGGGGAGGAGGAGAGGAGAGAGAAGAGACGAAAGAAGACAAAGGTCTTCCAACCTGCATCACCTCTGAATAGAAAATTACTGCTGAAGAGGGCCCCTGGCCCTGCAATGTCAATTTAAGGGGTATTTGTTACTTGAAGAATAACTATGTTTTTGAAGATATACATGAATCCTGTTTTATCTCTCCCTCCATGTGTTGATGTTGACTATGTTGATCCCCCTCCCTCTTGAAAGTTTGTATGTATGTCTGTACCTATTGTCTTAGACCATGTTTTAGCATTAATAAAACTTATATTTGAAAAAAAAAGAGGGATAATGATATAAATGACAGGGAAGGGAGTTCAGAACAAGAAAGACATATTTTGATGTGAATATGGATTTCCGATTGTTTATCAGCACTTGGGTGTTTAAACCATAGAGGGAGGAATAATAATAATAATCCCTAAAAGTATCAGCTATCTCCTTGGAATATATTTTCCTAGAACCATCATGAGAAAAGATCATAGGTACAAATGTTTTGACTCTCTGCTACATTGGTTACCATATTCATAAAAGTGACACTTATATCTAACAAGGTTGGTTTTAACGTTATCCAAACAAAGAGTCTTGAGGTCAAAGCATAAGTAAGTGAGTTTCTCTAGTTTATCAGGAGTTTGGATTTTTTTATGAAGAAGTTCAAGTTTCTGGATTTGGAATTTCAGTTCCTGAAATTTTTTATTTTTTTTTTCTTAAGCGTAGTTCCCAGCTTAATGAAAGATCCTCGTATATAGTCCTTATGAGCTTCCGAGATCACGTGAGGAGAAATATTAGGGGTATTATTGGAGGTGAAATAACTATGTAGGTCAGAAGAGATATCATTTATTATGGCCTGATCTCGTATGAGCGATTCGTTTAATCGCCATGACCAAGAAGGAGATGATGGCGAGTCTAAGTTCAGAGTGAGATCAATTGGAGCATGGTCAGATAACGTTATATTTCCTATATTTGAATGTGTGGCGTAAGAGAGTTGATGATGTTGGATCAAAAAAAAATCTATTATATGTGTTATGTACAGGGGAGAAAAAAGAATAGTCTTTAGTCATTGGATGATGTATTCTCCAAAGATCAACTAATTGAAATTTGTTAAGCAATTTTTTGATATGTCTATTTTTTGATATGTCTAAGCAGAAAGAGAGAGATGAGAAGTGGGTTTGGATAAGTCCATGGTCGGATCTAGTACAAAATTAAAGTCACCTTCCACTATGCCCATACCTTCTGCAAATTCAGATAAATTGGATTGGGATGATTCCAAAAAATCAATTTGATTGTGATTAGAAAAATATAGGTTAGCAAATGTCACTAATTGGTTGGCACATTTTTCTTTAATGAAGAGACGTCTTCCTTCATTATTGTATTCGTCAAGAAATGTCCATTGGGAAGTTTGTGCTACAAGAATACTAACACCTTTTGACTTTTTATCAGGTGAGCCTGAATGATATATATCCTTAAAATATTTATCTTTCAATTTAGGTATTTTAGAAGCTAAAAATGTGTTTCTTGAAGAAAAGCGACATGTGTTTTTTTTTTTTTTTTGCATAAATCCATTAGAATCACGTGGCTTTTTTCAGGGATGTTTAAACCTTGTGTATTTAGTGAGGTTATAGTTAATTTAGACATTTTATCTATAATGGAGGGTGAGGGACTGAGGCTTAAGGAAGAGAAGGAGAAAAAAAAAGGCCTCAGTAACCGAGAAATAAAAAGACCCTGAAACATACTGAAAATATTCAGGGAAAACCTACTTAGATGGAAGGTGATAGAACATAGATGGTAGAGCTCCCCCATCAATATTATAGCAATTGGATGGAGCAAAAATATTTATATTATATAACATGAAATATCATATTATCATATAATCAGGTTAAGAGAAAATAGTAGTAGTAGTAAACTGTTGACCTGTTCATCAAGGTTAGAATCAGAGGAGATTTCTATGATGCAATGGGGGTGATTTATGAAAGCCGTGCGCCATCAGTAGAAGCGCACGGCGAGGCGCAACGCACATTTCAATATTTACGAAATGGTGCACCGGTAACAAAGCACAATTCCCCCATTTACTATAGCAATCTCGGGGCATGGGAGAATCTGCACTATGGACATGGCACACGGCATCTCCAAATCAATATTGACAGAAGATGGAGGTGCCAATATTATGGGGTGATGTGAGGAAGCTTAGTAACAACTTCCCAAGTAACAAATATGCCCAAAATAGAATGAGAAAGTAACTTTTTCAGAGAAAGCCTGCTGTGCCTGCAAGTATGTTTAGAACTCCGTGAGATCAATGTAAGCCATGCGCATGCATAAGCAGCTGTTGCTCTCGTTCACATGTGTTTGTTCACTGCGCAGCCAAAATCTTAGTAAATGTTAAGAAACGTACATGCAATTGCATGGGTTTAACGTGCGCACCTCTAAACTTGACACATTTTTTTTATGCTGGTTCAACTCTATGCATTTTTTAAGGAGATTTGCACACAGGTCATGTTAGCATGCTATGTTGCTAACATGTGACATGCACCTTGTTAAAATTATGTAAAAAGACTCTCGCTCCTCTAGCTCCTCCTAAAAAGGAATTTAACCTTCTTCCTCTAATGCATATGATTTCCTTGGGCTAGCTTTTGCTTTTAAAGGGGAACTCCACACTCCTTTCTACAATGCTCTTGTCTCCCCCCTCTAACCCCTTGGATTTCCATGAGCTAACTCTTGCTTTTAAAGGGGAACTCCACACTCTATTCTCCAATGCTCTTGTCTCCTCCCCCCCTCTAACCCATTGGATTTCCATGGGCTAACTTTTGCTTTTAAAGGGGAACTCCACACTCCATTCTCCAATGCTCTTGTCTCCCCCCTCTAACCCACTGGATTTCCATGGGCTAACTTTTGCTTTTAAAGGGGAACTCCACACTCCATTCTCCAATGATCTTGTCTCCCCTCCCCCCAACCCCTTGCATTTACATGGGGTAACTTTTGCTTTTAAAGGGGAGCTCCACACTTCATTCTCCAATGCTCTTGTCCCCCCTCTAACCACTTGGATTTCCATGGGCTAACTTTTGCTTTTAAAGGGGGACTCCACACTCCATTCTACAATGCTCTTGTACCCCCCCCCCTCTAACCCCTTGGATTTCCATGGGCTAACTTTTGCTTTTAAAGGGGAACTCCACACTCCACTCTATTCTCCAAAGGCAGTGAGCTGCCTTCACCAATCCAAACCACATCCTTTTTCAGAGCATACAACAGGGCCAGCTAGGAAAGGGGCAAGAAGAGCAATTGCCCAACCCCCTCCTGAACCATACAAGGCCACATGCACTCAACATAACTGGCTGCATTTGGGGCATGTTGGGCTCAGCCCAATACCAACCACAAAGCACCTTGTACCCACTAGTTTAAAGGGGTTTTCCACATTCCGTAAAGAACCCTGTCTGCAGCCCCCCACAACCCTGCCTAGAGTTGTGTGGAAGAGGCCATGGTCCCCCTGAATATGAGAACAAGGTGGTTGACTTTTGGGGTGCCCGACCCCCTCCTGCCCCCTAGCATCCACCCCCTTTCATGAGCTGGCTTGCTGTGGGTTTGGCTAGGGGTTTGTTAGTGTGTGGGAGGGGCACAATATTTTTTTAGTTTGGGGTGGTATTTTTCATGTGGGGGTTTTCATTTTAAGTCTTAACAGACCCAAAAGGCCTTGTATATATTGGGGGGTAGCCTATTTTTAGTTTTGGGTTAAAATCATGCAGCTGCAATGTAGATTTGTAAGTTTTCTCTAAAGCCGTACATCATTGAAGCAGTGTTTTGGAAACATGCTACAGATGCACCACTTTACAGGCAGAGTAAGCCCCCCCAAGTTACTAGCTTTTAAGCAATTTTGCATTTTTAAAGGCATTTCTCCTTGTTTCGTTTTTGGGGTTGTCCAAATTGGTGACATTGATATATGTCCCTCAGGGTGGGACCTGGGCTCCATACCCATTTTAAGGTCAATAACTAGAATATAAGCCAGCCAAGTGGGGACTCGCAAAATTAACAAGTCAGTTCCCATAGACTGCAATGGTACTTGTTGTATAACTTTTGCCCATGTTAGGCTCTTTGTTTGCCCCCTGGACTGGGGGGGGGGGGTATTTGTCTCATCTGTAATTTTGTAGCATGCTGGATGATGTGCTTAATTTTGGATAGGGGGTGGCTTATTTTGTGCTAGCTGCATTTGGGTTGTTCTGGGCATGCTCAGGGACTTTGGTTTTTTGCTGTGGCTTTTGTTGTGTGAAAAGCATTTGTGCTGGTCTGGGCATGCTCAGGGACTTTGTTTTTTGTGCTTTTTGTGTGTGAACAGCACTTGGATTTTTCTGGCATGCTCAGAGAGTGTGCTTTTGGGGTTAGTAATTTAAGGACATCCTTAACAGGTGTACCCACTTTGAAGTTCTGTCTCTACATTGGGTGAACTTGCATTTCATGTGTTTCATCTACTGTGCATGTGTTCTCAATTGCCTCATTAGCACACACACCTATGTTATATAAAGCTTGCAGATAGCATTCTTTATCTTGCCCTGAAAAGAGGCAAGATTGCTTGATGGTGTGTATGTGTGGGCAAGAGAGTGCATTTGGGTGTTTTTTTTAGAGTTTGTAACACATGGATTTTCTCTTTGTATGGTGTTTGTTATGTCTTTGCAAAACAGATGTATTTTAGAGCAAGCATTTTTGTCTTTTTTTCTTGGGGGGGATATTTTTCACTGAAATATTTTTGATGTTGTCAATCTGTGTTGTTTGTAGGTTGTTAGTTCCACTTTGATTTAATTGTCTGTGCTGCATTATTTTGCAAAATCTTCCTCAAGCTGTTGTGACTACTAAATGTTTAAATCCTTAAGAGACTATCCATTTGTGGGCACAGTCCTTTTAACTCATGTTAACTTCCTCTGCAAAATGGTCAGAACTCAAAACCATATCTTGTTAGTGTCTCAAATTAACATACATGTGTTTTTTGCTTTCCTTGCTCTTTTCCAAGTCCTGTTTTGTTGACCAAAAAAATTTATAGCAAACTTTTTGTTTTATGTGTTCTGTTAATAATTTGTTTTGCAGATGCATGCTTAATCCAAGTAATGCATTTTACACTCTCCCTCCCCCCCCAACAGATTTCATGCAACAGATTTCACAGCTGCAGCTTAACTAGGCTGATTGGGTTGGCAAAACAAAAAAAGGTGTGATTTTTCTAAAAGCTACTTTCCTGGTTCCTTCATGGTAGCATATGCATGGATTGTGCATATGCTGCCATGGATAGGCACCAGGAAAGGAGAATTACAGAGAGGTAAGTATTACATTTTCAATTTTAGTGCAGTGGTTCTCAATCTCAGTCCTCAAGTACCCCAGACGGGACATGTTTTGGGAATTTATCTTAGCTCAAATAGCTGTCCAAAGTACAAAGCCATTGACTCTGATTTAAAGCACCTGTGCAAGAAGAAGGTAAACCTGCAAACATGGCCTGTTGGGGGTACTTGAGGACAAGTTTGAGAACCACTGATTTAGAGCACTGAGGTAAAATCAAGCTTAAGACAATCCTATTCTAATTGTGGGCATTTGAGGGAAACCAAGTGAGTGTTAGAACCCATGCTTGTCTTTTTTAGGTTGGGCTTTGTGTCCCTTTTCTGAAAATTGGCTTCACTTCCTGTCACATAGCCAAACAGGAAGTGAGGGTAAAGCCCTACATGCTTTTTCTTGGGGTCACACAGGTCAATCTAACTAGTGTCCCCATTAGGCAAATTGCACTTTAGCACTTTGTTGTGTACACCCCAAATTATTAGGTATTTTGGGATTTATTAAAGGCAAATCCACTCTGCAATATAAGTGTACTCACTGTAAATATGAGGGGAAGCACTGGTGATTTTATCATTCAATCATGTAGAAGCAAAGATGCTGTTTTTTTATTATTTTTCTTGCATGTCCCCCTCAGATCTCCAGCACTGCACTTCTAAGTGCACTTGTAGTGTAAAGTGGATTTGCCTTTAGTAAATAAACCCCAAAGTCCAAGATACCTAATAATTTGGGATGTACAGTGCAAAATGCTAGAGTGCAATTTACCTAATGGGGAAACTATTTATATTGACCTGTGTGTCCCCAAGGAAAGACATTGGTAAGGTTTTACCCTCACTTCCTGTTTGGCTATGTGACAGGAAGTGAATAAATTTGAAGGAGAAACTGGCAAAATTTGGGAGGTGTCTTCACCCTATCAGGGGTGTAGACATCCCCAAAAACTGACAAGACTTCTAATCCCTATGCACTCTATCCTCAAACAAAAATAAGAAAGGATTTCATTTAGCTTATCTTTGCAAAGGCACTTTCTTAAGTTCAACTGTGATGCATGTCAATGGCTCATTTAGACCTTGTTTAATAGAAAACACCAGTTGCCTTTCACTATAAACATATGTTAGTCCAGTCCTGGAAATCTGCATTTGCTTTACTATTAATTTCCATAAAAATTGGGTTCCTACAGCGAGATGCACCAAATGCATCTAAATGCGCGACTGTTGTGTATGTAAGATGCTCAACTGCTGTGTGCACGAAGGTATGTACCCATGGTGAAAAAAAGATAAAGAAAAATTGAAGCGCTTCACTGCGTGATCAGTAAATAAATATAACCCACACAATCCCATATAAAAATCAAATTTCTGTGCAATAAGAATGCAGCTAAAAAACGTGACCACATGTGTTAAAACTAATAAATAGTGTCACAGAATATGTGAAAATATATGTGTCACTGGCGCAAAAACTATCCTATCAAAAATGGTGTAAGTGATATTTATAGCTGCTGCATCCAAAAAATATTTTTCAGAGAAAAAATTAAATTAAAAGTGCTATGTGAGTGGATGCGCTGCTCCCATCTGTGCTCTCTATATTGCCTGTGTATGTGCTATCTCAATAGCCTAATTTGGTTCACCATCCACCTAACAGGTTATATCTCATTTATACAATAATCATATGTTTGTATAATTCATCACATGTGAACAACAACTTAATCCAAATACTTTAAATCATATAAAAAGTCCAGTGACATATGTCACATAATGATAGACTCTTCTTCATATGTGTTGCGAATCATCCGTTATAATTGCCGTGAGCGGCGTGCTCTTGTGTGTGGTATCAGATTAAAAGTGACTTAGTGCTTCACCACCACCTGTGAGATTTGCCACTCACCAGATTAATCTTTAAAACTGCACCTTTGGTTCATTAACAGGGATAACCACTCCACTCAAAGGAAACTTTCTCCAATATCTATACCAGGTCCTCAATGTTCCTCATGCAAACGGATAAAAAACCATCATCGCGCAATAACGTTTAAAACCTTTATTCCATACATAAAAAACACTTTGCACTCACATTTCCAAGTGCCATTAGGCCGGCACCGAGCTTTTCCCGCAGTTAAGGACGGGTGGGCACTGCAGCCCGGTTCGTCTAGTGTGTGCTAGATGGTCTCCGTTGCCGCTTACGTTCCCCCCTGTTTGCGTTCGCGTCCTCTCCAAACCCCGTTCGTTCCCGGTCACGTGGGTACGATAATCTCCGATTATCGTACCCACGTGACCGGGAACGAACGGGGTTTGGAGAGGACGCGAACGCAAACAGGGGGGAACGTAAGCGGCAACGGAGACCATCTAGCACACACTAGACGAACCGGGCTGCAGTGCCCACCCGTCCTTAACTGCGGGAAAAGCTCGGTGCCGGCCTAATGGCACTTGGAAATGTGAGTGCAAAGTGTTTTTTATGTATGGAATAAAGGTTTTAAACGTTATTGCGCGATGATGGTTTTTTATCCGTTTGCATGAGGAACATTGAGGACCTGGTATAGATATTGGAGAAAGTTTCCTTTGAGTGGAGTGGTTATCCCTGTTAATGAACCAAAGGTGCAGTTTTAAAGATTAATCTGGTGAGTGGCAAATCTCACAGGTGGTGGTGAAGCACTAAGTCACTTTTAATCTGATACCACACACAAGAGCACGCCGCTCACGGCAATTATAACGGATGATTCGCAACACATATGAAGAAGAGTCTATCATTATGTGACATATGTCACTGGACTTTTTATATGATTTAAAGTATTTGGATTAAGTTGTTGTTCACATGTGATGAATTATACAAACATATGATTATTGTATAAATGAGATATAACCTGTTAGGTGGATGGTGAACCAAATTAGGCTATTGAGATAGCACATACACAGGCAATATAGAGAGCACAGATGGGAGCAGCGCATCCACTCACATAGCACTTTTAGTGTCACAGAATACATTGGTAAATTGAATATAAATAGTGTTAAACCAAATAGTTGGCCATAAATAAGTACTAATTGGGTAGAAAATAGTGTTAAACCAAATTGTTGGCCATAAATACTAATTATATAGAGAAAATAAATAGCCAAACTGATAATATACACAATAAATATGTGAAAGGACCAGACAGCCAAAAAAAAGAAAAATAAATGTAGTCCCAGTGTTAAAAGTTCTGAAATAGCTTTAAGATTGCTTAATTGGAGTAATCGCTTGTTAATCCTGAACGATGGTGTCATTCAGCTCCAACCTCATAAGATATGGTTTTCACCGCCAGCAATCATATGTAAAGCAAATACAAAAGAAGAAATTTCATTGCGCAATGCTCAATAAATATGTGGTACGAGAGCAGACTCGCTGCAGTACACAGCCAACACTGACAGACTGCACAGACTGCACAGTGCGTCCTAGGCTCCTCCCACACATTGCGTCACCGTTACGTGACTTTCTCAAGGACAGAAAAGTCACGTGACGGTGACGCAACGCGTGGGAGGAGCCTAGGACGCACTGTGCAGTCTGTCAGTGTTGGCTGTGTACTGCAGCGAGTCTGCTCTCGTCCTTGGCGGCTGACTGCTATTCACATCTGCATATGCCTGTTTTAATATGGGGCGCACGTGAGTGGATCTCATAGCATATTTGCTGGTGTACCATATTTATTGAGCATTGCGCAATTAAATTTCTTCTTTTGTATTTGCTTTACATATGATTGCTGGCGGTGAAAACCATATCTTATGAGGTTGGAGCTGAATGACACCATCGTTCAGGATTAACAAGCGATTACTCCAATTAAGCAATCTTAAAGCTATTTCAGAACTTTTAACACTGGGACTACATTTATTTTTCTTTTTTTTTGGCTGTCTGGTCCTTTCACATATTTATTGTGTATATTATGAGTTTGGCTATTTATTTTCTCTATATAATTAGTATTTATGGCCAACAATTTGGTTTAACACTATTTTCTACCCAATTAGTACTTATTTATGGCCAACTATTTGGTTTAACACTATTTATATTCAATTTACCAATGTATTCTGTGACACTATTTATTAGTTTTAACACATGTGGTCACGTTTTTTAGCTGCATTCTTATTGCACAGGAATTTGATTTTTATATGGGATTGTGTATGTGGGTTATATTTATTTACTGATCACGCAGTGAAGCGCTTCAATTTTTCTTTATCTTTTTATGCATTTTTAGTGATTCTGAGCACTCTTTATTGATAGCAGCCTCACATAATTTATTTGATTTTTGCAGTTTAGTTTTATCTGAATTAACCATCACAGCGCTTTGTGGTTTTATATGTTCCCATGGTGCATATCTGGTTCCCGGAAGCGGTGCCCAGCACACAGGAATGACATCACGCCCCTCCAGGAAGTTGCTTGTACTGCTGATAATTTCTTCCCACCACCATGCCCCGCTCACTGTTCTCTGAGGAGGAGATGATCCTTATTTGCAAATTAAGGTAATGTTTTATTTATTTTTAAATGGGGTGGTGTTTGTGTGGGTCATGTGTGTATGTCTAAATGATTTGGCCTCAAAACACACACCTACTTCCTGTGTACAGATTCACTTCCGGGCCAATGCACATTGCTTCCTGCTTCAGTGTGTGTGTGTATATAGATGTAGGTTCTTGTGTCCACCAGCAGAGAGAAGTTGGGTAGATGCCACACTCCCAATTCTGGAGGCATAATATTGATCTAGTACAGGGTCTTCAAACTATGGCCCTCAGGAACTACAATCCCATCATGCCTAGTCATGTCTTTGAATGTCAGAGTTTTACAATGCCTCATGGGATGTGTAAGTCTGCAACAGCTGGAGAGCTGTAGTTTGAAGCTTTGTAATCACTCTAGCATGTCTTGAAAAAAAGTGTTTTTTCATGTGCCTTGTATAATGCCCAAGAAATATCGTTTGGAAAATACAAGTGGGTCATGGAACATCTACATTCCAAATTTGGCACTTAAGATGTTCATACACACTGCAATTTAATTGACCAATCTCTGTACAATTCGATATTTAGGCAAATAGGTAATAAAAAGATGCACTTGAACAATTAATTCAAATTATAGGAAATCAAACAGGCTATTGCACTAAATCTAATTTATTTAAGATCTAACTGATTGCAGTGTATGGTCACCTTTAAAGATAGCGATCAGAAAAAATTAATTTATTGGGTTTAGAAACACTTCTCTGTTCTTTGTAATGTATTGAAAGATTTGGGTAAAAAAAAGAAAAAACACATTTCAAAGATATAGTAGAATTGATAGGAATGAGATTAGCATCAAAAGGGTTAATTAACTGAGAACACCCACTAATTGCCTAACAAGACAGGTCCAATGAGATGAAATTAACCAATTGTATTGGGCGTGCGCTATTATCAATGAGAAAACCGCAGTTACCCTAGCGCCAGTTGCAGTTTACATATGCGGGTATTTATTATCATTATTTGTGCTTCAATGTGCGCCGGTTCGCACGTTCAATTAATGACTTTTCTGGCTCACCAATTAATGTATGAACTGGTGCAGTGCCTTCTTCTTAGTAAATAACCCCCCAATGTATCATAACTTTAAGTTCAGTAATAGAAATGTATTTTGAAACTTTTGATAAAAGTTATTTCAACTAAACAAACACCAAATTGTTACATCTGTAACAACAAAAATAAATCTACTAAATATATGACAGTCCTATGAAGGGAGATCAACATAACATCAGTCCATACCAAATAGTAGGTTTAAACTATAGTAATGTCCTCTATCTGAAGTATGTGTTACAAAATAGAGGAAAAATATGTTAAATCTATCGATAAACCTTACGATATCATTGAGTGATAATAAATTACATTTTAAAATTTAACCTTGAAACAATATCACATCTCTAGCAGAAGATAAATCATCATGTATGAAGAATAAAACGATGATATTATTTTAAACAGATCACCAGTTTCATTGCATAGAATTATGGGTAAGAAGTGTCGAAGGACATGCATCTTCAAAAGCCTTCAGACGATGGGGTTCAGTGTCATCCAAGTAAATCAGTCAATCATCTATTTTGAAGGGTTCTTTTCCAAGTTTCTCAAGCAAAGGAGGGACATCACTGATAGAACAAATATATACTGTATAGAATCATTGCCTGTTTTGACAATCAGGTGTATGGGATAGCCCCATTTGTAAGTTGCACCTGAAACATGTATTTTCTCTAGTAGTGGTTTGAGAATGTTTCTCCTGCATAATGTCTTTCTAAATAAGTCAGGACAAAGTTGTATATGAGTTCCATTAAAGATCACTTCGCCAAGTTGTCATGCACTGTGTAGAATGTCATTTTTTATTGCATAATAATGTAATCAACAAATTACGTCTCTAGGGCATTTTGAAACTTTAGGTTTTGGGCCAAGAGTACAATGTACGTGATCCAGTTCAATGTCACATCTAGAAGTGTCCCTTATCAACACATTCAAAAATATCCAGAACAGCCTCTCTTAAATGAGCAGGAGAAATGGATTCAGGAATTCCCCGTAGATGTATATTGTTTCTACGGCTAAGATCCACAAGGTCTTCAATTTGCCGTTGTAATTGAATTAATAGAGGCAAAGTATTATGTACATGCAATTCTATAAATTGTATTTGTTTTACTGTTGTTATCTACTGTAGTATGCCAATTTGAGTTATCAAGTGAGCAGTGGATTTTTGTAGAATAATAATGTCTTCCCTAAAAGACTTCTCAATCTGAACCGAAAAATCCTCAAAGTCTGCTTTTGAAGAATTGATGTATTTGAACAATTCTCTCAAATCCGCAGATAATGTGTTTGGTTCTTTGAGTAAATGAATAGGAGGGGAACCAAGTAATGCATGGTTGTCTTTTATATTTACTGTAGATTGAGGAGCTAAGTGAGAAGGGTCAGAAAACTGTGTCATCAATGTGGAGCTGCCATGTCTGTTTACCAAGCAGTTCCCCTGTGTGGATGCAGCCTGGGGTGGAGATGAGTTAGGGGAGATTGTGAGGGAGTAGATAGAAGTGGTAGTGAAGCTGAACTGTCATCTGTTCTCATAATTGGAGCCTCAAATAAGCCATTCATGTGAGACATTGCAGTGTGGACCTGAGAATCCCTTCTGTCAGCTGTCAGTACAATATTATTAAGTGACCGTGAAGAGCTAGCCTCTGATGATAGCTGACTGCCATCAAGATTTGAGTGTGTCACTGGTGAATTGCCTTCAAGAGAGAGTGTGGTGCTGTCATTACAAGCTAAGCCTTCATCCGAGGACATAGAACACCATGACTGTAGCTGAGAAGGGAGAGGAGTGGGTTTCAGCCGAGGCAACCTCTCAATCTGTTCTCGGCTTGAGGCATCTTTCACCTGATCCCTCTGACTTGACGCAGTGCAGATCGGCTCCACCCAGGGCCGCTATGACTCCTTTGATGTGTCCGTAAATGAAAAAGAAAATTGGTCAATTACCGGCACTGGTATTCTGTTTTCTGCTATTGGAGCTTCTGTTCCTGGACATAATGTCAAACGGGCGGTAAGTGGTAAAATAGGTGCCCCTAAATGCGATAAATTAGGTAAAGATGCCGGAGATCCTGAAGTACGCACCTACTCGGCCATGTTCCAGACACGCCCCCGCCAGCAGCATTTAAAGTCATTTTAAAGAGGATTTGACTTGATTTTTTTTTCTGTAGAAATATCATTTTAGCTTCAGCATGTTCTATATATGCTACAGATGTGCCACTTTGCAGGCACATTAAGGGGACCCCCCAGGTACTATATTTAAAAGAATTTTTCATTTTTTTTGCACTTTAAGCATAAATAAAATCACTGCTCCTGAAATAACAATCGTTTAAAAAAAATTGCATTAATGCAAGTCCACCAGAGCAGTACCCAGACTCCCATACTCCTTTTATGACCAATTACTTGCATATAAGCCTTCAAAATGGGCACTTTGGATTTTTCCTGTTTGGCTCCCATAGACTTTAATGGGGTTCGCCGTTTAGGTTAGAACACTTCCCCTGTTTGGGAGTTCTGCTGCAAACTGAACAGGGAGGTGTAAGGCCCATGCCGATTTTCTAATTACATATTTTTTTGGATTGGAAATTGTAACAAAGCATGAGCTTTACTGCAAAGTAATAAAACAATGAGGGAGGACAGTCTTAATTTGGTGTCCAGGGTAAATTTCAGACACTGTTACTGATCTCAGTTACAATCTCAGTTTTGGAATTGTAAAACAAAGTATCAAGTAAAAATAAAAAGTATATACAAATTAAAAGTGTACTGCGATATCTTTACAACCATAGGTTACCCAATATTTGCCATATTACTCTGTCTCCATATCAAGTCGTAAATATTTCTGCAAAATAAAAACAAAATAAACTGTATAAACTAATAAAACAGTGCATTCAATTAATTATCTTGATGCTCCTTTATCTTACGGCCACCTTAGAAATACATAGCAGGACCCTCTGATTCCTCCTAAATTGAATTGTATTGTAACTGTACTGTCTGTCCTCGTGTTGTAAAACACTGCACAAACTATTAGCACTATATTAATTCTGTAAATTATATATATATATATATATATATATATATATATATATATATATATACTGTATAAACACTATATTATCAAAAGTATTGCGACGATAGGGTTCAATATTGAGTTGGCCCACCCGTTGCAGCTACAACAGCTTCAATTCTTCTGGGAAGGCTGTCCACAGGGTTTAGGAGTGTGTCTATGGGAATGTTTGACCATTATTCCAGAAGCGCATTTGTGAGGTCAGGCACTGATGTGGACGAGAAGGCCTGTCTCGCAGTCTCCGCTGTGAAAGTTTCTTGCTTCAAACACTCCAGCAAGAAACTTCAATGATAGTGCTTTCCAAAACTTCACAATCCCCAAGTGTAAACACACTCACAAACTGTTATGACCCCTTAAATACTAGGTTAAATCTCTAATTATCTCCAAGCCACCATAAGAAACATCAAAAGATCTGCAATTAGTGTGATACTGCTTTATTAAATTAATTATTCAGTCTCAACCCAGTATTGCACTCACATTGCACAGATATAAAAACGCTTCTCTTACTGTGTCCCTGCATTTCCAGCTTCCCGAGATGGCTGTACACTTCCCAAAGTTCATCCCACTGTGTTTCTTCTGGACTGCTGATAAAGTTCATAGGGACTGATTAGGGCTTGTAGGCGCTGGTGTCAAAATGTTGTGCACCTTGGGGAATATGAGGGGTGGTGGAGGAAGGGATATTTAAATGTCATGGTAATGCTACTAATGTGTGTTCTGCAACCTCTTTCCAGCTTCTCTACAGTAATTGTCTGCAGTCATAACAGACTGAATGTGTGTTTTAAAAACTTTGCTGCAAGGTCTGTAGTGGGGGTTTTACACACACGCCCGATGGTTGCAGCCACCAAGAGTGTGTGTATATATGACAGCTGACTACTAGCTGTCAGATGGAAGCAGTCCTGTGCATCTGCCAGTGCTGGATTGCTTAAACACACTTAACGGTGCTACCCCATCATATATCTCTGGCTCTGCTTGCCCATCTGTGGGTCCGGGACCAGCATAACAGGTGCTTCCAGGTAGAGGGGAGAGAGCTCCCCTCATCTGCTCACTTCCCCTTCTTGTAGCTGACACAGAAGCGACATGTAAAACATTACCTTCGGGTCCACCTCTCTGTGTCCCTTGGCATGTTGGGGAATGTATTCTGCATTGCATAACATTTACTGAAGCACAGGTTTGAGATCCGGGGTCTTTGGACCCCAGACATCTCATTAAAGAGAACCCGTCACCCACAAAATCATCACATGGGGGACTTTTTGTCCCCTATGCAATGAAAAAAAGTTAGGTGATTTTTTTTTTAATTGTAAGAAATTAAATTTAAATTAAAACCAAGTAAATAAAAGCCCTTCCAAATTTTTTTTTTTTGAGGCCCCTCAAATATATGCGCATACGAACATAAATGCTTCCTTCAGGGACTCCTACACATGAAAACATTGAATGCAAATGCAATACACATGTCACATATCGCCACTCACACTGGAGTGAGAGCAATATTTCTAGCACAAGACCTCCTCCATAACGTTAAACTAATGATCTGTAGGGGGCTTTTAAAATATAGGTTACTTACGTTTATCATCATTTCACGGTCACATGCAAATTTAAGGTTTGGCCTGTTGGGGAAATTGGTGCACTAGTGGTACTCAAAATAAAGTGGCTGCTTAGGATATAATTCTGGAATTAGAGGGGGGTTGTAGAATGTGGGTTGTGATTTTGAAGTGATTTTGTGTGCTCATTGACATTTTATTACACTTTTAGGACAATACAGTGGGGTACTGAAAAAAAGAAGCTCACAAACTATACTATATGAAACTGTTTTGCCACTGACCAGTTGGTATGAAGGTTGAGGGCTTTAACTCTATTTTCTTTAGCTGTTAGATCTGTTGTGACTGCTACTTCCTCCATTAAATTCAGACTTATTACTACAGGATTAAAAAATAAGGTGTTACAGTCAAATCTACTTTTTTTTAATTGTGATGAATTACAATGGAGTGTTTCTGCTGCTGTTTTTATTTCAAACAATAATATAAAAGTAAAAAAATGAATTACAGATGCAAATTATGTGATGCCAGAATACAGTGTAACTGATGCTGTTTGTAAGAACTGTACTTATCCATAACATTACATTCAGATTAAGGGTGTAAAAGCGTGTAAATGAAAGCATTGATGTTTTCCCAATGGTAACCTTGAAGTCACATAACGAAGGACCCCATTTTTTTTGCATGTGTCTACAATGTCAGTTCCCAGCTCCCCATACTATTTGTTTTAACAATCCCCTGCCTATTTTCAAATCCCTTGCCTATTAGCCTTGAAGATGGCCATAACCGGTTTTCAAGATTTCTCCCCCAAATGTGGTTTGCATTTAGGTACCCAATTTTCAAACTTCAGGATGGGTTTTGACGAATCCCACTGTGAACTGAATCCAGACCCATTCACTCTTTCCTAATCCTAAATAAGGCTTATAATGAAGTCCGCAGTCATGTCATTGCCCATACAAAGCTGCTCATCTACGCAAATGTATTTTACAAAATTGTACTCTGCACAGACTCTGGCAAACAGTAACATATAAACAGAGATAAACAAACCACAGAAAACACCGTTCCTGTAATTAGGCTTGATAACATTAGATCTTTCATTCGTCTTTTTTAAAAAAAAAATCCATCTTAAAAATGCATCTCCCCTCAGGAAAAAAAATATAAATTCAATCAATCATACTATACAAGCTTAACTAAACCCATCGATTTAACAGTTTCAAAAAACAGTTACATTGGTGGCATTCCAGGAATGCTAGCTGTCACATTTGCTTGTGTTCTCAACCAAAATGTCAAACTATCTAATAGCTGTGTCATAGCTGATCACATTTGCAGCACCATGGCAGTTACAGATCAAACAGAAGCTAAGACAGCAACTTCCTTGGCTGTAAAGGATAGGAGGGTTTAGTTTAGCTTTAACATGCAAACTGTCTGCAAAGTTAATACTGGCTTAAATGTAATTCAGCATCAGTCTGGCAACTGCTAAAGGCACATTGTGATCTTTTGCAACTCTGTTGTGGTTATGGTTTGAGTATTTAGGGCTTGGTTTGTGTTTAGTCTGTGAATAGGGAAAGAGATGTGTAAGACTGTGATGTGCCTTCAGCACAGGCTGGTGGATTTAGAAGGGGTGAACAGACTGTTTTTGTGTACCTACATCTTGAAAGACTTTCCTAAATCTGATAGACACATTGGCTTCTACCGAGATACCAGTCCATAGCTGGTGTGCCCTAGTTGGTATGTTAGGTATGTTACATTTAAAATTAAAAAAGTGTGACAGATTAAAAGTGATCAGCAAATTGGCCAATGTTAGGACAATCTAGAAATCTCCTTTTGAATTTTGGTTGACTTGCATTTAGTAACTTACCTACACACTCATATTCTGGCATGAATTGTGGGACCGCATTTTTGTGTATTTTGAAATGAATAAAGTATATGTAGACATATGATTTTTTAATTAGACAATTGATCTCTTGTCTAAGGGTTTTATAAGAATGTCTCAGAACTCTTGACTGATCGATTCCTGTAGAAGCTGGTGGAAATATTTTTTTTAAATTATATTGCTTCTGCTCCCTGCTTTTATGTCAAGATGTGTAAAGAATACATCTTCTGACAACTAGACTGTGCGTGATTATTTAATATAATTACCTCCTGATGTCCTTGGTCACCTTTAAAAAAATCCAGATAGCAGTTATCTTATAATTTTATAAATAAGGTTATTTATTTTCCTTTGCATGCCTAGCTAGTTCATTAGAAGGTATATGTGCTGGTTAGGAGAATCAGATCCTAGAAAATACTTTAACGGTATATCTGAAAATGATCAACTGCATCTGCTAAAAAGAAGAGCAAAAATGTTTAAAAATGAAGAAAATATATTTATAGATGTTTTAATTCTTTCATATATGTGTTTAGAATGTAGCTGGTAGGCACCATGGTAAATAGCCATTGTGACATAAAACACTGTTAATCATAGGGGTATTGTAATCAAACAGTAATTGTAAAAAAACTTCACAATATAAAAGAATGATTTTCTTCTTTTTCTTCTTTCTTTGTTTAGAAGTAGTCTTACAAGAGTATACATAAGATGTCTATAAATAGTGTTCTTTCAAAATGAGTCTTCTTTGTAAACATAAGAGTTTGTTTCACTTTTTCCAAAGTAAATGTATCTTCACATTTTGCCAGCTAGTGTGCTTGTGTTATATCTTCAAAAAGTTACAGCTTTTTTATGTAACATCTATACCACTTATAAAAAGATAAACATGGCTTTTATTTTAAATAATCTGGTATGTAATATTTTAATAAAAAATGTACTTCATTTTATATATAAATTTTTAATTTTTTTTAATAAAACGGTGCAATGTTATCGTTCTTCACTTTTTTGTACTTACAATATAACTCAATGATATTTTTTCAGTGTAATTTTTCTATGCCAAATATAAATTTTTACTATATAAGAATTTATAAGTATTGTCTTGTGGTAAAAATCAGTTAGGCATCGGTAGTAACATTTCACAATTAAACTCTTTAAGTAGAGTCATTTTTTCTTGCTCAGTCAACCACAAACATGGTTCCTGTGAGGAGAAAAAAAAAGTATTTTGTATCCTTCAGCTTTGTTTGTTGGACTGATTCAAATAAAGGCAGTCTTCACAATGTGAGTCTTCATAGGTAAAGATATCCAACCCAGTATACAAGGTTAAATAACAAGAATGATGTTGGAAAAAAGACTCTGGAGTATGAGTCCAATTCTAGAAGGTCTATATGTACCCGACCTCTTCTCCATGAGCCAGATTTACATTCATCGTAGCAACAAAAGAAGCTTTGACAGTCTTTACCATCTAGACACTCATAGACACACGTCTCCTCAAATTCCTGCCAGTACATGGTATTGTTCAATGTGATGACAGTTGGAGGAGGTCTCATATCCAAAACCGAATAATTCTAAAGAAAGAGATAGAAAACAAATGATATTAAGTAGTGTCATAGGTTGCCACATGCTAGATTAATGGAATTACACCTAGCAATACTTGTCACTGGCTTGGTTGTGGGACTTATTCAACCATCTTCTTTAGTAGACATGAGTACACTGAAATATTTCGTTTTGGAATTTCGTTTTCATCCGAAAAATAAATGTATTTACTTACTCCAAATCCAAATTAAGGTCGAATCTGTCATTGAAGGCTTATGGTCTGTTGAATGTTCAAAGAAGATTCGACCGAGCAGCTAAACTGTACGACGCTGCTCCGTCGAATCTTCTTAGAACTTTCAACAGACACCATAAGCCAAAGTACATGTGTACTTATTTTTTACATTATTTTTATTTATCTTTTCTCCCCTACGTCAAATCTTTACTCCCCTATGTCGAATCTTTTCTCTCTATGTAGAATAATCTTGGACTAATAGAGTTAAGGTTAGGCACATTTGACCACAGGTTTGATGGACACAGATTGTTATTGTCATCATGATGTCGAATCTCCTATCTATATCGAACTGTTGTAGCAACGAAAACGAAAATAAAGCATTTGTTTATGTCGGATCTTTCATTTTTTGGATTTTGCACTTTCGTTATCGTTTGTTAAAACGATAACGAAAATACCTGAAATTCAGATGAAAATGCATTTGGACGAAAACGAATGCACATGTCTATTCTTTAGTGAACCAGAAAGCCTAAAGTAATCTTAAAGAATGACTGACTAATAATTAAACTATATCCTGGGACACAGTAAAAATTTTATAATTTATTTTAGGGGCACTAATTTAATTAATTAATTTATTTTAGGGGAAAATCCCCATGCTAACAAGGGGATTTGTAGGAACAGGGAGATTGAAGAATGCAGGAAGAGACACATGGAGGATCTATTTTCATTATGAAGTTAACAACTAAGCCTTATATAACTACATTGATGACAAAAATAACTATATTTTTGGCCTAGCTGATAACTACTGTAGATCATTATTTGGGGGTCACTTGCTTGCGCTTTATAGAAAGGCATGTAAAATAAGCTGAGAGATCCACCTACTGGCTGAATCTGGCACAAAATAATTTTCTACAGCATGTGATATGGAGTCAACAGTTCTGTCTGCTGGCTGCAAATGAGTAAAACTTTAACAATTTTGAATTTTTGCTCATATAGTAGTGAATAAGGATCAGCTGCCTTGTTCAGAAGTTTGGTGAAGGACAAACTAAATTGCAGTTCAGGCACGCTGAACCTTTTGTAGCAATAGACAGTGAAGCATTGCTACCACTGCTAAATGTGACAGCTTCTTGCTAAGGTTGATGTTAGGGAACCATCAGCCGCTGGCGTCCTTATAACCATGACAGTGAATGCTTGACCCATTGAGCTGTTAGTTGACAGATGAATGAAAACAAAGATAAAGACAAGGGCCTCTTCCCCATAATCCTGACCGAGGAGTGTAACGAGCCCCTTGCTCGTTCGGTTCCACTCTCCCGATACTCCTCTGCAGCTATTGAATCAGATTGCAGATCGCAACATCTGATTGCTCAGTCATCCAATGCTCTGGGATTAGAACTACAGCTCTGTGCCGTTCTAGTCCAGTTGTGATAGCTCAGAACAAACACCAGGCAGGCTGTATATAAGTTCAAACAGGAATCTCTTTTATTGCAATATACAGGCTCTTTAATACACTAAAAGTGGAGGTGCATACCTCCGACTCATATTACTCTAACAATACAGCTGTAACCTAAATAACATGAGCTAATTAACTAATCCCTTTAGACAGCCTAGATGACTCAGACATGACCTTTAGGCCAGACTGGCCATCTTGTAGTTCAGAAAATACAATCAACATTATCACAATAGCAGAGTTAATCAAACACAAACAACAATTGGGATCTAATGACTCTTAGATCCCATACTAGAGACTTATTTACAATACACATTTTAGCAGACAACAGACAGGTAGCTGGAATTGATGACATTAGCATTTAACAGTAGGAGTCCCAATGGTATGAATCAGTCACTATTCCAATATGGCAAATCCAGGGTCCCCAGAGTCTGTGTGTCCTGGGGGACCAGGACCCGAATCCACAGTAATACCACCTCAAGGGTCCCCAGACATACAGCTCACAAAGAGCACCGTCCCCCCAAATGCCAGGGCCAACGATCGATCGGCAAGAGGCTAGCATTCAGTCCCCTCCAAAAGTCTCTCTCCCGGTTAGGTCTGTCACAAGGTGTTTTGGGGGTCAGCGGGCTGGCAGCTTATCAGAATCTGAAAGCCCAATTTAAAAATAGGATGGACTCTGATACCAACATGCCTTCTTTAAGCACTGCTTCTGTGAAATCTATAATTTCCTGCTCTGTTAACTCTTCCACACCTGCTGAGTCTGTAATTTAATTCCAAGATGTTGTTTCCACATATGCAGAATCTATCATTTCCATTGCAAATGTGTTGCTGCACTTTCAGATAAGCTTTCTATTCCTGCTGAATCATATTTCATATGTTTTGATACACCTTACACATCTCAGACCTTTAGGGCATTTGTGGCACCAGATCTTTTATCTAGCACTACTACTAAATGATATTTTATGAAAGCACACCCCATCCAGCCACCATCAAATGCAACTGAATAATAGTCTTTCTAAGGGTGTAAATCTACTTTTGCTTTGTACCTGGTGCTTGTGCAGAAACACAAGGGCTGCAGAAACACAAGGGCTGATTTGCTCAACTTTTATGGCTTTCAGTGCCAACAGAAGGAGTCCATTCATTACTTGTTAAAGGGTTGATCAAGTACATGTATTTGTATGTGTCAGGGAACATGAGGAATGTGCACAGCACCAGGCAGCAGCCAATGTATATTTATCTTTGGAAAACAGCATAGGTATTAAAACTGACATTACTGTTAACCTGCAAAATAAGCAAAAGGACAAAATAATTTAGAACAGTAATGCCCCGTACACACGAACGGACATTGATCGGACATTCCGACAACAAAATCCATGGATTTTTTCTGACGGATGTTGGCTCAAAGTTGTTTTGCATCGGAATTTCCAATCGCCAAGAACGCGGTAACGTACACCACGTACGATGAGACTAGAAAAGGCCATTTCAGAACCAAGCGCGGCACCCTTTGGGCTCCTTTTGCTAATCTCCTGTTAGTAAAAGTTTGGTGAGAGACGATTCGCATTTTTTAAGACTCGTGGTTTTCAGATCGTTTTCTGCTGTTCAGTTTGTGCTTGTGGGTTTGTATCTGCTCTTCAGTGCATGCAGCAAGTGACGCATGACTCTTGTCATTCTGTTCTTGTTCGTTCGTAACTGTTTTTCAGGTCGCTCTTCACAGGCCTTGCTGTTCTTCAGTGCAATCTGTTACTTTGTTCTAGCCATGTTGCATATACGTACTCCTCGTAAAGTTCCTGCTGTATGGGGGCTTGGTGTTGGGGTCCTGACCTTGACACAAGTCCAGTCCATGAACAGGGTGGGGAGGAGTTCATGGACCAAGAATTGGTTGCTTCAGCGTGACCAGTTCTCTCATATGCCTTTGCTCCGTGAGATCTGTGAGAATAATCCTGATGATTTCAGGAACTTTCTCCGGATGACGGACCCCATATTTCACTGTTTATTGGCTTTGCTGACCCCTTATATTAGCAGGCAGGATACCTGCATGAGGCAAGCCATCACTCCGGAGCAGAGGCTCATCGCCACCCTGCGGTACTTGGCAACGGGGAGAAGCCTGCAGGACTTGAAGTTCTTGACAGGCATCTCTCCCCAGGCTCTGGGGATCATTATCCCAGAGACCTGTTCTGCCATCATACAGGTCCTGCAGAAGGAGTATATGAAGGTAAGATTTTTATCCTTTGATATCACATTTTATTGTATTTAATGTTTGCTAATGTATTGTATTTCTTTCCTCATTCCCTAATTACCATGATTGTAATATGCTGTGAATGTCCCCTTTGTCCTCATGTATGCTGGCTTTTTAGGTAATTATTTTTTTTCTCCTTCATACATATTTGCCTTCACTTACCTCCTCAGCATGGTCTCCTGGCCCTATATTCACCTCATGTAGTCACTTAACAATGTATTTTCTCAGCTCCATAGTAGTGCTTTACCCCAAACACCCCCTGAAATGTTTTAAAATGTGATTTGTGCTTTAAATTCAGGCAGAGTGCCAGAGGCTTTTTTTGGAGGGTCCCCAAATAATTTTTAACCCTCCCTCCCCCCAACTGCTAAGTCAGCTGATACCAATTCTCTATATATCCTCAATTATCTATCTGCTGACTTTGCCAAACCCATACTCACTATACTCACCTCTTTTGTGGTCAGATTTAAGGATGAATTCCCCAAAGCATGTAGTGCAAGGGCCTGCCTGTATACTTTCAAATGGTACTGTTTGAAGTTTCTGTATATTATTATCTTGATAGATAATAGCAGAATGTCCAAATGTGCTCAAATGTGTACAATGTGTATTTATATCTTTGTATTATGACACTTCTTACCTGTCCAGTGGGCTGCCAATAGTGTAACTAAGGAGGGGCTGTTCAAAGTAATACCCATTATTTAGGCATTCATCTCTCAATGAAGTGGAGAGGGTTACCTGTCCAAGAGTCCCCCCCTATAATCTTAGAAATGGCCCATGAGAGGGGGGGGGATCTGATAGGTGTACCTTATCCTTTGGTCTTTAAAAACTCCCTCAAATGAATGTTATCTTGATGTTGGCCAAGAATGTTTGTGTCTAATCTGCTTTCCCTGTTTATGTGCAAAATGACTAAATTATTTTTTTTGTTTGACTCCACAGTTTCCTTCCACGCCACAGGAAGGGCAGACTGTGGCCTCCCACTTTGCCCAGCGGTGGGACTTTCCTAACTGCGGAGGGGCAATTGATGGGAAACACGTCCAAATTGTCCCACCACCCAACTCGGGGTCATACTATTATAATTATAAGGGGCTCAATAGTGTTGTGATGTTGGCAGTGGTGTCGGCTACTTATGAGTTCCTGTATGTGGACGTGGGGAAGAATAGCCGGATGGTGGAGTCATCGCCCAGACGGAGTTCTACAGGCGTCTCCAGAATGGCAGCTTGGACTTGCCACCTCCAGAAGACAATGTGGAAGGACTCCCATTCGTCTTCATTGCATCTTATGCGGCCATTCCCGATGAGGACCCTCACCCCGGATCAGAGGGTTTTTAATTACCGGCTGGCCAGAGCCAGAAGAGTGGTGGAGAACACGTTTGGAATCATGGCCAGCCGGTTCCGCCTATTTCTTACACCCATACACATGGCGGAGTACAAACTGAATCATATCATCCTGGCGTGCTGTGTTCTACACAACTTTTTATGGAAACATTCTGCCAACTATGTTGGCTCAGTTGGGCCTGAGGTTGGAATTCAAAATGAACCAACCCTGACTGCGCTTGAAAGTGGCCATCCTGGCTTGCCCCCCCTGAGTGCCCGTGATGTCCGTCTAAGATACCTTGAATACTTTGTGGGTAGGGGGGCTATCAATATGCCAGACAATGTCTGAAACCTTTTTCAAATAAAAAAATAAATTTAACTACTAAAATCTTTGGTGACATTTACTGCTTGTGTTTCTTTTAGCTGACCCTGACAGAAATGTGGTGAGTTCTGAAAATGGTTGATTGTGTATAACATTACAAAGCATTGTTGGGTGTTATTTACTAAAGGCAAAGACACTTTGCACTACAAGTGCACTTGAAACTGCACTGAAACTGCACTTGTAGTGCAAAGTGGATTTGCTCTTAGGAAATAACACCCATTGTCACAGAAAACACCAATTAGAGCACCACAATTGTAGCGTTGAGACAATAATCCACACATTCTTGATTAACAATCTTTTTAATACCAGCACAATCACATGTGCATTTAGAAAAGGTTTTTTAAAACAAACCAACATGTTTGTTGTATAACAATTTTTGGGGTCGCATTAGAAAAAGTAGAAATGTCCATTTAAGATAAAAAAGGCATGTTTAAAACCAACAAGAAAGACACAAATCTTGAACTTACAAACTTCACCTTTTTTTGTAGAACTTGAAGGCAATATCAGACATGAGTATTTACAAACTGTGTTTGATATTGTGTACAGATGGGGTGAAGTCACCCCAGGAAAAGCCACATTTTGAAGATGCACACAAATTTACGAATGTCAACATGTGCTACCTGCTATCACGGGGGATCAAGGGACGTGTTTGGGGGGTGCAACCCCTTCCTCACAGCTACTTTATTATTGAGGAAGGGGTTGCACCCCCAAAACACGTCCATTGATCTCCCATGATGGCAGATAGCACATGTTGACACACTGTATGCCTCTTCAAAATTTGGCTTTTCTCTAATTTGTCAAAAAATGTTAAAAATTTGTAGCACACAAAAAAACCAAGGGATTTGGAGGGGTTTTAAACTCTCCCTAAAACATCAATGATGTTCTTCATTTTTTGAAGAACATCATTGATGTTTTTCTTGATATTTTCCAAGTCCCTATTACACCCCACGATCTCAGGATCTGTGCACTTTCTGAGGTGAAAGGATCTGGATCCACAACATCACGATCACCTAAAAAGATAGAAACCAAAAAACACCATGTATTATAAATATGCCAGCATCCATCTCTTACCTGAGCCTTTGGTCGCAGACACTCACCTGTTGTGGTGCCAATTTCCACCACGTCTTCCTCCTCCTGCTCTGCTTGTCTTGGGTGGATTTCCCCTTCTTCCAGAGGTGGGGGGTCTGTGGTCTCCTCGGATGAGGGGTGTCCTCCGAGTCTTTTCTCCCCTATGTAAAAAAAAAATTGTATACTTAGCACACAGATATTTGATGGCAGAACTATAAATATGAAACATTGCTTAGAAGTGGGGTACAATTGTCTATTTTGGCAGAGTTCCAAGATGTAGAATTTTTAGTGTCCTTTGTCAAGCTTCAATACTTTACCTGTTTTGTACAAGCTTCACAGATGGAGACACCCCTATAGTATACACTGGAGCACCTGTGTGGACCCCCTAATAAAAAGGGTGTTCTTGTGTCCCACACTAGAGCTCCAGCGTCCAGATGTGTAACCAGCTGCTGAGTGTCCTCTCCTTACACAGAATCTAGTTTGCTTTTCATTCTAGTAACAAACACATCTATACAACCAAATTAGTTTCAGACAAGTAGGCCCTAAAAAATGTGGGCAAATGCATATGGCCAAAACAATGGTGTTTTCTAGGCCGAATGAACAATGTTTTATATGAACGAATAATGTGCCCATGAACATGAAAGTTGCCTTTTGAAACTGGATAACAGTTAAGAAAAGCACATGGAGCAGCACGAACATAATAAACATAAAGAATAGGAACACAGGACAACTACTTACTCTTTTGCAGCACTCTCCGGATCTTTCTGTACTGCTCATGCTCTCTTAATTTGAGGTCCAACCACCATTTCCTGAGCTGATCTTTTGATCATCGTACCCCGAAATTCTGGTGCAGACTCTTGACCACTTTCACCATGATCTTGGCCTTTCGGACATTGGGGTTGGGGTAAGGTCCATACTTCCCGTCATAGTCGGCCTTCTTCAGGATGTTGACCATCTTCAACATCTCCCAAAGGACATATTCGATGCCTTAAATCTTCTCCTTCTGGATCCAGACGTTTCAGGCTCCGGGCTTTCCTCCCCCTCCTCCTCATTGCTGTAATTAGCACGCACCTGCTGTGTCTCCGCCATGTGCTCTTTCCCCACTGCGCCAAATGAAAAGGGGCGGGGAATAGACTAGAAAGAACATCAGGGGCGGGCGGAGTTACACGCATGCGCAGTGTGTATAAAGCGTAACACGCGTGCGTAGTACTACGATCTGTGAGCGGAGGAAGGAGTATCAGAGGCGCCGATCGTGATAACGAAGGTAAGATCTAAACTTGGGCCTATACTGCTTCTAGATTGAGGCCTATATTGGGACAAGATTAGGAGAGTTTTGCCTGACATTATGGTTTGTCTTGTGTTGTGTCTTGCTGAGAAAATAAATGGCTTCAATGACCACAACTTCCTCCCCCTGTTCATAGATAAGTACAGGGAGCTGCCCTGTTTGTGGCAGGTGAAACATCCACATTACAATCATAAACAAAAGAGGCAGACAGCGCTGGAGAAACTGCTGGAGTTGGTGAAGCCGGTGGTCCCCACGGCAACCATCCCCTATTTAAAAGCCAAAATTGGTGGCCTGAGGAGCACGTATCTTAGGGAGCGCAAGAAGGTCACAGATTCCCAGAGATGGCTGCAGCAGATGACGTTTATGTCCCCAGGCTGTGGTACTATGAGAGACTGCGATTTCTGTCAGACCAGACTGGAGTCAGGAAATCCCTCTCCACTCTTCCTTCCACTCTTCTTTCCACCCCAGCTGAGGCTTCTGATGTCCAACCTGGGACTTCCAGCCAGGAAGAAGTGGAGGAGCCCAGATGGAGCCAGGTATAGCATTGTTCTACAGATTTCTGGTCAAGAAATAAATGATGTTTACTAGATGTTATTATTGCTCACTAATTTGCTAATTTAATACAGTTTTTTACATATCAATAGACAGTAGTGGGCAAAAATAATTGGGACAAGAATGAAAAATGCTGGGCTCAGAAGGATAGTCTGTTATATTTGTTAACATTCAATTTGCAACAGTCATGAGGTGAAAATTGTGTGTGATTGATGAAGAAAAAACTAAAAGTATGTCCCTTTTTCATACACAGGAAGACCTCAGCCAGGACGAGGCTCTGGAATGTGGCACACAGGAGGAGGCTCTGGAATGTGGCACACAGGAGGAGGCGGGGGTTAGTGGCAGCCAGGAGGAGGCGGGGCTAAGTGGCAGCCAGGAGAAGCCTGGGACCAGTAGGAGCCTGACCGAATCGCAGGTTCCTCCCCTCCGCCTTCCAAACAAAAGACCCAGGAAGGTCACATGCAGGATTCAGCACTCAGGCTCATTCAGGAGGCGTCTGCATTCCTCAGAGCCTTACCCACTCCTGAAGAGGCCTTTGCCTGCATGGCTGCCACCAAACTGAAGGGCATGCAGGAGGGTCAACGCCTCATGTGTGAGAAACTTCTTTATAAAGTAGACATGTGCATTCGTTTTCGTCCGAATGCATTTTCGTCCGAATTTCAGGTATTTTCATTATCGTTTTAACAAACGATAACGAAAGTGCAGGATCCGAAAAACGAAAGATCTGACATAAACAAATGCTTTATTTTCGTTTTTGTTGCTACAACAGTTCGATATAGATAGGAGATTCGACATGATGATGACAATAACAATCTGTGTCCATCAAACCTGTGGTTGAATGTGCCTAACCTTAGCTCTATTAGTCCAAGATTATTCTACATAGAGAGAAAAGATTCAACGTAGAGAGAAAAGATTCGATGTAGGGGAGAAAAGATTTGACGTAGGGGAGAAAAGATAAATAAAAATAATGATGATGAATGTTATTGGCTGATTGTAACCAAAGAGGAGGAGCAGTAAAATAGCTAGAACTAAGTACACACGTACTTTGGCATATGGTGTCTGTTGAAAGTTCTAAGAAGATTCGATGGAGCAGGTAAACTATACGGCGTCGTACAGTTTAGCTGCTCCGTCAAATCTTCTTTGAACATTCGACAGACACCATAAGCCTTCAATGACAGATTCGACCTTAACCGTTTCAATACCGGGCATTTTCACCCCCTTCCTTCCCAGAACAATTTTTAGCTTTCAGCGCTGTCGCACTTTAAACGACAATTGCGCAGTCGTGCGACATTGTACCTAAACAAAATTGACGTCCTTTTTTCCCCCACAAATAGAGCTTTCTTTTGGTGGTATTTGATCACCTCTGCGTTTTTTATTTTTTGCGCTATAAACAAAAGAAGAGCGTCAATTTTGAAAAAAACACAATATTTTTTACTTTTTGCAATAATAAATATCCCAATTTAAAAAAAAAAAAAAAAATTTTTTCCTCAGTTTCACCCGATACGTATTCTTCTACATATTTTTGGTAAAAAAAATTGCAATAAGCGTATATTGATTGGTTTGCGCAAAAGTTATAGCGTCTATAAAATACGGGATAGATTTATGGCATTTTTTAAAAAAAATTATTATTTTTTTTTTTTTACTAGTAATAGCGGCGATCGCAATTTTTTTTCATGGCTGCGACATTATGGTGGACACATCGGACACTTTTGACACATTTTTGGGACCATTCACATTTATACAGCGATCAATGCTATAAAATGCATTGATTACTGTGTAAATGTGACAGGCAGTGAAGGGGTTAACCACTAGGGGGCGGGGAGGGGTTAAATGTGTTTCCTAGGGAATGCTTCTAACTGTAGGGGGAGGGGACGCACAAGGGGAGGAGACCGATCAGTGTTCCTCCGTTCTTGGAACACAGATCGCTCTCCTCTGAGCTGACAAAGCGTGGATCTCTGTGTTTACACACAGAGATCCACGGTCCGGCCCGGTTAATGGGCAATCGCGGGCATCGCGGCCGCCGGGCACACGCACCGGGTCCTGAGCAATGCGGCGGGCACGCGCACGCGCCCCCTAGGCGGCCAGGAACCCGAGGCCGTCATATGACGTCCACCCAGGATGGGAGATCCCATCTGTGGACGTCATTTGTCTATGGCCGGGTAGGGAAGCGGTTAATTTGGATTTTCGGACGAAGGCAATTTTTAACGAAAAATGAAATAAATAAAAACTAATTTCATGAGTAACTAAATAAATTTATTTTTCGGACGAAAACAAAATTCCGAAACAAAATATTTCAGTGTGCACATGTCTATTATAAAGTCCTAACTAAGGGGGTGAGTGACGAAATCACACCCAATACTGACGTGATTGAGTTGGACCATCCTCCTCCTCCTCCTGCCACAACTACACCACCACAGCCACAGCGTGGAAAGAAGCGTGGAAGGAAGACCAGAGAGTGATGGCCCTGGGTTCAGTCTGGTGTGACAAAAGATGCAGTCTCTTGTATGACCACAGCCTGAGGACACAAATGTCATCTGCTGCTTTCAGGATCTCTGGGACTTCTGGACCAGACTGCACTCCCTTATATATGGACTCCTCAGGCCACCAATTTTGCTGGAAAAGAATTGATGTGTGCCCTGGGGGCCAAAGGCTTCACCAATTTCTGCAGTTTCTCCAGCATTGCCTCCCTCTTTGTTTGGTTCTGAGCCCTTAATAAAGGAATTTTTGTTTCAATTATACTCGCCTATGTGTGTTTTTCTTCAAAAAGGACAGTTTGTGAGGATTCAGGTACATTTCAAAAATACAATGTGAAATTAACAAGGGACACCAACACCAAGCAATCTTCTTGAGATTAAATAATACAAGATAATAATGGTGTTGTGGTAACTTGACACACAAAACACACACAAAAATATTATGGAGTAAAACCCCCAAAAAATTAAAAAATACATCAGCCTGGAAAAAAATACAAGCACAAAAAAAAAAATAACCAGCCTTGAAAAAAAATACGAAACAAAAATAAAACAACAAAAAAGAAATTTGGTCAGATGTGACAAATCAAAATATATTGTGGGAATCACGATAAATAATAAAGAAAGAAGTTTGTGAGAAGTCTGTGTGAATATGAGCAGCAAAACTACTTCATTCTTCTCACATTATAAAGAAAAAGAGAGTGCGCTGTATTAAACAATTTAAAACATTGCAGCGTTACGAAAGGGTTGTATCCATTCCGAACGCTAATTTTACCAGACCGAGCTGTTCCGTCTCAGAATTTCTTCTGAGCATGCGTGGCACTTTGTGCATCGGAATTGTCCACACATGGTCGGAATTGACGCGATCGGATTTTGTTGTTGGAAAATTTTATAGCCTGCTCTCAAACTTTGTGTGTCGGAAAATCCGATGGAAAATGTCCGATGGAGACCACACACGGTCGGAATTTCCGACAACACACTCCGATCGCACATTTTCCATCGCAAATACGACCGTGTTTACGGGGCATTAGATTGTAAAAAGTTTGCTAATTGATAGCATTTTGTAGATTACCAAACTGCCTTGCTTACAGAGGAAAGGATAAAGCTGCTCATAATTTACTTAACCCTGATTGAAAGCACAGTCTAATTTTGAATTAGCATTGCTTCTAAGCAACAATAATATTAACCTCCATAAGCATTCGGAACAGATTGGGGCCCTGAATAGTAAAAGAAAAGGGCATCACCCCAACAATAGAGGGACAGGTGATTTTGTAACATTATTAAGCAAAACTTTAGTCAACCACTTGAGCTTCATTTTGGGCAAGATGGTGAAACAACAAATAATCCGAGATGTTAAAGCTAAACAATGCAGCATAATTTTGTGATTGTCAAGGAGAGAATGGTGCAGGACAGGCTTTTCTTTTTAGTCAGTGTTAGTAGAACAACTGGAAAAAGCCTATTTAGGATTCTGAAAGAGCGGTTCTTCTTAAAATCCCTTAATATTACTGACTGCTCATCTGATAATGCTGCAAATATAGTTAGGAGCCATAATAGAGTACAGGCCCACATCAAATCAAAGTCATACTGTTCTGAGTACACATGCTGCTATGCTCCTGTTCTTAAAGTGGTTCTCCAGCCGCCCCCTCCCATTTCTTGTAAACCCCTGATAACCTTGTGGAGGCTACTGAATGTTTCAGATACTCACATGCCCAGCAATCCAGTGGTGTCTTGCAGAATTCTATCAGAATTCTGCCCCTGATCAGTCCTACACCTCCATCTTTCATGTGACCTCATCCTAAGTCCTGCTGACTATTCTGGGTTTAGTCGACAGGTCTCAGGATGATGCTCTGCTAAGCCCTTCCTCCTTTCTCTATGAAGCATTAACCTATGTGAATGATGAGCATTAGAGGGCAGGACAAAACTCTTTTAAGAAAAAAAAAAGGAAGAATCATCCATATATAAGCAACTGTTTGTAGATACTGCCAGGCTTCTTCTACCCTGTCGTAATGTTTGGTTGGCTAATTTCCATAGCATGGATGAGGATGACTGGGAGAATATTTGGGACTCCTCTTTCACTAGACTGGTGTTTGTAAGAGACCACCTCATCCAATATAAATTCTTGCACATAATGTATTTAACTACTCATAGATTGGCTAAAAATATTTCCTTCTCTGTCACCTAGTTGTTGGCGATTAGGGATGAGCTTCAAGTTCGAGTCGAACTCATGTTCGACTCGAACATTGGCTGTTCGCAAGTTCGCCGAACAGCGAACAATTTGGGGTGTTCGCGGCAAATTCGAATGCCGCGGAACACCCTTTAAAAGTCTATGGGAGAAATCAAAAGTGCTAATTTTAAAGGCTAATATGCAAGTTATTGTCATAAAAAGTGTTTGGGGACCTGGGTCCTGCCCCAGGGGACATGGATCAATGCAAAAAAAAGTTTTAAAAACGGCCGTTTTTTCAGGAGCAGTGATTTTAATAATGCTTAAAGTCAATCAATAAAAGTGTAATATCCCTTTAAATTTCGTACCTGGGGGGTGTCTATAGTATGCCTGTAAAGGGGCGCATGTTTCCTGTGTTTAGAACAATCTGACAGCAAAATGACATTTCGAAGGAAAAAACTCATTTAAAACTACCCGCGGCTATTGCATTGCCGACAATACACATAGAAGTTCATTGATAAAAACGGCATGGGAATTCCCCAAAGGGGAACCCCAAACCAAAATTAAAAAAAAAAAAATGACGTGGGAGTCCCCCTAAATTCCATACCAGGCCCTTCAGGTCTGATATGGATATTAAGGGGAACCCCGGCCAAAATTTAAAAAAAAAAATGACGTGGGGTTCCCCCTAAATTCCATACCAGACCCTTCAGGTCTGGTATGGATTTTAAGGGGAACCCCGCGCCAAAAAAAAAACAAAAAACGGCGTGGGGTCCCCCCAAAAATCCATACCAGACCCTTATCCGAGCACGCAACCTGGCAGGCCGCAGGAAAAGAGGGGGGGACGAGAGTGCGGCCCCCCCTCCCTCCTGAACCGTACCAGGCCACATGCCCTCAACATTGGGAGGGTGCTTTGGGGTAGCCCCCCAAAACACCTTGTCCCCATGTTGATGAGGACAAGGGCCTCATCCCCACAACCCTGGCCGGTGGTTGTGGGGGTCTGCGGGCGGGGGGCTTATCGGAATCTGGAAGCCCCCTTTAACAAGGTGACCCCCAGATCCTGGCCCCCCCCCTGTGTGAAATGGTAAGGGGGTACTTATACCCCTACCATTTCACGAAAAAAGTGTCAAAAATGTTAAAAATGACAAGACAGTTTTTGACAATTCCTTTATTTAAATGCTTCTTCTTTCTTCTATCTTCCTTCATCTTCTGGTTCTTCTGGCTCTTCTGGTTCTTCCTCCGGCGTTCTCGTCCAGCATCTCCTCCGCGGCGTCTTCTATCTTCTTCTCCTCGGGCCGCTCCGCACCCATGGCATGGGGGGGAGGCTCCCGCTCTTCTCTTCTTCTTTTCTTCTCTTCTTCTCTTCTTCATTTTCTTCTCCGGGCCGCTCCGCAATCCATGCTGGCATGGAGGGAGGCTCCCGCTGTGTGATGGCGCTCCTCGTCTGACAGTTCTTAAATAACGGGGGGCGGGGCCACCCGGTGACCCCGCCCCCCTCTGACGCACGGGACATGACGGGACTTCCCTGTGGCATTCCCCGTGACGTCACAGGGAAGTCCCGTCAAGTCACCGTGCGTCAGAGTGGGGCGGGGTCACCGGGTGGCCCCGCCCCCTCCGTTATTTAAGAACTGTCAAACGAGGAGCGCCGTCACACAGCGGGAGCCTCCCTCCATGCCAGCATGGATTGCGGAGCGGCCCGGAGAAGAAAATGAAGAAGAGAAGAAGAGAAGAAAAGAAGAAGAGAAGAGCGGGAGCCTCCCCCCCATGCCATGGGTGCGGAGCGGCCCGAGGAGAAGAAGATAGAAGACGCCGTGGAGGAGATGCTGGACGAGAACGCCGGAGGAAGAACCAGAAGAGCCAGAAGAACCAGAAGAACCAGAAGATGAAGGAAGATAGAAGAAAGAAGAAGCATTTAAATAAAGGAATTGTCAAAAACTGTTTCTTGTCATTTTTAACATTTTTGACACTTTTTTCGTGAAATGGTAGGGGTACTTATGTACCCCCTTACCATTTCACACAGGGGGGGGCCGGGATCTGGGGGTCACCTTGTTAAAGGGGGCTTCCAGATTCCGATAAGCCCCCCGCCCGCAGACCCCCACAACCACCGGCCAGGGTTGTGGGGATGAGGCCCTTGTCCTCATCAACATGGGGACAAGGTGTTTTGGGGGGCTACCCCAAAGCACCCTCCCAATGTTGAGGGCATGTGGCCTGGTACGGTTCAGGAGGGAGGGGGGCCGCACTCTCGTCCCCCCCTCTTTTCCTGCGGCCTGCCAGGTTGCGTGCTCGGATAAGGGTCTGGTATGGATTTTTGGGGGGACCCCACGCCGTTTTTTTTTTTTTAAATTTTGGCCGGGGTTCCCCTTAATATCCATACCAGACCTGAAGGGCCTGGTATGGAATTTAGGAGGACTCCCACGTCATTTTTTTTTTTTAAATTTTGGTTTGGGGTTCCCCTTTGGGGAATTCCCATGCCGTTTTTATCAATGAACTTCTATGTGTATTGTCGGCAATGCAATAGCCGCAGGTAGTTTTAAATAAGTTTTTTCCTTCAAAATGTCATTTTGCTGTCAGACTGTTCTAAACACAGGAAACATGCGCCCCTTTACAGGCATACTATAGACACCCCCCAGGTACGAAATTTAAAGGGATATTACACTTTTATTGTTTGACTTTAAGCATTATTAAAATCACTGCTCCTGAAAAAACGGCCGTTTTTAAAACTTTTTTTTGCATTGATCCATGTCCCCTGGGGCAGGACCCAGGTCCCCAAACACTTTTTATGACAATAACTTGCATATAAGCCTTTAAAATTAGCACTTTTGTTTATTCATGTTCGTGTCCCATAGACTTAAACGGTGTTCGCGTGTTTGAACGAACTTTTTTCCTGTTCGCATGTTCTGGTGCGAACCGAACAGGGGGGTGTTCGGCTCATCCCTATTGGCGATGTAAATCCTCCCATGCAGATTGCATCCATGTATCTTGAGATTCTACAGAAATACAATTCTAGCTCAGTGTAGTACAATATTTAAATTCTGTCACAACATTAAATATAATCCATACTGTGGAGATTTGCTTGCTGGGATTGGTTGACCCCTTAGCCCCTACAAAGGTGATCCATACTCTCCCAACCTTGTTGTTCTATTATGCCTGAAAATAGCATTATTCTTTCTTGTAAAAAATCTAATGCTCTAACCATCACGAACTGGAAGGATCTAATAAACAAAGCCCTACCACTTTGTAAGGCTACATATGCCAGTAGAGAGGTACCAGGAAAATTTGATAAAGTTCTGTTAGGCTGGGTGAATGCTGCATCTACTGCATCAGAGTGAAAGCTGTCTCTCTTTGAATATGCAGTTCAATTTTTTATCAATACCATAAAACTGCATTTAGTGTTTCAGGTTTAAAATTTGATTGGGAATAGGTATCAGCCAGTATTACATGTGGGATTTATCTGTGAATAGTTAATTGCATATCTGGATGCCATAATCAATTGCATATAATTCTATTATGAAAAGAAAGTAATTCTTTATGTGGAAATGTGGTTGGCTTTTCTCCTGAGATAGTTTTCTACTGTTAGTCAGGGCCATGCTGGCCACTTGGGCTGTTTTATGACTCTTTTATGGTTTTTCTTACCTTTAATTTTTCTTTTTTGTTCTTTTTGTGTCATGTCTGTACTAAGTTTAAAACTTCAACAAAAAGAATAAAAAAAAATAAAAATAAAAAGTAAACAAACAAAAAAGTGCACTTTACATGGGGAAGAGGGGAGGAGGAGTGGAGTGGAGGGAACTTCACAATAAGGATGAAGTTCAGCTTTAATTTGGTGATTACTGAAAAGTATCACTCATGTGAAAATATTCTTTGGACTGTTTTATTCTTAGGGTACTACAAATGCTCTTCTGAATAGGGCTGCCCTCAGGGATAGCCATGAAAAGCCATACTAGATGGTGGAGAAAGCCAAGAGCACTGCATACTAGCTTTAAGCAATCAAGGGAATTCTATAACGTTCAATTCTACAGCTTGGAACACATTGCCGAGTCCCCTAGATTTGTCAAAGCTATGAGTGAAATCAAAGATTTACTTCATGCCTGGACGTAATATGAAACCTTTCTTATCTAATTCTAGTTTATGCAAATATGTATTATTGCTAGTTCAGTTTCAGATTAACACTTGGATTAGATAGTTGTAGCAAACATCAAACACCAAATTTGAATGCATGGGGATTCATTTCTAAACCTAACTGCAGTGGTGGAATTATTTATCACAAAGGTAAGCAGTACCCCTCTGGACCATTCTGCTAATACTGTAATTGAAAGCCATATACCTTAGAAAATACTCACCAAGAAAAAAGAATGCCTGAATATTTTCATAAAATGAACCTTTCTAACCTCCTTAAATGGTTTAAATATTATGCTTTTCTATGTAGTCCCCTGATCAGGCAACAACCAGCCTGGAAGAATACTTCTCAAAAAATGTAAATCAACGGGCCCTTTCATGGTAGGCAAAGAAAGCATGCTGCAGGGATAGGTGGTCATGGTTAAAGGCGGGCACTGTCTTAGCAATCATGGTTATTATAATATACCTTTCTACATACATATATTTAAAAGGGGGATTGAAAGGAATGATTTGTAAGCAATTAAGTACATTATGACCTGAACAATATGACTGTGAAAGTTATAATATGGCCAGCAGCTGACTGACTAAGGGTCCTGCTCTAAAATGAAATCTGAATGGGGTAGTATCTCAGTTCAGCACCACCACCCCAACATATTATTTGTACTGGACCAGGGGACAAATGTCCTCTGGTGTCCCAGCCCAGTCCCCTTAAATGTAATTATTCTTTTTACCTATTATTATTAAGCACCACTCATCACTAAACCTTATTAGTGGCTAGATCCCTTTAACAGCTAACAGAAAATTGAGTGAATAAAAATAAACATAAAGCATAATGAAATCAATGAATGTTATAGTGTCTGGAGAGGGAAAATACTTTAAATCATTCATTAGGTAAGTATAGCTAGGCGCTGAGGCATAGCAGTAGATATACAAAGGTTCTACCTTTATTTAAAATGTGTGGGTGAACAAAGCTAGAAAATTCTATGGTGTAGTACCAAATATAGTAGTTTATTGACCAAAATCCCTTAATAGGTTTTATTTTATAACAGAAGATTTGGTAATTGCATGTGTACAATACATCTAAAGAAAGCATCTCCAAATTCCTAGTAAATAATTCATAAAAATGAAGTAAACGTGATTTATTTATTAGAACCCCGGGCTTAAAACAATTGGGGAGATTCATAACTGTCTACTTAAGGAATAAGTGCTGCACTTTTATAAATATTTTACCAGTTACTCTGAGATTTTGTTTAAATTGTTGGGACTTTCTGTAGCATAACAATTAATTGTTCTCCCTTGCAGAGAACAAACCAAATTGACATAAGGTTTAGAAAAAGATATAATGGTAGTAAACTTTATATCTAGTTTTATTTTGTGTATAATAATTGTGTTTTTATTTTGCATGTATCCTTATATATTTTCCGCTTTCAAGAATAGAAATATGAAGCTGCTATTGCTGACTTGTGTTTAACCACTTCAATACTGAGCACTTTTACCCCCTTCCTGCCCAGGCCAATTTTAATTTTTCTGAGCTGACACATATTGAATGACAATTGCGCAGTCCTGCAACGCTATAATGAAATTTTTATCATTTTTTTCACACAAATAGAGCTTTATTTTGGTGGTATTTAATCACTGCTGGGTTTTTATTTTTTGCTAAAATAATGAAAAAAGACTGTACATTAAAAAAAAAAAAAAAGTTTTTCTTTGTTTCTGTAAATAAGTATTTTTTCTCCTACACTGATGTGCGCTGATGAGGCTGCACTGATAGGCTGCACTGATGGGCACTGATGAGGCGGCACTGATGGACACTGATGAGATGACACTGAAGGGCACTGATGAGGAGGCACTAAAATGCAGCACTGATGGGCACTGATAGGTGGCACTGGTAGGTTGCACTGACGGGCACTGATGGGCACTGATAGGAAGCATTTATGGGAAATAATAGGCAGCATGGATAGGCGGCAATGATGGGCACTGATGGGCGGCACTGAAGGGCAGAAATGACCTGCATCACTGATGGGCACAGTTTGGCATTACTGATGGGCACTGACTGGCATCACTGCTGGGCACTGTTGGGAATTCACTGATAATCAGGGCACTGATGATCTGTGCCTGATTCTCCTACAAGATTCCCCTGTTAGGAAATGCTGCTGATTGTCTCTCCTGTCCTCACACTCTGTCAGTGTGAGGCGAGGAGAGCAGATAACAGGCATTTCCTTATTTACATGTTTGGATACAGCTGATCACATGGGTAAAGAGCCTCGTCATCGGCTGTTTACCGAGATTGGGGTTGTGCCATGTCCCAGGGACACTGCACGCCCATGATTGCCGTGATGTGCACCGTGCAGGTGTGTGGGCGCAGGGAGACTGGGGCGACGTCATATATGACATTGTTCCAGAACAAAAGAGCACTCTGCCCCACATCATTTGTCTAGACATCAGGCAGGAGGTGGTTAAAGGCTAAGTTCACCTTTTTTTCTAAATTCCAGCTCACCTATGTACCAATATAACATTAATGTACCTCTGTTGCAGGAAAAAACTTACTTTGATTTTTAGAACAGAGCCTTACCTTAGCCTCTGCTGTATTTCTTATAAAGCTTACTCACTTCCTGATATTTAGATTTGGGACATCAAAACCAGTAAGACACAGGAAGGAGTTTACCAGGTGACTTTACATTACACACACCCTGCACCCATCAACTATGTTTGCAAGGGCATCCCGATCATCCCTCCACACATGCATTTGCCTGGCTTGTCAATGTAGCCTGCCACTGCTGCCATGTTTGCACGGCACCCCTAGCCCCCAGATGGGCCAGGGCCGCATGCTAAACTCTCTGGGGCGGCAAGGGCCTGCCTGATTGGATACAAAGTGAATGGATAGATAGGTAAGTCCTCCTATTCCATAGTTTTGGGAAATCTAAAATAAATTGTAAAGAGAAGCAATCAGTTTGTATAGTATATGGCCGCCTTTATACTGTACATGTACATAGGTGGGAGTGAACGCAGACACTCAGCCGTCAGGTCTCATTACCATCTTTGTACTTGTTTTTTTGAGGGGGCATTGGAGCTTTTCTGCTCATTGCACACAGGGCAGCTAATTCACTTGAATGAACTGCCTTGCACAAGACAAATGCTCCAAAAAAGCTCCAGAACTCTTTTTTAAGTGAAGCGTGGTACGTTTCTTTACCTCGCTTTTGCAGCATGTTTGCAACAAAATTTATGGCAAACATGTGCCTGATACCCATGCTTGGGGGTGCCATAATCATTTAATGGTAACCGTGTACATTTGCAGCTCATTTCCGAAACACGTGGCAAAGCGCACTGTCAGGGAACCAACAGCAGGAGAAGGACTCTACGACCCAGCTTCTCTACCAGCACTTATGTCAGGAAAAGGACTTTAAGACCCAGTATCTCTACTAGCACTTATGGCAGGAGAAGGACTTTAGGGCCCAACATCTCTTCCAGCAGGTCACATAGGCCTATATAGGAAGTCTGTTAGAGGCTTCAGTTGCTGGTTGATCTTCGGCTCCTCCAGTGTGTTATCTCTGTGATATGCCTGTTCCCGTGTCTTCTGTTTGCTTCCTGTGTTTGACCTTGGCTATCCCCCAACCACGCCTGCTCTGATACCCACCTGGCTTCTGACCTCAGCAATTCACCTGATCACGTCTTCTCTGATACCCACCTGGCTTCTGACATCAGCTATCCACCTGATCACGTCTGCTCTGATACCCACCTGGCTTCTGACCTAGGCCTCCTTCTGACCACGCTCCAGTCTCAGCATTATCCAAATCTACACCAGCACACCAGCTGTACTCCGGAACCTCATGCATACAGTCCAGAAGGTGACCCGTGCTACTCTGGGCCTGACCTCTCCTGTCTCCACCTTCAGGGGGGTCTGGAATTTAGCCGTATGCTGAAAGCCCTCTCTCTCCATTGGCCTCTGGCACCAGGTATGTGATATGTACATTATTTGTTCAGAAACAGGCAGATGTGAATAGAGCCTCATTATTCTTGTGTAAACACACCAATTTCTCTTTCAGGCCCCATTCACACCTAATGTAGTGGGACTGTACATTTCTTTTTGGCTTGTTTTTCCCGTGACATGCATAGTGCAGCCCAATTATTTCAATGGGCTGCCCTACATGCAACAAAGTAGCTCATGGGATGCTTTGCCTTGTTTCGCTCAGCACTTTTTTAATGTGCATTTTGTTGCATTTGACAATCGTTTTTCCACATGGCAAAATGTGCGTTTGCATCTGCGTTTGGTAAATAGCAAAAGTAACCAGCACTAAAACGTGGCCATGTGTGAGTGAGAAGGGATCACAGTCAATAGCGTGGGGTCTGAACCCAGTGCAGCTGGACAACAGCCATAGCTGGAAGATATGGATAAAGCAATATACAACAAAATGATCCAGCGCTCAATGGGTTAATAGAAAAGGCAGTCTCACAACAGTGAGACAGTGGAACATAAATATGAACAGTTTACTCAATGATATACATGAAGTCCAATCCTGTTATCAAAGCAAAAGGAGTGGGGAGTGTTAACAAAGTAAATGGCTTACGGTGTCACTGGAGGTCCTCAGAGCAACGACGGGCTGATGACATCTGGGTGTAGGGACAACCCTTGCAGCAGGGGAGGTGCCAATGTCCCTGCTATGCTTCAGCAGAATGGGACACCTGCTCACTTGCGTGTGGAGGACAGCTGGACATGCTGGAGGAGGAGGCAGAGGCAAAGGTCGGCAGGAAGGTGAAGAGCTGGACTTCATTCTTCACATGTCAGAAACACCAGATGAGCTGGAGTGCTGACAGGAGGTGGGAAGGCCCCGCGATCCTGCGGATGGATTCCCGCTGCTCTCTCCTTCATGTACCCAAACACGTTAGTTGCTGCTCACTGCTGGGTGGAAGTGTCCTAAGGGGATGCAACATCTGGACGGATGAAAAACAGAGCTGGGTTGGCTGGCGTGAATGATGACCAGCTTTGCCGAAGGCTGTGGGGACTGGAACTGCTTGAGGACCAGAGTGACTCGCAAGCTTCTTGGTTGCCGTGACAATGCGTTTCGCACGCATGTGCTTTTTCAGAGTCACGGGGATGGGCAACCAGGAAGTTTTAAATAGTGTGTAAGGGTGGGGAATAAACAGAGCAGTGGGGCAGGACAATTTAATAACAGATGTTAACCCCTCATTGCTCAGAAGATAAACATTGAAAATATCCATAATTATACAAAATCAAATAATCATTAGTGTTTTATATGCACATGATGCGTGTAATGAATAACACAATAATAAGTAAAAAAAAATGAGTAATAGTGACAATTAGAATTTAATAAAAAATAAAAAATTGTTCAGTCCCAACTGTCAACACGTATGTTTAAAAATATATATGTATATAAAAAATATGCACATATACATCCACAATTTGCACATATGGAGTGCACCAACGATCAAATGTAAAATATATTTATGGCAATTTAAAAGAAAAAAAAAAAAAAAATATATATATATATATATATATATATATATATATATATATATATATATATATATATATACATATATACATATATATACATATACACATGCACACATACACATGTGTACATATATACACCCATGCATATATATATAAAAAAATTATGAAAATACTGATGAAAATGGATTATAATAAATTCCTATAAAAAAAATAAAACAAATATAAAAAGTGAAACAACAACATGAAAGAATGAAAATTGTGCAATGTATATTACATTCTATATTGTGTCCACACATTGCACTGGATACTGAGCATTAAAAATAATAAACAATAATAAATTCCCAAATATATATATTAACAACAATAAATAGATACTGCGGCCACTAAGATCAAAAAAAGGGAAGGAGAGGGGGGAGGGGCGGAGGAAGAGAGGGAGGAGGCGGGAAAAAAGAAAAGAAATAAAAGGGGGGGAGAAAAAGAGAAAAAAAAGAAGAGGAGAGAAAATGGGGGAGGGGTAAGGGAAAGAGGGGGGGAAAGGGGGGGGTGTGTGTGAAATGAAAGGAGGAGGGGGAAGGGTGGGGGGATGGGGAAGAAAGGGGGTGGGGAAAGAGGGAAACACGCTATGAAAGGAACAATTTTTAAACATATGTGTTGACAATTGGGACTGATCAATTTTTGATTTTTTCTTAAATTCTAATTGTCACTATTACTAATTTTTAATTTATTATTGTGTTATTCGTTACACGCATCATGTGCATATATGACACTAATGATTATTTGATTTTGTTTAATTATGGATATTTTCAATGTTTATATTCTGAGCAACGAGGGGTTAACATCTGTTACTAAATTGCCCTGCCCGACTGCTTTGTTTATTCCCCGCCCTTACACACTATTTAAAACTTCCTGGTTGCCCATCCTCATGACTTTGAAAAAGCACATGTGCGCGAAACGCATCGTCACAGCACCCGAGAGGCTTGCGGGTCACTCTGGTCCTTGAGCAGTTCCATTCACCACAGCCTTCAGCAACGCTGACCGTCATCCATGCTAGCCAACCCAGCTCTGTTTTTCATCCGTCCGGATGTTGCATCCCCTCAGGACACTTCCACCCAGCAGTGAGAAGCAACTAACGTGTTTGGTTACATCAGGAGAGAGCAGAGGTAATCCATCCGCAGGATCGCGACACCTTCCCACCTCCTGTCAGCACTGCAGCTGGTCTGGCGTTTCTGACATGTGAAGAATGGAGTCCAGCTCTCCACCTTCCTGCTGACCGTTGCCTCCGCCTCCTCCTTCAGCATGTCCAGCTGTCCTCCTCACATCGGTGAGCCGGTCTCCCATTCAGCTGAAGAGTAGCAGGGACATTGGCGCCTCCCCTTCTGAGAGGGTTTTCCCTACACCCGGATGCCATCAGCCCCTTGTTGCTCTGAGGACCTCCAGTGACACCGTAAACCATTTACTTTTTAACACTCCCTACTCATTTTGTTGTAGATTGCTTCTGTGTTTGGGGTGTCATTAACATTTAATGGCAATGAAAGCATGACTAGTTAATTTTATGTGTATAAAAGTGACCATACCCTATACAATCTTATTGTACATCTCCTTTAGATCTACCATCAACTATGTAGTGCAAGGCCGTGCCTGATTGGATACAGAGTAATTGGATAGATGGTGTCTCCTCCTATTATATAGCTTTGGTAAATCTTAAGGAGACTGTACAAAAAGATTGTACAAAATGTCATTGTTCATTTTCATTGGGTGCATCTTACATAGGTGTAAGTATTATGGCATGGAAACTAATTTCAAGCCAGTATTTTTGTTTCAAGTTGGTGTACTATATGCATAAATATAACTAATACGATTTACATAGGACCTACATTACATAAGTAATGTTTGTTTTCACAATCATTTGTGATACACAGCTCTACCCTTTCTTATCCGTTCTGTATTATCTGGCTTTAGTACTGCACTAATCTGCAGCACTCAGTGGACTATGTACTTTAAATGGTAAATTTTCTCTTTTAACATAAATGTGACAGGCAATTACTAGCATATTAATACATTAAAAGTCAACATAAAATCCGAACAAAACATGATAAATTAGAAAAGCAATAATGTCTTACCGGTTTTTTCTTTTTTTTACATCTCGGTTTTTTGCAACTTGAATAGTAATTAAGAGCTGCATACTCCATCAATGCCGCAAATACGAATAAGAAACAGACAGTCACAAATAGGTCCATGGCGGTGACATATGAAACTCGTGGTAAAGACTTTCTTGCTATGGTGCTCAGAGTTGTCATTGTCAGTACTGTAGTGATACCTGGGTGAGAAAACATATGCCTTCAGTTTTTGTTATTTTAAACCAGATCTATCAAACCTGTGACCTCTTGATTCTACAATTAAAAATGTTATGGTAATAATTCAAAACTCAAGAGCAGAGGGGGAACATATTATACTCTCAATGTTGAGAGAAAACATGCAACAAGTGCAGCAGGGGCCACCCCCTTGGACTTTTAAGGAAGAAATAAGAGTAGTGGAGTAAGTAAGGGCAACAGAGTGCCACTTTTATTGAGTACACAATAAGTAGTACATTTTATAAACATGAAAAATGACATTAAAATATACAAGGTATACCAACGAACCAGTTAATACATAGATATATATCAAACACAAAGCTAATAATCCAGGCAATGCCAGAGTCAAGCTGAGGTCAGTCCGTGAAGACTTGTAGCATACATTCCAACATGTTTCGGAAATTATATATTTTTTTCTTCATCCATCAGGGGAGGTTTACATTTGGGTGACTTTATCTTTATCTGCAATGTAGATACAGTTACATAGTATTTCTATTGTAGTGCATAAAAGGTAAGTAGTTTTGCATAGTGAACTAAATGTTTTTTTTCAGGCTTAAAGGTACTTACATACAGGGTTCATTGAAGGACATAGGGGAATGGTAAAAACAATTGTGAAAATTGCACGTTGGCTGAGAGAGACCGTATGGACAACATGGGTGGACAGGCATGCAACCCCGGGCCAGCCACTGATTCACATCCACAGGAGACACTCTGATGGCTACACCAGAAGAGAGGTTATACTGTCTAAAGGACCATAAAGGGTGAAAAGAAATCAACCAGGGTTTTAGGATTAGTACACAGACATAACCAGTGTGCATGTGGCAGCAAAGCAGAGGCATATATTGCCCAAAATTACCTGTATTTGAATAGTACATTACTGTGACATAACGTCCCACACTCCGCTTCCGTCAGTATACCGCGTCCTAAGTCCTGGAACACAAGTCCAATGGATCTGGCTATAGAAACCCCCAAGAACCAGACAACACCAGTCTTGGAGTACATCAGGAATAATCTTTTATTTGAGATCTCACACAAATATATACAGCAGGATGACTAAAACCTAACCTAATTAACATGAGCTAATTATCTAATCCTTTATGCAGCCTAGGTGACTAAGAGATATGACCTTTTTGTGGTCACTGAGCTTCACACAGCAGCAGAGTTAATTTACACAAACAACAATGGGTGAAAAGACTCTTAGGCCCACACTAGACTTATTTACAATAAACACATTATAGCAGACAACAGACAGGTAGCTGGAATTGATGACATTAGCATCTAACAGTAGGAGTCCCAACGGTATGAATCAGTCACTATTCTAATATGGCATATAAAGGGTTCCCAGAGTCTGTGTGTCTTGGGGGGACATGGACCTGAATCCAAAGTAACACCAACCCCAGGGTCCCCAGGCATACAGCTCACAGTGAGCACCATTCCCCCAAATGCCAGGGCCCATAATCGGTGGGTAAGAGGCTTGCATTCAGTCCCCTCCAAAAGCCTCTGTGCTGGCTAGGTCTGTCACAATTACCTTTCAGTATAATGGTGGAAGCACAGACATCAGAGTGGCCATGCTCAGACCGAGACATGCCAGCTGTGTGCAAGCGCTATTATATAGGGAAGCACCTGATGAGGGAGCCAATCCTTACATGGGGTGGTGCTGGTTGTCCGGCGTCATTTGCTGTATGAGAAACAGCTGAGGCCGGGCTCAGAGTGTCTCCCTGATGTGGAGGCATGTGGCGTAGCCCTGCCCCCCTCGGGGCGTGATGACGTCACACGCCGGCGCATCACCGACAAAAAAGGAAGTCTCCATCCATATCATAGACACACCGCAGGGACAGGTAGGAGCTCCCCCCACACATATGGCCTGTATGGAGACAGGAAATTCCCTGTCATCCACCAGCTATGTGCAGGTGGAGCCTACCCACCGGGTGGTGTGAAAAAACAAGGCAGCCCAGAGACCACACCATGTGCCATCCAGGGAACCAAACAGAAAATGACAGCCAACGTGTTTACAATGAAAAAACATCATAATCACAAAAAACAAAACAAAAGGCAAAAAATAATAAATAAATGAATTAATGGAAATGAGGAAAATAAGAATAAGATTGGAAAAGGAGGGATAAGGAGACATAACGGTTGAATTGTGAAATGGGCACAATTAGCAAAAATGAATCATCCATATTGTATACATGCGAATATGAGGACAATAATGCGATCACAGAATTGTATTGTGAGAGATACATCACCGTATAGACAAACCATAGTGTCACTAATCGTATCAGAGGGGGGCATTTAATATAGCTGATGGATCTATGAAGCTATGGTATAAATGATATAGCATGGAGCAGGAAAGTTAAGATGTAATTAAAGCCAGGATGTTGAAAAGGGAGCTATACGGGGAGGGCAGGAGGTGGAGCCTAGCGGAGCAGACATGCATTGTTAGAGCTCCACACCGCTGAGGAGAGAAGAGAAGGACAAAGCGGAGCCTGCAGGCTCAAAAGGTATCCATTTGAACCTTTTTGCCCCAGGGAACAAACTGTGAAAGTTTGGGCAGGAAATATGGTACTGGGAGGAAACCGTGGCAGAAATAAAAATCACCTCACAAAGAGCTCACAGGCACTCACTGCAGCTGAAGCAGCTCCAGTCACCTCACAAGATACAGCATCAGGGCACTCTCACAGACAGAAAATGTCACAGCAAGACTCTCCATTTGAGTCAGATACAGAACAAATCCTCTCACAAACTTCTCCACAAGCCTCCTCAGTATCCCCAGTAATATTATTACAATTTGAAAAGATGCTTCATAAGGCTTTAAAACAAACCTCAGACCAAATAACAAAAAGCCTAACCAAAGAAATAAGAGAGCTGGGAAACCGCACTGCAGCCTTAGAAATAAAAATGGATGAAATTGAAATTACAACCCAAGAAAATATAACAGAATTGGAACAATTAAAAGAAGAGAATTTAATACTTCAAACTAAGCTCGAAGATTACGAAAATAGAGCCAGACGTTCAAACTTACGCATAAGGGGAATACCTGAAACTGTGACAAACCTGCAATCTACTATTACTGCTCTATTACAAGAACTAAAGCCAGATATCCCTATTGAACGTTTAGAACTGGACAGAGTACACAGAGCCCTCACAGCCAAAAAGAAAGATGGACCCCCACGTGATATAATCACAAAATTTCATTATTACAGAACGAAAGAACAAATACTAATTGCTGCAAGAGAAAAAAAGGAACTTAATTTTCAAGGACACAATTATCAAATTTTTGCTGACCTAACCCAACTTACTATTACTAAAAGACGATACATGAAACCCCAACTAATGGAACTGCAACGCCACAACATTATGTATCAATGGGGCTTCCCCTTTTCAGTCAGATTTAACTACCAAGGTACAATTTACAGAAGCAGATCAGCAGATGAACTACAACAAACCATTTTAAAATTAAATCTGACAGAACCCACAAGCAGCAACACTCCCACATGCAGAAGAATGGCATCATCTTCACCTTCAGGCAGCACCCAGAAAATTTCAGAACAAAATGGGAATCATCATTCTCACAAAAGAGGCCGTTATGCCACATCATCCATGGACCAAGAAGATTCAATGGGCTGACATCCTAATTCCTGATATCTCTTCATTTATTATACTAAGAGATGGTTCTCTATAAAAAAACAAATTTTTAACTGAATGTAACTGCATTCTGATAGTCACACACTGTGTGGGATCATGTTACATTCCAGTTATATTTCTTATTACTTCTGATTCATATAGCCTTAGAATATATAAGTGAAATAAGGAAATTCTTGTTCAGTTATATATTATCAGGTAATAACAATAGATTTATTACTTTTTAGGACAAATATGTTCAATAACCCAGAAGTAATGGAAGCTTTTTCTTTCTTTTCTTAAAACAAATATATTATTACCTAACTAGTTCCTAGAATTATGTTTTTGTTTATTCTAATCTGAAGCAATACAACCTCAATTTTATGAGTTAACATATCTAAACAGTTACGTATGAATAAAATATGTAATTGTTTACTCTAAAAGGGTTAAAATCCCAAAATAATTCAAACTATCTTCATCAATACCAAAGTTATTAACAGTACCTTTATAACTGAATTATTTACCCTAGGGCAAGACTAACCATATACAACCACCCTGGAATAAATCATTTCAACAAAAACTATATTCTGCACTCCAATTAATGAAACATCATTTTGATGTCTTTTGACATAGCACTTCTCTCCTGTAAGCGGAAGATCCGTGTACCCCCATTAGCCCTCCTCATTCTCCCAACCATATTATGTGGGAGTGTGACGAAGGCACTTATTCCCCTGAGAGAGATATTTATTCTCTTTCACGGGTAAATTGTGATTACTTGCAAAAAATAATTTATACAATGTATCATCTAATCTCATATGTTTTTTGTTTACTCTTTACTCCAGAATTCACTGGTTTCTTTTCTATCTATTCATCTCTTCAGTCCACACAGGTTGATCTGCGCAGTCAGCTCTGCATAACAAAAAGTAAGTCAAAACTATTTGATCTATTGCCATGGCACCACTGAATATACTTTCCCTGAATGTTCAGGGAATAAATGTCCCTCAAAAAAGGACCAAAGCCTTCCGTACTTTCCATAACAAGAAGGCTCACATAGTATGCCTCCAAGAAACACACTTCACCAAAGATTCTACTCCAAAATATATATTTCTCCTTTTTATCAACAAATTTACACGGCTTCTGCCTGTACCAAGCAAAGGGGAACTCTAATTGCATTTCACCGATCCACACCATTCACCTTATCATCAGAAATTAAAGACTCAGAAGGTAGATACCTGATACTCTTGGGTTATATAATGGATACAGCAATCACGGTGATTTCCTGCTACGCTCCTAACAAACAACCTACACCATTCCTCTCACATATATTACAAGTGATTAATACACACAAAATAGGAACAGTGATAATGTGTGGGGATTCGAACCAGGTCCTCCTCCCATTTCTAGATAAATCACCTTTTACACCATCCAAAATAACCTCTAGATTACCTTTTTCTCAACTTCTTTCCAAATACAATCTGGTAGATTCATGGAGAGAAAGTAACCCAATGAAAAAGAAATTCACTTATTTCTCGCACCCTCATCAAACCTTCACCAGAATAGATCATATTTTTCTAACAATAGGAATGATACCAGAAATTATTGCATCAGATATAATTCCGATTCCGTGGTCTGACCATAATGCAGTATACACTACTATAGCCTCAGCCATACCAAAAGCGCATGACCCAACGTGGTACTTACCGGACATAATGCTCAAACACCCACTACATCAGATGGCCATTGAACAAGCTTTAAAGGAATACATATCAATTAATAATACAACAGACATCTCCCCAATAACACTGTGGGAAGCTCATAAGCCTGTCTTGCGTGGTACAATACAAAGACAAATGGCACTATTTAAACGGGAACGCAAAAATCTAGCAAAAAAACTAGAACTCAATTTTAATGCAGCCTACATATCATTTCAAGATAATCCATCTCAGAGTACAAAATCTCATCTGGAAAAATCTAGATTGGAATACGATCTATTTCTCACTGAGTCAGTTGATAAATCCCTCAAACGCTCCAAACACAATTTCTACATGAATACAAACAAACCAGGTACATATTTGGCTCGGGCATTAAATTCAACTAACAAATCTTTCAAACCAATACGTTTGAAATTATCAAAAAATGTTTACACTTGTAATCCAGTTAAAATAGTCCATAAATTTCACTCACATCTCGCAACTTTATACAAGACAAACAATGAATTTAATCCTACAGAGGCTGAATCCTTCTTCTCAAAAATAACCTTACCTGAGTTATCTCAGAATCAAAAAATCAGTTTGGATAAGCCTATAACAATAGATGAAGTTGCTAACGCCATAAAAGACCTAAAACTTAACAAAAGACCAGGCCCAGATGGCTACTCGGCTTTATACTATAAAACATTCTCAGAAATACTCCCTCCCATTCTCACTGAAACTTTTAACAAACTTCTAGATGGACATTCTTTTCGGCAAGAAACACTAATGGCAATTGTTTGTATGATCCCAAAACCCCTTTCTGATGATACTTCCTGTGTGAATTATCGGCCTATCTCTCTGTTAAACCTCGATATTAAATTATTAGCAAAAATAATAGCAAAACGCCTCAATAGCATTATAGGAAAATTAATACATAGAGATCAAGTAGGCTTCATGCCAAATAGACAGGCAGGCGATAATATACGCAAGGCAGTGTTATTGGCACATATTGCTAAAAAACGGAAAATCCCTTTATGTTTTCTATCTCTCGATATTAAGAGGGCATTTGACACAGTATCCTGGCAATATATGCAATATTCATTACAAAAATGGGGTTTTGGACCCCACTTTTTAACATGGATCAAAGCATTATATAATAAACCCAAAGCCTATATAAAATATGCTGGATACAAATCTGAAGCCTTTAATATCGAAAGAGGTACCCGGCAGGGTTGCCCATTATCTCTCTTATTATTTGCCCTTATACTCGAACCCATGGCCCAATACATCAGAACAAACCAAACTATAACTGGCATTGAAGTAGGAGCTATTACACACAAATTATGTATATTTGCAGACGATATATTACTTTTTCTATCATCACCACAGGTCTCTGGTCCTAACTTAATACCAGCTCTTGATGGGTTTGCAGCCCTATCCGGCCTTTTGATTAATCCTAAGAAATGCCTAGTGCTTAATATTTCACTCACAAACATGGAATTGATCCCGGCTAGGGCTGCACTCCCATTCACATGGGCAGAAAAATCAATCCCATATCTTGGAATTCATTTAACAGCATCTCATTCTGACTTATTCTCAACCAATTATCCTCCTGTATTAAGACAGATTACAAATCTAATAAAACAATGGTCGCAACTTCCTTTATCCTGGATAGGGAAGATTAATGCAATCAAAATGACTATTCTACCCAAATTGCTTTATCTATTCAGAGTCCTCCCTATTCCAATTCCTTCCTATTTTTTGAGAATAGTACAAAAAAGAGCAACTTCGTTTATATGGGGCTCTTCTAAACCACGTATACCTATACACACACTACATCTTCCCAAAAATAAAGGAGGCCTGGGATACCCTAATTTTACTAACTACTACAGAGCAGCACATTTGGCCAGTCTGTCCAAATACCATGCAAAACAGGAAATCCCATTATGGGTATTTATAGAGGCTTCAGAAAATGACCCTCTATTAATATCAAATTAATTATGGCTTGATCCTAAAGACCGCTTTAAAATTCATAATCCCATAACTAAACACTTCTTATCTCTCTGGGATAAACTAAAAACCAAATATCAGTTACAATCTCCACACAATCCTCTCCTTTCTTTTATCAGAAATCCGGCCTTTTATCCGGCATGGATCTACCCAAATTCTTTTAAAGCTTGGACAACATCAGGCATTCAGACACTAAATGACTTCATAGCATCTAAATCATTCCTTTCATTCCCATCGCTTAGAGAAAAATATGATCTACCAAACTCTGAGATATTTAGATATCTCCAAATCAAAAATTTCTATACACCATTCCTAAAGGGGGATACACCATTATCCCAATTATCCATTTTTGAATCAATCTGTACAAAAGATCCATTTGCTAAAGGTACAATTTCATCACTTTATAATCAATTATATGGAGTAGCAAATCTTAATAGACCCTCTTACGTTCAGTGGTGGGAGGAGGACCTGGGACGAACTTTAGAAGACACGGACTGGTCTAACATATGGCTCACATCTAAGTCATCTTCACCCAACATCTTAGCACTGGAGACAAATTATAAAGTCCTAACTCGCTGGTACCTTGTACCCGCTAGAGTGGCAAAATATTCACCTAATACCTCAGCTCTTTGTTTTCGAGGATGCCCAGAAATAGGCACATATTTACACATATGGTGGACGTGCCCAGTAATCCAAACCTTCTGGAAGGAAGTCTTCGTGATTGCATCTAAAATATTTAAAAAAATAATACAACCAGATCCATATATAACTTTACTTAATCTAAAACCGGAATGGTTAACACTCTCTCAATTCAAACTTATGATCCAACTAATAACGGCTGCAAAACAAACAGTGGCCAAGGCATGGAAATCTCCTACATTGGTACTATCAGAAACAATTCACAGAATGAATAATACAATGTCCCATGCTAAGATGGTAGCCATCGATCAAAATCAAATTCCAAAATTTGAAAAACTTTGGCATCCTTGGATAAAACAACAGTTCCTGTCAAACTGCAATGACTCTGTCCTGTTGCCATGGTAACAGATTAAATGACTTACAGAGACACCCATTCTAAGGCTTCAAAGAGAACTAAAAAGAATAATAAACTGACGAGCGGGACAACCTTGTGGACCATACCTCTACCTTTCAACCCTTTTTCTTCTTTCTCTTTTCTTTTCTCCACCTTACGATTAAAGCTCATTATCAGAATTTATTTGACCTATATACACTCTACTTGTAAACAATATGTATAGTAGGTATAAATCATTTAAATACCTACAAAAGTAACTAAGGAAATGATATATATCTTTAATTTAGGTTTACGTGAACCCAATGTTTAATATTTGAAATTTCATGATATTTACCTATATAAACCCTACTGTAAAACAATGAGCTTACTTTATAGATCCTTGTAAACTTACTTTATGTATCTTTATAACATTGTATACTCAATAAACTTCTTTTGACAAGGAAAAGGGAGCTATACATTTAATTCACAACCCCCTGAAATGAAGCCCGGAAGGAAAGATTTAAAGTTGAAAGCCTCATGTAGGCCAGGTGGTGAGGTGGCCTGTAAATTAAATATCCATCTCAACTCACATTGGAGAAGACGCTTATTAAAGTTGCCACCTCTGTAGTTAAAATGTATACGGTCAAGTGCCAGTGTATATACCTTAGGAATAGATTCTGGGTGAACTAATGCCATATGGTGGCCAGTGGGGACATCGGGGTCTTGTTTGCGTATGGTGGATAGATGTTAGTACAGTATATTTGTTTCCAAAATTCATTCATGTTTTTCCCGACATAGTAGCACCCACATTCAAGTGAGTAGGTACACTATGCCAGGAGTCCAGCAATCTACATAATGTTTCGGATGAAAATTGCGTCCATTGGATTGGTCAATATGTTTGCGCTTGTCCATGTATTGGCGGTAGCCACATCCACCACACACAAAGGTTCCCAAGGTTTTGCATATGTCACCCTTAATTGATTTGTGTTCGCTAGCTACCAGTTTATTACCCACAGAGGGGGCCCTCCTATAGGCGACAGCTGGCAGGGTGGAGTCAAATGGAGCAAGTAATGAGTCCATCGTTAGTAGATGCCAGTACTTGTTCAAAATATGCCTAACTTGTTTGTGCTGTGTCGAATCATGGTTTTTCTATAGGCTTTCCTGAGACAGGTACTTGAGTATCCGCTTTCTAGAAGTCTATTTCTCAGAGTGTCAGCTTTATTTTTGAAGCTGGCATCATCTGAGCAGTTCCGGCGAGCTCTCAAATATTGACTGTAAGGGATTGATGCAAGTAACAGTTTCAATCCCTTGCAGTCAATATTTGAGAGCTCGCCGGAAGCCAGCTTCAAAAATGAGGCTGACACTCTGAGAAATAGACTTCCAGAAAAGGGGATACTCAAGTACCTGTCTCAAAAAAGCCTATAGAAAAACAATTAATCTATCTCGCCGAGATTTATTGAATGCACACAAACAACCTTCAAATGACGATACAACTAGAATTATTACAACTTATTCAACACAGCACAAACAAGTTAGGCGTATTTTGAACAAGTACTGGCATCTACTAATGATGGACTCATTACTTGCTCCATTTGTCTCCACACTGCCAGCCGTCGATTATGGGAGGCCCTACTTCAATAAGCGTCTTCTCCAATGTGAGTTGCGATGGATATTTAATTTACAGGTCACCTCACCTCCTGGCCTAAATGAGGCATTCAGCTTTAAATCTTTCCTTCCAGGCTTTGTTAACAGAGAGTTGTGAATTAAACTTATAGCTCCCTTTTCAGTGTCCCGGTTTTAATTACATCTTAACTTTCCTGCTCCATGCTATATAATTTACTGTATACCATGGCTTCATAGACCCATCAGCTATATTAAATGCCCCCTCTGATACTATAGGGACACTATGATTAGTGACACTATGGTTTCTCTATATTGTGATTAGGGATGAGCTTCGAGTTCGAGTCGAACTCATGTTCGACTCGAACATTGGCTGTTCGCAAGTTCGCCGAACAGCGAACAATTTGGGGTGTTCGCGGCAAATTCGAATGCCGCGGAACACCCTTTAAAAGTCTATGGGAGAAATCAAAAGTGCTAATTTTAAAGGCTAATATGCAAGTTATTGTCATAAAAAGTGTTTGGGGACCTGGGTCCTGCCCCAGGGGACATGGATCAATGCAAAAAAAAGTTTTAAAAACGGCCGTTTTTTCAGGAGCAGTGATTTTAATAATGCTTAAAGTCAATCAATAAAAGTGTAATATCCCTTTAAATTTCGTACCTGGGGGGTGTCTATAGTATGCCTGTAAAGGGGCGCATGTTTCCTGTGTTTAGAACAATCTGACAGCAAAATGACATTTCGAAGGAAAAAACTCATTTAAAACTACCCGCGGCTATTGCATTGCCGACAATACACATAGAAGTTCATTGATAAAAACGGCATGGGAATTCCCCAAAGGGGAACCCCAAACCAAAATTAAAAAAAAAAAAATGACGTGGGAGTCCCCCTAAATTCCATACCAGGCCCTTCAGGTCTGATATGGATATTAAGGGGAACCCCGGCCAAAATTTAAAAAAAAAAAATGACGTGGGGTTCCCCCTAAATTCCATACCAGACCCTTCAGGTCTGGTATGGATTTTAAGGGGAACCCCGCGCCAAAAAAAAAAAAAAAACAGCGTGGGGTCCCCCCAAAAATCCATACCAGACCCTTATCCGAGCACGCAACCTGGCAGGCCGCAGGAAAAGAGGGGGGGACGAGAGTGCGGCCCCCCTCCCTCCTGAACCGTACCAGGCCACATGCCCTCAACATTGGGAGGGTGCTTTGGGGTAGCCCCCCAAAACACCTTGTCCCCATGTTGATGAGGACAAGGGCCTCATCCCCACAACCCTGGCCGGTGGTTGTGGGGGTCTGCGGGCGGAGGGCTTATCGGAATCTGGAAGCCCCCTTTAACAAGGTGACCCCCAGATCCCGGCCCCCCCCCTGTGTGAAATGGTAAGGGGGTACTTATACCCCTACCATTTCACGAAAAAAGTGTCAAAAATGTTAAAAATGACAAGAGACAGTTTTTGACAATTCCTTTATTTAAATGCTTCTTCTTTCTTCTATCTTCCTTCATCTTCTGGTTCTTCTGGCTCTTCTGGTTCTTCCTCCGGCGTTCTCGTCCAGCATCTCCTCCGCGGCGTCTTCTATCTTCTTCTCCTCGGGCCGCTCCGCACCCATGGCATGGGGGGAGGCTCCCGCTCTTCTCTTCTTCTCTTCTTCATTTTCTTCTCCGGGCCGCTCCGCAATCCATGCTGGCATGGAGGGAGGCTCCCGCTGTGTGACGGCGCTCCTCGTCTGACAGTTCTTAAATAACGGGGGGCGGGGCCACCCGGTGACCCCGCCCCCCTCTGACGCACGGAACATGACGGGACTTCCCTGTGGCATTCCCCGTGACGTCACAGGGAAGTCCCGTCAAGTCACCGTGCGTCAGAGTGGGCGGGGTCACCGGGTGGCCCCGCCCCCTCCGTTATTTAAGAACTGTCAAACGAGGAGCGCCGTCACACAGCGGGAGCCTCCCTCCATGCCAGCATGGATTGCGGAGCGGCCCGGAGAAGAAAATGAAGAAGAGAAGAAGAGAAGAAAAGAAGAAGAGAAGAGCGGGAGCCTCCCCCCCATGCCATGGGTGCGGAGCGGCCCGAGGAGAAGAAGATAGAAGACGCCGCGGAGGAGATGCTGGACGAGAACGCCGGAGGAAGAACCAGAAGAGCTAGAAGAACCAGAAGAACCAGAAGATGAAGGAAGATAGAAGAAAGAAGAAGCATTTAAATAAAGGAATTGTCCAAAACTGTTTCTTGTCATTTTTAACATTTTTGACACTTTTTTCGTGAAATGGTAGGGGTACTTATGTACCCCTTACCATTTCACACAGGGGGGGGGCCGGGATCTGGGGGTCACCTTGTTAAAGGGGGCTTCCAGATTCCGATAAGCCCCCCGCCCGCAGACCCCCACAACCACCGGCCAGGGTTGTGGGGATGAGGCCCTTGTCCTCATCAACATGGGGACAAGGTGTTTTGGGGGGCTACCCCAAAGCACCCTCCCAATGTTGAGGGCATGTGGCCTGGTACGGTTCAGGAGGGAGGGGGCCGCACTCTCGTCCCCCCCTCTTTTCCTGCGGCCTGCCAGGTTGCGTGCTCGGATAAGGGTCTGGTATGGATTTTTGGGGGGACCCCGCGCCGTTTTTTTTTTTTTTTTTGGCGCGGGGTTCCCCTTAAAATCCATACCAGACCTGAAGGGTCTGGTATGGAATTTAGGGGGAACCCCACGTCATTTTTTTAAAAAAATTTTGGCCGGGGTTCCCCTTAATATCCATACCAGACCTGAAGGGCCTGGTATGGAATTTAGGAGGACTCCCACGTCATTTTTTTTTTTTAAATTTTGGTTTGGGGTTCCCCTTTGGGGAATTCCCATGCCGTTTTTATCAATGAACTTCTATGTGTATTGTCGGCAATGCAATAGCCGCGGGTAGTTTTAAATAAGTTTTTTCCTTCAAAATGTCATTTTGCTGTCAGACTGTTCTAAACACAGGAAACATGCGCCCCTTTACAGGCATACTATAGACACCCCCCAGGTACGAAATTTAAAGGGATATTACACTTTTATTGTTTGACTTTAAGCATTATTAAAATCACTGCTCCTGAAAAAACGGCCGTTTTTAAAACTTTTTTTTGCATTGATCCATGTCCCCTGGGGCAGGACCCGGGTCCCCAAACACTTTTTATGACAATAACTTGCATATAAGCCTTTAAAATTAGCACTTTTGTTTATTCATGTTCGTGTCCCATAGACTTTAACGGTGTTCGCGTGTTCGAACGAACTTTTTTCCTGTTCGCATGTTCTGGTGCGAACCGAACAGGGGGGTGTTCGGCTCATCCCTAATTGTGATGTATCTCTCACAATACAATTCTGTGATCACATTATTGTCCTCATAATTGCATGTATACAATATGGATGATTCATTTTTGCTAATTGTGTCCATTTCACAATTTAACCGCTATGTCTCTTTATCCCTCCTTTTCCAGTCTTATCCTTATTTTCATCATTTCCATTCATTCATTTATTTATTATTTTTTGCCTTTTGTTTTGTTTTTGTGATTATGATGTTTTTTCATTGTAAACACGTTGGCTGTCATTTTCTGTTTGGTCCACTGGATGGCACATGGTGTGATCTCTGGGCTGCCTTGTTTTTTCACACCACCCGGTGGGTAGGCTCCACCTGCACATGGCTGGTGGATGACAGGGAATTTCCTGTCTCCATACAGGCCATATGTGCGGGGAGGGGATCCTACCTGTCCCTGCTGTGTCTATGACATGGACGGAGACTTCCTTTCCGCCGGTGACACGCCGGCGCATGATGTCATCATGCCCCAAGGGGCAGGGCTACGCCATGTGCCTCCTTGTCAGGGAGACACTCTGAGTCTGGCCTCAGCTGTTTCTCATACAGCAAATGATGCCGGACAACCAGCACCAACCCATGTAAAGATTGGCTTACTCATCAGGTGATTGTCTATATAATAGCGCTTATACACAGCTGGCATGTCTCGGTCTGAGCACGGACGCTCTGATGTCTTTGCTTCCACCATTATACTGAAAGGTAATGTATTATTCAAATACAGGTAATTTTGGGCAATATATGCCTCTGCTTTGCTGCCACATGCACACTGGCTGTGTCTGTGTACTAATCCCAAAACCCTAATTGATTTCTTTTTGCGTTTATGCTCCTTTAGACAGTATAACCTCTCTTCTGGTGTAGCCATCTGAGTGTCTCCTGTGGATGTGAATCAGTGGCTGGCCCGGGGTTGCATGCCTGTCCACCCATGTTGTCCATGCGGTCTCTCTCAGGCAACATGAAATTTTCACAATTGTTTTTACCATTTCCCTATGTCCTTCAATGAACCCTGTATGTAAGTACCTTTAAACCTAAAAAAAAAAATTAGTTCACTATGTAAAACTACTTGCCTTTGATGCACTACAGTATAAATACTATGTAACTGTATCTACGTTGCAGATAAAGATTAAGTCACCCAAATGTAAACCAAAAATATATACCAATACATTTCCGAAACATGTCGTAATGTAAGCTAAAAATCTTCATGGACTGACCTCAGCTTGACTTTATTACATATTGTGTACTCAATAAAAGTGGCACTCTGTTGCCTTTTACTTACTCCACTACTCCTATGTCTGCCTTAAAAGTCCAAGGGGGCGGCCCCTGCTGCACTTGTTGCATGTTTTCTCTCTTCATGTTTTAAGGATGTTGGCAGTCCCATACATTCAATTCTCATAAATAATTTTTCTATACTCTCAATGTTAAAGAATTTTGGTGAGCTTCAATAACATAGCATAGCATCCTTACCGTGGTAAGTAACAAAACATAACATAACATGTTAGTAAATGGATTCTATTTTGCACAGGTATGTAGTATTCTATCATATACTATTACCTAAGCATCAATGAAAGTATGTACACAGGTCTATGCTTCTTGCCCCATAGACCAGCTGTCTTGTGCAGTTGTACCCTTTTAATCATAACCAACTGGATAGCCCTAGTGTGGTACTAAAATCAGAAGTAGTTTCCACACAAGCCACATGGAGTCTGAGAGCAGAGATGCACAGTATACCTGGGATAAAAGACTTTGGCTCCATGCGTACTAGCATTTCCGCTCCTAGAAGCTACAGTATATAGTGCTATCCTATGTGTCCATGCACACTACATTAAGCTATTAGCATTTTTTTTAGCAATTTTTCAGCAGAAAAAAATGCTGAATGTTGCTAAACACTCCTAAATGCTCCTATCTGCTTCTAAATGTTACCAAAATGCTACTTACACTTTTTTTTTTGCTTTTTTTTTTCATGTACTGCAAAAACGCTAATAAAATGCTAATGCTCCTAAATGTTCCTAAAAGCTTCTAAATGCTTTTAAAAGCTACTAAAATGCTACTAGAAGCTGGCACAAAAAATATATTATCAGCATTGTTCATCCAGCTTTTTTTCCTAGCATTTTTGGAGTTTATGAAAAACCCTAGTGTGCATGGAGCCTTTAAGTGTAGGGGAAATTGTAACCTGACCTTGCTAGCAGTTTGGCTGTAAGTGTACAAATAGAGCAAGTGCAGGTGAACAATACTTCATATATTCAAACCTGTCCACTGCATTGTGATGTGATACTACATAAATGTTTGTGTGGTGAAGCATTCCATCTTATCTAAACGGGAAGCACATGCACCACAAGGCAGGTTAGAATGCACTTGTGGAGTCATTTTCACTGCAGTGCACCACAGTGAATGGATGATTCACATCTTTGTTTTTGGTGCATTTAAACACACATGCATTTTTGTGTGCTGGATGGGTACGTTGGAAAAAATTAATGACACCACACCGGGTACATTAGAAAAAAATTAATAACACCACACCATCTTCCATGCTTTACTGCTACTGGCCACAGCACATGGGTCTGAATCTGACTTAACTGTGCAGGCAAAGTAATAACAAGGATTTAGAGTTTCAAACTTGATCCTTTTCTTAAACCAAGAAAAGTGTTACTGACACTTTACAACATGATATAGGGGGGCTGTGTGCCCTAACTGCAAGCTCTGCTGCCCTTGATCTTTGCCAGTGTTGGCTCTGAAGACTTCTGGCCCACTACTTCTTAGAAATACAGAAACATAGAAGAGCGATGGCAGAAAAAAGACCAAGTGTCCATTAAGTCTGCCCTTTGTTTTTTGCTATATAATCAAGGATGGAAGATTGACAGTGTGTGTATGGCCTGGTCTGGCCAATCCACTAGATGAAAAAACAAACCTAGTGCTCATAGGCACAGCATAACGCCTCAGGATTTTTAGGACAGACCAGGTGAGTATTTAAAAAGTATTGTTTATTGAAAACATTTAATAATCTATACAGTAGAAATATATAAAATCAATTGCAGTACAAAAATACAGGCATGAAGGTAAGTGCCCTATGGTATAAAGGGTTATTGCACATAGCTATAGGAGATGACGCCTGACATGTTTCAGACCCCAGGTCCTTCTTCATAGGCTGAATGTCATCTAAAACATACATATATCTATACAGTAAACATATTTAAACATTAGTATAGTAGTACATTTTGAACATTGATCAACATAGTGCATGGAATTGAACATCCATGCAAGTACAAGACATAAGCATGGAAGGCTAATACTCACTTGCATGAGCTGATCACCAATGAACCATGAGGGGGACCTGGCAACGATGGAATTGACCTGCAATGAAGTTGTTACACAGTGGGACAGATGGCAAGCTCTGAGATAACAAGGCACCAAACGACAAAGGGCAGGAACTGGATATGCCCAGTGTGACTGAGAGAACTCCCAATGGTAGGAGTAACCACTACTGTCAGTATAAGGTCGGCCAAAAAGTCCAAGATCTTGAACTAATGGCTTCCTGTCTGGAAGACAAAGAAATGTAAAATAGTGGATATATACTAATAAAGTTAAAAAAGCTAAGTGCTACGATGAAGGGATCAAATCAACCTACCATGTGAGAAAGTTATCACAAGTCTGTTGATCCTGTCAGCCAGACACCAGCGGTGTGATTGCTGGTGCTGGCAGGAAGTTTAAATAACCTGTATAGCTAACTGGGACAGCTGAGAAGGAGCTTAAAAGCGACCCCACTCAGCTGTGATCAGTAAGGCAGAGTATTGCGCCATGTTGGCCGCAATCATCTGCCTACAAAATTCCCTTCACAAGTCTGTTAGTTTGAATAGCCTGTGTGGCTAATTGTAGCAATGGAGAAGGAGCATGAAAGCAACCCTGCTCAGCTATGGCCGATGAGGCAGACTATTGTGCCATGTTGGCTGCAATCATCTGCCGCAAAGTTACCTGATGGGATGGTGCACGGCGCCAGCCCTGCCCCCAGCGCACGTATAGCCCATCCCACTGCGCTCCAGGTTGGGACACAAATAGGAAGGAGCAAAGCCAAAGGCAGAACTCCCATTGGGCATTGAGACACCGTGTCCCATGCTGGTGAGGCATGGAATCGAAAGTCTCACGTGCGTTGAGCAGGAAGACATAGCAGCCAGTTCTGCCCCGTGTGGTGAATAAAAGAACTATGAAATAATATAATATATGGATGTATCAATTAGGTATGTAAGAACCGAGGAGAGACATTGTGCCACCTAGTGGTCAAAGGTGATCCGCTCACACATGAGAACTATACAGGAAATTGTATCGCCAATCAGTTTCTGAATGAATCAAAAAACAAACAGAATAATTGTCAAATACAGTAAATAGAACAAGACAAAATCACTGAAGACAAAAGAGGTTAAGAAATAGGGAGAAATTACATACATAGTAAACGTACCCTGTGTAATTCTGTACACAACCGTGTTTTACCATAATGAGAGAGCATGGATAAATACACCCATGGGATATGGGTTGTAAATTAAAGGTCCAGTTCACAAACCCCTGACTGGAATCCTTCCAGGAATGCCTCGTTGAGGCCAGGTGGTGAGGTGACATTGAGGTGGAAAATCCACCTCAATTCACTCTGTAATGCCCTGTACACACGGTCGGACATTGATTGGACATTCCGACAATAAAATCCATGGATTTTTTCCAACGGATGTTGGCTCAAACTTGTCTTTCATACACATGGTCACACAAAGTTGTCGGAAAATCCGATCATTCTGAACGCGGTGACATAAAACACGTACGTCAGGACTATAAATGGGGCAGTAGCCAATAGCTTTTGTCTCTTAATTTAATTAATTTCTGAGCATGCGTGGCACCTTGTGCGTCGAATTTGTGTACACATGATCAGAATTTCCGACAACGAATTTTGTTGTCAGAAAATTTTATAGCAAGCTCTCAAACTTTGTGTGTCAGAAATTCTGATGGAAAATGTGTGATGGAGCCCACACACAGTCGGAATTTCTGACAACAAGGTCCTATCACACATTTTCCAGTGGAAAATCCGACTGTGTGTACAGGGCATAAGAGTGCTTTGTTAGAAAAACCAATGGGGAGGTGGGGATCTTTTTTATTGATACTAACAATATAGCAATACATTTTTTGCCAAAAGGTTAGTTTGGTTTTGCCAATATAATAACACCCACATTCACATTGCATCAAATAGACTATGCCCAATGTGGGACAATTCATAAAGTGTCTAGATCTGAATTGTTCGCCATTCGGCAGCACAACCATTTTGGTAGTGTCCATATATTGGCAATAATTGCAATTGCCACATCTAAAAGTGCCAGTCAGTCTTTTTCGGTCACGCCTGTTGGCTAGAAATTTGCTGTGCACGAGTTTATCTCGTAAAGAAGATGCTCGTCGGTATGTGATAAGAGGCTGTGTAGATACATATGGTGCAAGTGTGGTATCCATGCTTAATAAATGCCAATATTTCTGTAATATATTGCTAATTTGTCAGTGTTGTTGAGAATATCTGGTAATAATATGTGTAGCAGAGGATTCTCCAATTGTTTTTTTTTTTAAAAGGAGATCCCTTCTACACTTGTTCCTGGCCCTCTTATATGCTTTTTTGAGGATGCCATTCAAGTATCCTCTGGACCGTAATCTCTGGCGAAGTATGCCAGCTTCTTTGTCAAAAAGAGCGTCACTGGAACAATTTCGCCTGGCCCTAATATATTGGCCAAAAGGGATGGAAGCCACTAGGGCTTCTGGGTGGAAACTGGATGCCTCCAGAATGGTGTTGCCTGCCGTGGACTTTCTAAATAATTCACTCTGGAAAGAACCATCAGCAGTTTTGGTGATGGTCAAGTCCAGGAAGGAAATAGTAGACTTGTCATAGATCATTGTAAATTGAAGATTAAATGTGTTGTTGGAATTGATGTAGTCCAAGAATTCCAACAAAGATGCTGTCCCATATCATGATGACATCATCTATGTAGCGATACCAGGCTTTGATATGCCTGGTATAGCTACATGCAAGAGTATCCGTAAACAATAGTCTTTCCCACTCCCCCAGGTACAGATTGGCATATGCCGGTGTGCAACAGGTGCCCATGGCGACGCCCTGTACCTGGAGGTAGTGGGAATTGTCAAATGAAAAAAGTTATGCTTCAAAATGAACTCCAATGCTGCCACAATGAACTCGACAAGCAATTGAGTGTATCTCCCTGACCTAGATAGAACATGTCGGATTACTGAAAGACCAATATCATGTGGAATGGAACTGTATAAGGCCTCCACATCGATGGCGACTAATTGTATGTCACCATCGACGTGGAGGCCCTCCAAAATCTGTAGAAGATGTATTGTGTCTTTAGTATAAGTGGGTAGGGCCTCCACTAATGGTTGTAATAACCTATCTATGTATCTGCTGAGGTTGTCTGTAAGACTGCCCCTCCCAGATACAATGGGTCTCCCTGGAGGTTTTAAGACATTTTTGTGCACTTTTGGAAGCGCATAAAAAGTCACCTCACGTGTGAAAGGTGTATATGTATATGTATATAACCATCGATCACAGATCTAGGTATGCGCTTGTACCATAGTGGATTATCCAAAATGTCATGGCACATCTTGACATAATCTCCATTGTTCTGAATGACAATGTTACCGCCTTTGTCGGACGGTTTTATAGTTATAGCAGGATTTTCCTTTAATGATTGCAATGCTATCTGTTCATTATATGTCAGATTGTTATGTCCATGGGGCGAATATTTTAAGTCACATATGTCCCTTGAAACTAACTTTAAAAATGTTTCAGCGTTGGGGTTAGTGCTAGGTGCAGGGCAAAGACTTGACATTTTTTTCAGTGATGTTTTTGGGTTGTGGTGATAGAGGTGTTAAAGTAAATCCATCTATCTCAGCCAATATACTGTTGAGATCTATAGAATCTATAAGATCAATGGGCTCATTTTATTGCAGTAGGTCAGTGAGATCTCGCAAAGCCGTGAGTTCAGTGGCAGTATACGAGGAGCCATTGGATGTGTCTTAGTATAAATACTTTTCAACAAAAGATTACGAATAAATAAATGAACATCTTTAATAACTTCAAATTTGTCGATGTGTGTTACCGGACAAAAAGTAAGACCTTTTTCCAAAACTAGGATCTCACTGGTGGTTAAATTGTGATCAGAAAGATTGATGATATTTAGTGATTGTGAAGTAGTAGTTAATTCTTGTTCGGTTTGTGGGAGTGGCTGTTAATGCTTTCTTAGTGACTTTTGTTTTGTGCTCGCATGCAATCTAAAAAATCGCTTTGTTGCAATGTTTCTGGGAGTGAATTAGATCTAGGAGTGTTAGATTAATATGGTGCCCTATTTTGGGTGTGAGAAATTTTCATCTTTTGTGAAGTTTAAGAGTGGTCTCTAGTGTGTTAGGTTGAGGAATCATCAGTATTAGAAATGTCATCATTTGAGATATTGGTCGGGCGATCACGCTTCTGTCGCCTACATCCATTTGTTTGAGCTGGGACAGGTTGTGGAGCTTTTGGAATGCTGGTGTTATTAGATGTCTTTCCTCGGGTGGTAACCCATTGAGGGGCAGTGGTTAGTCCACCTATAGGCCCGCTCCTCCTGAAAAGCCTTTTTGTCCCTGAAAAATTTCTTGTCCTTTTTATTTAAAATATCCTTACTAAATTTTTCAAATATCTCTCTTAGTTGGATTTCTAGCTCGTTATGGAGGATATGTGTTTTACATTTAGTGAGTTGAGAGTTTATAGTGTCAATTTTAATGTCAAGCTCTGCAATTCTCTCAAAAGACTCATTAGTTCGAATAAGCATTGTTTGAGTATTTTCTCCCATGCAACTTTGAATTCGAGTTGGATTTTCTCAAAAGTGGGAAAAATCTGAACCCGAAGTCCAAATGGATAGATGTCATTCTTTTGGTAGTCCTCAAACAATTTGATGTGCCAAAAAAGTGAGGCCTTTTTCTGTACTGTATGTGTCAGATTGAGAAAGGCAAACTTAATTTCAGACTCGATCAATTCATTAGTGTCATAGTCCTTGGCTGTTTTTGTCATCAGGCTGTCCCACTCTTCCCCCAAATATTCCGCCATGGTGGCAAGAGATGGTGTTTATAACCAACAGGTGACCAATAAGGCAACCAAAGACTATATCAAATAAAGGGGGTAATATGCAAGATCCACAATGCTTACAGCCAAAAAAATGCAATAAACAGAGATGATTCCCTTAAAGAGTTCTATATGATAAAAGGCGATCAATGATAAAAAAAAATGTACAATATATATGTATTGTCAGAAAGACAGTTTAAGTACACAAATTGTCAATCCCAAATTGGAGGGTATTTGGTGAGGCATTGAACCCAATATTAAATATATACTGAAGGATGGAAGATTGACAGTATGTGTGTGGCCTGGTCTGGCCAATCCACAGCTGAGTGGGGTCACTTTTAAGCTCCTTCTCAGCTGTCCCAATTAGCTATACAGGCTATTTAAACTTCCTGCCAACACCAGCAATCACACCGCTGGTGTCTGGCTGACAGGATCAACAGACTTGTGATTACTTTCTCACATGGTAGGTTGATTTGATCCCTTTATCGTAGCACTTAGCTTTTTTGAACTTTATTACTATATATCCACTATTTTACATTTCTTTGTCTTCCACAGACAGGAAGCCATTGGTTCAAGATCTTGGACTTTTTGGCCGACCCTATACTGACAGGAGTGGTTACTCCTATCATTGGAGTTCTCGCAGTCACACTGGGCATATCCAGCTCCTGCCCTTTGTTGTTTGGTGCCTTGTTATCTCAGAGCTTACCATCTGTCCCACTGTGTAACAATTACATTGCAGGTCAACTCCATCCCTGCCAGGCCCCCCTCATGGTCCATGCTTTTGTCTTGTACTTGCATGAATGTTCAATTCCATGCACTAGGTTGATCAATGTTCAAAATGTACTACTATACTAATGTTTAAATATGTTTACTCTATAGATGTATGTATGCTTTAGATGACATTCAGACTATGAAGAAGGACCTAGGGTCTGAAATATGTCGGCGTCATCTCCTATAGCTACGTGCAATAGCCCTTTATACCATAGGGCACTTACATTCATGCCTGTATTTTTGTACTGCAATTGATTTTATATATTTCTTCTGTATAGATTATTAAATGTTTTCAATAAACAATACTTTTTAAATACTCACCTGGTCTGTCCTAAAAGTCCTGAAGGGTTATGCTGTGCCAATGAGCACTAGGTTTGTTTTTTTGTTTTTTGTTTGCTCTTTTGTTTGAGAATAGATCTGTGTTTGTCCCAAGCATGTTTGAATCCACTTACAGTTGACAGACTTACTATCTGTGCTGGAATTTTTTTATAAGCATCACCTACTCTTTCTGTAAAATAATAATTTTTAGGATTATTTTCCTGTTAGTGAAGGGGTAAGACCTAAACACGCTGGCTCCCAATTCGCTTTGACAGATGCAATTTTATAACACAGCAGTGCTAAGAGCAAATTGACTGCTATACTGACTAAGCCTTTATAGCTGACCATAGAGAAAAAAAAAAAAAAACATGGTTCTGACCACAATCACTCTAATCATACCACACTCATGAATGGCATATTTATATATTTTAAGACCACATTTGTTCACAATCTCTTAGGCTACTTTCACACTGGGGGGTTGGGGGGCATCGGCGGCGCTTTACCGTAGTTTTAGCTGTGCTATTCGGCCGCTAGTGGTGCACTTTTAACCGCCGCTAGCCACCCAAAAAAGGGTTAAAACGGCCTGCAGCAGCGCTTTGCCAGTGGTTCGGCAGCACTGCCCATTCATTTCAATGGGCAGGGGCGCTTTAGGAGCGGTGTGTACACCGCTCCTACAGTGCTGCAAAGATGCGGCTTGCAGGACTTTTTTTACCGTCCTGCAAGCACACCGCTCCAGTGTGATAGCACTCAGACTTTTAGACTGGAGTGAGAGGAGAGGCTCTTTACAGACGCTATGCAGGCGCTATTTTTAGAGCTTTAGCGCCTGTAAAGTACCTCCAGTGTGAAAGCAGCCTTAGGCCCCTTTCACACTGAGAAGCTTCTAAACTGTCAGTAAAACACTGAGCACTTTTGAAGAGCTTTTCAGATGCTTTTGAAGAGCTTTCCATTCATTTCAATGGAGAGGGGTGGTTTTTCACTGCCCTGCCAGTGCACTGCCCAAGTGTGAAAGCATTCATTGATTTTAATTGAAATAGTTTTTCGTGAGCTTTTCAGGCACTTTTTTTTTTAGCGTGAAAGTGCCTGAAAAGCGCCTCAGTGTGAAATGGGTATTACATTTTATAAATAAATAAACCCTTAAAAATAATACAAATGTCTCCATTCTCTGTAATTTTGTTAAATTGTCAATTAGGATAAAATCATAATAATCTAAAAACAAATATTATTAGGGCTGAATTCACACCATCGCTACATGTGGCTCCCAGCAGCGGTCCGGTGCGTCCTGGTTCACCATTTCAGGTCCAATTTTTGGCTGAATTAGGACCTGAAATGGACCAAAATTCGCACAGGACTCCTGTGCAAATTCGCACCGGAGCCACAGCAGAGATATGTGAATCGGCTCCATAGATAGCCGGTCAAAATCTCCCGCTATTGCGAATTGGATGCGAGGAACCCGCATCCAGTTTGCAATGGTGTGGACCCAGCCTCAATTTACTAAAAGCATTAAACTAGTCAAGGGTCCCACAGTAAGGCCTGATTGACACCTATGCATTTTTAGTGCTTTTTACATTTTGCTGATTTGCACTACCGTCCACTTCGGCTGGATTCACACCTATGCATTTTTAGTACTTTTTGCATTTCGCAGATTTGCACTACAGTCCATATTACATGGTTTCCTATGGAATACGTTCTGTAGTGCAAATCTGCAAAATGCAAAAAGCACTAAAAATGCATAGGTGTGAATCCAGCCTAAATAAAGTTTCCTATGGAACACATTCTGTAGTGCAAATTTGCAAAATGCAAACAGTCCTAATAATGTATCGGTGTGAATCAGGCCTAAAACAAGCTGTTTTGCTGATCCAATGCATTACTTCAGAAGAGCCATTTTAGTAGCTTTATTTTCTTGCTACAAAATTCCATTCAAATCCAATAGCAAACCAATTCAACATGAGAGCTATAAAACAGTTTTTTTTTTATTAAATTTGACCTTGTGGAAAGCTTTGTAGTTTTTATTTTTATAGTCCAATATAAAATTGAATTTAAAGGGAATAAACATAAATGTGGAATTATATAAAAACAAAACACTATTTTCTATTTTCTTACACCTAAATAGTCAAAGCTATTTTATAGATTCAGATTACTTTAGTATATTTTTATTTCACATACTTTGCTAGTTATCAGTGATACATCTGGTTTGCAAATAGCACCAATAATTAGATGGGACTTGACAGCAATGAAGCTAAAGTTTTTTTAGCTAGTGTAGGGAAGGTTGTTAGTTTATTTTTTGTAGTCTGTGTTCTGTTGGGGAGATTTTACTTCAATGCATGTCCTGGAGACACAACAGGATGTCATAGGAAATCTCCAAAAAGTTAGAAGAATTCCTCTCAGACAGTTGGGACCAAATGATAGCCCTAATTGGAAGGTGAAATTTCAGCTTCTGGTGAGAACTCTACAATTATGAATCTCTTATCAATTTTAATAGTATTAAGATACTATTGTAAAAACCTGGGGGTTCTTATCGTTCTCTACTCTTTTTAAAAAGAAAAGAAGTTGTAGCAACAAATACAATTACATTTCCCCCTTCATGACCAGGCCATTTTTTTATATTACGCACTGAGTTATTTTAACTGACAATTGCGCGGTCATGCAACACTGTACCCAAATACAATTTACATTTACAATTGTTTTACCACAAATAGGGCTTTATTTTGGTGGTATTTGATCACCACTGTGTTTTTTATTTTTTGCGCTATAAACAAAAAAAGGCAACAATTTTGAAAAAAAAAAAAACAATATTTTTTACTTTCTGCTGTAAAAAATATCCAATTAAAAAAAAATAGAAACTATGGTATAAACAGTATACTGGAATTAGTATTTATTCCTTTTTTTATACTAGTAATAGCGGTGATCTTATAGCGGCACTGTGATATTGTGGAGGACAGTCGGACACTAACTGACACTTTTGACGCTTTGTGGGAACCAGCGACACTAATACAGTGATTAGTGCATTAGTGCACTGTCATTGTACTAATGACACTGCCTGAGAAGGGGTTATGCATCTAGGGTGATAAAAACTGTGTGCCTAGCCAGTGTTTTACTGTAATATGTGTGATGCTTTTTTCAGGGAAGTGATGTTTTTTTTTCCTGCTTTGCAGTGACACAAAATCCATCCCTTCCCCACAGTCAGAACGGAAATCTGCCTTGTTTATATATTCTGTGTCTCTGCCTGATGATTGGCTGGTACCGTGACCACATCAGAAGTCGACCGCTGGCAGCGTGCGCCCCCTAGGCAGAAGTGCAGAATCACATAAATAGGAGGGCTGCCCTGTAGCAGTAAATGTGCTATGGAGCAGTCCTTAAGTGGTCTTCTCAGGTCCCCCACTGATGCTCCCTCCCTCCTACCAAGTGCCCCCAGAGCAAACAGTTCGCTATCGGGGCACTCGAGCAGTCTCCCTCCTGAGCTGCTACTCTGTGTGTCCATTCAGACACAGAGCCGAGGCTTGACCTCAGGCCTTTCTCTCAGCTTATTGGCTCACTGGCTATGATTGACAGCAGTGGGAGCCAGGTGATTACTGGGGGGGTTTGCTGCACACATGAAGGTAAAAACCTTGAGTGTTTAGTACCACTTTAAGGGGAAGGGTTGGCAGGTTAAGTGTTAGGGATATGTTAAGGGTTAAGTGTTTGAGGAAAGGTTAAATGACTGTATTTGCATTTACTTTAAAAAATAATTGAAGGGTAGTTACTTTTTTAATACGTTTTGCGTGATCACCCAACCTCATTCACACCCCTCTTCCTCATAGCATGGGGCAGGCCTGTTTATAAAGAACTCTGAGTGGCTGAGTCATTGACTGCAGGGAATGCGGGCACTATGTTAGGGCAACTACTGTCCATTTCTTACATATGTGTCTCTGAACTTTACCGTATGCAACTTTCTACAGCATCAGGTATTGTCTGTCACCAAAAGGCCCCGTTCACACTGGTGCACTTTTGCAGCGCTAAAACGCACCTTTCAAGTGCTACCAAAGTGCATGAAAAATCTTCCCCTTTAAAATCAATCTATCTGTTTAGATCTCTGAGCTTCATTTTTTGAAGTGTACTGGTGTACCATTTAAAAAGGCACTAAAAAAACACCTTCTACAGTGCGCATGCGCGAGAGCTCCGACATGGCCGCCTGAGCCAAGAGCTCCGCTCCACCCCGGACCGCCGAGCCGCACACTAGCCGCCACAGCCCGCTAACGGGCGACACAACACTCTCCCCAAGAAGGGGAACTGCCGGGGATCAAAGGGAGATGTCTGGGCCCCAGGCAAGACGAGATCTTGGCCCCCAATTTGCCTCGGCGGGAGCGGACGGGAATCCCAAGATGGCCGCCAGCACGGACGGACTGCTGCATCAAGGAGGCATCCACTCCAGGACATCAGAGTGCAGGCCAGTATTAACCCCTCCGACCCTGACTTACGCTCAAGCAGCACAGGGACCCTCTCAAACTTCACATATCCCTCCGCACGACCACACAAAGAGCCAGGCCTCAGCAAGGTCCCCCTCAGAGACGCTGCCTCTCTCTCAACAAGAGAAACTCTCACAGGCCCTCCCTGCACAGGCCCAAATACCTACTCCTACTATGTACCAATCTGGACTCTCAGTATCAGACCTCACAGCAATACAGGAAGCCATGTTTGTTAAATTCTCATCTCTTTTGGAGAAAGGTCTGGCTAACACAGCTAATCAGATCACCAATACTATTAAAGCGGACCTGTCCAATTTAGGCGCCAGAATTGAAGCCATTGAGGACAAAGTGGAATCCACAACCGCTAGAACCAACCAAAACTCTGCTCACCTCAGGACCATTCAAGATCAATTAGACATGGCCCTTTCCAGGATCGACGAACTCGAGAACCGGTCTAGGAGGTACAACTTTCGGATAAGAGGCCTTCCGGAAACCTTTTCAGACATACCCTCCACGGTCCAGGACATCATAACAGCCCTTATTCCCAGCATTCCCCCCCAACGTCTTGAACTGGACAGGGCACACAGGTCTCTTGGACCCCCCAGACAAGATGGCTCCCCAAGGGACATTATAGTCAAGCCGCACTTTTATGCGGTTAAGGAAGAGGTCATGCGCCAATCTCGTCTAAGGCCTACGCTGCAGCACCAGGGTCACCAGATCCATATTTTCGCTGATCTCGCCCCTACAACTATTCAAAAACGCAGGACACTTAAACCCCTTCTCACGGTTCTCTCTCAACGGGACATCAAATACCGTTGGACCTTCCCCTTCGCTGTTAAGTTCTCCATCCAAGGCAAAACCCACTCATTTGCTACCCTACAGGAAGGGGAGAGGCTTTTACTAGGCCTCAGGCTGATATCCCATGAAACTCCAATGGACTTTACGTCTGCTTCCTCGGGCTCTACTAAACGACCACCTCCAGGCAGCCCGGTTTCCCCACTATGGTCGAAGGGCCCTTCCAAGAAGAGCAAGGAGGGGAAACCACCCTAAGACTGACTTATCCACCTCATCTCTTCTCCCCAGTCTCTCCAGAGACATTCTCGGGACTGTTCTTCCTCCAAGATGATGGAGCAGGAGCTCCAATACCTTTCCACGTCTTACGAACATGATATCCCCCACTGCGTCACTTTCTTAGATGCTCACAGTAATATTCAATGTTTGCTACGTCTATCGTCTCCTCCTGATACAGAAGACCTACACCATTAACTCACCTCCTTTTTCCCCGGCACGCCGACTGCAAAAACCAGCTAAATTGAATGACAACCGCCCTTGAAGAAGAAGACATCTTCCAGAAATTCAATTCTACAAGAAAACCAAGATACCTCTCTCATAATGAGCAGATTACTGGACTAGAATTGGGGCATCGGTTTTTGCTAGGCCAAATCCTAGTTCAGTTAGAAAACTTGGTTTACCTGTATTTCCCACTACCCTTCCCCTTATGCAGGTGTAGGTCAGATAGACTAGATAGTTGAGGATTCTCTCGTCAGGGGGGGACCCCCAGGCTTTTCCCCTCACATGGGCAGTTTGGGGGGGGATACCCAGGGGATTAGCAGTGGGCGAGATCCTCAGGTTCTTGTTGATTTGTTCCTACCTAGGAAGATTTATGCCACAGGCATAGAGATCCCTGATAATTAGGCTTTTATTGCAGTTATTTTTTTTAACAACTGTTGTGTGTTTAGTCTATAGTTCAATTTCGACAAACCAAGGGTCCGGGGTGGACCACTTGTGCCTCTACTCGATTCCAGAGAACCGTTGGTGTCCTCTGGTATCGGAACTTCTGACGCCCTACAGGGCAGTCAGAAGTAGTTCTTTGGGGTTAGAGCGGACTTGGATCCGCATAAACCCAAGGGTATCTTTATAGTACCCATGTCTCTGTTTTTCTCTTTAATGTTTTGTAAGTATTTAATCTCTTTCTTCTTCTTCTCACCCCTTTTCTCTCTCCTAGCCAACCCGGGAGGGGTTCTCCTCCAAGCACCAGATTTGAGCCTAGGTCGGCTCAACACAAGCTGGCCGACGTTCTATGTCAAAAGACCCCCAAGGGTAAGTGACTGCGTGATTACCTGCTTCTATTCCCTCTGCTCCTATGGCTGACCTCACCGTGAAGAATAAGGACCTCAAGATTGGTTCTCATAATGTCCAGGGCCTTAATTCTCCAAGGAAAAGGAGATTAGCCTTTGATCATTATAAATCTCTGAGGTTTGATGTGATGCTCCTGCAGGAGACACATTTCCACTCCCGGTACATCCCCAAGTTCCTACACTCACACTTTCCGACATTTTACCTAGCGAACGCCACCAATAAGACGAAAGGGGTTGCTATTCTGCTCTCTAAAAACTGCAAATTCTCATTCCTCTCTGACTTTAGGGACCCAGAGGGCAGATTCATTTTGGTGAAGGGTACCCTGGAAGGCGTTCTATATTCTTTTGTTTCATACTATGCCCCTAATAAGGGCCAAGCGGCGTTTTTCCAGGACCTCTTCTCAACCTTGAACCCTCTCTTGGAAGGCAAAGTAATTATGGGGGGGGACTCAAATGTTGCATTTGATCAGGGTCTGGACAAAACCAGGCCCCTCAATAACCAACTCACACGACCCACAAAACTCAGCACGAGGATCGCCAAAATGGTCCATTCGCAGGGTCTAGTAGATGTTTGGAGGGAACTGAACCCCAACAAAAAGGACTTCACACACTTTTCCGCTCCTCACCAATCGTACGCTAGGATTGACCACATCCTCACCCAGACAGCTCTTATTCCTCTGTCAACCAAAGCAACAATTCTGGACACAGCATGGTCTGACCATTCCTTGGTTGCCCTTACTCTACAAAATGTCCTGTCTGGGCGAGGAGGTTTCTACTGGCGACTAAACGAATCCCTGTTAGCCGACCCTAGCTTGGTTCAGGAAATTGCTAAAGCTATTAAAGAATATTTCCACTTAAATGACGTGGATAATATTGACCCCGAAATCCTGTGGGCAGCCCACAAGGCAACCATTCGAGGAGTCATAATTAGACTAGCGTCCAAATTTAAGAGGGAACGATTGATCGACATCCAGAAGCTTGAACAGTCCTTCCTCCAACTAAAAGCAGAACATAAAAAGCACCCATCTAAGACCCTTTTGGATAAACTTGATGCCACCAGACTTGAGCTGAATCTCGCCTTAACGGCTAAAGCAGAGAAGACTCTTCGATGGTCTGGAGCCAAATTTTATTGCCACAGGGATAGATTCGGCTCAATGCTAGCTTCTAAACTCTCACCTAAATTTCGCCCTAACTCCTTCCCCAAATTGAGGATAGCTGGACAACCCCCAACAGCAAATCCAAACAGTATCATGTCTGCTTTCCACGATTTTTACTCTTCACTCTACAGCCCGCCTCTATCTGAGAAAGGCTCCCTAGTAAATGATTTCTTATCCCAGCTCCAACTTCCATCTCTATCCAAGGACTGCAGAGACTTAATGGATTCCCCCATCACGGAGGATGAAATCAGGGAAGTAATAAAAAGCCTTAAATCCGGCTCAGCCCCAGGGCCAGACGGCTTCTCAGTCCCTTACTATAAAGAATACAGCGCTATCCTAGCCCCGTATCTAGCAAAGTTTTTTAATTCCAAAAAGTCGGGATCCCCTCTGGAATCTCAACTAAACACAGCTTTCATCTCAGTGATCCCCAAACCCAACAAAAACCTTGAGGAAGTTGAGAACTACAGACCCATTTCTTTAATTAACAATGACCTTAAAATTCTCACTAAAATTCTTGCCAATCGCCTCTCCTCCTTTATCAATCACTTTGTACACAAGGACCAAGTTGGTTTTATACCCGGTAGGCAAGGACCTGACCAAATTAGGAGAGCTATAGATATAGTATCCATCCTTCAATCTAACTGGGAAGGGGGACCGAAACAGAAAGGTATGATCCTCTCGTTGGATCTCCACAAAGCATTCGACTCGATCGAATGGCCTTATCTCTTCTCCATACTAGAAAATTGGGGCTTCGGACCCAACTTTTTGGGAATACTAAAATCTCTATATTCCTCTCCCAAAGCGGTGATACGCCTACAAGGCCAATACTCTAAAACTCTGACCATTGCAAGAGGAACTAGGCAGGGATGCCCACTTTCCCCCCTAATTTTTGCCATAGCTATCGAAACAATAGCGATAGCAATAAGAGCAGACCCCAACATCCAGGGAGTTGCCTGCGGTGACCAGGTCCACAAATGCGGGCTGTTTGCGGACGATATGCTCATTTTCCTCACATCCCCAACCACCTCCCTTCCAAACCTTTGCAGGCTTCTGAAAGAATTTTCAAGGGTTTCTGGGCTTAAGGTCAATTATGCCAAATCTTCAGCATTGAATATCTCCCTGGACCCTACCTTAGTGGCATCCCTGCAGAGTTCCTTTGATTTCACATGGAGTGATTCTTACATTGACTATTTAGGGATAAGGCTCACAGCGAAAACTGAACTCCTTTATGCATCCAACTTCCCTCACACTTACCGCAAACTAGAGTCGGACTTATCCAAATGGGCCAAAGAGGGTTTATCTTGGTTAGGGAGGATTCATGCCGTCAAGATGAACTTGCTCCCCAGAATTCTCTACCTATTTAGAGCCATTCCAATCAACATCCATAGGGAACATTTGAAATCGTTCCAACGGAAAATAGTAAAATTCATTTGGGGAGGGAAGGGGTACAGACTACAACAGAGCACTTTATACTTAAGTAGAACCCAAGGGGGATTAGGCCTTCCGCATCTATTATGGTATTTTCAATCGGCCAGATTAGCTCAGATTTCGACGGTATATGCGAAAGCGGAGAGACCGGACTGGATAATGATTGAGAGACAGGCAGTCCCCTCTTTCACTATCGATTTTCTTTTGTGGGTTCCCCCTAAGAAACGTCCCCCCATTCTATCCCCAATCCTCTCGCAATCCTTTCAGTTGTGGGATTCTCTAAGAAACCTTCCAAACTTAACTTCCCGCAAACAACCACTGGCCCATATATTCAATAATCCGGACTTTCCCCCGGGAACCGACATTAAAGCATTCCGTTGGTGGCTGAATAAGGGGATGTACCGGATTGGACACTACTACACATCAATGGGGCCTTTAACCAGGGCCTTCTGTGTGAGTCAGTTGGAGATGCCTGAGTCTGAGAACTTTCGCTTACAGCAGATCAGACACTTCCTCACTCATAGAGGTAAAGACAATCCTTCTAATCACTCATTCACCCCTTACGAGGTATGGTGCGGTCGGTCCACGGAGCAGAGGGGTGGAATCTCCATCATTTATCAGTCACTCTCTAATCAAACAACCAAGACTCCATACATGGTAGCTTGGGAGTCTGACTTAGCCCTGGAGTGGGACCTGGAGAAATGGAGGGTCACCTATAATAGGGCGTACAAGAGCATCCTGAACATCTCACTGGTGGAATCCAGCGTAAAGGTCATCACGAGATGGTACCTCCCACCAGAGAGACTGGCCAGAATGTTTCCCTCCACGGACTCCAGGTGCTTTAGGGGTTGTCTTCTCAGGGGTTCATTGGCCCATATCTTTTGGGAATGTCCACGGCTGAGGTCTTTCTGGCTTAAGATTTTCCAAATGATTAACAAAGTCACCGGAGTACAGGTCCCAAGAGCCCCCGCCATAGCGCTTTTGAACGACCATTTACCCAAAACCCCAAAAATGTCACGCAGATTGATTCATTTTATTTTCCTGGGGGCCAAGTTATCTATAGCCAAGGCATGGAAACAACCCAAGGTATCCTTCAAAGCGGCTACCCGTAAAATTTCATGGATCATGGCCCAAGAGAAGGTGGCCAGTACCCTGAATAATACCACAGAGAAATCTGAAGCTATCTGGGAACCATGGGCTAATTTCATGGGCACCTCCTTGATCCCAGGGGTTAAACCCTGAAGCACCAAGCAGTATCGGGGTTTGGAGGACCTCCTCCCGTGGTTTGGCTCCCGTCTTCCTTCTCCTCCTCTTCTATCTCCCCTCTCTCACCTCTCTCTCTTCTCTCTTTTTTCCCTTATCTTGCTTCTTTGCAGGTTGTTTTGTCAAGTTGATGTTCTCCAGCCTTAAATAAGACCATTGCAGAGATCTCAGGGAACCCAGTTTACAAGGGCAACATATATAGTAGATCGTTACTTTCTGTTTTGTTATCCAGAGACATGAAGCATTTTCTAAGGGGGTGTCTGGGGCAGTTGGGAGAATTCCGCTCAGGCACAGTGTGTTCCCAGTTGGGGTGCAGACGGTCTCTCCTACCTCCCCCTCAACAAACTATTCCTTATCTATGGTTCTCTAGATCTACGTGAACTAACTTTGTCATATGTAGGTTTACATGCAAGGTCGTAATTTTCTTTTTTCTGTGTTTTGTTAGTGTCATATCTACGGGCATAAGGTTTACAAGTAGCCCCCAAGGGGTTTCATTTATTCTACTGTTTACGCCTGCATTTAAAGCGATGGTTATGTATATTTATTTTTGATCTAATAGAAACTTAATAAAATATTTTGAAAGTTAAAAAACACCTTCTATTGAAGTCAATGGAAATGCAAAAAACACACCACAGAGCATTTTCGTTGGACCTTTTGAGTTACGTGTCAATTTTTTTTTCTGGTGACCAGGGATTAAAATGCATGCAAAATGCATATAAACACATTAAGTATTGCATTAAATTTTAATGCAATGCCTTTAAAACGTGCTAAAAACGAATTATGCAAAAAAAAAAAAAATACAAAAAGGCATGAACAGGCCCTAACCCTAAGCAGAAATTATGTATGAGTTTTGCAATGCAACAGAGTGAACAGGCCCTAATCCTAATTAGACATTGTGTATGAGTTCTGCAGCCATGAACACATCAGGGCTTTTACACTCTGATTGCCTGTAGCATTGACTGACCACAGGGAATGCAGGTGCCATGTTTGATAAGGGAAAATTTTGGCAAAAACTGTGTCAGCAATGAATCAATGTTACAGCCATCTACAGAGCTAAGAGATCTCAGAAAAGAACCCACACAAACTGACCACATTCTTGATGTGGTCAGAATGAAAAAGGGCTTGTTTTTCCTGTGTAATATAAATAATTTAGTGATAAAAGTGTCAAAAAATTTACACAGAATCACCTACAACCCCTCAAAAAATGTAGAGCCAGCCTGCCCCCATGTACATGCATATATGCATTTACTGTACATGTATATATAAACACACCTGTCAGGGGTGCCTACATACTAAAACTTCACTTCTACTACATGTTAGTCAATGAGGGTCAATATTCATGGTTAGCTGCACCAGATTCTGAGTGCTCCACTTTTAGTAAATTCACCCAATTGTGTTTGTGTGCCAAAAATTACCATTAGTGTATTTGGTACAGGAAATGTGTGCTTGATAAACTGTTGCGCACATATCATGTGACATAAAAAATTGGAACAATCACTATTCTATTCTCCAGTGTCTCTGGTTTCACAATATATATCATTTTTGGAGGGTTAATTTTCCTGCCTAAAATTACTTTTTAAATGTGTACAAAAAAAATGTAAACAATGCAAAAACAGTTCGGCATCGAAAGAGTTAAAATCACTGCTCCCTGCCAAACAGTATTTTTTTTTTGCACTGGTACGTGTTTCCCAGGGCAGTGCCCAGCTTCTCATGCCCTATATATGACACTTTCCTGCCTATTAACTTTGAAATCAGCCATAACTGATTTTAAATATTCAATTTGCTTTGGTTTCATGTTTGAAATTTCAGCACATTTAAGAGGAAATTAAACCCAGTTTTTTTTTGACTCACCCTATTATTATAGGGGTTGTAAAGTCAGAAGGTTTTTTAACTTAATGCATTCTATGCATTAAGATAAAAAGCCTTCTGTGTGCCGAAGCCCCTTTCGGCCACCCAAATACTTACCTGAGCCCCCTCTCTGTCCAGCACTGTCCATGATTGTCTCGGCCATCCAGGACTCTCCCTTCTGATTGGCTGAGACACAGTAGCAGCGCCATTGGCAAGTCAGTTGGTCAATCAGGAGAGAGAGAGAGGGGCCGGGCGGGGCAAAACCGCAGCTCCATTTCTGAATAGACACAGGGAGCTGCAGCTCGGCTCAGGTGCCCCCATAGCAAGTTGCTTGCTGTGGGGGCACTCAACAGGAGAGAGGGGTCAGGATCACAGAAGAGGGACCCGAGAAGAGGAGGATCCGTGCTGTTCTGTGCAAATTCACTGCATAGAGCAGGTAAGTATAACGTTTATTATTTTAATAGAAAAAAAAAGAGACTTCACAATTACCTTAAACATTTGTTAATGGGAAGTGTTCTGTTGATTATCTTAATTTATTGCTCCCAATATTTATTACTTGGGACTTTTCAGGGCAAGGGATATGCAGAAGTAGTGAATGCTCCAGTAGGAGGGGGCACATACAAGGCAGGACCTAAAGTATTTCACAGCTCATGGGGAAAGGGTACACTAAAGAAGTCTTCCGAGAACTGGCTCCGGAATAGCCTTTTTTTAGCTGTTCCCAATTCATTTATTTCAGATAACACACTACACATGAGGAAAAATAATAGAGAAGAAGCATGATAAAATAGTATCTTTTGTTTGTTGAACTCTTGCTTCTACTTTTCTAGAGCAACAATGTGTGCTTGTCTCCTCTTGTGTTTCTGTACTCCCTCCCTACTATGACCTTCCAAAGCAGCAGTCTATGTTCCATTTCTTAGGCCCCGTACACATGGTCGGACATTGATCGGACATTCCGACAACAAAATCCATGGATTTTTTCCGACGGATGTTGGCTCAAACTTGTTTTGCATACACACAGCCGCACAAAGTTGTCAGGAATTTCCGAATGCCAAGAACGCGGTCACATACACCACGTACGATGAGACTATAAAAGGGCAGTTCAGTACTTAGCGGGGCATGCGATTCGCTCTTTTTCAGACTCGTGGTTTTCAGATCGTATTTCTGTTGTTCAGTTTGTGCTTGTGGGTTTGTATCTGGTCTTCAGTGCGTGCAGCGAGTTCCCGTTGACTTGTCATTGTGTTCTTGTTTGTTCGTTACTGATTTTCAGATCGCTCTTCACAGGCCTTGCTGTTCTTCAGTGCGTTCTGTTACTTCGTTCTGAGCAGCCGACCGTTTTCTAGCCATGTTGCGTATATGTACTCATTGTAGATTTCGTGCTGTGTGGGGGCTTGGTTTTGGGGTCCTTACATGGACACAAGCCCAGTCAATGAACAGGGTGGGGAGGAGTTCATGGACCAAGAATTGGTTGCTCCAGCATGACCAGTTCTGTCACATGCCTTTGCTCCGTGAGAATAATCCTGACAATTTCAGGAACTTTCTCAGGATGACGGACCCCGTATTTCACAGTTTGTTGGCTTTGCTGACCCTCTATATCAGCAGGCAGGATACCTGCATGAGGCAAGCCATCACTCCGGAGCAGAGGCTAGGCGCCACCCTGCGGTACTTGGCGACGGGGAGAAACCTGCAGGACCTCAAGTTCTCAACAGGCATCTTCCCCCAGGCTCTGGGGATCGTTTTTCCAGAGACCTGTTCTGCCATCATCCAGGTCCTGCAGAAGGAGTATATTAAGGTAAGATTTTTATCCTTTAACATCACATTTTATTGTATATAATGTTTGTTAATATATTGTATTTTTTTCCTCATTCCCTAATTACCATGATTGTAATATGCTGTGAATGTCCCCTTTGTCCTCATGCATGTTGGAATTTTATGTATTTTTTGTCCTTCATACATATTTGCCTTCACTATCCTCCCCAGCATGCTCTCCTGGCCCTATATTCACCTCGTCTACTCAATTAACAATGTATTTTGTCAGCTCCATAGTAGTGCTTTAACCTAAATATCCCCTAAAATGTTGTAAATTGTGATATGTGTTTGAAATTCATGCAGAGTGCCAGAGGTTTTTTTTTGGGTCCCAAAATCATTTGGAACCCTCCCTCCCCCCAAATGCTAATCCTCTATCTGCTGACTTGTCTTATCTTGATAGGTAATAGCAGAATGTAAAAATGTGCAAAAATGTGTACAGTGTGTATTTATCTCTTTGTATTATGACGCTTCTTACCTGTCCAGTAGGCTGCCAATAGTGTAAAGTAAGGAGGGGCTGGCCAAAGTAATACACATTATTTAGGCATTCATCTCTCAATGAAGTGGATAGGGTTACATAGTTACATAGTTACATAGTTACATAGTAGGTGAGGTTGAAAAAAGACACAAGTCCATCAAGTCCAACCTATGTGTGTGATTATGTGTCAGTATTACATTGTATATCCCTGTATGTGGCGGTCATTCAGGTGCTTATCTAATAGTTTCTTGAAGCTATCAATGCTCCCCGCTGAGACCACCGCCTGTGGAAGGGAATTCCACATCCTTGCCGCTCTTACAGTAAAGAACCCTCTACGTAGTTTAAGGTTAAACCTCTTTTCTTCTAATTTTAATGAGTGGCCACGAGTCTTGTTAAACTCTCTTCTGCGAAAAAGTTTTAACCCTATTGTGGGGTCACCAGTCCGGTATTTGTAAATTGAAATCATATCCCCTCTCAAGCGTCTCTTCTCCAGAGAGAATAAGTTCAGTGCTTGCAACCTTTCCTCATAACTAAGATCCTCCAGACCCTTTATTAGCTTTGTTGCCCTTCTTTGTACTCGCTCCATTTCCAGTACATCCTTCCTGAGGACTGGTGCCCAGAACTGGACCGCATACTCTAGGTGCGGCAGGACCAGAGTCTTGTAGAGCGGGAGAATTATCGTTTTATCTCTGGAGTTGATCCCCCTTTTAATGCATGCCAATATTCTGTTTGCTTTGTTAGCAGCAGCTTGGCATTGCATGCCATTGCTGAGCCGATCATCTACTAGGACCCCCAGGTCCTTTTCCATCCTAGATTCCCCCAGAGGTTCTCCCCCCAGTGTATAGATTGCATTAATATTTTTGCCACCCAAATGCATTATTTTACATTTTTCTACATTGAACCTCATTTGCCATGTAGTCGCCCACCCCATTAATTTGTTCAGGTCTTTTTGCAAGGTTTCCACGTCCTGCGGAGAAGTTATTGCCCTGCTTAGTTTAGTATCGTCTGCAAATACAGAGATTGAACTGTTTATCCCATCCTCTAGATCGTTTATGAACAAATTAAATAGGATTGGTCCCAGCACAGAACCCTGGGGAACCCCACTACCCACCCCTGACCATTCCGAGTACTCCCCATTTATCACCACCCTCTGAACTCGCCCTTGTAGCCAGTTTTCAATCCATGTACACACCCTATGGTCCATGCTAATGGACCTTATCTTGTACAGTAAACGTTTATGGGGAACTGTGTCAAAAACTTTTGCAAAATCCAGATACACCACGTCTACGGGCCTTCCTTTATCTAGATGGCAACTCACCTCCTCATAGAAGGTTAATAGATTGGTTTGGCAAGAACGATTCTTCATGAATCCATGCTGATTACTGCTAATGATACCCTTCTTATTACTAAAATCTTGTATATAGTCCCTTATCATCCCCTCCAAGAGTTTACATACTATTGATGTTAGGCTAACTGGTCTGTAATTCCCAGGGATGTATTTTGGGCCCTTTTTAAATATTGGTGCTACATTGGCTTTTCTCCAATCAGCTGGTACCATTCCAGTCAGTAGACTATCTGTAAAAATTAGGAACAACGGTCCGGCAATCACTTGACTGAGTTCCCTAAGTACCCTTGGATGCAAGCCATCTGGTCCCAGTGATTTATTAATGTTAAGTTTCTCAAGTCTAATTTTAATTCCGTCCTCTGTTAACCATGGAGGTGCTTCCTGTGTTGTGTCATGAGGATAAACACTGCAGTTTTGGTTACTGAAGCCCCCTGATTCACTTGTGAAGACTGAGGAGAAGAATAAATTCAATACCTTTGCCATCTCCCCATACTTTGTAACCAGATGTCCTTCCTTATTCTTTATGGGGCCAATATGGTCTGTCCTCCCTTTTTTACTGTTTACATACTTAAAGAATTTCTTGGGATTTTTTTTGCTCTCCTCCGCTATGTGTCTTTCATGTTCTATCTTAGCCGTCCTAATTGCACCCTTACATTTCCTGTTGCATTCTTTATAAAGTCTGAATGCTGAGGATGATCCCTCAAGCTTGTATTTTTTGAAGGCCTTCTGCTTTGCTTTTATATGCATTTTTACATTGGAGTTAAGCCATCCAGGACTTTTGTTCGCTCTTTTAAATTTATTACCCAATGGGATACATTGGCTAATGCCCTTATTTAATATGCTCTTAAAGCAAACCCATCTCTCCTCCGTATTCTTTGTTCCTAATATTTTATCCCAGTTTATGCCTTTTAGCAAGGTTTGTAGTTTAGGGAAGTTGGCTCTTTTGAAATTCAGTGTCTTTGTATTCCCTTTATGTTTCCTATTTGTGTGATTTATACTGAAACTAATTGACCTGTGATCGCTGTTACCTAAATTGCCCCGTATTTCCACATCCGTGATCAGGTCTGTATTGTTGGCAATCAGTAGATCCAGTAATGTTTTATTTCTAGTTGGTGCGTCTACCATCTGACCCATAAAATTGTCCTGCAAGACATTAAGGAATTGGCGAGCCTTAAATGAATGCGCGGTTCCCTCCACCCAGTCTATGTCTGGATAATTAAAATCCCCCGTTATGATAACACTTCCCTTCCTTGCTGCTAATCCAATTTGTGATAGGAGATCCGTCTCCACTTCCTCCCTCAGGTTAGGGGGCCTATAGCATACTCCCAGTATTATTTTCCCCTTAGCTTCATCCCTTTGGAGCTCTACCCATAAGGATTCCACCTCCTCCCTAGCTACCTTAGTGATGTCATCTCTCACATTCACTTGTACATTATTCTTGATATATAGGCATACCCCTCCCCCTTTTTTACCCTCCCTATCCTTGCGGTAAAGGGTATACCCTTGAATGTTTGCCAGCCAATCATGAGAGCTGTTAAACCAGGTCTCTGAAATTCCCACAAAATCCAAATCCTCCTCGTACAACAGTATCTCTAGTTCACCCATCTTGTCTGCCATGCTCCTGGCACTGGTGAACATGCCACATAGTTTAGACCGGTCGCATATTGTCCTCGTATTGGGTGTTTCGAGATTGCAACTAGGACTTGCTACTATACTCACCTTGTGTTTTTGTGCTTTGGTTAACCTGCCACTAATGCCCCCAATACTACCCTCTGGAATATCTTCCGCGCTGGCTATCTCTGCCTCTGGACCCTCCCCCCCATCGCCTAGTTTAAAAACCCCTCTAACTTTTTGGCCATCTTCATTCCCAGCAGATCTGCACCCTCCTCATTTAGGTGCAGTCCGTCCCTTCTATAGTACCGGTTACCGACTGAGAAGTCGGCCCAGTCCTCCAGGAACCCAAACCCCTCCTTACTACACCAGCTCTTCAGCCACTTGTTTACTTCCCTAATCTCCCTCTTCCTTTCTGGTGTGGCTCGATGTACCGGTAATATTCCTGAGAATACTACCTTGGAGGTCCTTTTCCTCAATTTAGCTCCTAAGTCCCTAAAATCGTTCTTTAGGACACTCCATCTGCCTCTGACTTTGTCATTGGTGCCAACGTGCACCATGACAGCCGGGTCTTCCCCAGCCCCTCCCAGTAATCTGTCCACAAGATCCGTGATGTGCCGAACCCGAGCGCCCAGTAGACAACATACTGTTAGGCGCTTCAGGTCTTGGTTACAGATTGCCCTCTCTGTCCTTCTAAGAATTGAGTCCCCTACCACCAGAATCTGTCTTTCCTTTCCCTTTGCTGCCCCCCCACTCTCACTGGAGGAGTTCTTCCCCCGGCAGCTAGGAGAGTCCCTCAGCTCCAGCAGTGCTGGTCCCAGACTGGTTTCACCAATGTCACTCAAAGTAGCGTACTTATTGGGATGCTCCAGTCCTGGATCGGCCTCCCTGGCACTTCCCCCTCTACCCCTCCTGACTGTCACCCATCTACTCTTTGCCAGTGCCTGCACCTCTTTGTCTCCACCCGCCTCTGTGCTGGCCCCTGCCGGCACCTGCCGTGTACGTTCCTGGCTCACCTTTAGTATGGAGGGACTTCTCAGTGCTGACAGTTGCTTCCCAGATTCAGAACCTGGGCTTCCAGGGAAACAATGTGCTTACATTTTGCACAGCAGTATTCGCCCTCGATCGGATGATCAAGGAACGCATACATGCGGCAAGATGTACAAAGAGTCGCCGCTCCACACCCGCCGGGCATCGTACCTATTAAATTTAGTGAGGATTGGGGATTTTACCCTGTCCAAATTACCTAACAGCTAGCATCCTGGCACTAATACTCAAGACAATACACAGGTACACAACAAGACAATACACAGGTACTCACAGACCTACGTGCACTTGCAGAACAGTCGCAGACCTACGTGCACTCGCAATACTCAAGTATACATTACACAATACACAAGTACTAACGATCCACACACACTACTCAGACAACACTCAGATACTCACACTACACAGGTACTATGACCCCTGTTATAATCTCCTGTTTTAAACTCTGTTTTTTAACTCACCACTTAGAAAAGTTCCACTTGGTTTAAGTTCCTACAGCTTCACAATGAGCAGGCTCAGGATGAGTCCTACACACAGTTATATAGACTGCAGGCACCTGTTAGCAATTACCCCCTCCCCCTAATTAATAGCCTGAAGGAACCAAAGAAGAAAAAAAAAAAAAAAGCTATTTAAAAAGTGACAGAAAAAAGGTGATTGCAAAGCTAAAAGGAAAAGCCCCAAAAATGCTTCCCAGCAAACAACAAGTAATGCCGCGTACACACGGTCGGACTTTTCGTCTACAAAAGTCCGACAGCCTGTCCGACAGACTTCCGGCGGACTTTCGGCGGACTTGCAGCAGACTTTCTAACGAACGGACTTGCCTACACACGACCACATAAAAGTCCGACGGATTCGTACGTGATGACGTACACCGGACTAAAATAAGGAAGTTCATAGCCAGTAGCCAATAGCTGCCCTAGCATGGGTTTTTGTCCGTCGGACTAGCACACAGACGAGCGGATTTCGGGGTCCGTCGTAGTTACGACGTAAAGATTTGAAGCATGTTTCAAATCTAAAGTCCGTCGGATTTGAGGCTGAAAAAGTCTGCTGAAAGTCCGGAGAAGCCCACACACGATCGGATTACCAGCCAGCTTTAGTCCGTCGGCGTCCGTTGGACTTTTGTAGACGAAAAGTCCGACCGTGTGTACGCGGCATAAGACTTGTTCACTCTCCCTCTGTTTTTTAACTCACCACTTAGAAAAGTTCCACTTGGTTTAAGTTCCTACAGCTTCACAATGAGCAGGCTCAGGATGAGTCCTACACACAGTTATATAGACTGCAGGCACCTGTTAGCAATTACCCCCTCCCCCTAATTAATAGCCTGAAGGAACCAAAAACAGGGTTACCTGTCCAAAACATCCCCCCCCATAAATTCTTTTAAATGGCCCATGAGAGGGGGGGGGAATCTGATAGGTGGACCTTATACCTTTGTCTTTAAATACTCCCTAAAATAAATGTTATACTGATGTTGGCCAAGAAGGTTTGTGTCTAATCTGCTTTCCCTGTTTATGTGCAAAATGATTAATTTTATTTTCTTGTTTGACTCTACAGTTTCCTTCCAACCCACAGGAATGGCAGACTGTGGCATCCCACTTTGCCCAGTGGTGGGACTTACCTAACTGCGAAGGGGCAATTGATGGGAAACACGTCCACATCGTTCCACCACCCAACTCGGGGTCATACTATTACAACTACAAGGGGTTCAATAGTATTGTGATGTTGGCGGTGGTGTCGGCTACTTACGAGTTCCTGTATGTGGACGTGGGGAAGAATGGCCGGATGTCAGATGGTGGAGTCATCGCCCAGACGGAGTTCTACAGGCGTCCCCAGAATGGCAGCTTGGGCTTGCCACCTCCAGAAGACCATGCGGAAGGACTCCCATTCGTCTTCATTGCGGATGAAGCGTTTGCGCTGGGGGACCATCTTATGCGGTCATCACTATGAGGACCCTCACCCCGGACCAGAGGGTTTTTAATTACCGGCTTGCCAGAGCCAGAAGAGTGGTGGAGAACACGTTTGGAATAATAGCCAGCCGGTTCCGCCTATTTCTTACACCCATACACAGGGCAGAGTATAAACTCAATCACATCATCCTGGCTTGCTGTGTTCTCCACAACTTTTTAAGGAGAAATTCTGTGAACTATGCTGGCTCAGTTGGGTCTGAAGCCGGAGTTATTAATCTCAATGAACCAACCCTGACGGCGCTGGAAGCTGGCTGTCCTGGCTTGCCCCTCCGGAGTGCCCGCGGGGTCCATCTAAGATACATGGAATACTTTGCAGGTAGGGAGGCCATCAATATGCCATACAATGTCTGAGACATTTTTTAAATAAAAAATTTTTTAAACTGAACAAATCTTTGCTTACATTTACTGTTTGTGTTTCTTTTAGCTGACCATGACTGAAATTTGGGGAGTCCTGAAAATGGCGTCATTGTGTAAAAATTATAAAGCACTGTTGGGTGTTATTTACTAAAGGCAAAGACACTTTGCACTACAAGTGCACTTGAGACTGCACTGAAACTGCACTTGTAGTGCAAAGTGGATTTGCCCCCATTGTCACAGAAAACACCAATTTTACAACAAAAAAAGTTTTTGAGCATTGAAAGAAGAAGCCACACATTGTTGCTTAACAATCTTTTTAATGCAAGCACAATCACATGTGCATTTATAAAAGGTTTTTAAAACAAACCAACATGTTTGTTGTCTACAAAATGTTTAGGTCAAATTAATAAAAGTAGAAATGTCCTTTTAAGGTAAAACAGGCATGTTTAAAACCAACAAGAAATACACAAATCTGGAACTTACAAAGTTCAACTTTTGTAGAAGTTGAAGGCAATATCAGACATGAGTATTTATAAACTGTGTTTGATATTGCGTTCAGCAGATGGGGTGAAGTCACCCCTGGAAAAGCCAAATTTTGAAGATGCACACAAATTGCCGAATGTCAACATGTGCTAGCTGCCATCATGGGGGATCAATGGACGTGTTTTGTGAGTGCAACCCCTTTCTCTCAGCTACTTGACAACGTCAACCTGTGATGAAACGTGTCTGGAGGAGGATACGTGCTGACGTCACCACACTGTTGCTCTAGGAGGACGGGGAGTTCTATTGCAGCCGGCCGGCTCTGTTTTTTAGCGCGAGTTTTATCTGCAACTTAATGTAAGTGCATTACTGTTTTAAATAAATCCTGTTTAAGCGATATTACGCCATGGTTGGTTTTTCTTCTATGCCCCGATTATCCTGCTATCATTGAGGTTTATGGGAGATTTACGGCATCAAGGGATTGGAGCATGCACTTAATCCAGTTGATGTTTTGCTTGATGTTTTCCAAGTCCCTATTACACCCCATGATCTCCCCGATCAGAATCTGGGCACTTTCACTGGTGAAATGACCTTCATCCACAACATCACGATCACCTAAAAATATAGAAACAAAAACACACTATGTATTATATATATGCCGGCATCCATCTCTTACCTGAGCCTGTGGTCGCAGACACTCACCTGTTGTAGTGACAATTTTGATAATGTCTCCCTCCTCCTCCTGTTGGCTTTGTGGGATTTCCCCTTCTTCATGAGGTGGGGGGTCTGTGGTCTCCTCTGATGAGTGGTGTCCTCTGAGTCTTTTCTCCCCTATGTAAAAAAAATATAGATATACTTAGCACACAGATATTTGATGACAGAAATAGGAATATGAAACATTGCTTGGAAGTGTTGTACAATTGTCTATTTTGGCAGAGTTCCAAGATGAAGAAATATTTATTTCCTTTGTCAAGCTTGAATACTTACCTGTTTTGTACAAGCTTCACAGATAGGGACACCCCTATAGTATCCACTGGAGCACCTGTGTGGGGCCCCTAATAAAAAGGGTGTTCTGGTGTCCCACACTAGTGCCCCAGCGTCCAGATGTGTACACAGCTGCTGAGTGTCCTCTCCTTACACAGGATCTAGTTTGCATTTCATTCTAGTTACTAACCCATGTAGACACCAAAATTATTTTAAGAGAAGTAGGCCAGAAAAAATGTATAGAACTGCATCTGGACAAAACATGGTGTTTTATAGGGCAAACGAACGCCCTAATGTTCCCTATGAACGAATAATGTGTCCATGAACATGAAAGTTGCCATTTTAAACTGTACAACAGTATAAAGAAAAACACATGGAGCAGCACAAACGTAATAAAAAAAAGAATAGGAACACAGGAAAACTACTTACGTTTTTGCAGCACTCTCCTGATCCTTCTGTACTGATTGTGCTCCCTTAATTTGAGGTCTGACCGCTGCTTCCTGAGTTGATCCTTGTATCGTTGTACCCCAAAATTTCTGTGCAGACTCTTCACAACTTTCGCCATGATCTTGGCCTTTCTGACATTGGGGTTGGGGTAAGGTCCATACTTTCCGTTATAGTCGGCCCTTTTTAATATGTCCACCATCTCCAACATCTCCACAAAGGACATATTTGAGGCCTTAAATCGTCTCCTCCGGGATCATGACATTTATGGCTCCGGACTTTCCTCCTCCTCCTCCTCGTTGGTGTAATTAGCACACACCTGTTGTGTCTCCGCCATGTGCTCTTCCCCCACTGTGCCGAACGAGAAGGGGCGGGGAATAGACTAGAAAGAACGTCAGGGGCGGGTGGAGTTTTGTGCATGCGCAGTGTATATAAAGCGTAACACGCGTGCGTAGTACATACGATCTGTGAGCAGAGAAAGGAGTATCAGAAGTGCCGATCGTGATAACGAAGGTAACATTTAAACTTGGGCCTATACTGCTTAGAGATTGAGGCCTATATTGGGACAAGATTAGGAGAGTTTAGCCTGACATTAGGGTTTGTCTTGTTTTGTGTCTTGCAGAGAAAGTGGATATATTGAAGGATCAGGACTTTATCACCATATTCATTGATATGTTCAGGGAGCTGCCCTGTCTGTGGCAGGTAAACCACCCACATTATAAGAATCAAACAAAGAGGAAGGCAGTGCTGGATCAATTTCTGGAAATTGGGAAGCCGGTGATCCCCACGGCAGACATCACCTATTTGAAGATCCTCATTGGTGGCATGAGGAGCACTTATCTATGGGAGCACAAGAAGGTCCAGGATTTCCTGAGATCAGGAGCAGAAGATGACATTTATCTCCCCAGGCTGTGGTACTATGACAGACTGCATTTTCTGGCAGGTCAGACTGAACCCAGGCCAGCACTCTCCACTCTTCCTTCCACGCTTCCTTCCCCCCCAGATGAGGCTTCTGACGTCCAACCTGGGCCTTCCAGGCAGCAACATGTGGAGGAGCCCAGCTTGAGCCAGGTATAACATTCTTCAAAATATTTCTGTTGGTCAAATTAATGATGTTAAATCTATGTTAATTTGGAGTACTAATTTCTGATTGTGATTGATAAACCAAAAACTAAAACTATGTCCCTTTTTCATACACAGGAAAGTGTCAGCCAGGAGGTGGTAAGGCCAAGTAGGCTGCCCAATACCCAGGTCCCACTCCTCCGCCTTCAAAGAAAAAGTAGCAGGAAGAGGAGTAACCTGGAGGAGGCAGCAATTGGGCTATTTTGGAAGGCTACTGAGGCCCTCAGAACACCCCACAGTGTTGAAGAGGATTTTGCTGACCTAACAGCATGCAAAATGCAGCAAATGGAGGAGGGACAACGCCTCTTATGTGAGTTTCTCATTTTAGAAGCACTAAATAAGGGGTTGAGGGGCCAACTCACAAGCCAAAGCCACATTTGTGAGCTCACCCATGGTCCTCCTCCTCCTCCTCCAGGTCCTCCTCCACCTCCTCCTCCAGGTCCTACTCCTCCTCCTGCCACACCTCCAACACTAGAGCCACAGTCGGGAAGGAAGCGTGTAAGGAAGACCAGAGAGTGATGGCCTGGCAAAAGATGCAGGCTTGTGTATGACCACAGCCTGGGAACACAGATGTCATCTGCTGCTGTTCATGATCTCTTGGACTTCTGGACCAGATTGTACTCCCTTATATATGGACTCCTTAGGCCACCAATTTTGCAGTAAAATAGTCGATGTGTGCCCTGGGGGCCAAAGGCTTCGCCAATTTCTGCTGTTTATCCAGCGTTGCCTCCCTCTTTGTTTGGTTATGAGCCCTTAATAAAGGATTTTTTTTTTCAATTATACTCGCCTATGTGTGTTTTCCTTCAAAAAGGACAGTTTGTTTGTGACGAGGCGGGTACATTTCAAAAATACAATGTGAAATTAACAAGAGACACCAACACCAAGCAATCTACTTGAGATTAAATAATACAAGATAATAATGGTGTTGTGGTAACTTGACACACAAAACCCACCCAAAAATATGCTGCATTAAAAAAATAAAAAGATAAATAAAACACAAGATCAGGCTTTAAAAAACTCAAATAAAAAATTATTTAATCTAAAAACATCCCAAAAAGATAATTTTTTCGGGAGATGTGACAAATAAAAATATTATATTGATGAAATCACGATAAACAATAAAGAAAGAAGTTTGTGAGAACTCTGTGTGGATATGAGCAGCAAAACTACTTCATTCTTCTAGCATTATAAAGAAGAAGAGAGTGCGCTGCATTAAACAATTTAAAACATTGCAGCGTGACGAAAGTGCTATATCCATTCCGAATGCTAATTTTACCAAACCGAGCAGTTCAGTTTCAGAATTTATTGTGAGCATGCGTGGCAATTTGTGCGTCGGGATTGTCCATACATGGTCGGAATTGACGCGATCGGATTTTGTTGTCGGAAAATTTTATAGCCTGCTCTCAAACTTTGTGTGTCAGAAAATCCGATGGAAAATGTCCGATGGAGCCCACACATGGTCGGAATTTCTGACAACAAGCTCCAATCGCACATTTTCCATTGGAAAATCCGACCATGTGCACAGGGCATTAGTCTAGTTTATTCTTTCAATGCCTTCAGAAGCAGTGTGTGTGTCTTCCCCTTATCAGCAGAAAGGGCTCTTGTAAGACTTTCTAACTAGTCTGCTGAAGAAAAGATTCTTTGCATAGGGTAAGTGCCATGAGTACAGAACTACAGCTCTACAGGGGAAGTAAGCAAATATAATTACTGAAAATTAAATATTAGGACAGTGGTTCAGTGTGTGGCACTTCATTTTTAATTTTAGGTGAGTTACATTTGTTGCAGTTGTATTTAACCACATGACCTCCGGAAGATTTACCCCCTTCATGACCAGGCCATTTTTTGTGATATGGCACTGCATTTAACGGCACTACTTTAACCTCCCTGGCGGTCTGGCTCGGGTGGATTTTCAGTACCAAAAGCGGTAACCCCGAGCCAGACTCGGGATCGCAGGATCCATGTAGAGGTTACTTACCTTGTCCCCTGGATCCTGCGATGTCTCCCCGCTGTTATCTGTGAGCCGCCATGTCTTGCTCGATTCACAGTGCCGAGCTTCGTTCCCTGCGAGCGTTGCGATGCATGGGGACGGAGTTTGGCGCCAAATTCAAAAAGTAAAAAACACAGTATAGATACAGTATACTGTAATCTTACAGATTATAGTACTGTATCAAATAATTATACATCCCCTTTGTCCCTAGTGGTTTGTCCAGTGTCCTGCATGCAGTTTTATATTATAAATACTATTCTTTCTGCCAGGAAACTAGAGATTGTCCATAGCAACCAAAAAATGTCCGTTTACGTCAAAAGTGCTTTTAGACCAGCTAGTAAACAACGATAATAAATTAGAATCACTTGCAGAATTGAGCGATAGTGATTCGTGGGGAAATTCGTCATCAAACACTAAAAGTAACGAAAGCGACAATTCTGCAACTGAGCAAATTTCAGTGTTTTTGATTTGATTACATTATTGAATAATTTTTATTATTATTATATTATTATTTGTTATAATTATTTATGGTTATATATTATATTATAATTTTTTATTTCGTTTTTCAAACTTTATCATACACAGGATGTCTACTAGACTCTTTGGGCAGATTTAAGTGAGTTATTCCTTAGAATTACAAGCCTACAATATAAAACGCCAAATTTCCGTGCAAAATAATTGTACCGCTTTCAGCATCAAAAATCTGAAATAATCATACCGTCAGGGAGGTTAACTGACAATTGCATGGTCGTGCAAAGCTGTACCCAAATAAAAGTTAGGTTCTTTTTTTCACACAAATAGAACCTTCTTTTGGTGGTATTTGATCACCACTGTGGGGTTTTATTTTTTGCTCTATAAACAAAAAAGACCAACAATTTTGAAAAAAAAAAAAAACAATATTTTTTGCTTTCTGCTATAAAATATATGCAATAAAAAAAATTTTAAAATCAAATTTCTTCATAAATTTAGGCCAGTATATATTCTGCTACATATTTACCAATAATCCAATGCTACATAAATCCCAATCAGCGTATATTGATTGGTTTGCTCAAAATTTATAGTGTCTACAAACTATTGTACATATACTGGCATTTTTATTTATACTTTTTTATTCTAGTGATGGTGGCGATCAGCAACTTATAGCGGGACTGTGATATTGCAGTGGAGAAGTGGACACTGACACTTTGGAAACCAGTGACACTAAATATGCACTGTCACTGAACTAACGACACTGGCTGGGAAGGGGTTAAACATCTAGGGCAATCACAGGGTTAACTGTGTGCCTAGCCAGTGTTTTTGTGTACTGTATGTGCTTCTTTTACTAAGGGAAGTGATGTATTTTATACCCTGCTTTGCAGGGACACAAAATCCATGACTCTCCCCCTGTCAGAACGGAGCTCTGCATTGTTTACGCAGAGCTCCATTCTGTGTCTCTGCCCGATGATCGGCGGATGCTGGCAGGCATCCATTGCCCGGCACCCTCAGATTGGCTTCTGCTGTGAGTAATCACAGCAAAAGCGGCCTACTTGCGGCGCACGCTTTCCCCCTAGGCAGAAGTGCAGAATCACGTACAGTATATATATGTGATTCTGCACAGGAGGGCCTCCTTGTAGCAGTATATCTGATATAGGGTGGTCCTTAAGTGGTTAAAGTCATATTAAATCCAAAATATATTGCAGCTTACCAATTCTCAGATGTGGTGGCTGAATTTGTTTTCTATTTTTTTTCCTGTATTTTCACCCGTTGCTCCATCCAGTAGGTCCTCTATTTTTCATCTTCGTTTAACAGTCCAAGCTCCCCAGCAAAAGTGGAAATTGGAGACAAACCACATAACATCTACAATGGCCAGCTTGTATTTGTTTTGGTAATACATTTATCCCAAGAGGAAAAAACTGTTGCTGTAAGTGTTAGCTGGGATTTGGCTTTAATTTGTTAGCCAAGTTCATCTAAGGCCAGGTTCACATACGTGCAACCGCGGTTCCCAGCATGAGGCTCGGTGCGTCCTTGTTCACCAAAGATGGACAGGCCCTTTTGGAATGTGGACCATGGTCACCCCCGGACATGTGTGAACTGGTTCCATTGCGAGACGGGCACACTCGCATGTCATGCAAATTGAATGCGGGGAAACCCACATCCAATTCACACATATGTGAACACAGCCTTAATTTGCTGGTCAAACACTATCCTCTCCCTGGACTTATCATACTGCTGCCCAAAGGTGTCCCCATTGCCCTTCCAGTGGAGACACCCTAAGACATTAGGGTTTAACTGGCCAAATTACCAGGTGAAAATAAAGTAAAAAAGCCACAAAAATCAAATGAATGCTGCAGCCTATTCACATTTGAGGTTTGATAGCTGCAATATATTGCAATTTTGGTTTTGATTTTAATACTGTTTTAATTTGTTTTTGCCAGGGAGAGTCCTAAAAAATACCAGTGCTCATCTGCCAGGTCTGAGAAGAAACATGTCAACAATGACAGCTTGACTTATACCAATACAGAAAAACATAAATAAAAAGCTTTTACTTTTTACTTTTACTTTTCACTTAAAGTATATCTAAAATAATTCTTTTTTTCTGTTTTGGATAAAGCAGAAAATGGTAAAAAAAGAAAAAAAACTTTTTTTTTTTTGCAACCATATTTCAATTATTAGATATACATTTACTTTCTGTCCTGCAAACACAACAGAAAGTGAAAGGAAATCTCTTCAAAGTTAAGGAAATCACCTTAGACAGCTGTCACCAGAATAACTGTCCCCCTTAGAAGATTACCTCTTTATTCCTGTTCTGGTGACAACATTTTAGACTTGCCTTTATCTTTCAGTCCCAGACTTAACTTTATCTTAAAGTATTGATATTGATATATATTGATCTGATTCTTAGCAGACAGCTTCTACTCCCCAGAGGATCTCCATGGTCTCCTTGGCTTGTAGTGTAATATAACAAAAATGGAATTTCACATGCCACTCCACTGCTAAGAGGTCCAGATACAACTTTATTATAATAAACCCTCAAAATGCTTTGGGTACTTTTTGCACTGTTCCCCTGATTTTTGAATAAATTTGTATCTGAACCTCTTATGCTGCGTACACACGACCGGTTTTCCCGTCGGATTAAACTCTGAAGGTTTCAGCGGAATTCCGCTGAAACTGTCTTGTGTACACACGATCACACCAAAGTCCGATCACCTAGAACGTGGTGACGTACAGTGCGTACAACGAGGTTAGAAAAAGGAAGTTCAATAGCCAGTAGCCAATAGCTTCCGTCTCGTACTTGCTTCAGAGCATGCCTCGTTTTTGGTCCGTCGGAACAGCATACAGACGAGCGGTTTTCCTGATTGGAATTGGTTCTGTCGGAAATATTTAGAAATGTTCTATTTCTAGATCCGTCAGAATTTTCGAAAAAAAAAAAAGTCAGATGAGGCATACACACGATCGGAATATACGATGAAAAGCTTCCGTCTGACTTTTTCTGTCAGACATTACGCTCGTGTGTACGCGGCTTTAGTAGTGCTGTGGCACTTTGATTTCCATTTTTGTAACAATAAAACCTGACAAGGTTATAACCCTCCCCCACTGTAACCTAAAACTAAAAATAGTTGCACACTTTTTTTTAAATAAAATGCATTTTATAGAGTTAACTTTAAAACCGTATTGCTACTCAGTGGGGTAACCATGCTAAAGATGCATTACTTCAGAGAGAAGACTTTCCACTGGCAGACAACACAGAGGTATAAACCCTCTTTAAGGCTTTCATCAACATTTGAGCCTCAAGGAGTTCTATAGTAAGTAAAAATATCTTACCTAATGCTGTTCTTGCTGGTGTGGCATCTTTTTTTATCCAGAATGATACCCAGGAGAGCACAACTGTTAGTATGCAAGGGATATATGTTTGAATAGTGAAGTATCCCATTCTTCTGCTTAAATCAAAGTATACCGTCATGACGATGTAATCACCTGATAAGACAAATAAAGAACATATTTTAGAGATGCATATCATGATAAACATAGTGACCCCAAAGCTGAAAATGTCTTAACAAGCTTGTGAAGAAATCAATGCTCTTATGGTAAAAGGTCACACTTCTACAAGAAAACACTATACGGTGAGGGAAAAAAAGTATTTGATCTCCTGCTGATTTTGTACATTTGCCCACTGACAAAGAAATGACCAGTCTATAATTTTAATGGTAGGTTTATTTTAACAGTGAGAGACAGAATAACAAAAAAAGTATCCAGAAAAACGTATTTCAAAAAAGTTAGAAATTGATTTGCATTTTAACCACTTCCCACCCGGCCACTGTACACATATGGCCGGGTGGGAGTTTCCTCCTTCTGAGTGGATGTTCAAGAATGTCCTTCAGAAGGAGGGGGATCGCACGCGTGCGTGCCCTTGCGCTCGTGTCACCCGGACATGGCGCATCTCCGATTGGCAGGAGGGCTCTGTGATTGGCCCTCCTGATCACAAGACGACTGTGTCCAATCACAGCCATCATGTGATGTAAGCAGAGAGCTGGTTGCTAGGCAATCGCCTCTCCTCTCCTCACACGGAAGTTGTCAGTGAGGAGAGAAGAGGTGATCACACAAACCATTTATTATACACTTAATGGGATTTTTTTTACCAAAGACATGTAGCAGAAAACATTTTGGCTTACATTTATGACAAAATTTGATTTTATTGGATTTCTTTTAAAACAGAAAGTAGAGGGGGCGTGGCCTGACGCTGCAAGGAGTAGGACGTGTGTGCTCTGGGCTCCGTCCATTACTCCTTTTAAACTACACCCTGCAGCACACAAAATCCAGCATCCACCTGGAAAACCTGCCTGGGGACTCTCCACACACCCTGACTAACCTCTGGAGGCCTTCAGCCACACGGCGGCCATTCAGGAAAGTCCCCGGCTCCGGCCTACGGCCATCTTGGTACACCTGCAGCAGCCGCCGCAGTCCGGAAAGTCCCCGGCTCCGGCCTACTCCCGGAGCCCGCGGCCATCTTGGTACACCCGAAGCTCCACAAAGGCACAATAAATCCGCTGCCATCCGGGCCCCATTCCACATTTATAAGCCTTAGTCACACTCACACTACCTTCTGAACCCCCCTGCTGTATTCCTGGAGGGGCCTTTCTTGTCCTGGCTGACTAGTTTGATCCGGGCCTACGGATTGCTCCACACCGAGGACGCCCGCCGCCATCTTGGGGCCTGCTGTCAGATAGGAGACCACAAGAAGATAGAGGTGGTGGATTGCCTGAGAGCCCGGTCCCTCTGCCTTGATCCCCTGTGGCCTGACGCCATCCTGCGACCTGTCGGCCTGACCTCTCCAGCATCAGGGACACAGTGAGTAGCGGCTCTCCCCTTTATCCACGAACCGCACAAAGACTCTGCAGCATCTGGGCTCCAAAGTCTGTGCCCACAGAGGGAACGCTGTGTCCTGAGGGGTGCGGAACTAAACCGGCCGGCCCCCATCTGTGGGAAAGTCTGCGGCTCCGACTTAGTTCTGGAAGTAGACGGCCATCTTGCTACTCCACATACACCCTCCTCCATCCCTCTTCATTTTACTGTATTGGCAGCACGGCTCTCTCCTCTCATAGAATCTGTGCACTGAGTGGCCCATTACCACCTCCCACAGTACCTACAGGAGTCCCCTGGGTTATTGGATACCATATTTGGGACTATGTTTTTGACCATTTTGTGCATGTACTCTGATGTGAGTGTGAGGGGCCCTGTCCAGCCACCAGCCTTACAGCTCCAGCTATGCCCGCCAAGACACCTAAAACTCGTTCCACATTAGGCAAAAGATCCGGGAAGGGTTTGAAACCTCATACAACTGCCTCAAGCTCTATCCAGCAATATTTAGCTGGCGCACGCAGTGGACAAGCCAGAACTTCAAGACCGAGTATCTCTCCCTCCTCCCATGCTGCCTCAGTGAGGGAAAGTTCCCCTGCCTCATCTTACTGCTCAGACCTCATGGAGGATCCCGGATCCCCTGCTGGCTCAGAAATGACATCGTTGATGAGTGGTCTTAAAAAAGAACTTGCTGGTATGTTTCACAGCTTGGAGAAATCTATTAAGAAAGAAATTACCGCTGTGAGAACTGACATGTCCCACCTCTTGCTTAGGGTAGAGGAAACGGAACAGCGTCAGGACTCCCAAGCATCAGCCATAATAGAATTACAGGAGACTGTTACCCAGCTCGCATTTGCTCATCGTGCCTCTCTCTACAAACTCGAGGACCTACGTATCAGAGGCCTACCAGAAGCAACCAGAGACAATGACCTAGAGCCATCGATCCGAGGAATTCTCAATACAATCCTGGAAAATCCTGTCACTGACCCACTGCGATTTGATCGTGTACATCGCGCCCTGCGCCCTCGTAATGCAAATTCAGACCAACCCAGAGATGTCATTTGTCGTTTACTTCGAGGATAAAAACGCCATCATGACAAAACTGCGATACACTCCTAACATTGACTTTGACGGAGCAGTCCTTAAAATATTCCCTGATCTGTCCAAGGAAACTCTGGATCGTCGCAGAGCCCTAAAACCGCTCCTTGAACACCTGCGCACAGAAGGGATTACTTACAGATGGGGTTTTCCAGCCTGCTTGATTGCCACCAAAGGTGGTCGCTCTCATACTCTTCGCTTTCCAGAGGAACTCTCTACCTTCCTTCAGGATCTCAATCTTCCACCTGTGGACCTCCCGGGCTGGCAAGACCCCATTCCGAAATTCTCAAACCCCTTGGACCCCCCTTGGAGGAAAACTCAGTCAAAGAAAAGGCGCACGTCAATCCCGGGATCCGCACAGAAACATGGCTGAGATATGCCTTTTTCTACTCATCTCTGTTTGTCTTTTCTTTTTTTTTTTTAAGTGTTTACGGATACCCAAAATTTAAATTTCCATTATGCTTGGGTCAGACTCTTTGAACTCTATTTTCAGCCTCATTGGCTTAGAGGAAGTAGACCTGACATTCATTTTTTCTTTTTTTTTTTTTCTTTTGGGTATCCCATTGTTTAAATTCAGTTTTTCTGGATCTGAAAGGTTCAATTGCATTCTTTATTGCAGGGTTCGTTAGGTTTACCTTGATGTTGTAATTAATATTGCTTTGGTTTTCATAACCTTCCCTTTTCCTGTTTGTTATGTTATATCTCTCATGTTCAATTTTTTTTTTTTTTTTTTGCTGGAGCTCATTACAGGTAATCTGATATATGTTTTTTTATTTAACAGGCCGAGTGCTGGCGGGGCGCACTGCTCTCTCGTTCTTTTTCCTTGGTGCATACCCCGCCCCCCTTCCCCCTTTTCCCTTTTGGGGTTGGTGAGACCGGGCGGCCCACAAGGTCTCTCACCCAGACTCTCATTGGAGTTCTGGATGGCCGCCTGTTCTTTCTCTCCCCACAGGGACCACTGCAGATTTCTGCGTGTCTTACTGATTACTCCCACAATTGTGTTATTGCATTTACATGCTTTCTCTTTGTGTTCTCCCTTCTCCTTTCTTCTACCTTTTCTGACTATTTTTCCCCAACCTCCTTCCCCCCCCCCCCCTCCACGTTGGCATGCATGGAAGTATAGGATAGGATGTCCCACTCTGTTGTACCAATGGCGACTCTGACAATTACATCTTATAATGTCCGCGGTCTTAACATTGCTGCTAAACGACACCAAGTAATACGTGAGCTAAAGCATACTGCTTGCTCTGTTGCCTTTCTTCGGGAAACGCATTTAACCCACACTACACCGGTCAGATTGACCTCACCCTACTTTCCGCAGTGGTATTACAGCCTCTCTGACACCAACAAGGCTAAGGGTGTTGCCATTGGTTTCAGTAGTGGGATATCTTTTCGCCTAACAGATATGCTAGCAGACGACTTTGGTCGCTTTCTCTTCCTTAAGGGCTTTATAGGCAACACCCAATGCACGTTTGCAAATATATACTGTCCGAATCAGAATCAACCAACCTTTTTCTCACAAATCCTCACTAAACTATCACAATTTGCCAAAGGTATTATTGTCCTTGCTGGTGACATAAACATGCCCCTCGACCCCACAATGGATACGTCCCAGGGCCGATCAAACATATCGTTTAAACAATTAGCTTTGTTAAAAAAAGACTCATAGATCATCAATTAATAGATGTCTGGCGCCTGCTCCACCCTAAGGACAAAGACTACTCACACTTCTCTGCGACACACCAGTCTTACTCTAGAATAGATAATATATTTCTGGACCACTTCCATCTTCCTCTACTCAAATCTACACATATAGGAACCGCAACTTTATCTGACCATGCACCTGTGACAATGCGCATGACCATGCCCACCTTAACCCGTAGCACCAATAACTGGAAACTTAATGATTCCCTTCTCTCTAATCAAACTGAAGTCTCCATGTTGGCCTCTCACTTGACGCATTACTTTAAAGGGAACGTACCTTCTGTAACTTCCCCATCTATTGTATGGGAAGCTCATAAGGCCACTATACAAGGACGATTCATTGAGCTAGGTGCAAGGAAAAAAAGGGAACATGGTCACCAAATTGCACAGGTACTGCAACAAATAACTGACCTTGATAAACAACATAAACTTTCACTCCACAGCGCTCATCTCAAAGCCCTCACGCTTACGTGAAGAACTGAAAAACCTTCTAGACTTAGACACTAAAAAGAAACTTCATCGCATATCACAGAAATTCTATGAATGGGGCAATAAACCAAGCAAATTGCTTGCTAGATCCCTTAAGGCTACACAAACTAAGTCTTTTATTCCTAAAATTAAACTTCCAACGGGGGAGCTTGTTCATGCAACTCCACATATTGCCAAAGCCTTTAGGGAATTCTACGCAGATTTATATAATGTTACAAATGGTTTATCTTCTTTGTCCCCATCAGAGAGGCGCTCTCGCATGCTCTCCTATTTGAGGGCGGCAAATCTCCCTAAACTGTCTAGGTCAGCCCTTAGGGAGATGGAAGCAGATTTTTCAGTTGAAGAATTCCAGACCGCTTTAAAATCCTCTCCTTCAGGTAAAGCTCCCGGCCCTGATGGGTTCACTATTCTTTATTACAAAACATTCCAAGACATCTTACTTCCTCGCCTCACGGCTTACGCTAACTCAATTTCCCAATCTTCAGGTTTATGCCCAGAATCCCTTTCAGCACATATTACTGTTATACCTAAACCCGGTAAAGACCCCACTCTTTGCAGCAGCTACAGGCCAATTTCTTTAATAAATGCTGACATTAAACTATTTGTCAAGGTGATGGTCAACCGCATACTCCCTCTACTGCCCAATTGGATCTCGGCAGATCAAACAGGTTTCATACCACATAGAGAGGCTAAAGATAACTCCTTACGGACTATTTCCTTAATCCAGTATGTTCAAAGATGTGCCCAGCCCACCCTGCTTCTTTCTACTGATGCTGAAAAAGCATTCGATAGGGTGGACTGGGACTATCTTAAGATGACCTTACGTCACTTTGGATTGGGCCCAAAGATGTTTCACTGCATCTCTTCACTTTATTCTGCCCCCTCTGCGCAAATTCGCATAAATGGCTCGTTAAGTGATCCCTTCACCTTGCATAATGGCACTAGGCAGGGATGCCCTCTCTCCCCCCTTCTCTTTGCTATCTTTTTAGAGCCCTCCCTAGCCACAATTAGACGCAATATAAATATACGAGGTATCCAAGTAGGTGCCAGAACTCACAAATATGCCGCCTATGTCGACGACATACTCTTCTTTATCCAACAACCACATATCTCTCTACCTAACTTAATGTCAGCATTCTCTACCTTTCAAACGATATCAAACTTTAAAATAAACCTTTCCAAATCTGAAATTTTAAACATTAACCTCCCCAGGTCAGAAGCGGCCTCTTTGAAACCCTTTTTTCCATTCAGATGGGAACAGACTCACATGAAATACTTGGGTATATACCTTACACCTAAACTGCACTCACTTTTTAAGTATAATTACATCCCGCTGTTAAATAACATTAGAGAGGACCTAAGAAAATGGGCTAATCTATCATACTCATGGTTGGGGAAAATAAACATCATCAAAATGAACATTCTCCCTCGCATATTATTTATTTTTCAGATTATCCCACTGGGTGTACCTATAGGGTTCTTCACTATTCTGCAAGCGATGATCTCCCGCTTTGTGTGGAAGAACAGCCGCCCCAGAATATCTAGAGACGTTCTTTTTCGCTCCAAGTGTTCTGGGGGTCTGTCACTCCCAAATTTTAAGTCTTATTACCATGCTGTTATACTGTCTAGATTGGCAGACTGGAAATACTCTGTTAATTCAAAACTATGGGTACAACTAGAATACTCTCTGAGTGGTGTAGATCTTTCTGTTGCCCCCTGGTTACCCCGAGCTTTTAGGAATATTACCCACACTGTTTCAGCACTCACCTCGTCCACATTGGATATCTGGGATGCCATGCACAGGAAATTTTCCTGGAACTATGACTCTCCTCTGTTGCCTCTTCTTAACCACCACTATTTCCTACCAGGTCTATTGGACCCAGGATTTAAATCCTGGTCTCCAGGAGAACCTCTTCTGTTGCATCACGTCTTAAATGCCAATGTAATTAAACCTCTTCCGGGGATCCTCTGCTCTAAACCTATCACATTTATGGATAAGTGGAGATATTATCAATTGCAACGCTTTATACGATCCCTTCCCCACCCATTACGAGGCTTACAGGATCTAAATAGCATAGAAGAAATACTCCACCCAAAAGACCCCCCTCTGCATGGTATCTCATTATTTTACAAAGCTCTTACTGATCTTTCTAATCCTTCATACCCACACTTCCTGGCTAAATGGGAGTTAGATTTAGACTCTCCCCTCACAGACACTCTGAAAGATAAAGTCTTACAACTCGCTCATGTCTCCTCACTCGCTTCAAAAATGGCAGAAGTCAACTACAAACTACTTTCCAGATGGTACTATACCCCAGTTAAAATGCACCAAATGTTCCCCGACAGCTCCCCATTGTGCTGGAGGAGATGCGGGAACGAAGCCACACATGCTCATATTTGGTGGCACTGCCCATTAATTCGGCCCTTCTGGACCAATGTTCTTAATCTTATATTACAGATTACAGACATCAATCTCCCTCTAGATCCTTGGACCATCCTCTTTCATGCTACTAAAGAAACAATTGGTACCTATAAACGTTCACTCCTTCCTCATTTACTGAATACTGCCAAGGCCCTAATCCCTACTCTGTGGGGTCAACCCACAATCCCGTCTGTAAAAAATTGGTTACATAACATCTCAGAGGTTCATCATTTGGAGGACATAACTCACAGCATTAGAGGTACTTCCCAGAGACACACTTTAACTTGGGCACCCTGGATAAAGTTCACATCCTCATCCCACTATAAGGAAATCATAACACAACCCGTATGAGCTTACATTTTTAACCATTCTATAGGACCCTTATGACTTAATTTCAGAGATTTCTCCTCTCCTGACTGTGGTTTATCCTACCTCCACATACTTTCATACTTATTGGTAATGTTACACTAAAGTATGACGACACGCATGCCAACCCCCCCCCTCCCCCCCTCTTGATCCCACTCTTTAACCTCTCTTCCATTCTTACCTCCATATCTTCTTTTCCCTCACTTTTTCCTTCTATCTGTCTCTCATTCTGTTTTCTTTTTCCAACTACTTACTCTATTTAGTTGCAATCTTATTTCTTGATTGTCTATTATGCTCACATAAGTTATAAGCCTCTGTTTAGTCTATGGCTTTATTTGTCCATTCATCCTTTTATGCACTTACAGTGGCAATTATTTAAATGTTGCGTTATGTTGAGATTAGGTGCACAACGCACCTTTTGTATTTCGCTCATAAGATTGTTTATAATATATTATTTGTTTATCTTATCTTTCTTTTGTAAAAATTCCTTAATAAACAATTATTAAACAAAAAAAAACAGAAAGTAGAAAATATTGGTGTTTTTTTCAAATTTCCGCTTCATTTCGCTTATATCGCAAAAAATAAAAAACTGATTTGTGAATAAATACCACCAAAATAAAGCTCTATTTGTGTGAACAAAATTATAAAAATTTAATTTGGGTACAGTGTTGTATGACCGCGCAATTTTTATTGAAAGTGCGAGAGCAAGATTTCTGGCACTCAGGTGTCTTCTATACAGGTAACAAGCTGAAATTAGGAGCACTCTCTTAAAGGGAGTGCTCCTAATTTCAGCCTGTTACCTGTATAAAAGTCACCTGTCTACAAAATCCACAATCAATCAGATTCCAGTATTTCTCCACTATGGCCAAGACCAAAAAGCTGTCCAAGGATGTCAGGGATGAGATTGTAGACCTACACAAGGCTGGAATAGGCTACAAGACCATCGCCAAAAAGCTTGGTGAGAGGGTGACGACAGTTGGTGCAATTATTCACAAATGGAACAAAACAAAAAGCAAGTATCAGTCTCCCTCTGTCTGGGGCTCCATGCAAGATATTACCTCGTGGAGTTTCAATGATCATGAGAACGGTGAGGAATCAGCCAAAAACCGCACAGGAGAATCTTGTCAATGATCGCAAGGCAGCTGGGACCATAGTCACCAAGATAACAATTGGTAACACACTACACTGTGAGGGACTGAAATCCTGCAGCGACCGTAAGGTCCCCCCGATCAAGAAAGCACATGTACAGGCCCATCTGGAGTTTGCTAATGAACATCTGAATGATTCAGAGGAGAACTGGGTGAAAGTGTTGTGGTCAGATGAGACCAAAATCAAGCTCTTTGGCATCAACTCAACTTGCCATATTTGGAGGAGGAGGAATGCTGCCTATGACTCCAAGACCACCATCCCCATCGTCAAACATGGAGGTGGAAACATTATGCTTGGGGGGTGTTTTCCTGCTGAGGGGACAGGACAACTTCATTGCATCAAAGGGACAATGGACAGGGCCATATACCGTCAAATCTTGGGTGAGAACCTCCTTCCCTCAGCAAGGGCATTAAAAATAGGTAGTGGATAGGTATTCCAGCATGACAATGACCAAAAACGCACAGTGAAGGCAACAAAGGAGTGGCTCAAAAAGAAGCACATCAAGGTCCTGGGGTGGCCTAGCCAGTCTCCAGACCTTAATCCTATAGATAATATGTGGAGGGAGCTAAAGGTTCGAGTTACCAAACGGCAGCCTCGAAATCTTAAAGACTTGGAGAGGATCTGTAAAGAGGAGTGGAACAAAATTCCTCCTTAGATGTGTGCAAACCTGGTGGCCAACTACAAGAAACATCTGGCCTCTGTAAATGCCAACAAGGGTTTTGCCACCAAGTATTAAGTCATGTTTTGCGAAGGAGTCAAATACTTATTTCACTCATTAAAATGTAAATCAATATATAACTTTTATGAAATGCGTTTTTCTGGATTTTTTTTGTTGTTATTCTGTCTCTCATTGTTAACATAAACCTCCATTAAAATTATCGACTGAGGGGGCGCATGCGCGGCGCAAAGCTAGACGGAAGCAACTGAGCGGAGCTTCGTGCACAGCGGGATCTTCATCGCCTTCCCCGGGGCGAAAAACCACAGTTTCAGACTCAAAAACCTCCTGCACCCCCGGGGGAAAGATCGGTGCATGCCGTCCACGAAGTCACGTCGCAGGAAACCAGTGCAAAAGTCCCTAACCAAATACCTCCTCAGGGTGTGGGAGATGGCGGGGAAAGGCCAAAATGGTGCCGATTCACAGCGTGCGCCGGCCTTAACACATAACACAGCAGCCTCTTCTGCACACTCATCGGGTGACGGTGAGTACCCAGTGCAGTTTACAAAAGCAGACCTGGACGACAGCTTAGCAGCTATGTATACAAAAATAGCAGAAAAGTTTCAGACTGAACTTTTCAAGTCCACTAACACTCTTCAACAGGAGATTGCAGTACTGGGGGGAGGACAGATCTCCTGGAGACCAAACATGACGAGCTGCAACTCGTATACACTGACCTCCGCAGGGATCATGAGGCTCTCACTGAATCAGTCTCGCAGCTACAATCTCATTTAGAGGACTTAGACAACAGAAACCGAAGGAACAATTTGAGGATCAGAGGGGTCCTTGAGTTGGTCACAGAGTTAACCCCTGCCATCCAAAAGTTTTTCCAGTCCTTGCTGCCTGCCTCCCCAGTATCTGATTTCACTTGCGATCGAATTCACAGGGCCTTGCGCCCTAAACCTCCGGAAGATAAGCCTCCCAGAGACATAATACTGTGCCTTAAGGATTTTTTGATTAAGGAGGAGATCCTCAGAGCTTCCCGCAACACCCCCAATATAGTGCTGGATGGCACGAGGATTCAAATATTTCCGAACATATCCCCTGCCACACTTGAAAAATGTAGAAAGTTTAAGGAGATCACCGTCCCGCTATAAGTATCAGTTACAGATGGGACTTCCCTTTCAAACTCCAAGTCCCATACCGTGGGACAACGTATACAGTCGTCACCATTCAGGAGGAGAAGGAGTTCCTAGTCAAACTAGGTCTTTTGGCTAAAGAGGATCTTCCTAGGATGCCCACCACCCCACGCCCTTCAGCCATTTGGTCGACCCCTTCGCCGCAGAGAGACCGCAGGAGACAGAGGCAAGACCTTAGGGATCGGTTGAATTAGCAATCGGTTGCTCCCCTCTCATCTTGGGTACAAACTTCTTTAAGTATTTTGTTCATCTTTGATGTTAATAGTTTAAAGGACTTTACGTGATGGTTCAGGAGTGAGCCGGACACTTGCGGGGGTAGTGCTGAAGCTTATCTCCTCTCCGTGTTGGACACTTTATCCCCCTGCAACTGTCCCTTGTCCTAGTTTTTTTTTTATATATACCAGTTTCTCCTGTAAGCACCCATCAGCAACATGCTTTCTTCATGCTGTGCCGGCGTACAGCGGTGCCCGTTTGGTTGTCCCCCCACTCTTGCAGTAACCTACAGGAAGAAGGAAGAGGAATTGAGGACAGACTCTTTTGGTTTCCCTCCTTATAGCTATTTGATGGTCATTTATTATTTTTATTGCTTTTCTCAGGTCACCAAGAGTGTTGGGCACTTGTGCCCCTTTGCTCAGGAAGGTTCATTCCTGGTGAATTACTACATTATCCTTCAGTCGGGTTGGTTCTTCCCACCCTGACCCCAATGTTTATTTTTGCTCCATTCAGGTTTTTTGTTATTTTTTTTTGTTAGCTACGGGACACTGTTATATTCTGATTTTGCTGAAACTGACTTTAGTACTATAGCCATTATGGCAGGTTATGATTGCTATCCTTTCATGGGCTCCTTTGAATCTGATTGGACTTCAGGGTGCCTCACTGCAGCTAGTTGGGAAAACATGATGGCCTGCACCTCGGGGCCCTCCCCCAAAGGCAAATACCTATATGACCAAATTTATTTAGAATGGGTGTCAGAATAATTTCCCATAATGTCAGAGGGTTTAACTCCCCTCATAAAAGGAAAAAGGCCTTTACTTTGTATAAGCGCCTAAAAGCTGACATTATCCTTCTGCAGGAGACCCACTTTGCTGAGGCCAATCACCCTACTTATTTTAAAAAGTCATATGGTCTTGGTCATTACACCACGTTTGGGTCCAGGTCCCTAGGGGTGGCGATTTTTGTTAAAAAAAATATTATGTTTGATATTGAAGGCATCTACAAAGACCTGGCTAGCAGATTTATCATTCTTAAGGGCTCCATACATGGGAAGAAAATAACGGTCGCTAATGTTTATGCCCCTAATGAGTCCCAAGCTTCCTTCTTTAGTGCTTTTTTTCAGATACTGGACAGATTCTCCTCCCCGCACATGGTGCTTGGAGGAGATTTTAACTACAGATTTTAAAACTGTAAAAACTTTACTTCACACCCACAACTTCAACTTGGGAGACGCTTGGAGGGCACACAACGTGGGCGCTAGGGAGTATACCTTCTACTCCCACCCTCACGATAGCTACTCTAGACTGGATTACCTATTTTGCACCCCCATACTTTTAGCAAATTCAACCGACGCAGCCATACATCCCTGCCCCTGGTCTGACCATCAGGTGGTCTCTCTTGGTATTTCCCACATAGGCCTTAAACCTTCTGCTGCAGGTTGGAGACTTAATGAGTCCCTTCTCACAGACCCACTACTAACCTCCCAAATCTCTAAATTTATGGAGGAATATATATATTTTTTTTTCCATAAAGATTTAATTCAGTTTAAGAACATACACAAATAGAACAAATCCGATACAGACGTCTTATGACAGAAGATAACTATACCATCAGATTGGTACTCTTTGAGAGATACTTGGAGTGACATTTTGAAATACAATGAACAAGAACTGAACGTATAATAGACCAGTAGTGTAGAGGGGCAGAGGATCTTTTTCTCATTTTTTCACCTCCCCCCCTCCGGACACCGACCATATGAGGGGACAGAGAAATGGTTCATTCTTGATCAACAATTAAAGCCAAGTGCATCCTGATAAAGCTATCGAGATAGCAAAAGGAGTGTACCATAAATTAAATTACATTGTGTATGTTCAATTAGTACCTATAGAGAACTACTTATTCGATACTGAAATATACCAAAAATCGGAAAGGACAAAGAGAACAGGGAAGAGAAAAGTAGAGAAGAAAACAAGGAGAGAAGAGAAGAGAAAGTAAAGATAGAGGAGAATGGGGAACACAGAAGGGGAAAGAATGAGAGGGGGGGTATCAGGGAGAATCACAATTATGGAGGAATATTTTATCACTAACAACATAGATGAAACCTCCCCATCCATCTTGTGGGCAGCCCATAAGGTGGTGATTCGTGGCCACCTAATTCAATTAGCAGCCAATAGAAGAAAGGAGAAATCAGAGGATATAACTAGACTTACTGCTGATCTAGATAAACTGTACCATCTGCATTCCCAAAGTCACTCTCCGGGGTTACTCCACCAAATTAATTCCAAGAGATTTGAATTGGATAAAATTCTTACTGACCATACTGAAAAGTCCCTTAGATAGTCGAAAGCTAAATTCCTACTGCACAGCAACTCAGCCTCGGCTATGTTCGCAAGGAAGCTTAATCAATCTTTTCAGCCCCCCTCACACTTACAAACTTAGAACACCTGACAGTAACCTGGTTTCCCACCCGGCAGAAGTCCTACAGGCTTTTTCTAAATTTTATTCTGACTTATGCCGCGTACACACGGTCGGACTTTTCGTCTACAAAAGTCCAACGGACGCTGACGGACTAAAGCTGGCTGGTAATCCGATCGTGTGTGGGCTTCTCCGGACTTTCAACGTACTTTTTTAGCCTCAAATCCGACGGACTTTAGATTTGAAGCATGCTTCAAATCTTTACGTCGTAACTATGACGGACCCCGAAGTCCGCTCGTCTGTATGCTAGTCCGACGGACAAAAAAACGACGCATGCTCATAAGCAAAAACTAAACGGAAGCACTCGGTCTAGTAAAACTAGTGTTCGTATTGTAGGTAGCACATTCATCACGCTGCAAAATCTGTGATCGTTGAATGCAGCGCATTTTATTTCTTCTTTACGAATGCTCTAAAGAACGAAGGTGTTTTGCTGTTCATAATCAGAGTTCTCCCAAACTGATTTCTGGATTCTTTTTCTCTTTGATCTCATGAATGATATAGTATGCATTTTAAAAACAATGTTTCCATACTAATAATACTTTTTCCCCTTTTTTTTTTTTTTTTTTAGGTTTGTAAAGTTACCACAAAGAACCCATTATTCTTTTTTTTTTTTATAGTGATTATTTTTTAGTTTTTAGATAAAGTTAACCCAAAGCACCGTTTTTGGTTATGTAAATTTTTTTATTTTCAAGACTTACCACTTGAACATTATTAACATTAGTAATGTATTTTTGGTGTGTTTTTTCCAAACTCAATGAGATTGTTGTCCCTTGTTAATTTAACATTGTGTGTAAAATCAATGATTTAAAAGAAAACACATAAAGTCTTTTGCTAAACTCAAAAAAGATCCATTTATTCATGGTCAAAATAAAATAAAGAGGAAGTCAACGCTGGAAAAAGTAGGTGTACCAGAAAATTGGGATCTTGCGGAGTCCATATAAGAGGGAGCACAATCTGGTCCAAGAATCCCAGAGATCAACAGCACCAGCAGATGATCTAGATGTCCCCAGACTGTGGTCCTACAACAGCCTGCGTCTTCTGTCAGACCAGACTGAACCCAGGTCATCACTTTCTTCTCTTCCCTGCAGCCTTTCCTCCACGCTGCCCTGCAGCCTTCCCTGTAGCCTTCTTTTGAGGCTGTGGCTCTGGTGTTTCAGTTGTGGCAGGAGGAGGAGGAGGAGGAGGAGGAGGAGGAGGAGGGGGGCTGCCTCATGTAGTTGGGTGTTTTGTGTTAGCGTGCCCTGCAGCCCCTTATGGATTGTTTCCCCAAATAGGCGCTCACAAATGAGGCGCTGCTCCCAATCCATCTGAAGAAGCCTGCTGGCTAAGTAGCAGCCATAGGATTCTTCCGCTTCGGGGGGGCTCCTTAAAAAACGGGTGGCCTCTTGCATGAGGCGCAGGGATGCGTCCTGTGTGACCATCCCCTTCCTGGCCCTTTTTTTGGGAAGGTGGAGGGGAGGCACTTGGGATTCGGTCAGGCTCCTACTGGGCCCAGCCACCTCACTTGGCCCAGCCACCTCACTGGGAGCAGCCACCTCACTGGGAGCAGCCACCTCACTGGGAGCAGCCACCTCCTGCCTGACACTGGGCCCAGCCTCCTCCAGGATGATGGTGAATCCGGCCTCCTCCAGGCTGTCCATGGGCCCGGTCTCCTCCTGCCTGCCACTTTCCCCACATTCCTCCTGGATGGACTCATCCTGTGTATAAAAAAAGGACAATAGTTTGAGTATATTTTTTTGGGTTCATCAATGACACACAGTTTGCTTCTCATGAATAGCAAATTCAATGTGAATACATCTCTTTAATAAAAGAGTCTAATCAGACACCCTAATTATTTCAAGCAGGTGCCAAACATATTTAGCCACTACTGTCAATTGATATGTATACACAATTTTGAGTGCAAAATTATTTTAGACAATTATAACATCCAGTTAACATCATTAATATTAGTACAGTAAATATTTGTTAAAATAATTTACCTGACTCCAGATGGTCATATCTGGTTCATCCAGGATGGAAGACCCAGCTTGCTCCTCATCAGCCTCTGCTGGGGTGGAGGGAAGGGTGGAGGGAAGGGTGGAGGGAAGGGTTGAAAGTGATGGCCTGGCTTCATTCTGGTCATCCAGAAAACGGAGTTGATTGTAGTACCACAGCCTGGGTACATAAACATCATCTGCTGATGCTCCTGATCTCCTTGATTCCTGGATCTTCTTATGCTCCCTCTTATACATGTTCCTCAAGACCCCAATTTTCTTGAGCAATGTCTCCATTGTTGCTTCCGGGATGGTCGCCTGGACAAAGGCCAGAAGTCTCTCCAGCGTTGACTTCCTCACATGCTTTGCATAATACTGAGGGTGTTTCACCTCCCACAAATTCCTCATCTCTCGATATTTCGAAATAAAAGCTGTAAGGAACTCTGGATCCTTAAATAGGGGATTCATTATATCTGGAAAAGATGAAGTCACAAGACAAAAAACACTTTTATTATAGGTTTCTGCTAACCCCTCATCATCTTCTCCCTATGTAGGCCTCATCAATCTATCAAGCCATATAGGCCGCTTGCTACAAAGTCATGACCATAAAACCCAAAAAATATATATCTAAAATTACCTTCGTTTTGTAACGTCCTGGTCCACTATCACCTACCACAGAACGTACGTACGACACGTGCGCAAGGGCCCTCTTTACACACTACGCATGTGTGAAACTCCGCCTGCGTCGCCCGCCCCTGACGTTCGAAATTAACTCATGTTCTCCGCCCCCTAATTCGACGCACAGAACGTACGTACGACACGTGCGCAAGGCCCCTCTTTATACACTACGCATGTGTGAAACGCCGCCTGCGTCGCCCGCCCCTGACGTTCGAAATTAACTCATGTTCTCCGCCCCCTAATTCGACGCACAGAACGTACGTACGACACGTGCGCAAGGCCCCTCTTTATACACTACGCATGTGTGAAACTCCGCCTGCGTCGCCCGCCCCTGACGTTCGATTTTAACTCATGTTCTCCGCCCATTTTTTGTTACGGCGCGTAGTGGAGTTAAATAATGGCGGAGACACCTGAAATGTTGACGACCTCAGGTAGTGGAGACAGCCCGGAGGCTGGAACGTCAACAAAATCTATGAGGCCTAGATTTAAGGCCTCTAATATGAGTTTTAAAGAGATGGTGGAGATGGTGGCCATTCTTCACAAAGACGACTATGATGGGAAGTATGGGCCGTACGCACGGCCAAATTTGCGCAAGGCCAAAATAATGGCGAAGGTCGTGGCCACTTTGCAGGCATCTTTTGGGGTCCAGCGCTCCAAAGATCAACTGAGAAAAAGATGGTCTGACCTGAAACTCAGGGAGCCGGATCAATACCGACGTATCCGGAAAGTTCTTAAAAAAAGTAAGTACTTGTCGTGTTTTTCTCTTGTGTTTATTACCTTGTATACTGCTCCATGTGCTTTTCCTTCCTATACGATTTTTTGTTCATCATTTTAAACGATCTTTTAATAAACCTCGTTACATATCTATAGATAGATCTATATATATATATATAGATATATCTATAGATATATATAGATATAGATATATCTATATATCTATAGATATATCTATATATATATATAGATATATCTATATATATATAGATATCTATCTATATCTATCTATCTCTATCTATCTCTATCTATCTCTATCTATCTCTATCTCTATCTATCTATCTCTATCTATCTCTATCTATATCTATCTATATCTATCTATATCTATATATCTATATATATAGATATATAGATATCTAGATAGATAGATATATATATATATATATATATCTATCTATCTAGATAGCTATATATCTATATATCTATAGATATCTATAGATATCTATAGATATATATATATATATATATATATATATATATATATATATATATATATATATATATATATATATATATATATATATATATATATATCTATATATCTATATATAGATATATAGATATATATATATATATCTATATATCTATATATAGATATATAGATATATCTATATATAGATATATATAGATATAGATATATATATAGATATAGAGAGAGAGAGAGAGAGAGAAATATATAGAGAGAGAGAAATATAGAGATAGGTAGATAGATAGATATAGAAATGTAAAACATTCTTTTTGAATATTTTAAGTTATCTTAATTTTTTTTCTTTACATTTAGTTAGATATTTAGAGATTTTGTTCCAGATATAGAGAGAGATCAAAAGATTATTAACTATATTTTGAGATATTGATATCTATCTATCCGATACAGTACCTGACCGCGAGATTGTGTTTCCAGCGCGATACCATCGCGCTGGTTCTCGGCGACAGGGTACTGTGAATGTCGCGCTGGCTCGCTCATCGGGAAAGGAAAACTTTGTTTTCCTTCCGCGATGAGTGACAGGCAGCGCTGACAGCTGTCTGGTATGAATCCTGAGGCGGGAACACCGCGCCAAATTTTCAATGAAAAAACCGGCGTGGGTTCCCCCCTCGGAGGCATACCAGGCCCTTAGGTCTGGCATGGATTGTAAGGGGAACCCCCTATGCCGAAAAATCGGCGTGGGGGTCCCCCCCAAATCCATACCAGACCCTTATCCGAGCATGCAGCCCGGCCGGCCAGGAAAGGGGGTGGGGACGAGCGAGCGGCCCCCCCCCTCCTGAGCCGTACCAGGCCGCATGCCCTCAACATGGGGGGGTGGGTGCCTTGGGGGAAGGGGGCGCCCTGCGGCCCCCCCACCCCAAAGCACCTTGTCCCCATGTTGATGAGGACAAGGGCCTCTTCCCGACAACCCTGGCCGTTGGTTGTCGGGGTCTGCGGGCGGGGGGCTTATCGGAATCCGGGAGCCCCCCTTAATAAGGGGGCCCCCAGATCACGGCCCCCCACCCTGTGTGAATGAGTTTGGGGTACATGGTACCCCTACCCATTCACCTAGGGAAAAGTGTCAATGTAAAAAAAAACACACTACACAGGTTTTAAGAATAATTTATTAGTCAGCTCCGGGGGTCTTCTTCCGACTTCGGGGGGTCCCCTTCCGACTTCTCCCGGTGTTCGGCCTCTTCTCCCGGTGTTCGGCCTCTTCTCCCGGGCCCCACCGCTATCTTCTTCCAGCTCTATTGCCAGCGAGGGGCCCGGTCTGCTGCCGCTGTCTTGTCGCCGCTGTCTCGCCGCCGCTGTCTCGCCGCCGCTGTCTCGCCGCCGCTGTCTTGCCGCTTCTTCTCTTCTTTTCTTCTTCCTCGATGTTGACACGACGCTCTCTCCGACTCGAATGCTGTGTGCGAGCTGCGGAGCCATTTATATAGGCGGTAACCCCGCCCCCTTACGACGTCATGGTCCCAGCATGCGCAGGGACTCTGGCGTCATAAGGGGGCGTGACCCCAGAGTCCCTGCGCATGCTGGGACCATGACGTCGTAAGGGGGCGGGGTTACCGCCTATATAAATGGCTCCGCAGCTCGCACACAGCATTCGAGTCGGAGAGAGCGTCGTGTCAACATCGAGGAAGAAGAAAAGAAGAGAAGAAGCGGCAAGACAGCGGCGGCGAGACAGCGGCGGCGAGACAGCGGCGGCGAGACAGCGGCGACAAGACAGCGGCAGCAGACCGGGCCCCTCGCTGGCAATAGAGCTGGAAGAAGATAGCGGTGGGGCCCGGGAGAAGAGGCCGAACACCGGGAGAAGAGGCCGAACACCGGGAGAAGTCGGAAGGGGACCCCCCGAAGTCGGAAGAAGACCCCCGGAGCTGACTAATAAATTATTCTTAAAACCTGTGTAGTGTGTTTTTTTTTACATTGACACTTTTCCCTAGGTGAATGGGTAGGGGTACCATGTACCCCAAACTCATTCACACAGGGTGGGGGGCCGTGATCTGGGGGCCCCCTTATTAAGGGGGGCTCCCGGATTCCGATAAGCCCCCCGCCCGCAGACCCCGACAACCAACGGCCAGGGTTGTCGGGAAGAGGCCCTTGTCCTCATCAACATGGGGACAAGGTGCTTTGGGGTGGGGGGGCCGCAGGGCGCCCCCCTCCCCCAAGGCACCCACCCCCCCATGTTGAGGGCATGCGGCCTGGTACGGCTCAGGAGGGGGGGGCCGCTCGCTCGTCCCCACCCCCTTTCCTGGCCGGCCGGGCTGCATGCTCGGATAAGGGTCTGGTATGGATTTGGGGGGGACCCCCACGCCGATTTTTCGGCATAGGGGGTTCCCCTTACAATCCATGCCATACCTAAGGGCCTGGTATGCCTCCGAGGGGGGAACCCCCTCGGTTTTTTCATTGAAAATTTGGCGCGGTGTTCCCGCCTCAGGATTCATACCAGACAGCTGTCAGCGCTGCCTGTCACTCATCGCGGAAGGAAAACAAAGTTTTCCTTTCCCGATGAGTGAGCCATCTCGGCGCTGGCCCCTGCGACGGGGCTCGTAGGTGTCAAATCTCGCCGAGAAGTGCGGCGAGATTGACACAATATCGCGGTCACCTACTGTATGTCTTTATAATTTTAAATATTGAGGTAAAATAGGAACTCTACACAAACCACTTCACTACAAATGTTGGAAAATTACTATGTACTAAAATATCTGTGTGCTAAGTAGATTAATAATTTTTTGTTTCACATAGGGGAAAAATCACTCAGCCAACAAGAAGACAGTCCACCCCAAGCCAAACATGATTGGGAAATCAGCCCAAGTCCCACTGAGGATGTGGAGGAAGGAGAGGTGGGCGACATGGGCACCCCACCAGGTGAGTGTCTGACACACCAGCTTACGTTAATCTATGCATGGCTGCCTTTTGTTTAATGTAATTTGTCTACTCTATTTTTGGGGATCTGGTTGTGCTTCATTCAAGCAACAGTGCCACCCCCGAGGATGTGGAGGAATTAGGCTACATGGGCACCCCACCAGGTCAGTGTCTGAGACAACAGCTTTATTTATGGTAAGGTAAACTATGTATGTGTGCATATTTCTAAAGACATTTTTTGGTTTCATTCCACTTTAGGTACAACAAGAAGTGACTATTTCACCTCTGAAAGTGCCCAATGGCTAATTGGTCAAATAATGGCCTGGAATAAAGACATGGATGAAATGCGTAATCGGCTGGATCGTATGCAGCAGGAAATGAAGGACATGATTGATGTTTTGGGTCGAATCTAAATGCCCTTTTTTAAACCCCAAAACATCAATCATGTCCTTCATTTCCTGTTTTGCTGACCCCATTCTGGGCCTTCTCTTTCTTTTTTTGGCTGAACATAAATGGCTGTTTAACCTAATTTAAAAAAGGAGGGCTGTTTCTCGTAAATACCTAAAAAATCCACAAAAAAATAAAACTTGATTTTCTCAAAAACCAAAAAAAAAAAAAAAAAAATTGATTTTAAAAAACCAAAAAAAACTAAAAAAACTTGATTTTAAAAAAACAAAAAAAATAACAAAAGTTGATTTTCAAAAAAACAAAAAAAATAAAAAAAAATTGATTTTAAAAAACCAAAAAAAAAAAAAAAAACTTGATTTTAAAAAACCAAAAAAAATAACAAAACTTGATTTTCAAAAAAACAAAAAAAAAAAAAAAAATTGATTTTAAAAAACCAAAAAAAACTAAAAAAACTTGATTTTAAAAAAACAAAAAAAATAACAAAAGTTGATTTTCAAAAAAGCAAAAAAAATAAAAAAAAATTGATTTAAAAAAAAAAAAAAAAAAAAAAAAAAACTTGATTTTAAAAAAACCAAAAAAAATAACAAAACTTGATTTTCAAAAAAAAAAAAAAAAAATTGATTTTAAAAAACCAAAAAAAACTCAAAAAACTTGATTTTAAAAAAACAAAAAAAATAACAAAAGTTGATTTTCAAAAAAACAAAAAAAAAAAAAATTGATTTTAAAAAACCAAAAAAAACTCAAAAAACTTGATTTTAAAAAAACAAAAAAAATAACAAAAGTTGATTTTCAAAAAAACAAAAAAAATAACAAAACTTGATTTTCAAAAAAAAAAAAAAAAAAGCCTGTTTGCGAAAATCAAAAAGCCAAAAATATTTTTTTGTGGATTAGGTAGAAATATTTAAATATAATTATATTTTTCTACATTATTAAGATATCATTATATTTTTGTCTATGAACATTTTATACTAAATGCAGAACTGAATGCATAACAACCATTAATAAAAACATCTCCTTATAGGAATTAAATAAATGTGTGGTTTGTTATTTCAAGGCTCAGTATCAGTTTGGTTATAATTGTAAAAAAGTTGTTTACAGTGGCAATGGAGCTTATTTAGACATTTAAAATTAAAATACAGTTGGCACTACAACTGCTCGACCATAACCTAGGAGACAGCCCAAAAGAAAGGCAAGCAATAAATATAATGCAAGATTTCCTCAATATTTTTTTTATTGTAAAAAATTATATATCCTGGCCCATTGCAATGGCCCCCCTACCCATAAAATAATTAACATATTGCTGTCTAACTTGACGGGCACTTTGGGGGGCCAAGCCAGTACAGACAGTATCCAGGCCCGTAAGGTTGGCTTCTATTTGTCCGGCCTCAGGCCCAACTGTGCCTATATAATTCGGAGAATGTTTGTTTAAAAAGTTGTGCAGAATGCAGCACGATAAAATGATAAAATTAAGTTTGTATTCCGCCAAATTAATGGCTGTTTGAAACAGGCGGAACCGGCTGGCCAGAATTCCAAACGCATTCTCAACCACTCTTCTAGCTCTGGCCAGCCGGTAATTAAAAACCCTCCTCTCCGGGGTGAGGGTTCTTTGGGGGAATGGCCTCATGAGGTGCTTGCTGAGAGCGAAGGCTTCATCGGCAATGAAGACAAAGGGGAGTCCTTCCACGTTATCCTCATCAGGTGGCAATCCCAGGCCACCACTCTGGAGACGCTGGCAGAACTCCGTCTGGGCAAATACTCCTCCATCCGACATCCGGCCATTCTTCCCCACGTCCACATATAAAAAATCATAGTGTGCCGACACCACCGCCATTAAAACAATACTGTGGAACCCCTTATAATTAAAATAGTATGACCCCGAATGGGGTGGTGGCACAATGTGGACATGTTTCCCATCTATAGCCCCTCCACAATTGGGAAAGTCCCAACGGCTGGCAAAATGGGATGCCACAGTCTGCCATTCCTGTGGCGTTGAAGGAAACTGGGGAATCAAACAAGAAAACCAAAATCAATTAATTTGGAAGTTAACATTGCAATAAAATTAGACAATTAAAAACATTATTCCCCAGCATCAGTATAACATTAAATAATTTAATTCTTCTGGAATAACTAATATGGAAAGGCACACTTATCAGATTGCTCACCCCCTCTGATGGAACATTGATTACATTTTAGGGGGTTGTGAAATCCCTAAAAAAGATTACTTTTAGGACACGCAGGAATTTAGGGACTAAAAAGGCTACAAGACTGCAGTTGTCGCACTCTGCAGGTGCAGTTGCTAACCAGCTTACAGTAAATGAGGTAATGTAAAAAGGCATTCATGTTGCAAGGAGTACACAATCACAGGCAAGGGCAATTAATGAAAACACTTTGAGGCTTGCATATGATTTGATGATGGAAATCAGCAGAGCTTCTGCTCATTTACTAAAGCACTGGAACAAATGCACTTGTAGAGTGCACATGCATTTTGCAAACTGCAACATATATTTGCTTTAGACAAATCAACACCACAGAACATTCAAGCAAATTTTAACGAGGGTGGGGGGGGTTGTGAAATCTAGATAATTGCTAATTAGCAGCACACTATTTGGAGTGAGTTTAGGTGGGGGTGGGTGGGGGGGTTGTGAAATCTAGATAATTGCTAATTAGCAGCACACTATTTGGAGTGAGTTTAGGTGGGGGTGGGTGGGGGGGTTGTGAAATCTAGATAATTGCTAATTAGCAGCACACTATTTGGAGTGAGTTTAGGTGGGGGTGGGTGGGGGGGTTGGGAAATCAAGATAATTGCTAATTAGCAGCACACTATTTGGACTGAGTTTAGGTGGGGGTGGGTGGGGGGGTTGGGAAATCTAGATAATTGCTAATTAGCAGCACACTATTTGGAGTGAGTTTAGGTGGGGGTGGGTGGGGGGGTTGGGAAATCAAGATAATTGCTAATTAGCAGCACACTATTTGGACTGAGTTTAGGTGGGGGTGGGGGGGTTGGGAAATCAAGATAATTGCTAATTAGCAGCACACTATTTGGACTGAGTTTAGGTGGGGGGGTTGGGAAATCTAGCTAATTGCTAATTATAAGCACACTAAATACACTCAAACAAAATACATTCAAAATGAGTAGACTAGGTGGATATGTTCCCATCACTTCATGCTGGGAAGGTTATTGAAGGAAAATATACATGCATGACAAAAAATAACAGGAAAAAATTCCAGCATGTGTGAGGATAAAAAGGGGACATTCACACTATATTGCAATGATGGTAAGTAGTGTTTGAAGCAAGAAATACATTACATTATCAAAGATTACATAAAAGAACATGTGATGCTAATAAAAGAAAAATATCTTACCTTAATATAGTCCTTCTGCAGGACCTGGATGATGGCAGAACAGGTCTCTGGGATAATGATCCCCAGAGCCTGGGGGGAGATGCCTGTCGAGAACTTAAGGTCCTGCAGGCTTCTCCCTGTGGCCAAATACCGCAAGGTAGCGACCAGCCTCTGCTCCGGAGTGATGGCTTGCCTCATGCAGGTATCCTGCCTGCTGATATAGGGGGTCAGCAAAGCCAACAAACGGTCAAAAACGGGGTCCGTCATCCGGAGAAAGTTCCTGAAATCCTCAGGATTATTCTCACGGATCTCACGGAGCAAAGGCATGTGACAGAACTGGTCACGCTGAAGCAACCAATTCTTGGTCCATGAACTCCTCCTCGCCCTGTTCATGGACTGGTCTTGGGCTGAAGAATAAACTACAGCACCAAGCACATACAATGCACGAGCTCTACGACGAGTACGTACAGGTAACATGGTTTCAAAACGGTCGGCTGGTCAGAACGCACTAAACAGAACGCACTGAAGAACAGCAAGGCCTGTGAAGAACGACCTGAAAATCAGGAACGAGCGGCCAATAAAACAAGGATTTCTCAATGCCAACTGACCAAACGCACTGAAAAGCAGATACAAACCTCACAAGCACAGACTGAACAACAGTTAAAACGAACTGAAAAATACGAGTCTCACAAGCGCGAATCGTCTCTCACCAAACTTCTACTAACACGAGATAAACACGAGATTAGCAGAAGGAGCCCAAAGGGTGTCGTACGGGCTATTGAACTTCCGTTTTATAGTCTCGTCGGACTTGGTGTACGTCACCGCGTACTAGGCTGTCGTACGTTTGTGTGGTCGTGTGTAGGCAAGTCCGTTCGTAAGAAAGTCTGCCGCAAGTCCGCCGAAGGTACGTCGGAAGTATGTCGGACAGGCTGTCGGACTTTTGTAGACGAAAAGTCCGACCGTGTGTACGCGGCATTACTCTCACCGCCCACTTCTCCCATAGATCCCGCCCTCAAGTCTTGGCTTGATGACTTGCCCCTCCCGGCCCTCTCTCGAGAACAACTAGAGGACATGAATGCCCCATGCTCTAAAACCGAACTCATCAGTATCATTAAATCCTTAAAACCATCAAAAACCCCTGACCCAGATGGTTACTCAGCCCCTTATTATAAAAAATGTATTATTTATTATAAAAAATCTCTTTTCAATTATATCCTTAAGGGCAATGTCTTCCCTGACGATATGCTTCTGGCCAATATGTCCTTGATCCCTAAACCTAATAAAGATCATTCCCTACCCCAAAACTACAGACCAATCTCGGTCATTAATACAGACCTAAAGATCTTTGGCCGTTTACTAGCAGACAGACTTTCTAAAATTATCACCACCCTAATCTCTCCTGACCAAACGGGTTTTAACCCGACTAGACAAATTACTGACAACATTAGACTGGCTTCTAACATTATACAAGACGCAGATTTACACTCCAATAAAGTATTACTACTAAGCCTTGATATCCATAAGGCGTTCGATAGTGTGCTTTGGCCTTATCTAGAGTGGACGCTGGAAAAATTTGGATTTGTAGGGGCCTTCGTTCACAGGTTCAGAGCGTTGTATCACCATCCACGCACGCAAATTAGACTACCTGGTTGCAACTCTGACTACTTTACACTAGGAAGAGGAACCAGACAAGGCTGCCCCCTTTCACCACTCTTATTTGCCCTAGCCATTGAGCCCCTTGCTCGCTGGGAATAGAAAGGGCGACCAGGATATCAAGCTCAGTCTGTATGCGGATGATGTTCTCATGTTCCTGTCTGACCCGATAGTATCCCTGCCCAACCTCACCAATACCTTACACATATTCCATGAAATCTCAGGTCTAGGGGTTAACCTCTCAAAATGTGCCACCTTACCAATAAATTTCCCACCTGACATCATCTCATCAATACAATCTCACTTTGGGTTTTCAATAGAGGACCAAACCTTATCTTATTTAGGCATAAAGTTAGGCCCCACATTTCTTAAAATGTACAAAGCTAATTACCCTCCGGCATTTACCCGCATTAAACAACTACTACATACATGGAATTTGTACCATATTACAGTTCTGGGAAGGATCCAAGCGGTGAAAATGTCCATTCTCCCTAAACTTTTTTTTTTTTTTTTTTAGGGCCCTCCCGCATTATGTCTCCCGTCAGTCGATAGAAACAATACAAAGAGAGGTGAATAATTTTGTTTGGCAAAACAAAAAACCCTGTTTAGGCAGAAAAATGATTTATAGACCCAGGGATAGAGGTGGCTTGGGCTTACCGAACCTCTGGCTATATTTTCTTACTGCCAGATCACTGCAGTTGGCACAATGGCATTCTCCCTCACATAGTATCCCCTGAATCTGATTTGAGAGGGCCTCAATAACACCTTATCTTCTACAGGGCCTACTGTGGACCTCCTTGGTTCACTCCAAGGAGATTTCTATTTTAAATGTTGGTGTGGGGCAATCACTTCACCTGTGGGCCTTGTATAAGAAAAGATTCGCTTTGCTCCCCTCCAATCCCAGATTAGCTACCTATCTTGGTGACCCTTTATTTAAACCTGCTTTCCTATCTCCTGGAGCATTCGCTTTGTGGATATCTAAAGACTTGGTCACCCTAGATTCCCTTAAAAAAGATGGGGTTTTCTGCTTCTTTTCAGAATTACAAAATTCTCACTCTCTACCCAAGACCGAATTTCACAAATATCTACAAATTAGCAATTTTTAAACTCCCATTATCCCCCAAGGGAGCCTGATGAGAACATGGTATTTGAAAATGTATGTGGTCCTCCGTCTAGAGATAAGGGAACAATATCTCTACTATATAACTACCTGGGAGGTCTTGGCCTCTCAGAAAAATCCGCAGCCATGCTCGGCTGGGAGGCGGAGACTAGACAGGTGACCTCACCAGAGGAATGGGGCATCAGGATCACAAATATGCATAAATGCACTAGATCTGTGGCGGTAAAGGAAACGGTGGTGAAACTACATACCAGATGGTATTACACACCTTCCAAACCCCATAGATTTTTCCCAACTGTTTCTGAAAACTGCTTTAGAGGGTGCTCTGATAAGGGAACTCATTCACATATATTCTGGAGCTGTAAGGTACTTTCTAATATTTGGCAGAAGGTATCGTCCAAAGTGACAGAGATCACAGGGGTGTCAACGACTTTGACATACCAAATGGGCCTGCTCTTTGCAGATATCCCGGGTTCTTCCACCCTGGAACAAAAACTGGCCCATTCGCTATGCTCAGCAGTCCACTGGACTATCACTCTATTTTGGCGAGCCCCTGGGGTACCGTGGGAGCAGGTTCTCAGACGTATGGCAGCCATACAACTGATGGAAAAAGTATACCACACCATTATGGACACGATGCCAGCCTATGATTCTAAATAGAAGTCATGGTCCCCGTAGCTCCTTGGTTTCATAGGTTTGGCAACAGTTACTCATTCAATTATGAATATATGACTAGATACATTTTAGCATTCAGATGAATCTCCCGTAACCAGATCTTTGTTGTTACTTTAATTTTATTTATGTTTGATTTTTGGTCTTTCTCACAGTTTAGTTTTTAGATTAAAGCAGTGAAGTTAGACTACGATTAAGAAGACCGCTCACCCGCTAAACGCAGATAGAGGTTTTTTCCATTAAGAAGTCTTCTAAAATATTCCAATATAGTTGTCTGATCTAACAAAAAGGAAACTTGATAGTCTTTTTTTTCTTTTTTTATTATTTTCTTTTTCTTTTGAGCGTGCAACTCATAGGAATATATGCATAACTTCTTATAACTGTACTCTCACCCTATGTATTGTCCACCATGCATACTATGTTTTCTGTAACTATTGCTAACTGTTACTGCTCCGTCTTTTTTCCAATAAAATCGTTTGTATTAAAAAAAAAAAAAATTATCGACTGATCATTTCTTTGTCAGTGGGCAAACATACAAAATCAGAAATGGATCAAATACTTTTTCCCTTCACTGTATAAGTTCCCCTACTCCCCTCCTATGTTGTATGTCCCTACACAGACTTCAGATGCAGTGTGGACCTGCCCTCCATGGAGCAGTAGTTACAACTGTTTTTTCAGTAGGATGCATATGTTTCAGTGTTCATGTTCATTTTTTTTAGCTGCTTGGAAGAGTCATCTAGGGAAAGCTGGCCTGCACTGCACCAGAGTAGTACTGTGAGGGAAACTCACCCCCCCCAATGAGGGGGGGAGTGAGGTAAGGAACTTGTTATGTGAAAATGACATGGGCTACTGTTGTTGACCTTGCCCTGCTGATGGATTGACTTTAATATTATCTGGGACACTGACTTGTGTGGAGAAAATAAAACCCAACCCTTTTTTGACACTCATTTATAACATGCCTGTCTCAGTTTTGTGAATTAAATATGTTCACACTGTGCACAGCACAATTAGACAACTAGCACATTCAGAAGGAGGCCAGCAATGGCAACCCCCATACTTATCTCATGAAAAGTGTACTTTCAGAACACATTTACTGAAAATGATTAGAAAAGCAGTAAACCAGAAACAACACGAGCATTGGATTGACATATTTCTGCACAGTTGATTTACTAAAGGAAGAGATTATGTTTACTCTGCAAAGGAAATGGTTGCAAACTGCAAGGGAATTTTCACTTTTTTCAGCTTAATCCCTTTTCGTCTGCTGTACACATACTGTACATGTGGCAGCATGGCAGAGAGCTTTAACACTGCCACATAATGTATATGTGTACAGCGCTGCAGTTTTGTGCTCATTTGGCAACCCCTGTGGGCTGTGTCTGAGCTGAGAACAGCCAATTACAGTGATTACAGAGATTGGGAACCTGCCTATTGGACTCTGGCATGAAGATCCCCTTAAGAGCTGAATCTCACTGGCAAGAAGGGGTTAAACAATGAGGTAAAGCTGTGCTCACTCCAACCATCATATCACATGAAAGCACAATTTTTTATTTTACCTTGGACGTAATTGGGTGTTCTTTGCAAAGTGAATACGCTCTATCCCTTTAGTAACTGCTTACAATAACAAATTGGAAATAATTCTTTAACTAATCTCACTACTTCATTTGACATAGTATTGCTCTTTATTGAGCAGCTCTGAAAATATAGATTTTGAGGAAAAGCAATGAAACCGCTATAATAAGAAATATAGCCTTAACAGAGCATGCATTTTACCAGGTGCCCAGTACTAGCTGATTGCACATTGTTGATACACTTTTTGATGAAAAATGCCAGGTGATATGAAACAATTTATAGTATATACACTGCTGAATATCTTCTAAAGAAATTAGTATACTGCATTGTTGGCACTGCTTTACTATGGCAGAGATTCAAGTAATAGAATTGGCTTTAGTGCGGTGGCTGGAGGGTGATGGGTTTGAGATGTATTTTACTTCAGAGACCCATTATCATATAGTTGCACCCTAATCAACAAATTTTAAACACTACAAACAAGTTCAGAGTCATCTATCTTGTAAACTGTTTAATTATACATATGAAATGGCACAAAAGAGTTTTCCAGGAATGATATAGGGCATATTTATAAAGAAGTCGATGTGACTTGCACCAAAACATTCGCTGGTGGAGGTAAATCAACCACTGCCATTTAAAACACATGTACCTGGAAGATTCACCTGCAGTGAATTTGTGGTGAATGTCAGATTTGCTGTTTTATAAATACAGTATGCTCCATAGTCTTTTCTTCTTAAAAAAAAAAGAATTTCACTTTCAAACCTACTGAACAACATCAGCTGATTTGTTCTTACTGTTATGGCCAACATTCATAAAGCCCTTTTAAAAAACCCTGCCATAAAAATCAACTGACTGTGGAGAATGTGTCCATTGATCAAAGGACATGTTAACGTACTTGGAGTGGCAGACGATGTGCAGTGTTCGAAGGCTATAAGTTTGCTGCTTGTTATAAGTTTACGTAAGACACTAAGGGAGATTAGATGTAGACAGGAGTGCTCAGAGAATTACACAGTTCCTGGTAGCAGGGTGATGGCTGAAACAACACATGGGGAATCACACATGAGCTAGAATGCAGGTTCTTGCCAGTACACAGAGAGTCCAAGAGGTGAAGAAAGACTTGATGCTGGCTGAGATGCACAAGAAAGTCACAGGTACAGGTAAGCTGGTTACAGGCTGGAGTACACAGAGATTCACACAGATACTGGGATGTAAGTTGCTGACTGGATGTGTTGCTATGGATATTTAGGTGATTTTATAGCATATATATTTGTTAGTTAGATTGCATAGTTAGATTTTTAAAATCATGTGCTGTTTTTTAGAATCCAGTCGGATTGGTTTATGAGCTAAGCAGAGGACATGGTATGATATAAAGGACATTAGGGGTGGAGTTTAGGACTTTTGAAACAAGCATGTGGGAGACAAAGAACAGAGTTGGTTTGGAACACAAAGAAGCAAGATGTGTGGTGGAAGACTTCGAAGGAAGATGTTTGGTGTTTTTTTTTGCAGTTAGAAAAGTTTTGCAGTTAGAACTGGGGAGATAGAGAAATGCGAGCAGTGAGCTACAGGTATGTTTTTTGCACATTAAATAAAGAAAAAAAAAACACGCTAGAAAAGATATATCCTTGAATCAAACATAAAAGCAGCAGCATGCAGTGCGACAACACAAAAGCCTGACGTCAGGTACAGACAGGAAGTTCCAGGTGAGAGGTGAGTCAGGAGGAAGTAGAGAGGAGACATTGCTGGAAGTGTCGGGAGAGGAGTTTTTTTCTCTTTTGGGCTGTATATTGAGGGAACGGATATCATAGCTGCAGCGAGTGAAAATACCAACCTTTCAATCATCATCTGCAAAGAGCCCAGGCTGGGTCGCAAGCCATCTGCCTTTACTGCTTGCGTTTTGATAAGCACATTCTACAGCTTGGGTGGTCGGGTTTCTCACTTTGGTTTTATGTGCACATCATGGTGTTTGCTGCAATCTAAGTGCCCCTATTGGATGCCCAGACATACTACACTATGACCAGTTCTCTTGTCTTCTCTTTTTTTTAGTTCATATACTGAGGGAACGGCGATCTGAGCCTGGAGTGAGCGGGATTATTAACCACACCTAAAAGGCCCTGGCTGGGTTGTAAGCCATCTGCTCATACTGCTTGCTGTTCGGTAAGCTCAATCTGCAGCCACGGTGGTCGGGCACTTCACCTTGTCTATGTGTGTACAATATGGTGTTTGCAAGATCTTAAGTGCTTCTGTTGGATGCCCATAGATAACGCCTTTTGGACACTTCTTTTTTAGCACAGTTTCTGTTTTATTATGTTTTTTGCACAGTTGGAAGGAACATATACTGTAATCTGCTTAGTCTTTTACTCTTTTAAGGTACTGAGCATCGAGAGGTGGAGCATGCAGAGCATATTACCAGGCAAAATGGGAGGAGGAAGACCAGAAGATCAGATGAGAGCCTGAGGAAGATGCGTATGATTTCCTGATGGTGGCTGAATTGGACTGGACTTTCATCTCTGTGTTTCCTTATGACCAGGAGGACAAGGAAAGGAGGAGAAGGGACTTCATCATCTGTAACTTTCTTTCCACCAACTGCCAAGGAGGTTGTTAACCCTGCTCAAAGGAATGTTGCAGCTTTACAGGGACAAAAGTCTGATCAGCCAAAACACACAGGGATCGAAAGAGAAGTTTTTTCTCCCATTTACAATACGGGGGGTTTATTTAGCTTGTTCCTGGGCAAAGGCTTTATGAGCTGTTGATAATTGCTAAGATTTAGATTTTTCAAATATCATGCTATAAAATCAAGAGGTGGAATGTTTTGCTATGGATATTTAGGTGATTTTATAGTATATTTATTTGTTAGTTAGATTGCATCGTTAGATTTTTAAGACCATGTGCTGTTTTTAAGAAGCTAAGGCTACCCCTATTGATATGCAAATGAACCAGTTGGATTGGATTTATGAGGTAAGCAGAGGACAGGGTATAGGATACAGGTTTTGAAACAGGCATGTGGGAGACAAAGGACAGAGTTGGGTTGGAAAACCATGGAGCAAGATGTGTGCTGGAATACTTCGGAGGATGTTTGGTGTTGGACTCTCAGAGATTACTCTATCAATTGAAGTTGAGTAACTGTTTAGTTTACTTATTGCATACATATTGTAAATGCTTATTTTGGTGGAAAGGATTATTGGCTTGTGCATGTTGTAGGCATATTTTGTAATCTATAAATTGTGTATCCTGCAGCTGTATGTGCAGCTTCTCTGTTTAGCAAAAGCAATAATTCACTACAGAAGTCTAAGCTTCCTTGGCTTGTACCGCAAAGAACCTTTAAAAGACACAAGAAAAACACTGTAACACACAGAAAAACACACAGTCACTTGTGGCAAGTTTAGGCTGGTAGTCTCAAAGAATTACAGAAATCAGGAACACTGGGAAAATGCAGGAGTCACAGAGGATCACTTGAGTCCCATTTATTAGCATGTGGACATATTGCTAGAACACTGAGCAACACATACTCAGTCCTTTTAAGGCAAATCTGCCTACTATTTGGCTGAGGCCATTGAATGGCTGCCTGCCAATGGTCCCAAACGGCAAGAAGACTGGGCACTGGAGCATGGAACAGGTGAGTGTGACATGAATGGGAGACTGTTTAAAGATAGTAAGACCCTCTTATTCAATAAATATGCTGTACATCCTGAAAGCATAGGTATTACAAAAATAAGAAATTGCAAAATGCAAAGCATTTCATACTGCTGCAAGCACATCTATCTTGCACAGCCCTCTTTCCTGTGTAGACACATTGCCCTCTCACACACAGCTTGGGAGATGCTTTAAAGCAACACATAAAGTTATAGAACAGTACAAGTTAACTCTTTAACCACTTACCCCCCGTCATGACCAGGCCATTTATTGCAATATGGCACTGTGTTACTTTAACTAACAATTGTGCAGTCATGCGAAGATGTACCCCCAAAAAAATTGTGTCCTTTTTTTTACCTCAAATAGAGCTTTCTTTCGGTGGTATTTGATCACCTCTGTGGTTTTTATTTTTTGCGCTATAAACAAAAAAATATCAAATGTCTTCATCAATTTAGACCGATATGTATTCTGCTACATATTTTTGGTAATAAAAATCCCAATAAGCGTATATTGATTTGATTGCACAAAAGTTATAGTGCCTACAAACTATGGGATATTTATTTTTATTTTCATTCTTTTACTTGTAATGGTGGCGACCAGCGACTTATAGCAGGACTGTGATATTGTGGTAGACAAACTGACACTTTTGAAACTTTTTAGGGACCAGTGACACTAATACAGTGATCAGTGCGAAAAATTATTCAGTGTAACTTTATTAATAACACTGGCTTGGAAGGGGTTAATTAGGGGCAATCAAAGGGTTAACTGGGTTCCTAGCTGGTGTTTTCTCACTGTGGGGCAGGTGATAGTACTAGGGGAAGGCATAAATCTGTGCCCCTGCTTTGCAGAAACACAGGATCCATGCCTTCTTTACTGACAGAACGGTGATCTGCCTTGTTTACATAGGCAGATCACCGTCCTCCCTCTGTACCGATCAATCAGCTCCTGCTGTGTATAATCACAGCGGGAGCAGGCCACCAGGCAGCACGCGTGCGCGCACCAGACCCAGACGTGGTTAAAAGTGACATAAAGGAAAAAAAATGCATGGGGTTTCTTTTAAAATTCATACCAGACCCTTCTCCAGTCATGCAGTTGGATGGCTATGAAAGCAAGGTGTTAACCCACCAGCAGTGCAAGCAGTGGTTTCCAGGCTGTCCAATTCCTTTGGGGAGCCTGGGACCATGGTAAATGGCTGGATGAGGTGATTAGGGAATATATGTTTCCCAATCCCCCTGCAATTAATGAACCCAGAGGCGGCGTGTAACTACCTGGAAATTGACTGAAATAATGGCACTGCAGGAACATTTAAAGGGCACAAAGTTACAGTATAAACCTATTACAAGACAGTTTTATGGTACACTTCATAAATACTATCATTGTTTAAACGTTACAAAGAATATAACAGACTATATAAAAAGTAAATACAATTCTAAACGCAAAACATATTAGGACAAGGCCCAAAATATTCTTCAAATATATTTATAGTAAAAGGGTCAGGTCTGAGCATGTAGGACTTTTTTTTTTGAAAGTTGTTTATTTTTGATCTTTCATAAACACAAAAACAAACAATATAGTACACTACAAAGACATTATTGAAATGCAGCAAATAAACATATTATCTTTTAGACCCACATGGCCAATTGAATATATTGAGAAGGAATAATACTTCCCAATTCCCACACAACCAATAAGAATGGTGGCGGGGGATTTGACCATCTTGAACTGGGTCATAAAGGTACAGTTACCAAAAAACAAACAAACCAAAACAGCCATACACACACACCCATACACACCTAAGTCCCACCCTAATACCACAGTGCCACGGTCCCAACCTTTACAAAACAAAAACATAATACCATAAAGAACAATGCCCAGCACAACTACTCAACATCCACCTGGCCTACATGGCCGAAAAGTAATAAAGTCCGATCTTGATCAGTTCAGCTGCAAGGATAAAACTTTACCCTTTATCCATTGATGGATGTAGTACCGAGTAAAAAAAATCCCCTACAATGATCGTAGGACATAATGGCAGAGAGGAAAGCTTTATACTCAGCTCAGTAAACACTGTGGCAGTAACCGGGAGGGGGATGTAAACCGTGACCAGTAAAATAGGAATCCTATGAACAGTGGTGTGTAGCACAAGATATTGGCGCTTGGGGTCTGAAATTACCTGGTGGCAGGAAAAGGGCAGTCTCTTACAAAATAGAATTTGCCACCCCTCAGGCATAATTAGAGTAGAGTAGAGTAATAATTATGTGAGACCCACTGTTTCTTTAGTGCTAAAACTTTGGAACCCATTAGGTGGGTTTCTTGAAAAAAGAGAATATGCGGATTAAGCTGCTTAATCCGCTCAAAACACAGAGCTCTTTTAAACTTCGTGTTCAGTCCACGTACATTCCATGAGCAAATAATTACCTCAGCCATATTGGGGAAAGACCATCCATAGGGCAAGGAGAAAGAAAGTGGGCCTTAAGGGCCTTTGAACAACCTCCGTGAACCGGTCACAGCCACAGTGTTATGCCCCGTACACACAGTCGGACTTTGTTCGGACATTCCGACAACAAAATCCTAGGATTTTTTCCGACGGATGTTGGTTCAAACTTGTTTTGTCTACACACGGTCGCACAAAGTTGTTGGAATTTCCGATCGCCAACCACGCGGTCACGTACACCACGTACGACGAGACTAGAAAAGGCCAGTTCAGAACCAAGCGTGGCACCCTTTGGGCTCCTTTTGCTAATCTCGTGTTAGTAAAAGTTTGGTGAGAGACGATTCGCGCTTTTTCAGACTCGTGGCTTTCAGATCGTTTTCTGCCGTTCAGTTTGTGCTTGTGGGTTTGTATCTGCTCTTCAGTGCGTGCAAGCAAGTTCTGCGTGACTTTAATTAGTCATTGTATTCTTGTTCGTTCGTTACTGTTTTTCAGGTCGCTCTTCACAGGCCTTGCTGTTCTTCAGTGCGTTCTGTTACTTCGTTCTGAGCAGCCGACCGTTTTCTAGCCATGTTGCGTATGCGTACTCCTCGTAGAGTTCGTGCTGTGTGGGGGCTTGGTGTTGGGGTCCTGACCTTGACAGAAGTCCAGTCCATGAAGAGGGTGGGGAGGAGTTCATGGACCAAGAATTGGTTGCTTCAGCGTGACCAGTTCTCCCATATGCCTTTGCTCCGTGAGATCCGTGAGAATAATCCTGATGATTTCAGGAACGTTCTCAGGATGATGGACCCCGTGTTTCACCGTCTGTTGGCTTCGCTGACCCCTTATATTAGCAGGCAGGATACCTGCATAAGGCAAGCCATCACTCCGGAGCAGAGGTTGGTCGCTACCCTGTGGTATTTGGCAACAGGGAGAAGTCTGCAGGACTTAAAGTTCTCGACAGGCATCTCCCCCCAGGCTCTGGAGATCATTATCCCAGAGACCTGTTCTGCCATCATACAGGTCCTGCAGAAGGAGTATATGAAGGTAAGATTTTTATCCTTTAATATCACATTTTATTGTATTGAATGTTTGCTAATATATTGTATTTCTTTCCTCATTCCCTAATTACCATGATTGTAATATGCTGTGAATGTCCCCTTTGTTCTCATGCATGCAGGATTTTTATGTAATTATTATTTTAGGTCCTTCATACATATTTGCCCTTCAATAACCTCCCCAGCATGGTGTCTCCTGGCCCTATATTCACCTCATATAGTCACTTAACAATGTATTTTTTCTGCTCCATAGTAGTGCTTTACCCCAAACACCCCCTAAAATGTTTAGAAATGTTATTTTTGCTTTAATTCAGGCAGAGTGGCAGAGGCTTTTTTTTGGTGGTGTCCCCAAATAATTTTTAGTAACTCTCCCTCCCCCAACTGCTAAGTCAGCTGATCCCAATTCTCTATCCTCAATCATCTATTTGCTGACTTTGCCAAACCCATACACACTATACCCACCTCTTTTGTGGTCAGATGTATGGATGAATTCCCCAAAGCATGTAGTGCAAGGGCCTGCCTGTATACTTTCAAATGTTACTGTTTAAAGTTTTTGGATCCTATTATTATCTTGATAGGTAATAGCAGAATGTCCAAATGTCCTCAAATGTGTACAGTGTGTATTTATATCTTTGTATTATGACACTTCTTACCTGTCCAGTGGGCTGCCAATAGTGTAACTAAGGAGGGGCTGTTCCAAGTAATACCCATTATTTAGGCATTCATCTCTCAATGAAGTGAAGAGGGTTACTTGTCCAAGATTTCCACACACCCCCTATAATGTTAGAAATGGCCCATGAGAGGGGGGGCGTTGTTAAATTCCCCTTAATAAATGCTATCTGGAGGTTGACCCAGAATGTTTGTGTCTAATCTGCTTGCCATGTTTCTGATCAAAAATAGTAATGTTTATTGTTTTTTCCTCAACAGTTTCCTTCCACGCCACAGGAATGGCAGACTGTGGCCTCCCACTTTGCCGAGCGGTGGGACTTTCCTAACTGCGGAGGGGCAATTGATGGGAAAAACGTCCACATCATCCCTCCACCCAACTCGGGGTCATACTATTTCAACTATAAGGGGTTCAATTGTATAGTGATGTTGGCGGTGGTGTCGGCTACTTACGACTTCCTGTATGTGGACGTGGGGAAGAATGGCCGGATGTCCGATGGTGGAGTCATCGCCCAGACAGAGTTTTACAGGTGTCTCCAGAATGGCAGAATGGACTTGCCAGCTCCAGAGGACAATGTGGAAGGACTCCCATTCGTGTTCGTTGCTGATGAAGCGTTTGCGCTGGGGGACCACCTGATGCGGCCACTCCCAATGAGAACCCTCACCCCGGAACAGAGGGTTTTTAATTACTGGCTGGCCAGAGCCCGAAGAGTGGTGGAGAACACATTTGGAATCCTGGCCAGCCGGTTCCACCTATTTCTGACACCCATCCATATGGCAGAGTATAAACTGAACCATATTATACTTGCGTGCTGTGTTCTCCATAACTTTTTAAGGAAACATTTGGCCAACTATGCTGGCTCAGTTGGGCCTGAGGCCGGAATGATACATCAAACCACACTGACGGCGCTTGAAAGCGGCCATCCTGGCTTGCCCTCCCTGAGTGCCCGTGATGTCCGGTTACGCTACCTGGAGTTCTTTGCGGGTAGGGGGGCCATCAATATGCCAGCAAATATGTGAAGCCTTTTTATAATAAAAAACAAAAAGAAATTCTTTGTGGACATTTACTAATTGTGTTTGTTTTAGCTGACCCTGGCAGAAATGTTTTGACTGCAGAAAATGGCATGATTGTGTAACCTTATACAAAGCACTGTTGGCTGTTATTTACTAAATGCAAAAAACATTTCACTACAAGTGCACTTGCAACTGCACTGAACCTGCATTTGTAGTGCAAAGTGGTTTTGCCCTTAGGAAATAACCCCCATTTTCGCTGAAAACAGCAATTACATCACCCCAAAAGTGTTGTAGTGTTGAGACAATAATCCACACATTCTTGATTAACCAACTTTTTTATACCTGCACAATCACATGTGCATTTACCAAAGGTTTTTAAAACAAACCAACATGTTTGTTGTATAACAATTTTTGGGGTGGCATTATCAAAAATAGAAATGTCCATTTACGATAAAACAGGCCTGTGTAAAACCAACAAGAAAGACAAAAAACTTGAACTTACAAAGTTCACATTAGGTAAAACCTGAAGGCAATATCAGACATCAGTATTTAGGAACTGTGTTTGATATTGCTTTCAGATGGGGGGAAATCACCCCTGGAAAAGCCAAATTTGGAAGATGCACACCAATTTACGAATGTCAACATGTGCTAGCTGCCATCACGGGGGATCAAGGGACGTGTTTTGGGGGAGCAAGCCCTTCCTCACCGCTACTTTATAATTGAGGAAGGGGTTGCACCCCCAAAACGCGTCCATTGATCTCCCGTGATGGCAGATAGCACATGTTGGCACACTGTGTGCATCCTCCAAATTTGGCTTTTCAAAACATTGCAAAAAGATTTAAAACATTGGACCACAATAAAACAAGTGATTTTGTGGGGTTTTAAATTCGCCCCAAAACATCAATGATGTTATTATTTTTTTGAATCACATCATTTATTTTTTTCTGGATGTTTTGCAATTCGACATTACACCCCATGATCTCCCCGATCAGGATCTGGGCACTTTCAGATGTGAAAGGATCTCGATCCCTCACATCACGATCACCTAAAAAGAGAGAAACCAAACAAAAACAGGTATCAAAAATCTGCCACCATCCATCTCTTTTACCTGAGCCTGTGGTCGCAGACACTCACCTGTTGTAGTGCCAATTTCCACCACATCTTCTTCTTCCTCCTGCTCTTCTTGGGTTGGGGGTATTACACCTTCTTCCATAGGTGGAGGGTCTGTGGTCTCCTCGGATGAGGGGTGTCCTCCGAGTCTTTTCTCCCCTATGTAAAACAAAAATGGTATAATTAGCACACAGATATTTGATGGCAGAACTAGAAATAGGAAACACTGCTTGGAAGTGGAGTACAATTGTCTATTTTAGCCGAGTTCAAAGATGTTTTTTTATTGGTCTTTGTCAAGCTGCAATACTTTACCTGTTTAGTACAAGCTTCACAGATGGAGACCCCCCTATAGTATACACTGGAGCACCTGTGTGGCCCCCTAATAAAAATTGTGTTCTTGTGTCCCACACTAGTGCTCCAGTGTCCAGATGTGAAAACAGCTGCTCAGTGTCCTCTCCTTACACAGAATCTAGTTTGCATTTCATTCTAGTAACAAACCCATCTAGACAAACAAATATTTGGCATCCAAGTAGGCCCTAAAAAATGTGGGAAAATGCATATGGCCTAAACAATGGTGTTTTAGAGGCCGAAAGAAAAATGTTTGATACGAACGAATAATGGGCCCATGAACATTATAGTTGCCCTTTTAAACTGTACAATTAAGAAAAGCATATGGAGCAGCACGAATGGAATAAAGACAGAAAGAATAGGAACACAGCACAACTACTTACTTTTTTGCAGCACTCTCCTGATCTTTCGGTACTGCTCTGGCTCTCTTAATTTCAGGTCCGACCAGCGCTTCCTGAGCTGATCTTTCGATCGTCGTACCCCGAAATTCCTGTGCAGACTTTTGACCACTTTCGCCATGATCTTGGCCTTTCTGATATTGGGGTTGGGGTAAGGCCCATACTTTCAGTCATAGTCGGCCTTCTTCATGATGTCGACCATCTCCAACATCTCCCCAAAGGACATATTTGTGGCCTTAAAACATCTCCTTCTGGATCGAGACGTGTCCGGATCTGGGCTTTCCTCCTCCTCCTCCTCGTTCCTGTAATTATCAGGCACCTGCTGTGACTACGCCATGTGCTCTTCCCCCACTGCACCGAATGAAAAGGGGCGAGGAATAGAATAGAAAGAACGTCAGGGGCGGGCGGAGTTACACGCATGCGCAGTGTATATAAAGCGTAACACGCGTGCGTATTACGTATGATCTGTGAGCGGAGGAAGGAGCATTGGACGCGCCGATCATAAGAACGAAGGTAAGAGACAAACTTGTGCCTATACTGCTTCTACATTGAGGCCTATATTGTAACAAGATTAGGAGAGTTTTATCTGACATTAGGCTTTGTCTTGTGTTGTGTCTTGCAGTGAACATGGATATGCTACTGAAAGACAATGACTTCATGTCACTATTCCTAGATATGTTAAGGGAGCTGCCATGTCTGTGGGAGATTAACCACACACATTACAAGAACCAAGCAAAGAGGAAGGCAGCACTGGAGCAATTGTGTGAAATTGTGAAGCAGGTGATCCCCACGGCAGACATCACCTATATAAAGATCTTAATTGGTGGCCTGAGGAGTACATATCTAAGGGAGCGCAAGAAAGTCCTGGATTCACAGAGATCCAGGGCAGCAGATGACATCTATGTCCCCAGGATGTTGTACTACGACAGGCTGCATTTTCTGGCAGGCCAGACTGAACCCAGGCCATCCCTCTCCAGTCTTCCTTCCACGCTTCCTTCCCCCCCGGCTGAGGCTTCTGACGCCCAACCTGGGCCTTCCAGGCCGCATGTGGAGGAGCCCAGATTGAGCCAGGTATAGCATTCCTCTAAATATTTCTGCTTGTCCAATCAATGATGTTACCTAGATGTTAGTTGGGAGTACTAATTTAGGATTGTGATTGAGGAAGCAAAAACTAAAACCATGTCCCTTTTTCATACACAGGGAAGTCTCAGCCAGGAGGTGGCCAGGCCGAGCCGGCTGGCTGATCTGCAGGTCCCTCCACCCCCCCTGGAAGGGGAAAGTGGCAGGAGGAGGAGTGCCCTAGAGAAGGCTGCCAGAGGACTCTTTTGGAGGGCTACATAGGTCCTGGGAGCACCACACACCATGGAGGAGGACATTGCTGCCACCATTGCCTATAAAATGCAGAGGATGGAGGAGGAACAACAACTCATGTGTGAGTCGCTCATATTGGAGGCTCTTAACAAAGGTATGAGGGGCCAAATTACAGCTCAGACACACCTTTGCGATGTTCATCCTCCTCGTCCTGCAGGTCCTCCTCCTTCTCCTCCTTCTCCTCCAGGTCCTCCCAGTCCTCCTCCTCCTCCAGGTCCTACTCCTCCTCCTGCCACATCTCCAACAGCACAGCCAGGGAAGGAAGCGTGGAAGGAAGACCAGAAAGTGAGGACCCTGGATCCAGTCTGGTCAGCCAAAAAATGCAGCCTCTTGTGGTACCACAGCCTGGGGACACACATGTCATCTGCTGCTATCTGGATCTCTGCGAATTCTGGACCAGACTGCCCTTCCTTACATATGGACTCCTCAGGCCACCAATTTTGATGTTCAAGAATTTATGTCTGCCGTGGGGGTCCCAGGCTTCGCTAATTTCTCCTGTTGATCCAGTGTTGCCTTCCTCTTTGTTTGGTTCTGAGCCCTTAATAAAGGATTTTTGTTTTGAATTATACTCTCCTATGTGTTTTACTTCAAAAAGGACAGTTTGTTTGTGAGGATTCAGGTATATTTCAAATATACAATGTGAAATGAACAAGGGACACCAACAACAAACAATCTCCTTGAGATTAAATAATACAAGATATCAATGGTGTTGGGGTAACTTGTTGGGGTAACAATTACATTGAACAAAGATCAGCCTTGGAAAAAATACAAACATTAAATCTAAAAAAAAAGGCTTAAAATCCCCAAAAAAAAAAAATAAAAAAAAAAAACATTCTGTCAGATGTGACAACTAATAACAATATATTCAGGGAATCCCAATAAAAAAACAAAAATAAAACTTTGTGAGAAGTGTGTGTGAATATGAGCAGCAAAACTACTTAATTCTTCTCACATTATAAAGAAGAAGAGAGTGCACTGTGTTAAACCATTTTTGACATTGCAGCGTGACGAAAGTGCTGTATCCATGCTGGAATTTCTTCTGAGCATGCGTGGCACTTTGTGCGTCGGAACAGGCCACACACGGTCGGAATTGACGCGATCGGATTTTGTTGTCGGAAAATGTTATCTCCTGCTCTCCAACTTTGTGTGTCGGAAAATCCGATGGAAAATGTCCGATGGAGCCCACACACAGTTGGAATTTCCGACAACACGCTCCGATCGGACATTTTCCATCGGAAAATCCGACAGTGTGTACGGGGCATTATAGGTGGGACACATTGGCATTCAAACAACCATCCGCACTTCATACATACAACCACAAAACGATATACACAAAGGAAAAGGCCGCCCGAGGGCAGCAACACCCCTGTCCAACTCCTAAAAAAACAGAGTGGGCTTAAACCCAAAACTTGTAAAATGCATGGGGCGCATGGCCTGTTACCCGTGTAATAAAAAAGGAAGTGTCAGTGTTCCGCAGATGGGAGGATTAGCATACTTCCCTCATGGAAGCTCATGCCAATTCAGGAGAAGAGGGTTGGGGACTCCCCTGTAGGAGAAGTAAATTGGTCAATCACATTACACATCAGTGGGGTTGTTGTAGGGCTCACAGCATACAAAAGAGACCCGGGAGATCATGGCTGAACTCTTGCCCCAGCCAGCTTTTCATAAAAGCTACAGGGTGGACCCCTCAACCCTCTCAGGGAGACCCACCAGCCTCAAGTTATTCCTACGGACATCCACCTGCTCTTCCAGGGTTGCAATCTTCCCGCCAGTAGTATTGATTTTAGGCAGTAAAGGGTTAACGATGTCTTCAAGGTCGCTGATGTGGTGTTTGGTTTCAGTGACCCAACGGCGTATTTTTTGAACATCTTTCCACATGATCACAAAGTCAGTTTTAATTTCTGCCACCATCCCCATTAGATCAGTATGGTTTACCTTAATGGTACGTACCACCTCTGATAGTTTAGGCCCAGTCCCGTCATCTGCGCCCTCCTCCCCCACGGATGCTTGTGAAGACAGATTTGAAGGGTCTGGGACTCCCGGGGAGGATGGTGGAGAGGTGTCCGGGGCATCTCCAAAGAGATCAGAGGGTAGAGGCAGGCAATATGCATGGCGCAGTAGTGGTGCGTTGGCCATCGAACATGTAGTAACATTCATCTTGGCCAGCGGCTGTTTCTTCCGTTTGCCCATCCACTAAAAATACCACCCAGCGAAGCAGGACTCTTCCCCAACAGGATAGGCAGCGTAGGCTTGTTGTTTTGTTCATGATTAACCCAGGGTGGAGCAGGATTGTGAAAGGAGAGGCCGGAGCTGCACTGGGATTACATGCCTTGCTAGGTCATGCCCCCTTGTGTAGGACCTTTGCAAAATAATATGGAGTGGGTGACTGATGACTAGGGATAAGCCAAACACCCCCCGGTTCGGTTTGCCCAGAACCTGCGAACGGACCAAAAATTTGCACGAACGTTAGAACCCCATTGAAGTCTATGGGACTCGAACGTTCAAAATCAAAAGTGCTAATTTTAAAGGCTAATTTTCATGGTGTTGTCCTAAAAAGGGTTTGGGGACCCGGGTCCTGCCCCAGGGGACATGTATCAATGCAAAAAGAAGTTTTAAAAACGGACGTTTTTTCAGGAGCAGTGATTTTAATGATGCTTAAAGTGAAAAAAAAGAAATATTCCTTTAAATATCATACCTGGGGGGTGTCTATAGTATGCCTGTAAAGTGGCGCATGTTTCACATGCTTAGAACAGTCCCTGCACAAAATGACATTTTTAAAGTAATAAAAATCATTTAAAACTGCTTACGGCTTTAATGTAATGTCCGGTCCCGGTAATATGGATGAAAATCAGTGAGACAAACAGCTTGGGTACCCCCCCAAGTCCATTACCAGGCCCTTTGGGTCTTGTATGGATATTAAGGGGAACAATGCACTCAAATTAAAAAAGGAAAGGCGTGGGGCCCCAGGCCCTCTGAACAGCAGTATACAGGCGGTGCAAACAAGACAGGGACTGTAGGTTTGTTGTTAAGTAGAATCTGTTCGTAATTTTGAACTGGTACATTTTTAAGGTGTAGCTCCAGCCAAAAAATCTATTTATAAGCTTTTTGGAAAACATAGGGAAGGGTTATCACCCCTGTGACATTTGTTTTGCTGTCTGTGCACCTCTTCAGAAGATCTTACCTCACTTTCTGTCCCAGTGACAAATGTTTTTTGACAATTTGGGGTTTTTAGTGAAACGAGGATTGGTGATAAAGCATCAGTGGAGAGGAGATACGTTTTTCCCCATATTAACTCTTACAGGAGAGAATTTCCCTTCCTAGGGGTAGATTTCATCTCACTTCCTGTTGTCTCCTTCTGTTTGCAAGTAGGAGTCATTTGTAAGTTGGATGTTTGAAAGTAGGGGCCTGCTCTATATACTCTGCAGAAATTGGGGCCTTAGGTGTTGGTGTTGCCTCAACACTGTAAGCCCACTGTAAGCCCTGTAAGCCCTCACAGTTACTCAGTTACACAGTTACTGGTGGGCGCAGGAACAGGCTCTGCTGTGAAATATTAGATCAAGAATTGTAATGACATGCCCCTGTTGAACAGGGTCAGAAAAATTGGGTCTTTGGTGGTGGTGGTGCTGGTGCCACAACACTGTAAGTCCTCACAGTTACTCTTGGTGGATGCAGAAACGGGCCCTGCTGTGAAATATTAGATCAAGAATTGTAATTACATGCACCTCTTGAACAGGGTCAGAAAAATTGGGCCTTTGGTGGTGGTGGTGCTGGTGCCACAACACTGTAAGTCCTCACAGTTACTCTTGGTGGATGCAGAAACGGGCCCTGCTGTGAAATATTAGATCAAGAATTGTAATTACATGCACCTCTTGAACAGGGGCAGAAAAATTGGGCCTTTGGTGGTGGTGGTGGTGGTGTTGCCACAACACTGTAAGTCCTCACAGTTACTCTTGGTGGGAGCTGGAACGGGCCCTGGTGTGAAATATTAGATCAAGAATTGTAATTACATGCACCTGTTGAACAGGGGCAGAAAAATTGGGCCTTTTGTGGTGGTGCTGGTGCCACAACACTGTAAGTCCTCACAGTTACTCTTGGTGGGCTCAGAAATGGGCCCTGCTGTGAAATATTAGATCAAGAATTGTAATTACATGTTCCTGTTGAACAGGGGCAGTAAAATTGGGCCTTAGGCACTGGTGCCACAACAGTGCAACCCCTCACAGATACTCTAGTTGGAGCGCAGGAATGAGACCTCCTGCAAAATACTGCATCAAAAATTGTAATTACACGCCCCTGTTAAACAGGGGCTGAAAAATTTGGCCTTAGGCACTGATTCTGGAGCCACAACACTGCAAACCCTCACAGATACTCTAGTTGGAGCGCAGGAACAAGCCCTGCTGCACAGTATTGCATCAAAAATTGTAATTACACGCCCCTGTTAAACAGGGGCTGAAAAATTGGGCCTTAGGCACTGGTGCTGATGCCACAACACTGCAACCCCTCACAAATACTCCAGTTGAGTGCAGCAACAAACCCTCCTTGCAAAATATTGCATCATAAATTGTAATTACACGCCCCGTTAAACAGGGGCTGAAAAATTGGGCCTTAGCCACTGGTGGCGACGCCCAGAACCAAACATATTCTTACAAGCTATCAGCATGATCATTGAGGAGGAAAAGATAGTCACTCAGCATAACAGGAAAGTCACTCAGCATCAGCGTAGGCAGTCTTGAAGGGATCTGACATTTCAAAAAAAATTATTCGGTTATATCAGCATCAGGTGCTTGGTAGCTGGTGGTGATCCAAAACTGATTCATTTTTATAAAGGTCAGTTGATCGACCGAGTCGGTGGACAGGCGCACCCTGTGATTGGTTACAAAACCTCCAGCAGCACTGAATGTGCATTCCGAAAGAACGCTGGATGCAGGACAGGCCAATAGTTCAATTGCATACTGTGCAAGCTCTGGCCACTGATCCATCCTCAAGACCCAGTATCCCAGAGGATTTTCGTTGGGAAAGGTGTCCAAGTCAGATCTTGCCCCTAGGTACCTGCACCATGTAAAACAGATGCTGGCGATGGTTGCTGGAACCGATCATATCTTGGGGCTGCGGACTAAAAAAATTGTCCGAACGCATCGGTCAGACGGCCACCTTCCCCACAGCTCCTTCTTTGACTGATCGAAGCCTCAGCAACATGTTGTCCAGGAACAGGAGTTTGTAACCTCCCAGTCTCTGGGAATGCATTCCACAGACCTTTCTGCAAGGCCTCCCGAAGATGTTTCATCCTCTACTCCCTCTGCGACGGCAAGATAAGGTCCGCAACCTTACCCTTGTAACGTGGATCAAGGAGGGTTGCCAGCCAGTATTGATCCCTCTCCTTGATACCACGAATACGAGGATCCTCCTGCAGGCTTTGCAGGATCAGGGAGGCCATGCAAAGTAGGTTTGCTTAGGCATTCGGTCCGGAGTCCTCTGGGTCACTAAGGATGACATGATCCATAGCCACCTCCTCCCAGCCACGTACAAGTCCATTGGTTTCTTGGGACTGTAAATGATCCCTTAAAGACTGCTGCTGATGCTGAGTGCCAGGCTCCACCTCCATGCTGACACAATCCTCCTCTTCCTCCTCCTCCTTGTCCTCTTCCTGTGTGATCGGAGGGCACACAGGAACACTGTCTGGATAAAGGGGGCCTTGAGAGCTAAGGAAGTCCTCCTCTTCCTGCCTCTGTTCTGCCTCAAGTGCCCTGTCCATTATTCCATGCAGCGTGTGCTCCAACAGGTTGACAAGGGGGACAGTGTCACTGATGCATGCACTGTCACTGCTCACCATCCTCGTGGCCTCCTCAAATGGTGACAGGACAGTGCATGCATCCATGATCATAGCCCACTGGCCTGGGGAAAAAAAAACAAGCTCCAGTGACCCTGTCCTGGTGCCATAGTCGCACAGGTACTCATTGATGGCTCTCTGCTGCGAGTGCAGCCGCTGCACCATGGCCAACGTTGAGTTCCACCTGGTGGGCATGTCACAGATTAGGCAGTTCTTGGGCAGGTTAAATTCCTTTTGGATGTCAGCCAGCTGAGCACTGGCATTATATGACCTGTGGAAATGCACACAGACTTTCCTGACCTGCCTCGGGACATCCTGTAAGCCTGGGTACCTGCCCAAGAGCCGCTGCACCACCAAGTTAAGGACGTGAGCCAAACAGAGCACATGGTCAGTTGTCCCTGTCAGAGGACGGAGAGGAGGTTAGTGCCATTGTCGCAAACCACCATACTTGCCTTAAGCTGGCGTGGCATCAACCACCTCTGAACCTGCCCCTGCAGAGCTGACAGAATCTCTGCCCCAGTGTGGCTCCTGTCCCCCAAGCACACCAGCTCAAGCACCGCATGGCATCTTTTGGCCTGCGTGCTTGCGTAGCCCCTTGAACACCTATGGCGTACCGCTGGTTCCGAAGTCAAATCAGCACAGGAAGAGGCCATGGAGGAAGAAGAAGAGGAGGGGGTAGAGGAGAGAGGTGTGGAAGAATCACCACTAGTAGTATTTTGGAGGTGTGGTGGCAGAACAACCTCCAACACTACTGCACCCTGTCCTGCATCCTTCCCAGCTGCCAGAAGAGTCACCTAGTGCACGGTAAAAGATAGGTAACGTCCCTGTCCATGCCTGCTGGACCATGAGTCAGCGGTAATATGCACCTTACCACTGACCGCCCTGTCCAGCAAGGCATGGACATTGCCATCCACATGCCAGTAGAGAGCTGGAATCGCCTTCCGTGAGAAAAAGTGGCATTTGGGAACCTGCCACTGAGGAACCGCACATTCCACAAACTCACGGAAGGGGGCAGAGTCTACCAACCGAAAAGGCAGCAGTTGAAGTGCTAGCAATTTAGCCAAGCTAGCATTCAACCGCTGGGCATGTGGATGGCTGGGAGCGAACTTCTTTTGGCGGTGCAGCAGCTGGGGCAGGAAAATCTGCCTGGTACAATCTGATATTGGTGTACCTATAGCAGATTGCCCCCAAGTACTTGGCTGTGACACACCTAATTCTACACCTTCATTCCTCTCAGTGCAGGTCTCAGAGAGGACTGAAGGTATAGTGGGGTTGGAGATCCCAGCTGATGAGAACGCACTACACTAACTTGTAAATACTGCAGCTGCCTGCGGTACTGTACTAATAGGATCAGAAGAACACCACTAATTTTCTTCAGGTAGCTTTAGGTGCACACTGTGCTGAGGATGCACTACACTAACTTGTAAATACTGCAGCTGCCTGCGGTACTGTACTAATAGGATCAGAAGAACACCACTAATTTTCTTCAGGTAGCTTTAGGTGCACACTGTGCAGAGAACGCACTGCACTAACTTGTAAATACTGCAGCTGCCTGCAGTACTGTACTAATAGGATCATAAAAACACCACTAATTTTCTTCAGGTAGCTTTAGGTGCACACTGTGCAGAGGATGCACCACACTAACTTGTAAATACTGCAGCTGCCTGCAGTACTGTACTAATAGGATCAGAAGAACACCACTAATTTTCTTAAGGTAGCTTTAGGTGCACACTGTGCAGAGGACAAACTACACTAACTTGTAAATACTACAGCTGCCTGTGCACTGTACTAATAGGATCAGAAGAACACCACTAATTTTCTTCAGGTAGCTTTAGGTGCACACTGTGCAGAGGACACACTACACTAACTGTAAATACTGTAGCTAATAGGACTAATAGGATCAGAAGAACACCACTAATTTTCTTCAGGTAGCTTTAGGTGCACACTGCGCAGAGGACGCACTACACTAACTTGTAAATACTGCAGCTGCCTGGGGTACTGTACTAATGGGATCAGAAGAACACCACTAATTTTCTTCAGGTAGCTTTAGGTGCACACTGTGCAGAGAACGCACTACACTAACTTGTAAATACTGCAGCTGCCTGTGGTACTGTACTAATAGGATCAGAAGAACACCACTAATTTTCTTCAGGTAGCTTTAGGTGCACACTGTGCAGAGGACACACTACACTAACTGTAAATACTGTAGCTAATAGGACTAATAGGATCAGAAGAACACCACTAATTTTCTTCAGGTAGCTTTAGGTGCACACTGTGCAGAGGATGCACCACACTAACTTGTAAGTACTGCAGCTGCCTGCAGTACTGTACTAATAGGTTCAGAAGAACACCACTAATTTTCTTCAGGTAGCTTTAGGTGCACACTGTGCAGAGGACGAATTACACTAACTTGTAAATACTACAGCTGTCTGTGGCACTGTACTAATAGGATCAGAAGAACACCACTAATTTTCCTCAGGTAGCTTTAGGTGCACACTGTGCAGAGGATGCACCACACTAACTTGTAAGTACTGCAGCTGCCTGCAGTACTGTACTAATAGGTTCAGAAGAACACCACTAATTTTCTTCAGGTAGCTTTAGGTGCACACTGTGCAGAGGACGAATTACACTAACTTGTAAATACTACAGCTGCCTGTGGCACTGTACTAATAGGATCAGAAGAACACCACTAATTTTCCTCAGGTAGCTTTAGGTGCACACTGTGCAGAGGATGCACCACACTAACTTGTAAATACTGCAGCTGCCTGTGGCACTGTACTAATAGGATCAGAAGAACACCACTAATTTTCTTCAGGTAGCTTTAGGTGCACACTGTGCAGAGGACACACTACACTAACTGTAAATACTGTAGCTAATAGGACTAATAGGATCAGAAGAACACTACTAATTTTCTTCAGGTAGCTTTAGGTGCACACTGTGCAGAGGACGCACTACACTAACTTGTAAATACTGCAGCTGCCTGCGGTATTGTACTAATAGGATCAGAAGAACACCACTAATTTTCTTCAGGTAGCTTTAGGTGCACACTGTGCAGAGAATGCACTACACTAACTTGTAAATACTGCAGCTGCCTGTGGTACTGTACTAATAGGATCAGAAGAACACCACTAATTTTGTTTAGGTAGCTTTAGGTGCACACAGTGCAGAGGATGCACTAAACTAACTTGTAAATACTGCAGCTGCCTGCGGCATTGTACTAATAGGATCATAAGAACACCACTAATTTTCTTCAGGTAGCTTTAGGTGCACACTGTGCAGAGGATGCACCACACTAACTTGTAATACTGCAGCTGCCTGTGGCACTGTACTAATAGGATCAGAAGAACATCACTAATTTTCTTCAGGTAGCTTTAGGTGCACACTGTGCAGAGGATGCACTACACTAACTTGTAAATACTGCAACTGCCTGTGGTACTGTACTAATAGGATCAGAAGAACACCATTAATTTTCTTCAGGTAGCTTTACGTGCACACTGTGCAGAGGACACATTACACTAACTGTAAATACTGTAGCTAATAGGACTAATAGGATCAGTAGAACACCAGCAATTTTCTTCAGGTAGCTGTAAATACTGTAAAAACACCTGCCTGCCTGTCAGTAGTAGGAAGAGAATAACAGGAACGGATCTAGCTAAACTGAATACAGTGTATATATATATATATATATATATATATATATATATATATATATATATATATATATATATATACATATATACACAACACCTAGGATGTATATATATATACATAATACACTGTAAGTGCAGCTAACTGACTCGCCTGCCTACTCTATCTAACTTAAATCAAATGACACTGTCTCTCTGTCTATTTCTCTCTCAACGCCGGAACACACTAAACAGGGCTGCCGTGCAGGTGGCCTTATATAGTATGGGGCGTGTACTAAACCCCCTGAGCCATAATTAGCCAAAGCCACCCTGGCTAATTACGGCTCTCTGTACAGACGGCACTGTGATTGGCCAAGCATGCGTGTCATAGTGCATGCTTGGCCAATCATCAGCCAGCAATGCACTGCGATGCCGCAGTGAATTATGGGCCATGACACGCCACTCGAATTTGGCACGAATGGCCCATATCGTTCGTAATTCGGCGAAAGACCGAACAGGCGATGTTCGAGACGAACATGCGTTCGATTCGAACATGAAGCTCATCCCTACTGGTGACAAAGAGAAGGCAAATTACCTTCTTTAGCTCTGTGTATGCAAAGGAGCATGGTGCTGTCATATAGAGATGATGACTAATAATATGCTGTCATATATAAATGAAGGATGAATTATAATTATTATAAAATGAATCTCTGCAGCAACAAGTTCAATGGTTCTTTTCCATAGAGATGTATTTATTAGATTCCATATTCCACAACAGTCCACAAGGTACTTGCAACAGATGACAAAATCAGGAAAAGTATTTGTAAATATTTGTAAATATTACAATGAACAGCAGCCTTCAAAGTCCCATTCGTCATTCATGTCATAGCAAGCATAGAGGCACTACACCATCCAACATAATAATATGCACCTAGGTAGCTTCAATGCAAACAATAATGTATACTATGTACAAATTCTAGACATGTATTTTCCTAATCATGAATTATAAAAAAATCATATAATAATCGTAACAGCTAAAAACTCCCCCTGATATACCATTGTCTAATACTGGAGGGGTTTCTGATTGGTTAACCAAATACTTCTGAACTTAACATGAAAAGACTTACTTGCAATTACTGGAAATAAAATATTAAAGTCACTATATTTAAGTTTTGGCAATAAAACCTGGAAGCTGACTGGTTTCTATGCAAAATTGTGACTAATTTTGCCCTCTCTAGCTTTAGTAAATAAACCCCTATGGTGACAATGTTGGAGATGGTGTCCCTTCTCTTCTTTTTATTGGAATTGGTGGACAATTGGGAGCCCACCGTTGATTTACACAGTTACAAGAGGAGTGACTCACCTGACAATTGTATATATATATATATATATATATATATACACACACTGTATATATGTCCATAATGGGGATGGTATTGACACAGCCCCACATGATCCACAAAGGCTCAAAATTGATATGGGCACCAGATCCGCAAATGTGGGTTTGTTTTAAAGTCACCTATCTCTCACATATTGTTCGTGGGAATCATTTTGTGTACTTTGACACCTTGAGGTCTATGGGCACCCGGACTCACAAAGGTGTGTTCGCTTTAAAGTCACCCATCTCTCACATATTGATAGAACCACTAGCCGAAGCAATTAGGACACACCCCTTGATCACAGGTTTCCAGTTTGGTTCAAGCACACATACTATCAACTTATTTGGAGACAATGTCATCCTGCTCCTGACAAACCCGCTCACATCCCTAAAACAGGCCCACAAAATCCGGACTTGGCGATATCTCATACTATAAAGTTAACTTCACTAAATCTCTAATTTTAGATATAGGAGTAATGCCTCCTATAAGGAACACCCTACAAAAACAATTACCATATACGTGGAGTAAAAAAAGGTATCACCTACTTAGGAATACCAGTAACCAATACCACTCATGCACTAGTTAAAGCCACTCATGCACTAGTTACGAAACTGGTGACCCCGCCCCTCTCTGACGTCACGGGGAATGCCACAGGGAAGTCCCTGTCAAGTCCCCGTGCGTCAGAGGAGGCTGTGGTCACCGGGTAGCCCCGCCCTCCGTTATTTAAGAACCGTCAGAAGAGGAGAGGCGTCACAGAGTGGGAGCCTCCCATCATGCCATCATGGATGCGGAGCGGCCTGAGGAGAAGAAGGGAAGAAGATGCTGCGGAGGAAGATGCTGGACGAGAACACCGGAGGAAGAACCAGAAGAACCAGAAGAAGAAAAAGATGGAGGAAAAAACTGAAGGAAGATAGAAGAAAGAAGATAGAAGAAAGAAGAAGCATTTAAATAAAGGAATTGTCAAAAACTGTCTCTTGTCATTTTTAACATGTTTGACAGTTTTTTGTGAAATGGTAGGCCCTTACCATTTCACACAGGGGGGAGGGCCAGGATCTGGGGGTCCCCTTGTAAAAGCGGGCTTCCAGATTCTGATAACAGAATTTGCACATGTGGCCTGGTACGGTTCAGGAGGGGGGGTGCTCTCTCATCCCCCCTCTTTTCCTGTGGCCTGCCAGGTTGCATGCTCAGATAAGGGTCTGGTATAGATTTTGAGGGGGACCCCACACAATTTTTTTTTTTTAATTTTGGCCGGGGTTCCCCTTAATATCCATACCAGACCTGAAGGGCCTGGTATGGAATTTAGGGGGACCCCACGTCATTTTTTTTTAAATTTTGGTTCGGGGTTCCCCTGTGGGGAATTCCCATGCTGTTTTTATCAATGAACTTTTATGTGTATTGTTGGACCGGCAATTCATTAATAGCCGCGACTAGTTTTAACCACTTGCCGACCGCCTAATGACGATTTACGTCGGCAGAATGGCATGGGCAGGCAAAATCACGTACATGGTACGTGATTGCCTTCCCGCGGGCGGGGGTATCCGATCGGACCCCCCGATGCCAGAGGCAGTCGGCTTTGGTCTGGGAGCATTCAGTGATGAGGGGGAGGCCATCCATTCATGCCCCCCCTCGCGATCGCTCCCAGCCAATCAGAATCTTCCCCTGCCTCTGTATAGTACACAGAGGCAGGGGATGTGACGTCATCTCTCCTCAGCTCGATATTTTCCGTTCCGGCGCCGAGGAGAGAAGACTGAAATGTGAGTGTAAAACACAACACACACACAGTAAAACATGCCAGGCACACAAAACACCCCCCTTTACCCCCCGATCCCCCCCGACCACCCCCCTGATCACCCCCCCCCCCCCGTCACACTGACACCAAGCAGTTTTTTTTTTTTCCTGATTACTGCATGGTGTCATTTTGTGACAGTTAGTGTGGTAGGGCAGTTATGGTTAGCCCCCTTTAGGTCTAGGGTACCCCCTAACCTGCCCTAATAAAGTTTTAACCCCTTGATCACCCCCCGTCGCCAGTGTCACTAAGCGATCATTTTTCTGATCGCTGTATTAGTGTCGCTGGTGACGCTAGTTAGGGAGGTAAATATATAGGTTCGCCGTCAGCGTTTTATAGCAACAGGGAGCCCTATATACTAATAAATGTTTTAACCCCTTGATTGCCCCCTAGTTAACCCTTTCACCAGTGATCACCGTATAACTGTTACGGGTGACGCTGGTTAGTTTGTTTATTTTTTATAGTGTCAGGGAACCCGCCGTTTATTACCGAATAAAGGTTTAGCCCCCTGATCGCCCGGCAGTGATATGCGTCGCCCCAGGCAGTGTCAGATTAGCGCCAGTACCGCTAACACCCACGCACGCAGCATACACCTCCCTTAGTGGTATAGTATCTGAACGGATCAATATCTGATCCGATCAGACCTATACTAGCGTCCCCAGCAGTTTAGGGTTCCCAAAAATGCAGTGTTAGCAGGATCAGCCCAGATACCTGCTAGCACCTGCGTTTTGCCCCTCCGCCCGGCCCAGCCCAGCCCACTCAAGTGCAGTATCGATCGATCACTGTCACTTACAAAACACTAACCGCATAACTGCAGTGTTCGCAGAGTCAGGTCTGATCCCTGCGATCGCTAACAGTTTTTTTGGTAGCATTTTGGTGAACTGGCAAACACCAGCCCCAGGCAGTGTCAGACTAGCGCCAGTACCGATAACACCCATGCATGCACCGTACACCACCCTTAGTGGTATAGTATCTGAACGGATCAATATCTGATCCGATCAGATCTATACTAGCGTCCCCAGCAGTTTAGGGTTCCCAAAAACGCAGTGTTTGCGGGATCAGCCCAGATACCTGCTAGCACCTGCGTTTTGCCCCTCCGCCCGGCCCAGCCCAGCCAAATCGATCGATCACTGCACTTATAAAACACTAAACGCATAACTGCAGAGTTCGCAGAGTCAGGCCTGATCCCTGCGATCACTAACAGTTTTTTTGGTAGCATTTTGGTGAACTGGCAAGCACCAGCGGCCTAGTACACCCTGGTCGTAGTCAAACCAGCACTGCAGTAACACTTGGTGACGTGGCGAGTCCCATAAATGCAGTTCAAGCTGGTGAGGTGGCAAGCACAAGTAGTGTCCCGCTGCCACCAAGAAGAAGACAAACACAGGCCCGTCGTGCCCATAATGTCCTTCCTGCTGCATTCGCCAATCCTAATTGGGAACCCACCACTTCTGCAGTGCCCGTACTTCCCCCATTCACATCCCCAACCAAATGCAGTCGGCTGCATGAGAGGCATTTTTATGTCCTCCCGAGTGCCCCTACCCAATGAACCCCCCCAAAAAGTTGTTGTGTCTGCAGCAAGCACAGATATAGGCGTGACACCCGCTATTATTGTCCCTCCTGTCCTGACAATCCTGGTCTTTGCATTGGTGAATGTTTTGAACGCTACCATACACTAGTTGAGTATTAGCGTAGGGTACAGCATTGCACAGACTAGGACACACTTTCACAGGGTCTCCCAAGATGCCATTGCATTTTGAGAGACCCAAACCTGGAACCGGTTACAGTTATAAAAGTTAGTTACAAAAAAAGTGTAAAAAAAAAAAAAACAAACAAAAATATAAAATAAAAAAAAATAGTTGTCGTTTTATTGTTCTCTCTCTCTCTAGTCTCTCTCTATTGTTCTGCTCTTTTTTACTGTATTCTATTCTGCAATGTTTTATTGTTATTATGTTTTATCATGTTTGCTTTTCAGGTATGCAATTTTTTATACTTTACCGTTTACTGTGCTTTATTGTTAACCATTTTTTTGTCTTCAGGTACGCCATTCACGACTTTGAGTGGTTATACCAGAATGATGCCTGCAGGTTTAGGTATCATCTTGGTATCGTTCTTTTCAGCCAGCGGTCGCCTTTCATGTAAAAGCAATCCTAGTGGCTAATTAGCCTCTAGACTGTTTTTACAAGCAGTGGGAGGGAATGCCCCCCTCCCCCACCGTCTTCCGTGCTTTTCTCTGGCTCCTGTCTCAACAGGGAACCTGGGAATGCAGCTGGTGATTCAGCCAGCTGACCATAGAGCTGATCAGAGACCAGAGTGGCTCCAAACATCTCTATGGCCTAAGAAACCGGAAGCTACGAGCATTTTATGACTTAGATTTTGCCAGATGTAAACAGCGTCATTGGGAAATTGGGGAAGCATTTTATCACACCGATCTTGGTGTGGTCAGATGCTTTGAGTTTAAAAATAAGATAAAAAAGCAAAAAAATAATAAAGAAAAAAAAGAAAAAGCACCCCTGTCCCCCCCTGCTCTCGCGCTAAGGCGAACGCAAGCATCGGTCTGGCGTCAAATGTAAACAGCAATTGCACCATGCATGTGAGGTATCACCGCGAAGGTCAGATCGAGGGCAATAATTTTAGCAGTAGACCTCCTCTGTAAATCTAAAGTGGTAACCTGTAAAGGCTTTTAAAAATGTATTTATTTTGTTGCCACTGCACGTTTGTGCGCAATTTTAAAGCATGTCATGTTTGGTATCCATGTACTCGGCCTAAGATCATCTTTTTTTATTTCATCAAACATTTGGGCAATATAGTGTGTTTTAGTGCATTACAATTTTAAAAAGTGTGTTTTTTCCCCAAAAAATGCGTTTGAAAAATCGCTGTGCAAATACTGTGTGAAAAAAAAAATGAAACACCCACCACTTTAATCTGTAGGGCATTTGCTTTAAAAAAATATATAATGTTTGGGGGTTCAAAGTAATTTTCTTGCAAAAAAAATAATTTTTTCATGTAAACAAAAAGTGTCAGAAAGGGCTTTGTCTTCAAGTGGTTAGAAGAATGGGTGATGTGTGACATAAGCTTCTGAATGTTGTGCATAAAATGCCAGGACAGTTCAAAACCCCCCAAATGACCCCATTTTGGAAAGTAGACACCCCAAGCTATTTGCTGAGAGGCATGTCGAGTCCATGGAATATTTTATATTGTGACACAAGTTGCCGGAAAGAGACAAATTTTTTTTTTTTTGCACAAAGTTGTCACTGAATGATATATTGCTCAAACATGCCATGGGAATATGCGAAATTACACCCCAAAATACATTTTGTTGCTTCTCCTGAGTATGGGGATACCACATGTGTGAGACTTTTTTGGAGCCTAGCCTCGTACGGGACCCTGAAAACCAAGCACCGCCTTCAGGCTTTCTAAGGGCGTAAATTTTTGATTTCACTCTTCACTGCCTATCACAGTTAAAGAGGCCATGGAATGCCCAGGTGGCACAAAACCCCCCCAAATGACCCCATTTTGGAAAGCAGACACTCCAAGCTATTTGCTGAGAGGTATAGTGAGTATTTTGCAGACCTCACTTTTTGTCACAAGGTTTTGAAAATTGAAAAAAGAAAAAAAATTTTTTTTCTTGTCTTTCTTCATTTTCAAAAACAAATGAGAGCTGCAAAATACTCACCATGCCTCTCAGCAAATAGTTTGGGGTGTCTACTTTCCAAAATGGGGTCATTTGGGGGGTTTGTGCCACCTGGGCATTCCATGGCCTCCGAAACTGTGATAGGCAGTGAAGAGTGAAATAAAAAATTTACACCCTTAGAAATCCTGAAGGCGGTGATTGGTTTTTGGGCCCCGTACGCAGCTAGGCTCCTAAAAAGTCCCACACATGTGGTATCCCCATACTCAGGAGAAGCAGCTAAATGTATTTTGGGGTGCAATTCCACATATGCCCATGGCCTGTGTGAGCAATATATCATTTAGTGACAACTTTGTGCAAAAAAAAAAAACATTGTCACTTTCCCGCATTTTGTGTCAAAATATAAAATATTCCATGGACTCAACATGCCTCAAAGCAAATAGCTTGGGGTGTCTACTTTCCAAAATGGGGTCATTTGGGGGGGTTTATGCCATATGGGCATTTTATGGCCTTCAAAACTGTGATAGGTAGTGAGGAGTAAAATCAAAAATTTACACCCTTAGAAATCCTGAAGGCAGTGATTGGTTTTCGGGGCCCCGTACGCGGCTAGGCTCCCAAAAAGTCCCACACATGTGGTATCCCCGTACTCAGGAGAAGCAGCTGAATATATTTTGGGGTCCAATTCCACATATGCCCATGGCCTGTATGAGCAATATATCATTTAGTGACAACTTTTTGTAATTTTTTTTTTTTTAGTCATTATTCAATCACTTGGGACAAAAACATTAATATTCAATGGGCTCAACATGCCTCTCAGCAATTTCCTTGGGGTGTCTACTTTCCAAAATGGGGTCATTTGTGGGGGTTTTGTACTGCCCTGCCATTTTAGCACCTCAAGAAATGACATAGGCAGTCATAAATTAAAGGCTGTGTAAATTCCAGAAAATGTACCCTAGTTTGTAGGCGCTATAACTTTTGCACAAACCAATAAATATATGCTTATTGACATTTTTTTTACCAAAGACCTGTGGCTGAATACATTTTGGCCTAAATGTATGACTAAAATTGAGTTTATTGGATTTTTTTTATAACAAAAAGTAGAAAATATCATTTTTTTTCAAAATTTTCGGTCTTTTTCCATTTATAGCGCAAAAAATAAAAGCGGCAGAGGTGATCAAATACCATCAAAAGAAAGCTCTATTCGTGGGAAGAAAAGGACGCAAATTTCGTTTGGGTACAGCATTGCATGACCGCGCAATTAGCAGTTAAAATGATGCAGTGCCAAATTGTAAAAAGTGCTCTGGTCATTAAGGGGGTAAATCCTTCTGGGGCTGAAATGGTTAAATGACTTTTTTTCCTTTGAAATGTCATTTTGCTGTCAGACTGTTCTAAACACGGGAAACATGTGCCCCTTTACAGGCATACTATAGACACCCCCAGGTACAAAATTTAAAGGAATATTACACTTTTATTGTTTCACTTTAAGCATTATTAAAATCACTGCTCCCGAAAAGACAGCCTTTTTAAAAACTTTTTTTGCATTGATCCATGTCCCCTGGGGCAGGACCCAGGTCTCCAAACACTTTTTTTGACAATAACTTGCATATAAGCCTTTAAAATTAGCACTTTTGATTATTCATGTTCGTATCCCATATACTTTAACGGTGTTCGCGTGTTCGAACAAATTTTTTGCCTGTTCGCATGTTCTGGTGCGAACCGAACAGGGGGGTGTTCGGCTCATCCCTATCTAGGAATAACACATTTTCTCAAATCACATCCAAGTCCAAAGATTGAAATTCCGTCCAATGGCAATTTTACTCAACACCTACACAGCACCAAAAAGGCTTATAACTATTTTACAACATCATCCACAACAAACTTGTATTTAAGAAAACTAAAGCAATGGAGAAATTGGAGACAGACTTGGGCACCACCTTTTCAGATGACCAATGGCAACATACCTTCAGAGAAACACATAAAGCTTCACACTGTGTCAAGCACTGGGAACTAATGATCAAAATGGCAAACATATGGCATTATGGCAAATGTTAATATTACCACAAATCTTATATATATTTCGTACCCTACCAACTCAAATACCGCACCATTACCTCAAAACCCTGTCAAAAATAAGCTGGAAGTAAATTTTGGGTGGCAAAAAAGCTAGATGTTCCTGCAATAACCTCACCTCCCACAGGAAAATGGGAGGGGCAGGACTAGTGGACCTACGTGACTACTTATGGGCAGTTAGACTAGATCATATCAAATATTGGCTACAAAAAAGTAATACATCACTATGGGTAGACATAGCTACAAAAAAGTAATACATCACTATTGGGACCCTGGATACGATCAGCTCTACAAAATTCGGCCCCTCCTAAACCACTTCAACCAACATTTTGCAGACTTGTTTACTCCCCATCAAGTTGTCTGCGTTGATGAGTCCCTGATTAAGTTTTCTGGCTGCTTGTCATTCAAACAGTACCTTCCCAGCAAGTGTGCCAGATACGGGGTCAAGATATATAAGCTCTGTGACAGGGCCACAGGCTATACATGTAGTTTTATGGTTTATGAGGGAAAAGATAGCCACATAGAGGCGACAAACTGCCCTGACTACATAGGAAGCGCTGGCAAGATTGTGTGGGACTTGATGTCACCCTTATTCGGAAAGGGGTACCACTTATATGTGGACAATTATTACAGGAGCGTGCCACTTTTTAGTCACTTGTTTGATCAGCAGTTTGGAGCATGTGGCACCGTGCAACCTAATTGCCGGGGCTTTCCCCAGCAGCTTGTAGATTCCCATCTTAGGCTGGGGGAGAGAGCCTGCTTCAAGTGTAATAACTTGCTCGCTATGAAGTGGAGGGATATTAAGAATGTTTTCGTTCTTACCTCCCTTTATGCAGACAAGACGGTCCAAATTACTACGGCGACTGGTGTTGTGGAGAAACCCCTCTGTGTCCACGAATATAACCAAAATATGGGAGGGGTGGACCTCAACGACCAGTTGTTGGTGCCGTACCTAAGTGCCCATAAGGCCAGACACTGGTACAAGAAATTGTCAATTTATTTATTTCAATTGGCTTTGCTGAATGCTCATGTGCTAAACAGAGCTTCAGGATGGACTGGATCCTTCCTTAAATTCCAGGAAGAGATCGTCAGAGCCCTTCTATTTCCAGATAGTGCTCCACCTCACCTTCCCCAACCAAATGCAGTAAGCCGGCTGCATGAGTGGCATTTTCTTTATGTCCTCCCGAGTACCCCTACCCAACGAACCCCCCAAAAAAGATGTTGTGTCTGCAGCGAACGCGGATATAGGCGTGACACCCGCTATTATTGTCCCTCCTGTCCTGACAATCCTGGTCTTTGCATTGGTGAATGTTTTGAACCCTACCATACACTAGTTGAGTATTAGCATAGGGTACTGCACAGACTAGGCACACTTTCACAGGGTCTCCCAAGATGCCATCGAATTTTGAGAGACCCGAACCTGGAACCGGTTACAGTTACAAAAGTTACAGTTACAAAAAAAGTGTAAAAAAAAAAAAAAAAACACAAAAAATATATAAAATAAAAAAAAAAAAAAAAATAGTTGCCGTTTTATTGTTCTCTCTCTATTCTCTCTCTATTGTTCTGCTCTTTTTTACTGTATTCTATTCTGCAATGTTTTATTGTTATTATGTTTTATTATGTTTGCTTCATAGGTATGCAATTTTTTTATACTTTACTGTTTCCTGTGTTTTATTGTTAACCATTTTTTTGTTTTCAGGTACACCATTCAGCTGCAGAGCGGATTTATTTATCTTGACAGCAACAGCGTTTGCTCCCACGATACATAAAGCCGTGACTCCAGTGCTGTCGGAGGTGATTTCACCACCACAGTTAAATAAAAGAGCATATATACCGAAGCATGGGGGCAGCAGAGGCGGAGGAGCGATTTGCTCCTACCTTTTGCGGGTGGATGCCCCCATGCTTCGGCATATATATATTTTAGGCACAAGTTGCGTTAAAAAATGTTTTATTTTTTACTATGTTTTTTTTGTATTTGCTTTGCAGGTATGGTAAGTCTTATACCCCGTACACACGATCGGACATTGATCGGACATTCCGACAACAAAATCCTAGTATTTTTTCCGACAAATGTTGGCTCAAACTTGTTTTGCGTACACACGGTCGCACAAAGTTGTCGGAATTTCCAATCGGCAACAACGCAGTGACGTCAAGCACGTACGATGAGACTAGAAAAGGACAGTTCAGAACCAAGCGCGGCACCCTTTGGGCTCCTTTTGCTAATCTCGTGTTAGTAAAAGTTTGGTGAGAGAAGATTCGCGCTTTTTCAGACTCGTGGCTTTCAGATCGTTTTCTGCAGTTCAGTTTGTGCTTGTGGGTTTGTATCTGCTCTTCAGTGCGTGCAAGAAAGTTCTGAGTGACTTTAATTAGTCATTGTGTTCTTGTTCTTTCGTTACTGTTTTTCAGGTCGCTCTTCGCAGGCCTTGCTGTTCTTCAGTGCGTTCTGTTACTTCGTTCTGAGCAGCCGACCGTTTTCTAGCCATGTTGCGTATACGTACTCCTCGTAGAGTTTGTGCTGTGCGGGGGCTTGGTGTTGGGGTCCTGACCTTGACACAAGTCCAGTCCATGAACAGGGTGGGGAGGAGTTCATGGACCAAGAATTAGTTGCTACAGCATGACCAGTTCTCTCATATGCCTTTGCTCCGTGAGATCCGTGAGAATAATCCTGATGATTTCAGGAACTTTCTCAGGATGATGGACCCCGTATTTCACCGTTTGTTGGCTTCGATCACCCCCTATATTAGCAGGCAGGATACCTGCATGAGGCAAGCCATCACTCCGAAGCAGAGGCTCGTCGCTACCCTGCGGTACTTGGCGACAGGGAGAAGCCTGCAGGACTTGAAGTTCTCAACAGGCATCTCCCCCCAGGCTCATTATCCCAGAGACCTGTTCTGCCATCATCCAGGTCCTGCAGAAGGAGTATATGAAGGTAAGATTTTTATCCTTTAATATCACATTTTATTGTATATAATGTTTGCTAATGTAATGTATTCCTTTCCTCATTCCCTAATTACCATGATTGTAATATGCTATGTCCCCTTTGTCCTCATGCATGCTGGATTTTTCTGTAATTATTTTTTTTGTCCTTCATACATATTTGCCTTCACTAACCTCCCCAGCATGCTCTCCTGCCCCTATATTCATCTCATGTAGTCACTTAACAATGTATTTTATCAGCTCCATAGTAGTGTTTTACCCCAAACACCCCCTAAAATGTTTTGAAATGTGATTTGTGCTTTAAATTCAGGCAGAGTGCCAGAGACTTTTTTTTGTGGTGTCCCCAAATCATTTTTATCAACCCTCCCTCCCCCCAACTGCTAAGTCAGCTGATCCCAATTCTCTATCCTCAATCATCTATCTGCTGACTTTGCCAAACCCATACACACTATACCCATCTCTTTAGTGGTCAGATGTATGGATGAATTACCCAAAGCATGTAGTACAAGGGCCTGCCTGTATACTTTCAAATGGTACTGTTGAAAGTTTTTGTATCCTATTATTATCTTGATAGATAATAGAAAAATGTCCAAATGTGCTCAAATGTGTACAGTGTGTATTTATATCATGTATTATGACACTTCTTACCTGTCCAGTGGGTTGCCAATAGTGTAACTAAGGAGGGGCTGTTCCAAGTAATACCCTGTATTTAGGCATTCATCTCTCAATGAAGTGGAGAGGGTTACCTGTCCAAGATTCCTCCCCCCCTATAATGTTAGAAATGGCCCATGAGAGGGGGGGGGGAAATATGATAGGTGTACCTTATACTTTGGTGTTGTAAAATTCCCCTTAATAAATGTTATCTGGATGTTGGCCAAGAATGTTTGTGTCTAATCTGCTTGCCATGTTTATGTGCAAAAATAGTAATTTTTTTTGTTTTTCTCCACAGTTTCCTTCCACGCCACAGGAATGGCAGACTGTGGCCTCCCACTTTGCCCAGCGGTGGGACTTTCCTAACTGCGGAGGGGCAATTGATGGGAAACACGTCCACATCGTCCCACTACCCAACTCGGGGTTGTACTACTATAATTACAAGGGGTTCAATAGTATTGTGATGTTGGCAGTGATGTCGGCTAATTACGACTTCTTGTATGTGGACATGGGGAAGAATGGCCGGATGTCCGATGGTGGAGTCATCGCCCAGACAGAGTTTTACAGGCGTCTCCAGAATGGCAGCTTGGACTTGCCACCTCCAGAAGACAATGTGGAAGGACTCCCATTCGTCTTCGTTGCGGATGAAGCATTTGCGCTGGGGGACCATTATTATTATATTATTATATAGTATTTATATAGCGCCAACAGTTTACGTAGCGCTTTACAACTAGAGGGTAGACAGTACAAATACAATACAATTTGATACAGTAGGAATCAGAGGGCCCTGCTCCTTAGAGCTTACAATCTAAGAGGGAAGGTCAAGAGAAACAAGAGGTAATAACTGTGGGTGATGTGCTGATTGAGAAGATAAATGTACAGTTGTTAGGTGGGGGCCAGATAGGCTTCTCTGAAGAGATGAGTTTTCAGGGATCGTCTGAAAGTGGATAAAGTAGGAGAAAATCGGACGGATTGGGGTAGAGCATTCCAGAGGATGGGGGAGGCTCTGGAGAAGTCCTGGAGGCGAGCATGGGATGAGGTGACAAGGGAGTTTGAGAGCAGGAGGTCTTGGGAGGAGCGAAGAGAACGATTAGGTTGGTATTTTGTGACTAGGTTAGAGATGTAGCTAGGGGCCAGGTTGTGGATGGCTTTGTAAGTTATAGTTAGTATCTTGAATTTAATTCGGTGACTGAGTGGCAGCCAATGGAGGGATTGGCAGAGGGGTGTAGCAGATGCTGAGCGGTTTGTGTGGTGGATGAGCCTGGCCGCAGCGTTCATGATGGACTGAAGTGGGGATAGCCTATTTAGAGGTAAACCAATGAGGAGGGAGTTGCAGTAGTCAAGGCGGGAGATGACCAGGGAGTGGATTAGAAGCTTTGTGGTGTCATTGGTTAGGAAGGGACGTATCTTGGAGATGTTGCGAAGACAGAGGCGGCAAGCTTTGGATAGTGATAGAATGTGGGGTCGAAAGGTTAGTTCAGAGTCCAGGATTACACCTAGGACCTTGGCGTGGGGAGATGGGTTGATAGTTGAGCTGTTGATCTTGACAGGGAGATCAGGGGAAGTGGCACCTGAGGGAGGAAATATCATGAGCTGGGTTTTGGATAGGTTGAGTTTGAGAAAGTGATGTGACATCCAGGCTGATATGTCTGCTAGTAAGTTGGTAATGCGTGAGGAGACAGATGGAGAGAGCTGGGGGGTGGAGAGATAGATTTGGGTGTCATCAGCGTAGAGATGATATTTAAAGCCGTGGGAGGCAATCAACTGACCCAAGGAGGTGGTGTAGATTGAGAAAAGAAGAGGTCCGAGAACAGAACCTTGGGGGACCCCAACGGAAAAAGGAAGAGGAGAGGAGGAAGTAGAGTTGTAAGTGACACTGAAGGAGCGGTGGGATAGGTAGGATGAGAACCAGCGAAGAGTACAGTCACGGAGACCAAAGGAGTGGAGTTTTTTGAGGAGGAGGGGGTGGTCCACTGTGTCAAAGGCAGCAGAGAGATCCAGGAGAAGTAGTACAGAATAGTGTCCATTGGCTTTAGCCATTAGTAGGTCATTTGAGAGTTTAAGGAGAGCAGTTTCCGTGGAGTGTTGAGGGCGAAAACCGGACTGAAGGGGATCAAGAAGTTTATTCATGGTCAGATGGTCGCTTAGTCGGTTGTAGACCAGTCTTTCAAGAAGTTTGGAGGAGAAGGAGAGTAAGGAGATGGGACGTAAGTTGTTGAGACTGGTGGGATCCAGTGAGGGCTTTTTTAGTATGGGGGTGACTAGCGCATGTTTTAGAGAGTTTGGGAAGATGCCACAAGAGAGGGAGAGGTTGAAAATGTGAGTTAGAGAGCGTAGAATCGAGTCAGAGGGTGAGCGTAGCATTTGCGAGGGAACAGGATCCAGGGGGCAAGTGGTTAGATGAGTGCTAGATAAAAGTTTAGCAACCTCAGTAGTAGTAGCAGGGTTGAATGAGGGAAGTAATGATTGTATCTGTGGACATGGGGTGTTGCATGGGGGAGGTTTTTGCGCATTGGCGATCTCCTTGTGAATTGTATCAATCTTAGTTTTGAAGTGATTGGCAATCTCCTGGGCAGTGAGTGAGTTGGTGGGTGGAGGCAGTGGAGGACAGAGTAGAGTGTTGAAGGTAGAGAAGAGTTGACGTGGACTGGATGAGAAGGTGTTGATGAGTGTGATAAAGTAGGTCTGTTTGGCAGTGTGAAGGCAGGAGTAGTATTTTAGGAGGGCAGATTTATATTGTGTGAAGTCTTCCTGGGTCTTAGTCTTATGCCACAGGCGCTCAAGAGCGCGGCTACGTTTTCTGAGACTTCTGGTGTCATCTGTTTGCCAGGGTTGTAGCAGTCGGGGCCTAATTCTGCGTGTAGTGAGGGGGGCCAGCTTGTCTAGGGAGGAAGACAGTGAGCTGTTGTAGATGAAAGTAGCTAGATTGGGGCAGGACGGGGGGAGATTTTGTCATAGAGGTGATCAGTAGCAGAGTAGAGAAGAGAAGGGTTGAGGTGGCGAAGGTTTCTGCGTGTAACTGTTAGGCGGTTGGAGGGAGAAGAGGTGGAAGACAAGGAGAGAGCAAAAGTAATAAGGTGGTGATCAGAGAGTGGGAGTGGATTGTTGGAAAGGTTGCACGGAGTGCACAGATAGGAGAAGGCAAGGTCAAGGGTGTTGCCATTGGAGTGGGTAGGAGCCTGTATCCATTGCTTCAGGTCAAGCGATGAGGTTAGACTGAGAAGTTTAGAAGTAATAGTAGTGTTAGTGTTGACAGGGATGTTGAAGTCCCCAAGAATAATTGTGGGGATTTCAGAAGAGAGAAAGTAGGGTAGCCAGGCAGAGAAGTCATCAAGAAAGGCTGATACCGGTCCAGGGGGCCGGTAGATGACAGCAATTCTTAGAGAAATGGGAGAGAAAAGAAGAATGCAGTGTGCCTCAAAAGAGAAGAGTGTCAGAGAGGGCGGTGGGTGAAGAACCTGATAGGTGCTGCATGGGGCTAGAAGGATTCCCACTCCACCTCCCTTCCGTCCACTTGGTCTGGGGGAGTGAGTCCAGAGAAGGCCCCCATGGGAGAGGGAAGCAGGAGAAATAGTATCCGATTCATGAAGCCAGGTTTCAGTAATGGCAAGTAGGTTAAAGGAATTTGTGATGAAGAGGTCGTGGAGGGCGGTGAGTTTGTTGCAGACAGAACGTGCATACCACAGGGCACAGGAAAAGGGGGGGCTGGTTTTGGAAAGAGGAATAGAGACCAAGTTCTGTGGGTTGCGGCTCCTGCCAGAGGGTGTAGGGGGATGGGAGCGTTGGGCAAAGACAGATGATGGTGGCCCAGGGTTTGGGGATATGTCACCAGAGATTAGGAGAAGCAGGAGGGTGAGGGAGGTAATGTGGGACTGTGATTTATGTGAAGGGACCATCTTATGCGGCCATTCCCGATGAGGACCCTCACCCCAGAACAGAGGGTTTTTAATTACCGGCTGGCCAGAGCCAGAAGAGTGGTGGAGAACACATTTGGAATCCTAGCCAGCCGGTTCCGCCTATTTCTGACACCCATCCATATGGCGGAGTATAAACTTAATCATATAATCCTGGCGTGCTGTGTTCTACATAACTTTTTACGCCAACATTCTGCTAACTTTGCTGGCTCAGTTGGGCCTGAGGCCGGAATTCTACATGAAACAACCCTGACGGCGCTTGAAAGTGGCCGTCCTGGCTTGCCCTCCCTGATTGCCCGTGATGTCCGGTTAAGATACCTTGAGTTCTTTGCAGGTAGGGGGGCCATCAATATGCCAGACAATTTGTGAAGCCTTTATCAAATAAAAAACAGCTAATCTTTGGTGACATTTACTGCTTGTGTTTGTTTTAGCTGACCCTGACAGCAATGTGGGGAGTCCTGAAAATGGCGTGATTGTGTAACCTTATACAAAGCACTGTTGGGTGTTATTTACTAAAGGCGTAGACACTTTGCACTACAAGTGCACTTGAAACTGCACTGAAACTGCACTTGTAGTGCAAAGAGGATTTGCCCTTAGGAAATAACCCCCATTTTCACAGAAAACAGCAATTACATCACCACAAAGTGTTGTAGTGTTGAGACAATAATCTACACATTCTTGATTAACAATCTTTTTAATACCTGCACAATCACATGTGCATTTAGAAAAGGTTTTTTAAAACAAACCAACATGTTTGTTGTATAACAATTTTTGGGGTGGCATTATCAAAAATAGAAATATCCATTTAAGATAAAACAGGCATGGGTAAATCCAACAAGAAAGATAAAAATCTTGAACTTACAAAGTTCACATATGGTAAAACTTGAAGGTAATATCAGACATGAGTATTTAGGAACTGTGTTTGATATTGCGTTCAGATGGGGTGAAGTCACCCCTTGAAAAGCCAAATTTGGAAGATGCACACCAATTTACGAATGTCAACATGTGCTAGCTGCCATCACGGGGGATCAAGGGATGTGTTTTGGGGGAGCAACCCCTTCCTCACAGCTACTTTATTATTGAGGAAGGTGTTGCACCCCCAAAATGCATCCATTGATCTCCCGTGATGGCAGATAGCACATGTTGACACACTGTGTGCATCCTCCAAATTTGGCTTTCTAAACATCGCTAAAACATTTTTAAGATTGTAGCGTACAAAAAAAAGTGATTTTGCGAGGTTTTAAATTCGCCCCAAAACATCAATGATGTTATTATTTTTTTGAATAACATCATTGATTTTTTTCTTGAGGTTTTCCAATTCTAAATTACACCCCATGATCTCCCCGATCAGGATCTGGGCACTTTCTGATGTGAAAGGATCTGGATCCACAACATCACGATCACCTAAAAAGAGAGAAACCAAACTCTTACCTGAGTCTGTGGTCGCAGACACTCACCTGTTGTGGTGTCAATTTCCACCACATCTTCTTCCTCCTCCTGCTCAGCTTGGGTTGGGGGTATTTCCCCTTCTTCCCGAGGTGGGGGGTCTATGGTCTCCTCGGATGAGGGGTGTCCTCCGAGTCTTTTCTCCCCTCTGTAAAACAAAAATGGTATAATTAGCACACAGATATTTGATGGCCGAAATATAAAGATGAAACATTGCTTGGAAGTGGGGTACAATTGTCTATTTGGGCAGAGTTCCAAAATGTAGCATTTTTATTGTCCATTTTCAAGCTTCAATACTTTACCTGTTTTGTACAAGCTTCACAGATGGAGACACCCCTATAGTATACACTGGAGCACCTGTGTGGGCCCCCTAATAAAAAGGTTGTTCTTGTGTCCCACACTAGTGCTCCAGCGTCCAGATGTGAAGACAGCTGCTGAGTGTCTTCTCCTTACACAGAATCTAGTTTGCATTTCATTCTAGTAACAAACCCATCTACACAACCAAATATTTTTCATACAAGTAGGCCCTAAAAAATGTTGGCAAATGCATATGGCCTAAACAATGGTGTTTTATAGGCTGAAAGAAAAATGTTTGATACGAACGAATAATGGGCCCATGAACATTAAATTTGCCATTTTAAACTGTACAACACTTAAGAAAAGCATATGGAGCAGCACGAACGTAATAAAGACAAAAAGAATAGGAACACAGCACAACTACTTACTTTTTTGTAGCACTCTCTGGATCTTTCTGTACTGCTCGGGCTCTCTTAATTTCAGGTCCGACCACCGCTTCCTGAGCTGATCTTTCGATCGACGTACCTCGAAATTCCAGTGCAGACTCTTGACCACTTTCGCCATTATCTTGGCCTTTCTGATATTGGGGTTGGGGTAAGGTCCATACTTTCCAACATAGTCGGCCTTCTTCAGGATATCCTCCATCTCCAACATCTCACCAAAGGACATATTTGTGGCCTTAAATCGTCTCCTTCTGGATCGGGACGTTTCCGGATCTGGGCTTTCCTCCTCCTCGTTGCTATAATTAGCACGCACCTGCTCTGACTCCGCCATGTGCTCTTCACCCACTGCGCCGAAAGAAAAGGGGCGGGGAATAGACTAGAAAGAACATCAGGGGCGGGCGGAGTTAAACGCATGCGCAGTGTGTATAAAGCGTAACACGCGTGCATATTACGTACGATCTGTGAGCGGAGGAAGGAGCATTGGAGGCGCGGATCGTCATAACGAAGGTAAGAGACAAACTTGGGCCTATACTGCTTCTAGATTGAGGCCTATATTGTAACAAGATTAGGAGAGTTTTGCCTGACATTAGGATTTGTCTTGTGTTGTGTCTTGCAGTTAAAATGGATATTTTGAATGATACAGACTTCATGGCAATCTTCATTGACATGTTCAGGGAGCTGCCTTGTCTGTTGGAGATAAACCACCCACATTATAGGAACCAAACAAAGAGGAAGGCAGTGCTGGATCAATTGTTGGAAATTGTGAAGCAGGTGATCCCCATGGCAGACATCACATATTTGAAGATCCTAATTGGTGGCCTGAGGAGTACATATGTAAGGGAGCGCCAGAAAGTCCAGGATTCGCAGAGATCCGGAGCAGCAGATGACATCTATGTCCCCAGGATGTGGTACTATGACAGGCTGCATTTTCTGGCAGGCCAGACTGAACCCAGGTCATCACTCTCCAGTCTTCCTTCCACGCTTCCTTCCCCCCCAGCTGAGGCTTCTGACGCCCAACCTGGGCCTTCCAGGCAACAACATGTGGAGGAGCCCAGATTGAGCCAGGTATAGCATTCTTCTAAATATTTCAGGTTGTCCAATCAATGATGTTAACTAGATGTTAGTTTGGAGTACTAATTTATGATTGTGATTGATGATGCAAAACATTAAACCATGTCCCTTTTTCATACACAGGGAAGTCTCAGCCAGGAGGTGGCTGGACCGAGCAGGCTGCCTGATATGCCGGTCCCTCCCCTACACCTGCAAAGAGAAAGTGGCAGGAGGAGGAGTACCCTTGAGGAGGCTGCCATAGGCCTCTTTTGGAAGGCTACAGAGGCCCTGGGAGCACTGCACACTGTGGAGGAGGACTTTGCTGGCATAATTGCCTGTAAAATGCAGCGGATGGAGGAGGGCCAACTCATGTGTGAGTCATTAATTTTGGAGGCTCTCAATAAGGGGTTGAGGGCCATAATAACATCTGATACCCACCTTTGTGACCTCACACATGGTCCTCCTCCTCCTCCAGGTCCTCCTCCTCCTCCTCCTTCTCCTCCAGGTCCTACTAGTCCTCCTCCTCCTCCAGGTCCTACTCCTCCTCCTGCCACATCTCCAACAGCAGAGCCACAGCCAGGAAGGAAGCGTGGAAGGAAGACCAGAAAGTGATGACCCTGGATCCAGTCTGGTCGGCCAAAAGATGCAGCCTCTTGTGGCACCGCAGCCTGGGGACACATATGTCATCTGTGCTTTCCGGATATCTGGGACTTCTGGACCAGACTGCATTTCCTTACATATGGACTCCTCAGGCCACCAATTTTGATGTTCAAGAATTGATGTCTGCCCTGGGGGTCCAAGGCTTCGCTAATTTCTCCTGTTTATCCAGCGTTGCCTCCCTCTTTGTTTGGTTCTGAGTCCTTAATAAAGGATTTTTGGTTTCAATTATACTTGCCTATGTGTGTTTTCCTTCTAAAAGGACAGTTTGTTCGTGAGGATTCAGGTACATTTCAAAAATACAATGTGAAATTAACAAGGGACACCAACAGCAAACAATCTCCTTGAGATTAAATAATACAAGATAATAATGGTGTTGTGGTAACTTGACACACAAAACACACCCAAAAACATTCTGGAGTAAAACTAAAAATAAAATAACACAAGGATCAGCCTTTGAAAAAATACAAACCTAAAATAAAAAATAAATCTGCCTTTAAAAAAACAAAAAAAACAAAACAACACAAACATATTTTGTCAGATGTGACAAATCAAAATATATTAAGGGAATCCCGATAAATAATAAAGAAAGAAGTTGGTGAGAAGTCTGTGTGAATATGAGCAGCAAAACTACTTAATTCTTCTCACATTATAAAGTAGAAGAGAGTGCGCTATATTAAAACATTTTTTACATTGCACTGTGACGAAAGTGCTGTATCCATTGCGAATGCTAAGTTTACCAGACCGAGCTGTTCCATGTTGGAATTTCTTCTGAGCATGCGTGGCACTTTGTGCGTCGGAACAGGCCACACACGGTCGGAATTGACGCGATCTGATTTTTTTGTTGGAAAATTTTATAGCCTGCTCTCAAACTTTGTGTGTCGGAAAATCCGATGGAAAATGTCCGATGGGGCCCACACACGGTCGGAAAATCTGACCATGTGTACGGGGCATTACTGTTATACTGTAATGTTACTTTGTTTTATTGTTAACCAACATTTGCTTAGCAGGTACGCCAACCAGTTGCAGCACGGATTTATTTCTTAGCGTTTGCTCCCACGATACATAAAGCCATAACTCCAGCGCTGTAGGAGGTGATTTCACCACCACAGTAAAAAAAAAGAGCATATATGCTGAAGCATGGGGGCAGCAGGAGCGGAGGAGCGATTTGCTCCTGCCTTTTGGGGCGTATGCCCCCATGCTTCGGCATATATAAACGGTACATGTATGCCCATCATTAGAAGTAGGTGGATGAAGGGAGGTATTCTAATGGTGGGCATACCCACCGATCAATCTCTTTTTTTCGTTCAGCCCACAGGCTGCATGTGTCTTTTTCCCGCAACTTGTGTCAAAATATAAAATATGGACTCGACATGCCTCTCAGCAAATAGCTTGGGGTGTCTACTTTCCAAAATGGGGTCATTTGGGGGGGTTGTGCCATCTTGGCATTTTATGGCCTTCAAAACTGTGATAGGTAGTGAGGAGTGAAATCAAAAATTTATGCCCTTAGAAATCCTGAAGGCGGTGCTTGGTTTCGGGGCCCCGTACGTGGCTAGGCTCCCAAAAAGTCCCACACATGTGGTATCCCTGTACTCAAGAGAAGCAGCAGAATGTATTTTGGGGTGTAATTCCATATATGCCCATGGAATGTTTGAGCAATATATCATTTAGTGACAACTTTGTGCAAAAAAAAAAAAAAAAAAAAAAATTCTAATTTTCCTGCAACTTGTGTCAAAATATAAAATATTCCATGGACTCAACATGCCTCTCAGCAAATAGCTTGGGGTGTCTAGTTTCCAAAATGGGGTCATTTGGGGGGTTTTGTGCCATCTTGGCATTTGCATCTTGGCAAGAGAAGCAGCTAAATGTATTTTGGGGCGCAATTTCACATATAACCATGGCATGTGTGAGCAATATATCATTTAGTGACTTTTTGTAATTTTTTTTTTTATCATTATTCAATCACTTGAGACAAAAAAAATTAATATGTAATGGGCTCAACATGCCTCTCAGCAATTTCCTTGGGGTGTCTACTTTCCAAAATGGGGTCATTTGGGGGGGTTTGTACTGCCCTGCCATTTTAGCACATCAAGAAATGAGATAGGCAGTCATAAACTAAAAGCTGTGTAAATTCCAGAAAATGTACCCTAGTTTGTAGACGCTATAACTTTTGCACAAACCAATAAATATATGCTTATTGACATTTTTTTTACCAAAGACATGTGGCCGAATACATTTTGGCCTAAATGTATGACTAAAATTGAGTTTATTCGATTTTTTCTATAACAAAAAGTAGAAAATTTTATTTTATTTCAAAATTTTCGGTCTTTTTCCGTTTATAGCGCAAAAAAAAAAAAACGCAGAGGTGATCAAATGCCTTCAAACGAAAGCTCTATTTGTGGGAAAAAAAGGACGCAAATTTCGTTTGGGTACAGCATTGCATGACTGCGCAATTAGCAGTTAAAGCGATGCAGTGCCAAATTGTAAAAAGTGCTCTGGTCAGGAAGGGGGTAAATCTTTCCGGGGCTGAAGTGGTTAAGAGAGCAGTCCACAGAATCTACAATCGCAATCAACTCTATGAAATGTGACAGATTTGACAAATATTGGTCTATATGGCCAAAGAGCAACAATATGACGTAAAGATTCCTTAACATGTTGAGTCTCCCATGCTTTAGCTTCATTCTACTGATTACCTAATGATTTGTTATTATCAACCTATCAAAAATTCGTATACAGATGTGTACTGTGTATATCGAACTGTCTTGTCTTTCATATTTAAAATATTCAATAAAAATATTGAAACAAATAAAGATATCCAAAAATATCTAAAAATATCTGAACATCATGTGTATTACGCATGTCACACTAAATGTGCATCACCAGTAAGATGTTTTAATAACTGTATTTATCTAATCAACTTCTTTAAATCAAAAACAAAAACAAAAATTCACTGGTGAATTTACTCTTATGTGTCATCCCCCACACAAGAACACAAACCATAAATGTTCAGATTCCTGAGTAGAAAGAAATCAAGGCACTATTCGTATTAATGGGAAACATCCCATTCATGATTCATGCCTGCCGGCTTTCTGGTATTAAAAAAGAAGATCCAGTAGACCTCTCTTTTACATAAAATCCTGAACTTATTCCCTCCTCTAACTGGCAGAACTATTTTCTCCACTGCCTGAATAACTAAACTAGAAACATCTTTTTGGTGTACCTCATTCCAATGTCTAGCTATATTGGTGTTATGATCCTTCTGTATGTCATATAAATGATCATAAAGATGATCCTGCCTCTCATTTTCCTAGCTTAATTTGAAGGGAGAAGGAAGCAGGGTAGTCACCAGTTCCTTTTAGGAAACCTATGGCCGGTAATGTGCTCTTATGAGCCGATTCCAGCCACCCCAAACATACTTTGAGAGGAATTCCTTTCGGGCAATTTCTAAGACTCAAGCGGATCTTTAGTGAGAATAATGACTATATACGGGAGTCAAGAATTATGTGTTCTCGATTTGAAGATAGAGGTTATTCTAAAACCATCTTAAACAGAACTAATAACATTGCTGACAACACTCCACAAGATAATTTATTACGGGATAATAAAGCCAGGAACAAAGAGATGATTAGGTACAAGCATAACGCTTTTCCTTCAACACCTGTTTTCTTCACACCATTCAGTACGGAGTTTCACAAAATCAGGAACATCGTTTTGAAACATTTGCCGGTATTATTCATTGATCCAGTCTATGCTGAGATTCTTACCCAAGGGGTCAAAACTCTATCACGTAGAGCCCCTACCCTTGGTGGAACTTTGTCACCTAACCTCTACACTAGTAAACGATCAGGTTCACATTGGCTGCAATTCAAGTGCACATTTAGATGTGGGCAGAATGGATGTTCATATTGTCCCCATATTTTAAAGGGGGACTCCATCCAGGCCACTACCTTTAACAAATTATCTAGAATAACGTCATTTATGAATTGTAATACCAGGTATTTGGTGTACATCATTAAATGCAAGCTGTGCCATGTACAGTATGTTGGACGTACAACACGGAGGTTGCGGGATCATCTTTACAATCATTTATATGACATACAGAAGGATCATAACACCAATAAAGCCAGACATTGGAATGAGGTAAACCAAAAAGATGTTTCTAGTTTAGTTATTCAGACAGTGGAGAAAATAGTTATGCCAGTTAGAGGAGGGGATAAATTCAGGATTTTATGTAAAAGAGAGGTCTACTGGATCTTCTTTTTTAATACCAGAAAGCCGGCAGGCCTGAATCATGAATGGGATGTTTCCCCATTTTATAAATAGTGTTTTGAATTTTTTCTACCCAGGAATCTGAACATTTATGGTTTGTGTTCTTGTGTTGGGGATGACACATAAGAGAGAATTCACCATTGAATTTTTGTTTTTGTTTTTGATTTAAAGAATTTGATTAGATAAATACAGTTATTAAAACATCTCACTGGTGACGCACATTTAGTGCGACTTACGTAATGCACATGATGTTAAGATACTTTTAGATATTTTTGGATATCTTTATTTGTTTCAATATTTTTATTGAATATTTTAAATATAAACAGGTTAAAAATAAGACAAGACAGTTCGATATACACAGTACACATCTGTATATGAATTTTTGATAGGTTAATAATAACAAATCATTAGGTAATCAGTAGAATGAAGCTAAAGCATGGGAGACTCAACATGTCAAGGAATCTTTATGTCGTATTGTTGCTGTTTGGTCATATAGACCAATATTTGTCAAATCTGTTACATTGCATAGAGTTGATTGCGATGAATTTTTGTTTTTGATTTAAAGAATTTAAATAGATAAATACAGTTATTAAAACATCTCACTGGTGACGTACATATAGTGTGACATGCGTAATGCACATGATGTTCAGATATTTTTAGATATTTTTGGATTTCTATGTTACCTTGTATATCAGATGCATTTCTCTTTTCCATTTTGTGTTCATCTCTGTTCTTATTTTGCATGCCTACAATGTAGATCATTTATTAATCTTAAATAGGGTTATTATGAATTAAATTATATTGGAAGCACATGTAGCCATGCGAGGGATAGGGGGTCTTATGTCATGTTAGTGCCATTGGGGCTCTGTTTAGCTGGAGGAACACTAATAAAAAAGAACTATGATGATTTTATTTTCCCCATATAAATACAGGGGATAGTAGATGGATAGATAAATTCACTGTACAGGCTGTGTCAATATACAGTTTCTACGTGAAATTCTTCAGATATCCTCCTAGCGTCAATGAATATATATACACATAGGTTTGTATGTGTTTTATTTATTGAAGTTTTTACTTTTCAAATGTTGTTTTTATGTGAACCTTTCAGGTGGAAGGTTTTTCACTAGCCAATTCTTGCATCATGAAATGTATAAACTATCGTAAGGATTTGGGTTTCAATTATGTCTGACTGCTCTACCCACAAGGGGTTATTATGATATCTGTGAAGAGGAAGACTTTAGTTGTTTCATCTCAGTATCAATTAGAGCGAGTCTACCACTTGTAGTGGGTGTGCACAGTTTTTTCAATTAAGCCTGTTTCCGTTTCTGTATATACATATACTGTATGTCATTATTATCTATTTGAAGATCAAGCTATGAGTAAGCACTTGTAACCACGGTGTGAAACGCGTCAGATCTTTTTTATTCTTTGCTGTATGGACTGACACTAACAAATATATTTCATTGGAGCGTGGCCGTCTGGATCTCTTTTTTTCCTCTGCATATGGTTTGCATACAGAGCCGGCACCCATACCTGAGGAGGGAAGAGATATCTAGGCTCAGACATCTGGAGCAAGTTCTCTTTTTGTCTCTCTCTCTAACTCTCGTAAGAGTTTGCCAGCAAGGGAGGGGGGTGAGTCATAGGAGGGCCAATTAGAGCTGCAGAACTGCAGAGCTGAAAGGGGCTGGATGAGGGCAGAGATAACAGAGAGATCAACAGAGATTCATCCAGTGAGGAGAAATGTGCAGGCAAGCAGAGGTGTGAGTATGTCTGTCTGTCTGTATGTGTGTCTGTATATATGTGTATGTGTGTATATGTATGTGTATGGGTGTGTGTGTCTGTCTAAAGCCAGGAAGTGAACAGGCAACAGCTTCACCTGCCCACAGTTAAAATGGCTGCAGCCAGACTTAGTGGAGGAAGATTTCTGCATATTTGTACAGAATCACAGTATGCATACAATAATATGCAAAGTGGTTGGAGGGAACCTTCAGAATGGCAAAGATGTTTTTATTACAGATTATGTGAGCAGACTGCAGTTCCTCTTTATTAAAAAAAAGTCCCATGATGTGCATATGCCATCAATCATGATGTCCACTGATGCAGTGATGCCTTAGTCATGACAAAAACTGCCTGTTGAAAGAAACTCACAGAATGATGGACAAATTTAATCTTGTTGCTTCACTTACACCAAATAACATCTCCTGGTCCCCACTGCTATAGTAAACAAAGGGGTGGGGTCACCCGAGTGACAGCTTTGACCAAAATATGAACATGATCCCCCTTTTTTTGTGGGGTTTCCTCTTAAAATTAACACTGCATCTAAATTGTACGATTATGCCCCTCAGGTGCCTACCAATTAGCTTAATGGGAAGCTGTAACATTTGACAACAGTAGCAATATCACTGCTAAATGTAGTCACTTCCTGCTGTCACTGGAGGTTTGACTTAGTTGAACACAGATTTAGTCCAATAGCTAATCCTACAAACAGACAAAATTTGGTCTAAACCTAGGTTCGCTCATCTCTGTTTATAGCAAGAGGTTATGTCAGTCAAAGATATGAGGAACTAGCCAACCAAGTGGGTGTAAACAAATTACACAAGTAAGGACTAATGCTAATGACAATGTCCTGTTCATTACAATTATGCATGCCATTTTAATACGCATTATACATTAGAATTTGATTTATTTTGGTCCTTTGCTTCTTAAGCTGTTCTATTGACCTTTTATCTGCTTAGAGGTAAAAGCTTGTGGGACATACTGGTTATATCAGATTCCAGTGTTAAGAGGAACAGAATTCAAAGATTTCTATTTACATCACAGAAGGGTATCTTTCTGCATTTGTCTTGTTGTCACCATTGCATCGCTATAAATAAGATTGAATTGGTGACACATGCAAGCACAAATGTGACATCCTTATTAAGGGTTTACAGTATTTCACTTACAAAAGTTCCAATTTTTATACAAGATCAAGTGTCTATGTAGATGTAGAGCCAATCTCATGTTGTGTAATGGCGAGATTCAAAAATATAGATCAAAGATTTTGAGGTGGAAATAATGAAATTAATATTTATATCAAGGAGCTTCAAGGGAACCGTTGTGAGGACTTTCTAATTAAATTACCATGCCCTGTTATATATATATATATATATATATATATATATATATATATATATATATATATATATATTGTTATAGGAACTGTGTACTTAATATATTTTTGGGTTTAATCATGAGAGGTGGGCCTAGTTACTGTTTTCTGTATCTCAAAAGACTAACATATTTTGTCTGTTGTCTGCATAGTGAATAAGTTACACTATTCATTGGGGTGAGGAGCAGACATTGCGTCTCCACCTGATCATAAGTCCTTGAAATGCTAATTTAGGCTAAGATCAAAGTAGGCTGACTGTTTTAAATCAAGAGATAGACTTAACAAAGGTAATCACGTTTCAGACAGAGAGACACAGAAGAGATTCTAATGCTTATGTGAGAAGCATGATGACCAACTAGACTTGAAATTACTGCCAATCAGAATTTGATGCAACTCTGGATCAATGATAAGGTTCCGGGGGGGTAGAACCTGGAAGGGTGGGAGTAGGGGCAGAGGGGGGTACAAAAGCAGTACAGAGAGCTACACACCGTCTCTTCCTCTCGGTGTACCCCCCCCCCCCCCCCGCAAGCATGATCACCATGTAAGGGCTGTCTAGGTAAAGTATCTGTATTATCTTATGTCTCTTTTCATTTCTCTAACTTGTTCTATCCTAGGATTTGCCTTAATACCTTGATAGCATGTGTATGTCAATTGTAACCATATCTCCTTTTTGCATTAATTATCTTTGTAGACTGGCAACACTGTATTTGTAACATCACTATGTTATATTTGGTAATATCCAATTATTCTAATGTTTCTTTTCTGTATAAATAAATTAGATCTTTGTATTTTAGCACCATTATCATTCCTTATTGATTTCATGGGTTATAGCTGCAACCGCATTGGTTGATTCATATATAGATAAAAGGTTTTAATCACATATGTTATGTATCATTAAGCATATAAGTGAGGTAGGTAAAAATCGCCATAACAGATGGTGCCTGTGTGTGAGGAAGTTTAATGTTTGGGTGAATGTGATTTCTTGTATGGAAGACAGAGCTGGTTTATACAGTCCTAACACCAGAAACGCTAAGCATTTTTTTCTTATGTCTTTTGTGTTCACCTGTCTCCCATCTGAATACCCAGACTAACAAACTTTTCAGAACTTTCCTTTTTACCTTTTGTCTATGCTAATACTTTGATGAGACTGATTTTGAATAATGTGTATATATAAAATGAAATTGTAAGTGCGAATGATGAGGGCTCCATTTGGAATCTTGGAGGCAGTGATAAAGGATATGTGCCTCTCTGACAAAAAGCAATTTCATTTGACCCTTTGAATGAGATTAAGCCAATCATTGTGATTGAAACGCACCTGTGGGCATAGAGCTATGTTTCCACTGGTACCAACTCCAAGGTCACACGATTGAGAGTGTGACTTGAGGTGTGACTTTAGTGCGACTGTGGTGTAGCTTTGAATGCGACTTTGATCCAAATTTACACTCTGGGTCGGAGTCACATCCAGAGTCGCATCAGAGTGGTGCAGGTACCTTTTCAGAGTCGTTGCAGCTTTGAGTTGCATAGATTGAAACGGGTACTATTGAAATCAATGGGCTGTGACTTGTAATGCGACTTTGTGTCCAAAGTCTCATGGCAAATTGCACTAGTGGAAACGGAGACTAAATCACTCTAAAATGGTCTTGGGTATGAATCTTTCTTCTTTGCAATTACTAACTGGGGAGTTAAGCTTTGTAATTAGACCTGGGAACACTGGCTATACTGTAACTGATAAAAATCATATTGCAAATAAGTGTGCCTCAGTTGACTGTCTTCTGTACTCCAAGCATGCATATGTTTTCTTTTGTTATCCAAGTCTGCTCTAATCATTCTTGAGATAACATAAGTAATAGCCCTACTTTAAGCCAGTTTTTAGAATACTTATGAAAAGTCCACGGGGGGATTGAACAAAAGAGTTTGGAAAAATCTCCAGGCTGACTTGAAGGACTATCATCAAAAACAGGGAAAATATTGTTCTGACAAGCAGTGAAAAGCAGCAAAGGTGACAGGGGCGGTACCTGTCATCCCAATCACGGTCCAGAGGGTCGCTACCTCTGGAGGATCAACCTATAAAAGGTTGGGAAATCAGGTCAGGGTCCAAGCGTCCGTAAGGATGGGTTAAATATGGGCCCTGGGTATAAATATATTTGTGATTGGGATTGTTGAACGGGGAAGAGGTTTTCTAAGAAAGGTACATTTAAACTTAAAGTATGGGAAGATCTGTACCTTGCTCATCACACAAAGATGACACGGCCATATGATAAAGATACTTGAGGTGTATGGATGCTGGAGTCAGTGGGTAGAACAGAGGAAATTAATGTTTTTAAGGAGAAATCATTTCAAACAATGCTTGAACGTAAGGGACAAGCAGAAACCATCACAACCCCCAACAAGTGGTTACAGTGATTTTCAGGGAGACAAGGAGCAATTGTCAGAACTTGGGCCTTATGCAGTTGCCCAGTCCTTGTCAGCAGAGTGTTCAGGGGCTGACATGAACTGTCACCTTTCAGTGGCTGACAAAAAGAGAGAGCCACAACACAAGTCTGATACCCCAGAAAAATGTGAAATACAGGGGGGTTGTGAGGTACAGGAAGAGGAAGGCAGAGCAGCGGGACATGGAGAGGAAATGGCCATGCCGGCATTAAGGGAGGAAAGTCTCCAGGCAGAAGGGACACTTTCTGTCCTGCTGACGGGAGAGGATGTGAAATTGCATTTCACTGGAAGAAGCTGTAGTAAGCGCAGAAGAAAAACGCTGCTAATCTTTGCGGCCAGGTGGTTAGCGAAACAGTATGAACATTTGAAAGTGCAAAACACATCTCTAAAAGAAGCGCTAGAAATAACCAAAGGTAACATCAGTACTTTAGAAGCTTCAATGTCAAATTCTGAGGCTATTCACCAGCAATTAGTACTAGAAAACCAGAGATTACAGGAGGACATTGGCCAGATGGGGAAAAGACTGAATGATGCAGAAATGCAGTGAAATGAAACTATTATCTGTCAGCTGCCAGGAGCCGTTAGCTCAGTTTTCAGATAGAGGCGATAATAGAGCAACTGATTTGGGTTGGTCTGAATTCAGGGGGACATCCTCTACACCTAAGGTATGTACCAACAAGAATAAATCCCTGGAAGGTAAGAGTTCTTTAACCACTTCAGCCCCGGAAGGATTTACCCCCTTCCTGACCAGAGCACTTTTTACAATTTGGCACTGCGTCGCTTTAACTGCTAATTGCGTGGTCATGCAATGCTGTACCCAAACGAAATTTGCGTCCTTTTCTTCCCACAAATAGAGCTTTCTTTTGATGGTATTTGATCACCTCTGCCGTTTTTATTTTTTGCGCTATACATGGAAAATTTTGAAAAAAATTGATATTTTCTACTTTTTGTTCTAAAAAAAATCCAATAAACTCAATTTTAGTCATACATTTAGGCCAAAATGTATTCGGCCACATGTCTTTGGTAAAAAAAATGTCAATAAGTGTATATTTATTGGTTTGCGCAAAAGTTATAGCGCCTACAAACTAGGGTACATTTTCTGGAATTTACACAGCCTTTAATTTATGACTGCCTATGTCGTTTCTTGAGGTGCTAAAATGGCAGGGCAGTACAAAACCCCCACAAATGACCCCATTTTGGAAAGTAGACACCCCAAGGAAATTGCTGAGAGGCATGTTGAGCCCATTGAATATTAATTTTTTTTGTCCCAAGTGATTGAATAATGACAAAAAAAAAAAAAAATTACAAAAAGTTGTCACTAAATGATATATTGCTCACACAGGCCATGGGCATATGTGGAATTGCACCCCAAAATACATTTAGCTGCTTCTCCTGAGTATGGGGATACCACATGTGTGGGACTTTTTGGGAGCCTAGCCGCGTACGGGGCCCCGAAAACCAATCACTGCCTTCAGGATTTCTAAGGGCGTACATTTTTGATTTTACTCCTCACTACCTATCACAGTTTTGAATGCCATAAAATGCCCAGATGGCATAAACCCCCCCCCCAAATGACCCCATTTTGGAAAGTAGACACCCCAAGCTATTTGCTTTGAGGCATGTTGAGTCCATGGAATGTTTTATATTTTGACACAAGTTGCGGGAAAGTGACAAATTTTTTTTTTTTTTTGCACAAAGTTGTCACTTAATGATATATTGCTCCCACAGGCCATGGGCATATGTGGAATTGCACCCCAAAATACATTTAGCTGCTTCTCCTGAGTATGGGGATACCACATGTGTGGGACTTTTTAGGAGCCTAGCCGCGTACGGGGCCCCGAAAACCAATCACCGCCTTCAGGATTTCTAAGGGCGTGAATTTTTGATTTCACTCTTCACTGCCTATCACAGTTTCGGAGGCCATGGAATGCCCAGGTGGCACAAACCCCCCCCAAATGACCCCATTTTGGAAAGTAGACACCCCAAGCTATTTGCTGAGAGGCATGGTGAGTATTTTGCAGCTCTCATTTGTTTTTGAAAATAAAGAAAGACAAGAAATTTTTTTTTTTTTTTCTTTTTTCAATTTTCAAAACTTTGTGACAAAAAGTGAGGTCTGCAAAATACTCACTATACCTCTCAGCAAATAGCTTGGGATGTCTACTTTCCAAAATGGGGTCATTTGGGGTTTTTTTTTGCCACCTGGGCATTCCATGGCCTCCGAAACTGTGATAGGCAGTGAAGAGTGAAATCAAAAATTTACGCCCTTAGAAAGCCTGAAGGCGGTGCTTGGGTTTCGGGGTCCCGTGCGCGGCTAGGCTCCCAAAAAGTCCCACACATGTGGTATCCCTGTACTCAGGAGAAGCAGCAGAATGTATTTTGGGGTGTAATTTTACATATTCCCATGGCATGTTTGAGCAATATATCATTTAGTGACAACTTTGAGCAAAAAAAAAATGGTCTCTTTCCCGCAACTTGTGTCACAATATAAAATATTCCATGGACTCGACATGCCTCTCAGCAAATAGCTTGGGGTGTCTACTTTCCAAAATGGGGTCATTTGGGGGGGTTTGAACTGTCCTGGCATTTTATGCATAACATTTAGAAGCTGATGTCACACATAACCCACTCTTCTAACCACTTGAAGACAAAGCCCTTTCTGACACTTTTTGATTACATGAAAAAATTATTTTTTTTTGCAAGAAAATTACTTTGAACCCCCACACATTATATATTTTTTTAAAGCAAATGCCCTACAGATTAAAATGGTGGGTGTTTTATTTTTTTTTTTCACACAGTATTTGCGCAGCGATTTTTCAAACGCATTTTTTTGGGGAAAAAACACACTTTTTTAAATTTTAATGCACTAAAACATACATGGATACCAAACATGACATGCTTTAAAATTGCGCACAAACGTGCAGTGGCGACAAACTAAATACATTTTTAAAAGCCTTTACAGGTTACCACTTTAGATTTACAGAGGAGGTCTACTGCTAAAATTACTGCCCTCGATCTGACCTTCGTGGTGATACCTCACATGCATGGTGCAATTGCTGTTTACATTTGACGCCAGACCGACGCTTGCGTTCGCCTTAGCGCGAGAGCAGGGGGGACAGGGGTGCTTTTTTTTTTTTTTTTTTCTTTATTATTTTTTTTCTTTTGTTATCTTATTTTTAAACTGTTCCTTTCATATTTTTTTTTTTTAAATCATTTTTATTGTTATCTCAGGGAATGTAAATATCCCCTATGATAGCAATAGGTAGTGACAGGTACTCTTTTTTGAAAAAATTGGGGTCTATTAGACCCTAGATTTCTCCTCTGCCCTCAAAGCATCTGACCACACCAAGATCGGTGTGATAAAATGCTTTCCCAATTTCCCAATGGCGCTGTTTACATCCGGCAAAATCTAAGTCATAAAATGCTCGTAGCTTCCGGTTTCTTAGGCCATAGAGATGTTTGGAGCCACTCTGGTCTCTGATCATCTCTATGGTCAGCTGGCTGAATCACCGGCTGCATTCTCAGGTTCCCTGTTGAGACAGGAGAGCCAGAGAAAAACACAGAAGACGGTGGGGGGGGCATTCCCTCCCACTGCTTGTAAAAGCAGTCTAGAGGCTAATTAGCCACTAGAATTGCTTTTACATGAAAGCCGACCGCTGGCTGAAAAGAATGATACCAAGATGATACCTAAACCTGCAGGCATCATTCTGGTATAACCACTCAAAGTCGTGAATGGCGTACCTGAAGACAAAAAAATGGTTAACAATAAAGCACAGTAAACAGTAAAGTATAAAAAATTGCAGACCTGAAAAACAAACATGATAAAACATAATAACAATAAAACATTGCAGAATAGAATACAGTAAAAAAGAGCAGAACAATAGAGAGAGAATAGAGAGAGAGAGAGAGAGAACAATAAAACGACAACTATTTTTTTTTTTTATATTTTTGTATGTGTTTTTTTTTTTGTTTTTTTTTTATTACACTTTTTTTTGTAACTAACTTTTATAACTGTAACCGGTTCCAGGTTCGGGTCTCTCAAAATGTGATGGCATCTTGGGAGACCCTGTGAAAGTGTGCCTAGCCTGTGCAATGCTGTACCCTATGCTAATACTCAACTAGTGAATGGTAGCATTCAAAACATTCACCAATGCAAAGACCAGGATTGTCAGGACAGGAGGGACAATAATAGCGGGTGTCACGCATATATCCGCGCTTGCTGCAGACACAACATCTTTTTTGGGGGGGTTCGTTGGGTAGGGGTACTCGGGAGGACATAAAGAAAATGAATCTCATGCAGCCGACTGCATGTGGTTGGGGATGTGAATGGGGGAAGTACGGGCGCTGCAGAAGTGGTGGGTTCCCAATTAGGATTGGCGAATGCAGCAGGAAGGGCACGACGGGCCTGTGTTTGTCTTTTTGGTGGCAGCGGGACACTACTTGTGCTTGCCACCTCACCAGCTTGAACTGCATTTATGGGACTCGCCACGTCACCAAGTGTTACTGCAGTGCTGGTTTGACTATGACCGGGGTGTACTAGGCCGCTGGTGCTTGCCAGTTCACCAAAACGCTACCAAAAAAACTGTTAGTGATCGCAGGGACCAGGCCTGACTCTGCGAACGCTGCAGTTATGCGTTTAGTGTTTTGTAAGTGACAGTGATCGATCGATACTGCACTTGGGTGGGCTGGGCCGGGCTGGGCGGAGGGGCAAAATGCAGGTACTAGCAGGTATCTGGGCTGATCCCACTAACACTGCCTTTTTGGGAACCCTAAACTGCTGGGGACGCTAGTATAGATCTGATCGGATCAGGTATTGATCTGATCAGATACTATACCACTAAGGGAGGTGTACGGTGCGTGCGTGGGTGTTAGCGCGACTGGCGCTAACCTGACGCTGCCTGGGGCTGGTGCTTGCCAGTTCACCAAAACGCTACCAAAAAAACTGTTAGCGATCGCAGGGATCAGGCCTGACTCTGCGAACGCTGCAGTTATGTGTTTAGTGTTTTGTAAGTGACAGTGATCGATCGATACTGCACTTGGGTGGGCTGGGCTGGGCGGAGGGGCAAAACGCAGGTGCTAGCAGGTATCTGGGCTGATCCCGCTAACACTGCGTTTTTGGGAACCCTAAACTGCTGGGGACGCTAGTATAGATCTGATCGGATCAGATATTGATGCGTTCAGATACTATACCACTAAGGAAGGTGTACGGTGCGTGCGTGGGTGTTAGCGCGACTGGCGCTAACCTGACGCTGCCTGGGGCTGGTGCTTGCCAGTTCACCAAAACGCTACCAAAAAAACTGTTAGCGATCGCAGGGATCAGGCCTGACTCTGCGAACGCTGCAGTTATGCGTTTAGCGTTTTGTAAGTGACAGTGATCGATCGATACTGCACTTGGGTGGGCTGGGCTGGGCCGGGCAGAGGGGCAAAACGCAGGTGCTAGCGGGTATCTGGGCTGATCCCACTAACACTGCGTTTTTGGGAACCCTAAACTGCTGGGGACGCTAGTATAGATCTGATCGGATCAGATATTTATCCGTTCAGATACTATACCACTAAGGGAGGCGTATGCTGCGTGCGTGGGTGTTAGCGGTACTGGCGCTAATCTGACGCTGCCTGGGGCGACGCATATCACCGCCGGGTGATCAGGGGGCTAAACCTTTATTCGGTAATAAACGGCGGGTGCCCTGACACAAAATAAACCAACTAACCAGCGTCACCCGTAACGGTTATACGGTGATCAGTGGTGAAAGGGTTAACTAGGGGGCAATCAAGGGGTTAAAACATTTATTAGATAGTATATGGGGGTCCCTGTCGCTATAAAATGCTGACGTCGAACCTAAATATTTACATTCCTAACTAGCGTCACCAGCGACACTAATACAGCGATCAGAAAAATGATCGCTTAGTGACACTGGTGACAGGGGGTGATCAAGGGGTTAAAACTTTATTAGGGGGGGTTAGGGGGGTACCCTAGACCTAAAGGGGGTAACACTCACTGTCCTACCACAGTAACTGTCACTAACTGACACCCTGCAGTAATCAAAAAAAAAAAAAAATACTTGGTGTCAGTGTTACAGGGAGGGGGGAGGGGTGATTGGGGGGGATCGGGGGGCGATTGGGGGGGATCGGGGGTGTTTTGTGTGCCTGGCATGTTCTACTGTGTGTGTGTGTGTGTGTGTTGGTGCACTTACATGTCTTCTCTCCTCTGCGCTAGAACGGAAACTGCCGAGCCGAGGAGAGATGACATCACATCCTCTGCCTGTGTGTACTATATACAGGCAGGGGATGTTCCTCATTGGCTGGGAGCGATCGCGAGGGGGGGGGGCAACGATCGGATGGTCTCCCCCTCGTCTCTCATCGCTCCCAGCCAAATGCCGACCGCCGCTGGCACTGGGGGGGGGTCCGATCGGACCCCCCGCCCGCGGGAAGGCAATCACGTATGGGTACGTGATTTTGCCTGCCCGTGCCATTCTGCTCACGTATATATGCGTGAGGCGGTCGGCAAGTGGTTAAAAATTGCCCCTATATTTTATAAGTCATAGGTTAAAAACTACTAATCCAGAAAAAGCCATCCCACTTTCTCAGTCATCTAAAACAAAGCCTGTCATTAAGAGATGCTGTACCACTTTAGATAAGATAAAATGCCACTTATGTGGTTTATTTGGTCACATCGCGAGATTCTGTCTATCCAGTTCCAGTGAGATAGTCAGTAAACATAATCCATATAGGACCACAAGACGTGATTTTGAAGTGTACTCTGCACGTTTCGCCAAGTGGTCTAGGTGTACGAAATATGAACCACCTACATCATGGGTCCCATTCCAAAATCCTGAGAATGCATCCATACAGGCTGAGAAGGGGCCAATGAAATGGGATGGATCTCTGAAAGAATTTCAACCTTACAAAACAGATGTTATGGGTTTAAGAAGAAGTACAGGTTATTATAGCAAACATTATGATATGTGTGATGTCTAGAGTTGGTCTTTAACCTAGCTAATTGCTAATTGTGTGAGTGTGTGTGTGGAATATGGAATATATGTTGTGTTGTCTAACTCTGAGGTCTGTTGTCTCAACTGTAGGGATGAGCTTCGTGTTCGAGTCGAACCCATGTTCGACTCGAACATCGGCTGTTCGATCGTTCGCCGAATTGCGAACGTTATGGGCCGTTCGCGCTAAATTCGTGTGGCGCGTCACGGCCCATAATTCACTGCGGCATCGCAGTGCATTGCTGGCTGATGATTGGCCAAGCATGCACTATGACCCGCATGCTTGGCCAATCACAGCGCTGTCAGTAGAGAGAGCTGTAATTGGCCAAAGCCAGGGTGGCTTTGGCCAATTACGGCTCAGGGCATTTAGTACACACCCCACACTATATAAGGCCGCCTGCACGGCGGCCCTGTGTAGTGTGTGTTCCGGTGTGCTGAGAGATAGAGAGAGAGAGAGACAGTGTCATTTGATTTGAGTTAGATAGATTAGGCAGAACAGTCAGTCAGTTAGCTGCACTTACAGTGTATTGTGTATATATATGCATCCCAGGTGTTGCATATATATATATACACTGTATTCAGTTTAGCTAGATCCGTTCCTGTTATCTTCTATCTAGACTATTTACATTTAATGCAGTGCGTCCTGCTCACAGTGTTCAGCTAGATCCGTTCCTGTTATCTTCTAGACTATTTACATTTAGTGCAGTGCGTCCTGCTCACAGTGTTCAGCTAGATCCGTTCCTGCTATTTACATTTAGTGCAGTGCGTCCTGCTCACAGTGTTCAGCTAGATCCGTTCCTGTTAAATTCCTACTGACCGGCAGGCTTGTCTGGTTACAGTATATAAAGCTACCTGAAGAAAATTACAGGTGTTCTATTTGATCCTATTAGTACCACGGTCAGGCAGCTAGACTATTTACATTTAGTACAGTGTGTCCTGCTCACAGTGTTCAGCTAGATCCGTTCCTGTTATCTTCCTACTGACAGGCAGGCTTGTCTGGTTACAGTATATAAAGCTACCTGAAGAAAATTACAGGTGTTCTATTTGATCCTATTAGTACCACGGTCAGGCAGCTAGACTATTTACATTTAGTACAGTGCGTCCTGCTCACAGTGTACAGCTAGATCCGTTCCTGTTATCTTCCTACTGACAGGCAGGCTTGTCTGGTTACAGTATATAAAGCTACCTGAAGAAAATTACAGGTGTTCTATTTGATCCTATTAGTACCACGGTCAGGCAGCTAGACTATTTACATTTAGTACAGTGCGTCCTGCTCACAGTGTTCAGCTAGATCCGTTCCTGTTATCTTCCTACTGACAGGCAGGCTTGTCTGGTTACAGTATATAAAGCTACTTGAAGAAAATTACAGGTGTTCTATCCCAGCTTAGTGCAGCTACAGGCCATTAGTATGTCTGGAAGGCCAAGAAGGAGAGGCAGACAGTCACAAGCCAATAAGAGAGGGCAAGCAGGCTCTGTGTCTAGTGCTGGTCGTGGAGACGGTGCATCCTCATCAGCACGTGGCCATGGGACACGCTTGGCCTTTTTTTCGGCAGCTGGCCATGTTGAGCCGCAACATGCGGAAGACTTGGTCGAGTGGATGACCAAGCCGTCCTCATCCTCCTCATCCTCTCTCACCCATGCCCAGGGTGCTTTGTCTGGCAAAGCAGCGGCCTCTTCCCTCAGCTCAATGTCATCAGTGACTCCTTCCCTAGCTCCACCATGTCCTCATGAGGATTCCCTCGAACTGTTTGACCACAGTGTTGGGTACATGCTCCAGGAGGATGCCCAGCGTTTGGAAGGCTCTGATGACGATACTGAGCTCGATGAAGGCAGTAACATGAGCGCGGACAGAGGGGGTGCCCAAGAAGGACAGCAATCTGGCAGTCATGCTCCCCCTGCTGCAGCATACTGCCAGGTTTGCTCCAGTGATGAGGAGGGAGGGGATGATGAGGTCACTGACTCAACGTGGGTGCCTGATAGGAGAGAGGAGGAGGAGGAGGAGGAGGAGGAGGAGGAGGAGGAGGAGGAGGCGGCAGCACATCACCAACGAGGCAGGATGCCCTCCAGGGGCCAGCCTAAGGGCAGCACATTGACTGCATCACACCCCAAAGCTCCACATGTGCAGGGCGCTGCAGTCTCTGCGCGTTATTCAAAAAGTTCTTTGGTGTGGGCCTTTTTTGAGACGAGTGCATCAGATCGCACCGCTGCTATTTGCAACATATGTCTCAAGCGTATCTCGCGTGGCCAAAATATCTCCCGCTTGGGTACCACATGCTTGACCAGACATATGTTGACCTGCCATGCAGTTCGTTGGCAAGCGTATCTAAAAGACCCACACCAAAGAACAAAGAGGATCTCTCCTTGCTCCTCATCAGCTGAGATTTCCAACCCCACTAGACCTTCAGTCCTCTCTGAGACCTGCAGTGAGAGGAATGAAGGTGTAGAATTAGGTGTGTCACAGCCAAGTACTTGTGGGCAATCTGCTTTTGGTACACCGACGTCAGATTGTACCAGGCAAATTTCCCTGCCCCAGCTGCTGCACCGCCGAAAGAAGTTTGCTCCCAGCCATCCACATGCCCAGCGGTTGAATGCTAGCTTGGCAAAATTGCTAGCACTTCAACTGCTGCCTTTTCAGTTGGTAGACTCTGCCCCCTTCCGTGAGTTTGTGGAATGTGCGGTTCCTCAGTGGCAGGTACCCAAACGCCACTTTTTCTCACGGAAGGCGATTCCGGCTCTCTACCGGCATGTGGAAGGCAATGTCCATGCCTCGCTGGACAGGGCGGTCAGCGGTAAGGTGCATATTACCGCTGACTCATGGTCCAGCAGGCATGGACAGGGACGTTACCTAAGTTTCACGGCGCATTGGGTGACTCTGCTGGCAGCTGGGAAGGATGCAGGACAAGGTGCAGTAGTGTTGGAGGTTGTTCCGCCACCACGCCTCCAAAATGCTGATTGTGACACACCTCTCTCCTCCACCCCCTCCTCTTCTTCTTCCTCCATGGCCTCTTCCTCGGAACCAGCGGTGCTCCGTAGGCGTTCAAGGGGCTACGCAAGTACGCAGGCCAAAAGATGCCATGCGGTGCTTGAGCTGGTGTGCTTGGGGGACAGGAGCCACACTGGGGCAGAGGTTCTGTCAGCTCTGCAGGGGCAGGTTCAGAGGTGGTTGACGCCACGCCAACTTAAGGCAGGAATGGTGGTTTGCGACAATGGCACCAACCTCCTCTCTGCCCTCCGACAGGGACAAATGACCCATGTGCCCTGTTTGGCTCACGTCCTTAACTTGGTGGTGCAGCGGTTCTTGGGCAGGTACCCGGGCTTACAGGATGTCCTGAGGCAGGCCAGGAAAGTCTGTGTGCATTTCCGCCGGTCATATAATGCCAGTGCTCGGCTGACGGACCTCCAAAAGGAGTTTAACCTGCCCAAGAACCGCCTAATCTGTGACATGCCCACCAGGTGGAACTCAACGTTGGCCATGCTGCAGCGGCTGCACACGCAGCAGAGGGCCATCAATGAGTACCTGTGCGACTATGGCACCAGGACAGGGTCAGGGGAGCTTGGTTTTTTTTCCCCACGCCAGTGGGCCATGATCAGGGATGCATGCACTGTCCTGTCACCATTCGAGGAGGCCACGAGGATGGTGAGCAGTGACAGTGCATGCATCAGTGACACTGTCCCCCTTGTCCACCTGTTGGAGCACACGCTGCGTGGAATAATGGACAGGGCACTTGAGGCAGAACAGAGGCAGGAAGAGGAGGACTTCCTTAGCTCTCAAGGCCCCCTTTATCCAGACAGTGTTCCTGCGTGCCCGCCGATCACACAGGAAGAGGACGAGGAGGAAGAGGAGGAGGAGGAAGATTGTGTCAGTATGGAGGTGGAGCCTGGCACTCAGCATCAGCAGCAGTCTTTAAGGGATCAGTCCCAAGAAACACATGGACTTGTACGTGGCTGGGAGGAGGTGGCTGCGGACCATGTCGTTCTTAGTGACCCAGAGGACTCCGGACCGAATGCCTCAGCAAACCTACGCTGCATGGCCTCCCTGATCCTGCAAAGCCTGCGTAAGGATCCTCGTATTCGTGGTATCAAGGAGAAGGACCAATACTGGCTGGCAACCCTCCTTGATCCACGTTACAAGGGTAAGGTTGCGGACCTTATCTTGCCATCGCAGAGGGAGCAGAGGATGAAACATCTTCGGGAGGCCTTGCAGAAAGGTCTGTGCAACGCGTTCCCAGAGACTGGGAGGTTACAAACTCCTGTTTCTGGACAACGTGTTGCTGAGGCTTCGGTCAGTCAAAGAAGGAGCGGTGGAGAAGGTGGCCGTCTGACCGATGCGTTCAGACAATTTTTTGGTCCGCAGCCCCAAGGTATGATCGGTTCCAGCAACCATCGCCAGCGTCTGTTTTACATGGTGCAGGAATACCTAGGGGCAAGATCAGACTTGGACACCTTTCCCACCGAAAATCCTCTGGGTTACTGGGTCTTGAGGATGGATCACTGGCCAGAGCTTGCACAGTATGCAATTGAGCTACTGGCCTGTCCTGCATCCAGCGTTCTTTCGGAACGCACATTCAGTGCTGCTGGAGGCGTGGTAACCGATCACAGGGTGCGTCTGTCCACCGACTCGGTCGATCGGCTGACCTTCATAAAAATGAATGAGTCTTGGATCACCACCAGCTACCAAGCACCTGATGCTGATGTAACCGAATAATTTTTTTTGAAATCTCAGATCCCTTCAAAGACTGCCTATGCTGATGCTGAGTGACTATCCCTGAGTAATTATCCTCTTCCTCCTCAATCATCACGCTGATAGCTTGTAAGAACATTTTTGGTTCTGGGCGCCACCACCAGTGCCTAAGGCACAATTTTTCAGCCCCTGTTTAACAGGGGCGTGTAATTACAATTTTTGAAGCAATAATTTGCAGCAGGGCTCGTTCCTGCGTTCCAACTAGAGTGTCTGTGAGGGGTTGCAGTGTTGTGGCACCAGCACCAGTGCCTAAGGCCTAATTTTTCAGCTCCTGTTCAACAGGGGCATGTAATTACAATTCTTGATCTAATATTTCACAGCAGGGCCCTGTGAGGGCTTACAGTGTTGTGGCCACAGCAACACCTAAGGCCCAAATTTCTGCTGAGTATATAGGGCAGGACCCTACTTTCAAACATCTAACTTACAAACGACTCCTACTTGCAAACGGAAGGAGACAACAGGAAGTGAGATGAAATCTACCCCTAGGAAGGGAAATTCTCTCCTGTAAGAGTTAATATGGGAAAACAAGTTCTCCTTTCCACTGATGCTTTCCAATCCTTGTTCCACAAAAAAACCCAAATTTTCAAAAAACATTTTTCATTGGGACAAAAAAGTGAGGTGAAATCTTCTGAAGAGGAGGAAAGACAGCAAAACAAATGTCACAGGGGTGATAACCCTTCCCTATGTTTTCCAAAAAGCTTAGAAAAGATTTTTTGGCTGGAGCTAAACACGTTAAAAATGTTCAAAATTACAAACAGATTCTACTTAACAACAAACCTACAGTCCCTGTCTTGTTTGCACCGCCTGTATACTGCTGTTCAGAGTATATAGGGCCTGGTGGCCCCACACCTTTCCTTATTTTAATTTGGGTGCGGGGTTCCCCTTAATATCCATACAAGACCCAAAGGGACTGGTAATGGACTGGGGGGTACCCATGCCGTTTGTCTCACTGATTTTCATCCATATTGCCATGACCCGACATGACATTAAACCCGCAAGCAGTTTTAAATGAGATTTTTTCCTTTAAAAATGACATTTGGTGCAGGGACTGTTCTAAACATGGGAAACACGCGTCACTTTACAGGCATACTATAGACACCCCCCAGGTACGATATTTAAAGGAATATTTCACTTTTTTTTTTTTACTTTAAGCATCATTAAAATCACTGCTCCCGAAAAAACGGCCGTTTTTAAAAGTTTTTTTTGCATTGATACATGTCCCCTGGGGTAGGACCCGGGTCCCCAAACCCTTTTTAGGACAATACCATGCAAATTAGCCTTTAAAATGAGCACTTTTGATTTCGAACGTTCGAGTCCCATAGACGTCAATGGGGTTCTAACGTTCGTGCGAACTTTCGGTCCGTTCGCGGGTTCTGGTGCGAACCGAACCGGGGGGTGTTCGGCTCATCCCTACTCAACTGCTGAGAACCCACCCAAATGACCCCCCTTTCTTTCTGACCAGGTCGGTGAGAGTGTAAAGCGAACTGTATTGACATGCAAATTACCTGAGCCAAGATAAATATCTGTTATGCCCCGTACACATGGTCGGATTTTCAGATGGGAAATGTTCGATGGGAGCTTGTTGTTGGAAATTCCGACCATGTGTAGGCTCCATCGGACATTTTCCATTGGAATTTCCGTCACAAAAAATTTGAGATCTGGATCTCAAATTTTCCGACAACAAAATCCGTTGTCTGTTGTCTCAGAACACAACAAAATCCGTTGTCTGTTGTCTCAGAACATCCAATAAGAGGATAATATGCAACCGGTCTAAACTACGTGGCATGTTCACCAATGCCAGGAGCCTGTCGGACAAGATGGGTGAACTAGAGATATTGTGGGAATCTCAGAGACTTGGTTCAACAGCTCTCATGATTGGCTGGCAAACATTCAAGGGTATACCTTTTATCGTAAGGATAGAGAGGGTAAAAAAGAGGGAGGGTTATGCCTATATATCAAGAATAATGTACAAGTAAATGTGAGAGATGACATCACTAAGGGCGCTAGGGAGGAGGTGGAATCCTTATGGCTAGAGCTCCAAAGGGATGAAGCTAAGGGGAAAATAATACTGGGAGTATGCTATACGCCCCCTAACCTGAGGGAGAAAGGGGAGACAGATCTCCTATCACAATTTGGTTTAGCAGCAAGGATGGGAAGTGTTATCATAAAGGGGGATTTTAACTATCCAGACATAGAGTGGGCGGAGGGAACCACACATTCATCTAAGGCTTGCCAGTTCCTAAATGTCTTGCAGGACAATTTTAGGGGGCAGATGGTAGACGCACCAACTATAAATAAACTGTTACTGGATCTATGGATTACCAACAATACAGACCTGAACACGGATGTGTAAATACAGGGCAATTTAGGTAACAGCGATCACAGGTCAATTGACTTCAGTATAAATCACACAAATAGGAAACATAAGGGGAATACAAAGACACTGAATTTCAAAAGAGCCAACTTCCCTACACTACAAGCCTTGCTAGAAGGCATAAATTGGGATAGAATCTCAGGTACAAAGAACATGGAGGAGAGATGGGTTTGCTTTAAGAACATATTAAATAAGGGTATTAGCCAATGCATTTCATTGGGTAATAAATTTAAAAGAGCGAACAAAAGTCCTGGATGGCTTAACTCCAATGTAAAAATGCATATAAAAGCAAAGGAGAAGGCCTTCAAAAAATACATAGTTGAGGGATCATCATCAGCATTCACACTTTATAAAGAATGCAACAAGAAATGTAAGGGTGCAAAAAGAACGGCTAGGATAGAACATGAAAGACACATAGCGGAGGAGAGCAAAAAAAATCCCAAGAAATTCTTTAAGTATGTAAACAGTAAAAAAGGGAGGACAGACCATATTGGCCCCATAAAGAATGAGGAAGGACATCTGGCCTCAAAAGATGGGGAGATGGCAAAGGTATTGAATTTATTCTTCTCCTCAGTCTTTACAAGGGAATCGGGGGGCTTCAGTAACCAAAACTGCAGTGTTTATCCTCATGACACATCACAGGAAGCACCTCCATGGTTAACAGAGGACAGAATTAAAATTAGACTTGGGAAACTTTACATTAATAAATCACCGGGAACAGATGGCTTTCACCCGAGGGTACTTAGGGAACTCAGTCAAGTACTTGCCAGACCATTGTTTCTAATTTTTACTGAGTCTACTGACTAGAATGGTACCAGCTGATTGGAGAAAAGCCAATGTAGCACCAATATTTAAAAAAGGGCCTAAAATACATCCCTGAGAATTACAGACCAGTTAGCCTAACATTAATAGTATGTAAACTCTTGGAGGGGATGATAAGGGACCATATACAAGATTTTAGTAATGAGAACTGTATCATTAGCAGTAATCAGCATGGATTCATGAAGAATCGTTCTTGCCAAACCAATCTATTAACCTTCCATGAGGAGGTGAGTTTCCATCTAGATAAAGGAAGGTCTGTAGATGTGGTGTATCTGGATTTTGCAAAAGCATTTGACACATTTCCCCATAAACGTTTACTGTACAAAATAAGGTCCATTGGCATGGACCATAGGGTGAGTACATGGATTGAAAACTGGCTACAAGGGCGAGTTCAGAGGGTGGTGATAAATGGGGAGTACTTGGAATGGTCAGGGGTGGGTAGTGGGGTCCCCCGGGGTTCTGTGCTGGGACCAATCCTATTTAATTTGTTCATGAACGACCTGGAGGATGGGGTAAACAGTTCAATCTCTGTATTTGTGGAGGATACTAAGCTAAGCAGGGCAATAACTTCTCCGCAGGATGTGGAAACCTTGCAAAAAGATCTGAACAAATTAATGGGGTGGGCAACTACATGGCAAATGAGGTTCAATGTAGAAAAATGTAAAATAATATGAATGCAATCTATACACTGGGGGGAGAACCTCTGGTGGAATCTAGGATGGAAAAGGACCTGGGGGTCCTAGTAGATGATAGACTCAGCAATGGCATGCAATGCCAAGCTGCTGCTAACAAAGCAAACAGAATATTGGCATGCATTAAAAAGGGGATCAACTCCAGAGATAAAATGATAATTCTCCCGCTCTACAAGACTCCTAGACCATGCTGTCCAGTTCTGGGCACCAGTCCTCAGGAAGGATGTACTGGAAATGGAGTGAGTACAAAGAAGGGCAACAAAGATAATAAAGGGTCTGGAGGATATTAGTTATGAGGTAAGGTTGCGAGCACTAAACTTATTCTCTCTGGAGAAGAGACGCTTGAGAGGGGATATGATTTCAATATACAAATACCATACTGGTGACCCCACAATAGGGATAAAACTTTTTTGCAGAAGGGAGTTTAACAAGACTTGTGGCCAGTCATTAAAATTAGAATAAAAGAATAAATTTAAAACCCTAAACTACGTAGAGGGTTCTTTATTGTAAGTGCGACAAGGATGTGGAATTCCCTTCCACAAGCTGTGGTCTCAGCGGGGGGCATTGATAGTTTCAAGTAACTATTAGATAAGCACCTGAACGACTGCAACATACAGGGATATACAATGTAATACTGACATATAATCATGCACATGGGTTGGACTTGATGGACTTGTGTTTTTTCAACCTCACCTACTATGTAACTATGTAAATTCTGATCGTGTGTACACAATTCCGATGCACAAAGTTCCACGCATGCTCGCAATCAAGCAGAAGAGCCACATTGGCTATTGAACTTCATCTTTCTCGGCTCGTCGTACGTGTTGTACGTCACCGCGTTCTTGACATTTGGAATTTCAGACAAGATTTGTGTAACTGTGTGTATGCAAGACAAGTTTGAGCCAACATCCGTCGGAAAAAATCCATGGATTTTGTTGTCGGAATGTCCGATTGTGTGTATGGGGCATAATAGTGAATTGAAATGTGTATTTACTAAAATGTGTTTGTTTATCAGAGAGACAGTTCTGTGATTCTTTGTGGTGAGGCATTATGAGTTGTAGATAAATGGTACCGCTAAAGCTTTTATTACAAGCTGCTAAATTTTTTTTTTAAGACTTTCTTTGTGGAATGTAATGTATATTTGTCTTTCATATGCTAATGTCTTGTTACAGGTATATAACCATTGGTTTATTTTGTTTCTAGGAGGAAAAATTGAATGTTTATTACTAAAATTTTATTGGTGTTTTATCCCTCAGATTTGATAATTGGGTTTCATGGCTTTCAGAACAAAAGGAAATCACAGCCTCCATAGACAACTTTATACAAGATTGTTTTTCTTTTTCCTGGTTTGTCGGGTTTAACATGTGAATGTTTTAGGTTTTCATCACCATTATCTAGTTGGTGTTTCTATTTCTCAGTTCATTCAGCTGTGTTTTGGACTACCTAGTGTGTGTTGTATGTTCTGATCTGACATGTATGAAGCTCTGGTGTGAATCAGTTTCTTTGCTCCACTGATTAGCAGAACCAACTAACTGAAGTCCGTATCTCCAGTTCTCACTTAGTTTTTTAAATCAAAAGTTGAGTAAGACTGCAGGGGATAATTGTCACTCTAACACATATCTAAGAAGTGTTACAAATCTCTGTCAGTGTTACTGCGTTTAGTGGTAAGAGTGTTTTGGTATTATCCAGAGTTTGAATTGGATCTGTCATAGATCTGTTACATATCTATTTCCTATTCCCAAAGATCAGTGGCTAAGCTGACTTTTTTGTAGACTTGTGTTTAAGACTGCCTAAACCCCCTGCTGTTATTGTAATTAGTTACATGCCCAGCCATGCCTGGCTGTTCAAGCTCTGCTCATTGCCTCAGGCTAAAATATGTTAATATCCCTAGCAGTCTGTCTGTGTGTCCCCAAGTGTATTTCAAGCCTGCCTCCTGCCCAGTGTCACCATGCAACTCTATTTGCGCCTAGAATTTCCTGTTTGTCTGTTTTTACATGGCTATTTGTTTCCAATTGTCGAATATGTCTGTGGCCTATCTGTCACTAATATCTGTGTGTTTCAAGGCACACCAGTCAGCTCGAATTGTACCCCCTACTGTTCAGTGCTGCAAGGGATTTTTCTTTGCCTGTTGGCCAGTTGTGTCTGGTAGCAGCAGTTCCTCGAACTGGATACACATTATGCAATTTTTGTTGTTCAATTTTCTTTAGATTTACCTTCCAATGTGTAGTACGAGGGCCTGCCTGATTGCATACAAGTTGAGAGTGTATAGGTCTGGCCTCGTATTGTATGGTTTTGGTTGGGTCTGGAGAAGAGTTGTGCAGGAAGGTTGTGTGGTGTGTTACCAGCTCTTGGCTGTTCCAAGGGCCCTCACTTTCGTTATATGTGTGGGCATGCTGTATTCTCCTCAGTTAATACTCATAGGTGTCATTCCTGTCCTAGACTCCTTGTGTGCCTTAATTAGTTGTCTGTGTCCTGCATGCGAGGAAGACCAATGCCCCAGTGTTGCACTATGCCCCTGTCATTCATGTGAGTCCTGTCTGAAGAGTGTAGGAAGTTCTGATTACTGAATTGATAAAGGAGGGAAAAGGGGTGCAGCCTCTATAAAGAATTGAGTGTGCCTGTTGGCAGGTGGTTTTCAATCCAGGTATTCAGACTATTTCCCATACTTAGGATAAAGAGAGGCTTAATGGAGACTGCCTTTGGAGATGGTGGTGGGGCACTGGGTACCAATGGAGCTGGAGATACTCAGGATCACATTGGGAGGTCTTGTGCTATCCAGGACCTCGGAGAAGTGACTGACTCTTTCTCAGTTGGACGATTTTCACTTTGCAAGGACAGGCAGGTGGGGGTAATATCCAGGTTGCCTATGAGTGGTAATAGATTGGTGGATGACTCGGTTCCAGGAACGGTCAATTTTGGTACTATCCTATCAGACTCTACTGTGTTACACCCTCAGGGGTGGACTGATAACTCATGGGGCCCCCGGGCAATAGGAGATTATGGGGCCCCCAGGCAATCAGAGATTTTGGGGCCACACAGTACACACACACACACACACACACAGTATACAATCACACAGTATACACATACATGTACACAGTATACACAGACAGATGTAAAAAAAAACACAGATTTATACATACTGTCTCTGGTTTTACTGAGGCTGGCAACCCTGATGGGGCCCCCTAGTGGCCCAGGGCCCTCGGGCAGTGCCCGAGTCGCTCAATGGTCAGTCCGCCCCTGTACACCCTGGAGTCCATCTTGTTCTGATGGTTTGAGTCCAGGCAGCCTCAGATGACTGGTACTGATGAGTGCTGGAGAAAGGAAGGTGTTGTGCTATGGGAAAAGGCAACAATGCTGGCACAGGAGGGAGTCATGTCTAATGGATGCCGGGGTAGTGTCCCAATTGGTCCTAAACAAAGTTAAAAATACTTGAGACCTGAGTCCAGGGTACTGGTGCTGGTACCTCATGTCTAATAATGAACTGTTTTCTGCATCAGGGTAAGTTGTACTCAGAGGGTACACTACCATGGGGAGTCTATTGTACATCTCCTCTTGCCCTTGGCATAGATATAGCAGGAACACCGGGTTGTACCCCCATCACCCCTGAAGAAAGGTTTTATAGCAAACCTGACATCCCCTTACATCTACTGAAACTTCTGTTGGGATTCGGGGAGGAGTTAAAAGTTGGGTAGTTGGGTAGTTTGGGCAACAGGTATTAGATAGTGCCAACAGTTTGTGTAGGGCGTGAATAGAAGGGCCCCGCTCAAGAGGTTTATGATCTAAGGGGAGGAGGGTGGTACAAAAATAATAGCTCCTGGGAATTATCTGATATGGAGCTGGCTGAGGTTACCTTTTAGTTTGAGGCGGGGTAGGCTTCCTGGAATAAAAGCGTTTTTAGGGATCACCTAGTGGTGGACAGGGTAGGAGCTGGCTGGACATATTGGGGTGGGGAGTGCCAGAGGTTCTGGAGCAGTCCTGAGGTTGAGCATGGGAGGAGGTAACAAGGGAGCTGGAAATCAGGATGTCTTAGGAGGAGTGAAGTGGATGAGTTGGGTGATCTCAAGATCAAAAGAGGTTAAACAAATATCTCAAACTAAGGTTTCTTAATGGGAAAAGTTCATTCAGGTACAGTCTTAGGGACACAGCTTTTGTAAACTCCACCCTGTTGCTGTCCCGATGCGGGTAACTATTAAGAGACCGATGTAGAGTATTGTGCGCATTTAAAAGAGGACCCTAGAAGGATATTTTTCTTTTTTGTTGTTTTGGGAAGAAGCCTATAACAATTTGAGTAATAACGTGCAGTCAGGTTTACTTAAATTCTAAAAGTTTCAATCATTTTTTTTCTCTCTCTTTGTTAATATCTGTGTACCTGACCTGCAAATATACTGGTAATTACTAGTATGGGAGAGGAGTTGCCCTTTTTGTTAAAGAAATATATATATTTTTGTTTTTGTTTTTAGCAGTCAGCAATAGTTTTTAGGGCAACTAATGTATTTGTTTTTTTGAATACAGATTTAATGCTCTTTAACAGTCTAAAATAGAATCTAAACAAAAAATCTTGGTTGGAGCAGCATTAAATCTGTAGTTTTTAGTTTTTTTTGTTTTTTTCATTATTATTTTTACTATATTTCTTGTTCATTTTCATTACTCACCTCTTCCTTCTTTAATATTATGCTCTCTAAATTTTTCTTTTAGTTTCTATCGTCTATCTCCTCAAGATAATGTAACTAAGACATCAGTCATATATTTTTTACACTCATATTTTACACCCAGTAAAATCAAAGTAACCCTGGACATCCAGGTCTTATGTCTTAATGTAATTCTACCTCCCCTAGTCTGCCTACTGCTTTAACCTGAGCCCCATGAGCAGGTGTGGTGAACCCAGGGACCTGGAAATAGCAGGCAGTGTTGATTATCCCTACCATCAAGGGCCATGGATGATACTGGCTGTTGCTCAAACTCTGTACCCTGTGGGGATCCCACTTCACTTGTCCACATTACACCCCTTATAAGCATTTAGTCTTAATGCTTAGTGGGCCAACCCACAGCTCCTGTATGGCATTTTTCCAATAACTGTACACTGACATTCTCCTTTTTTTTGTATTCATGCATGACTGTCTGGAGGTCCGCCCGACCACCACCTGAAGAAGCAACGACAACCAAGTAATTTCTGGAGACAAATGTGCAACGAATAAGACTCTTCTGAACTTTCCTTCACCATGCTGAAAACTGCTGTCTCATGATCTTAGCTAATTGGTGCAACCATTACACCGTATACCCAAGTTACAGGACTAGATATGCCAGGATCCCGCCATTGATGTTGGAGTTCTGCTCTTCCAAGGCAGAGGAGCATGGAAACATTGGAGCACAGGCACTCATGGTCCGGATGTGGAGTCTGAAAGGCACCAGGATTGCTTGGCTGTCTACCTTGATGGGTTGCGGTGTGTTCAAGAAAGGTAGCAGAGGTGGTGGTGGGGAAGGGTCCGGGCTTCTGGACTGTTGTAGGTGGGTTCATTGAGGGAGGATCATTGAGGGAGGGCATAAGTTCAAAAATGAACTTCAGGGGGAACTGATGTGGAAATATTGAAATTAATATTTATATCAAGGAGCTCCAAGGGAACTGTTGTGAGGACTTCCTATTAAATTATCATGCCCGTTTTATGTATATATATATATATATGTATGTTGTTATAGGAACATGTGTACTTAATATATTTTTGGGTTTAATCATGAGAGGTGGGCCTAGTTACTGTTTTCTGTATCTCAAAAGACCAACGTCTTTTGTCTGTTGTCTGCATAGTGAATAAGTTACACTATTGTCATTGGGGTGAAGAGCAGACATTGTGTCTCCACCTGATCATAAGTCCTTGAAATTCTAATTTAGGCTAAGATCAAAGTGGGCTGACTGTTTTAAATCAAGAGATAGACTTAACAAAGGTAATCATGTTTCAGACAGAGAGGCACAGAAGAGAGTCTAATGCTTATGTGAGAAGCATGATGACCAACTAGACTTAATATTACCACCAATCAGAATTTGATGTAACTCTGGACCAATGACAAGGTTCCAGGGGGGATAGAACCTGGAAGGGTGGGAGTAGGGGCAGAGAGGGGTATAAAAGCAGTACAGAGAGCTACACACCGTCTTTTCCTCTCGGTGTGCCCCCCCTGCAAGCATGGTCACGTAAGGGCTGTCTAGGTAATGTATCTCTATTATCTTATGTCTCTTTTCTTTTCTCTAACATTTTCTATCCTAGGATTTGCCTTAATACCTTGATAGCATGTGTATGTCAATTGTAACCATATCTACTTTTTACATTAATTATCTTTGTAGACTGGCAACACTGTATTTGTAACATCACTATGTTATATTTGGTAATATCCGATTATTCTAACATTTCTTTTCTGTATAAATAAATTAGATCTTTGTATTTTAGCACCATTATCATTCCTTATTGATGTCATGGGTTATAGCTGCAACCACATTGGTTGATTCATATATAGATAAAACGTTTTAATCACTTATGTTATGTACTATTAAGCGTATAAGTGAGGTAGGTAAAAATCGCCATAACAATTTGCACAGACCAGAAAAATGTTTAAATACAAAGCCTTACAGTAGCAGAATAATTCTACTTTGGACAAGAACCCTTTTCATCCCCATGCAAATATAATGTTTGTATTATAAGATGGAGATGCCTGAACAAGTGGGGTATCATTGAGGCATCCCATCCCACTACACTCCTCTTAAAATGTTACATTTATTATGTAATGTATCTTGAATGTGCATATATCTAATATGTTTGGTAAGAAATATATTTCCACTTTTGTAGCCAAATTGGGATAACACCTACGTTATAATTGTTTTTATTATGTTCTTATTCACAGAGCATAGCTTAAAGTGATTGTAAAGGCAAACTTTTTTATTTAAAAAAATAACAAACATGTTATACTTACCTGCTTTGTGTAATGGTTTTGCACAGAGCAGCCTGGATCCTCCTCTTCTCTGGTCCCTCGTCGACGCTCTGGGCTCCTCCCCCTTGCCGAGTGCACCCATAGCAAGCTGCTTCCTATGGTGGCACTTGTGCATGCTTGCTCCCAAGCTGGCTCTCTTTGTCCATAAGACACAGAGAGCACATCTCAGCCCTGCTCCCACTCCCTCCTCACTGGCAATGGCTCCTGCTGCTGCATCTCAGCCAATCAGGAGAGAGAGACCTGGGAGAGCCTCGGGTGTTATGCACATTGCTGAATCAGGATCAAGCTTAGGTAAGTATTAGGGGGGCTGAGGGGGGGAGCTGCCACTGAAGGTTTTTTACCTTCATGTAGAATACATGAAGGTAAAAAACCTTCAGGTTGGGTTCACACTAGCTGCGGCTTTGGCTCACAGCAGGGGTCCCTGTACAACATTTCAGGTGGAAATCAGGTCCGAATTTTTGGCTGAATTTGTACCTGAAATGTAGCCAAAGACAAACAAGACCCTATTCCAATGCACTCTGTGGCCACCCCGGAGGTGTGTCACACTCTCCTGTCATGTGAATTGGATGCAGAGAAACCCACATCCAATTTGCATCAGTGTGACTGTGAACCCAGCCTTAGCCTTAATAACCACTTTAAAAATATTTAAAACTTTTAGTTTACATTTTTTAGATGCTCTGTTCTGGAAATTTCACCACTGTAAAATCCTACTACTTCTCTTTGTTTATGAGGGGGGTCGTCAGCTGTGTTTTCCATAATTAACCCTGCCCCTACTGGGCAGGCAGATTTTATTTATCAGTTGTAAACTATATTTGAACACTCAAATGAAAAAATACAAGTGAGCGTCAGAGACGAAGGCTGCTTGCACAAAAAGGTGGCACACCAACCTTATACCAAAATAAAACAAAACAATATGCAGAGCTTCAACATAAGGTGCAAGAGAATATGATATAAATGAAATGAAAGTGAAAAAAATAAAACAAAATAATAAGGTGCATGAATTATTAAAGTGCATCAATCAATATTGTATGCATCAATATACAAAAACCATATAACGCGCAAACAAAGCAGTAATAAAGTGCTAGTGCTCTACAGTTAGCCAAAAGTTTTTAAAAGTCCCAAAATCGTTCAAGATAATCCTCTTGAAATCCTCAATAATAGTGATTCGCACTGTGAAAATGCTTCTACTCTATCACCAGAAGTGCAGTAATCCTCCACCCTTATGCACTCACCAGACAGACAATAAACATTAGCATATAATCACAGCCATTCTTGCAAGCACATTGATATTCTCTTAGATCCCCACTTCAGATTGTCACACTCCAAAACAGGGTCCTGTGCAGGAAAATTTTACCACATGGAGCCCAGAGATAAAGTATATAGTGCAGTATTTATTGATAAAAGGTCATACATAACACATCAAACGAATCCACATGGAAGCAAACACATTGGGAAGCTCCCAGACGTACTAAAATGGGTGCCGATCTGAAACCTGAAAGCAGCAGCATGACGTCAGCACATAAGGTCCCACCCAACGTGTTTCATGTGCATGCACGTCCTCAGGGCATACCTGAGGGGTTAAAATCAATCTGTTCTTTATGTACGCTGTGCTATATGTGATATACTAAAAATTCTATCTCGTTTATTGAACAGGCACACTTTTGCAAGCTACACATTTTGTATCTATGCAGAATCAGCAGTTAACCCTATAAGGTCATTCAGAATTTTCATATCTGAGAAATCTACTTTAGGTATAAAGTGATTATTACTTGTGCACGGTTACTACTATGCTGAAAAACACACATAGTTTGCAGGCTTTTGGATGTTTGTTTATTAATAAAATCAGATGTGGACATAGGATCTACCAGTGTGAAATGTTTGTGAAATGCAGTGGGATACAGACATCATAACAGAGAGTCTCAGGATCAAAATTCAGCAGCATCTAGCAGGTTATACTCTAAAGAGTGTTCAAGGGGAAATGGGGCAGAGAGCAATCAGTTCAGTTTTAAAAACGGAAAGACAGAATGAGGTCAGGGCAGCATGAGTTCATGTGTCAGTGAACAAAAAAACAAGGTATTAGCAATACATACTGTATATTAGATTAGAGTGGTAGCATTCATTTTCATGCATTCCAATTTCCAATGCAAAGAACTGATAGACTAATATGAAAAATTATCTTTCTACCACAATAATAGTTTATAAACACATGGAAAAATACTGTACATCTAAATCCATAAAAACCTCAAATCTCCTTTTTAACAGAAAGTACAAAATACAATTACTATGGTTACACCACATTACTGCACTTGGTCTTAAAGCTGCTGCCAGTACAATTACATAAAAACACATAAAAGTGACTGCAGAAAAAAAAAGACAGAGTAATCCATCGAGTCTGCCAGTTTTGTTTTTTTTTTTTACTTTTTTAAAAGTATAGATCTATGTTTGTTCCAAGCATGTTTGAAGCATGTTTGAAGCCATTTATTCTTGACTGGCTCACTACCTTTGCTGGAAGTTTATTGCAAGCATCAACTACCCTTTTAGTAAAATATTATTTTCTAAGATTAGTTTTCAACTTTCCTCCAGTTAGTTTGAGGTCATGTCCCTGTGTTTTGGTTTCATATTGAAAAAACTGCACTCCTTAACCTTTTTCACCCCCTTGATGTATTTAAATATTTCAATCATGTCTCCCTTTTCCCTTCCTTCCTCCAGACTGTACCCGTCTCCAGAACTTGGCACAGTATTCTTAATGAGGTCTAACTAATGGTCTACAGTGGGGACGGAAAGTATTCAGACCCCCTTAAATTTTTCACTAATATTGAAAAATTTATATTGCTTGTTATATTGCAGCCATTTGCTAAAATCATTTAAGTTCATTTTTTTTCCTCATTACTGTACACACAGCACCCCATATTGACAGAAAACACAGAATTGTTGACATTTTTGCAGATTTATTAAAAAAGAAAAACTGAAATATCACATGATCCTAAGTATTTAGACTCTTTGCTCAGTATTTAGTAGAAGCACACTTTTGATCTAATACAGCCATGAGTCTTTTTGGGAGAGATGCAACAAGTTTTTCACATCAGGATTTGGGGATCCTCTGCCATTCCTCCTTGCAGATCCTCTCCAGTTCTGTCAGGTTGGATGGTAAACGTTGGTGGACAGCCATTTTTAGGTCTCTCCAGAGATGCTCAATTGGGTTTAAGTCAGGGCTCTGGCTGGGCCATTCAAGAACAGTCACGGAGTTGTTGTGAAGCCACTCCTTCATTATTTTAGCTGTGTGCTTAGGGTCATTGTCTTGTTGGAAGGTAAACCTTCGGCCCAGTCTGAGGTCCTGAGCACTCTGGCGAAGGTTTTCGTCCAGGATATGCCTGTACTTTCCCTCGATTGCAACCAGTCGTCCTGTCCCTGCAGCTGAAAAACACCCCCACAGCATGATGCTGCCACCACCAGTTACCCGGCTGTCATGGTGCACGTTGGCACCAATGACAAAGTCAGAGGCAGATGGAGTGTCCTAAAGAACGATTTTAGGGACTTAGGAGCTAAATTGAGGAAAAGGACCTCCAAGGTAGTATTCTCAGGAATACTACCGGTACATCGAGCCACACCAGAAAGGAAGAGGGAGATTAGGGAAGTAAACAAGTGGCTGAAGAGCTGGTGTAGTAAGGAGGGGTTTGGGTTCCTGGAGGACTGGGCCGACTTCTCAGTCGGTAACCGGTACTATAGAAGGGACGGACTGCACCTAAATGAGGAGGGTGCAGATCTGCTGGGAAGGAAGATGGCCAAAAAGTTAGAGGGGTTTTTAAACTAGGCGATGGGGGGGAGGGTCCAGAGGCAGAGATAGCCAGCATGGAAGATATTTCAGAGGGTAGTATTGGGGGCATTAGTGGTAGGTTAACCAAAGCACAAAAACACAAGGTGAGTATAGTAGCAAGTCCTAGTTGCAATCTCGAAACACCCAATATGAAGACAATATGTGACCGGTCTAAACTATGTGGCATGTTCACCAATGCCAGGAGCATGGCGGACAAGATGGGTGAACTAGAGATACTGTTGTACGAGGAGGATTTGGATTTTGTGGGAATTTCAGAGACCTGGTTCAACAGCTCTCATGATTGGCTGGCAAACATTAAAGGGTATACCCTATACCGCAAGGATAGAGAGGGTAAAAAAGGGGGAGGGGTATGCCTATATATCAAGAATAATGTACAAGTGAATGTGAGAGATGACATCACTGAGGGAGCTAGAGAGGAGGTGGAATCCTTATGGGTAGAGCTCCAAAGGGATAAAGCTAAGGGGAAAATAATACTGGGAGTATGCTATAGGCCCCCTAACCTGAGGGAGGAAGTGGAGACGGATCTCCTATCACAAATTGGAGTAGCAGCAAGGATGGGAAGTGTTATCATAATGGGGGATTTTAATTATCCAGACATAGACTGGGTGGAGGGAACCGCGCATTCATTTAAGGCTCGCCAGTTCCTTAATGTCTTGCAGGACAATTTTATGGGTCAGATGGTAGACGCACCAACTAGAAATAAAACATTACTGGATCTACTGATTACCAACAATACAGACCTGATCACAGATGTGGAAATGCGGGGCAATTTAGGTAACAGCGATCACAGGTCAATTAGTTTCAGTATAAATCACACAAATAGGAAACATAAAGGGAATACAAAGACACTGAATTTCAAAAGAGCCAACTTCCCTAAACTACAAACCTTGCTAAAAGGCATAAACTGGGATAAAATATTAGAAACAAAGAATACGGAGGAGAGATGGGTTTGCTTTAACAGCATATTAAATAAGGGCATTAGCCAATGTATCCCATTGGGTAATAAATTTAAAAGAGCGAACAAATGTCCTGGATGGCTTAATTCCAATGTAAAAATGCATATAAAAGCAAAGGAGAAGGCCTTCAAAAAATACAAGGTTGAGGGATCATCCTCAGCATTCAGACTTTATAAAGAATGCAACAGGAAATGTAAAGGTGCAATTAGGACAGCTAAGATAGATCATGAAAGACACATAGCGGAGGAGAGCAAAAAAAATCCCAAGAAATTCTTTAAGTATGTAAACAGTAAAAAAGGGAGGACAGACCATATTGGCCCCATAAAGAATGAGGAAGGACATCTGGTTACAAAGGATGGGGAGATGGCGAAGGTATTGAATTTATTTTTCTCCTCAGTCTTCACGAGTGAATCGGGGGGCTTCAGTAACCAAAACTGCAGTGTTTATCCTCATGACACAGCACAGGAAGCACCTCCATGGTTAACAGAGGACGGAATTAAAATTAGACTTGAGAAACTTAACATTAATAAATCACCGGGACCAGATGGCTTGCATCCGAGGGTACTTAGGGAACTCAGTCAAGTGATTGCCAGACCGTTGTTCCTAATTTTTACAGATAGTCTACTGACTGGAATGGTACCAGCTGATTGGAGAAAAGCCAATGTAGCACCTATATTTAAAAAGGGCCCAAAATACATCCCTGGGAATTACAGACCAGTTAGCCTAACATCGATAGTATGTAAACTCTTGGAGGGTATGATAAGGGACTATATACAGGATTTTAGTAATATGAACGATATCATTAGCAGTAATCAGCATGGATTCATGAAGAATCGTTCTTGCCAAACCAATCTATTAACCTTCTATGAGGAGGTGAGTTGCCATCTAGATAAAGGAAGGCCTGTAGACGTGGTGTATCTGGATTTTGCAAAAGCATTTGACACAGTTCCCCATAAACGTTTACTGTACAAAATAAGGTCCGTTGGCATGGACCATAGGGTGAGTACATGGATTGAAAACTGGCTACAAGGGCAAGTTCAGAGGGTGGTGATAAATGGGGAGTACTCAGAATGGTCAGGGGTGGGTAGTGGGGTTCCCCAAGGTTCTGTGCTGGGACCAATCCTATTTAATTTGTTCATAAACGATCTGGAGGATGGGATAAACAGTTCAATCTCTGTATTTGCAGACGATACTAAGCTAAGCAGGGCAATAACTTCTCCGCAGGACGTGGAAACCTTGCAAAAAGACCTGAACAAATTAATGGGGTGGGCGACTACATGGCAAATGAGGTTCAATGTAGAAAAAAGGTAAAATAATGCATTTGGGTGGCAAAAATATGAATGCAATCTATACACTGGGGGGAGAACCTCTGGGGGAATTTAGGATGGAAAAGGACCTGGGGGTCCTAGTAGATGATAGGCTCAGCAATGGCAGGCAATGCCAAGCTGCTGCTAACAAAGCAAACAGAATATTGGCATGCATTAAAAGGGGGATCAACTCCAGAGATAAAACGATAATTCTCCCGCTCTACAAGACTCTGGTCCGGCCGCACCTAGAGTATGCGGTCCAGTTCTGGGCACCAGTCCTCAGGAAGGATGTACTGGAAATGGAGCGAGTACAAAGAAGGGCAACAAAGCTAATAAAGGGTCTGGAGGATCTTAGTTATGAGGAAAGGTTGCGAGCACTGAACTTATTCTCTCTCTGGAGAAGAGACGCTTGAGAGGGGATATGATTTCAATTTACAAATACCGGACTGGTGATCCCACAATAGGGATAAAACTTTTTCGCAGAAGAGAGTTTACCAAGACTCGTGGCCACTCATTAAAATTAGAAGAAAAGAGGTTTAACCTTAAACTACGTAGAGGGTTCTTTACTGTAAGAGCGGCAAAGATGTGGAATTCCCTTCCACAGGCGGTGGTCTCAGCAGGGAGCATTGATAGCTTCAAGAAACTATTAGATAAGCACCTGAATGACCACAACATACACCGATATACAATGCAATACTGACACATAATCACACACATAGGTTGGACTTGATGGACTTGTGTCTTTTTTCAACCTCACCTACTATGTAACTATGTAACTATGTAACCATGCTTCACTGTTGGGACTGTATTGGACAGGTGATGAACAGTGCCTGTTTTTTTCCACACATACTGCTTAGAATTAAGGCCAAAAAGTTCTATATTGGTCTAGACCAAAGAATCTTATTTCTCACCATCTTGGAGTCCTTCAGGTGTTTTTTAGCAAACTCCATGCGGGCTTTCATGTGTCTTGCACTGAGAAGAGGCTTCCATCGGGCCACTCTGCCATAAAGCCCCGACTGGTGGAGGCCTGCAGTGATGGTTGACTTTCAACAACTTTCTCCCATCTCCCGACTGCATCTCTGGAGCTCAGCCACAGTGATCTTTGGGTTCTTCTTCTCTCACCAAGGCTCTTCTTCCCCGATAGCTCAGTTTGGCCGAACCGCCAGCTCTAGGAAGGGTTCTGGTTGTCCCAAATGTCTTCCATTTAAGGATTATGGAGGTCACTGTGCTCTTAGGAACCTTAAGTGCACCAGAAGTTTTTTTGTAACCTTGGCCAGATCTGTGCCTTGCCACAATTCTGTCTCAGAGCTCTTCAGGCAGTTCCTTTGACCTCATGATTCTCATTTGCTCTGACATGCACTGTGAGCTGTAAGGTCTTATATAGACAGGTGTGTGGCTTTCCTAATCAAGTCCAATCAGTATAATCAAACACAGCTGGACTCAAATGAAGGTGTAGAACCATCTCAAGGATGATCAAAAGAAATGGATGGCACCTGAGTTAAATATATGAGTGTCATAGCAAAGGGTCTGAATACTTAGGACCATGTGATATTTCAGTTTTTCTTTTTTAATAAATCTGCAAAAATGTCAACAATTCTGTGTTTTTATCTGTCAATATGGGGTGCTGTGTGTACATTAATGAGCAAAAAAATGAACTTAAATTAGTTTAGCAAATGGCTGCAATATAACAAAGAGTGAAAAATTTAAGGGAGTCTGAATACTTTCTGTCCCCACTGTATATGTAGGAATCAGGGCCTCCTCCATCCTGCTGGTGACCTCTTTAGCGATTCATCCTAGAATTCTAGTTTGCTTTTCCCACTGCCTGGCCACACTGTTTACTTATTTTGCAATCATTTGAAATAAGAACTCCCAAATCTTTTTGCCTTGAGGTTCTGGCCAACACTGTACTCCCTATGTTGTACTCTCTGAATGGATTATTTTTCCCTAGGTGCATACATATACATATAGAAACATTGAACTTCAGTTTCCACTGCTTTGACCAATCTTCCAGCAATGCCAAATCATGTTCCATGTTACAGACACCTCCAGGGATAAAAATCCTATTACACACCTTTGTGTTATCAGCAAAAATACATACCTTGCCCAACAAATCTTGAGTTACTATATATTACTTACATATAGATTAAATAGAACAGGACCTAGTACAGAGCCTTGTGGTATACCACTAGTGTCTGGTCTCTGTTCCGAGTGAAGCCCATTTACAACCACACTCTGGCATCTATTCTTTGGTCAACTGCATATCCACTGAACCATCCAAGAGTTTAGTCCTAGCTTGTACAACTTTTATTTTAGATTATTATGTGGAACTGTATCAAATGCTTTGCTGAAATCAAGATATGATATATCCACAGCGCCACCCTGGTCCACAATAGTGGTCAAAAAATTCAATCAGATTAGTCTGACATGATCTGTCCTCAGTAAATCCTTGCTGCTTTGGGTCCAGCAAGTTGTATGTTTTTAAGAGATCAATGATCCTTCTTTTCAGAAGTGACTACAATTGATGTTAAACTCACTGGCCTGTAATTGTCAGCTTTTACCTTGCTGCCCTTCTTGGTGATAGGTACAGTATTAGCTGTTCACCAGTCATGGGGAACTTCTCCTGTTACAAGAAATTGATTAAAAAGATCTGGTAATGGTCCAACAACTATACCTAAAAGTTTTCTTAGAACTCTGGAATGAATACAATCAGGGCCCATTGCTTTGTTAGGCTTTAACTGAGACAGTTCCTCTGCTATTTCTGACTTCTGAAATATGAACCGTCATTACCAGAACCAATATAATTCCTCAACTTGTTATTGCTAATACAATTTATTTCTGAGAAGACTGAACAGAAGTAATTGATTAAATGGTTTGCTACATCAGGTACCCTTCCACATAAGTATTGTGCCCACTTTTCATTTAAATAATCCCATTGTATTTTTTCTTTCTATCACTAATGCACCTAAAAAAAGTTTTATCTCCTTTCTTAATAGATTTAGCAATGTCCTCCTCTTTCTGTGTTTTGGCAGCACTGATAATGTGTTTGGCCTCCTTTTTGTCTATTTTTATACTCTTCTCTGTCAGCTATACCTCCTATTACTTGAATCTTCTATATGCTGATTTTTTTCTCCTTTACCATACCATATTGTTTTTTTTCTTCAGTTTATTCTTACTAATTTCCCGAACATATAATCTAGTTGCTTCCGGGATGGTAGATTTTAAACAGTGCCCACTATTTACTTGCTCCTGCCATTTTACTCCAACATTTTAATTCATTTTTTGGCAATGTCCCTATTTCAGCAAAATTTGTCCTTTTAAAATCTAAAATTTTTGCATATGATTTTTTTTATTTCTTGTTTTAATAACAAACCAAAGACATTGTTGATCACTATAACCCAAATTTCCTCCCACCTCAACATCAGATAGTCAATTCCCATTTGTCAGTGCTAGGTGTAGAATATGATCACCTTGGGTTGGGCACCCCAGGTCTGAGCTCTCTCACATACATTGCAGGACCAGCAGTATGTATGGGTAAATTTAACAGCACTTCAGAGTTGGACTTATGCATAAGCCTAAATTATTCTATACTCTGGAATTTGGAAAAACCTTGGCTGGCAAAATGTCCAAAGTGTATAATGATTTACTATATACTTTGGACATCCGTTTTCTGATTGTTGTACATTCTAGGCAATAAAAGAAAGCATTTTCAGCAAACTACTAGTTTACTAGTACATTTAGAAAACTACCAATAGTATCTTGTAAACATAGCAATTGTGACTAAAACAGAAAGGAAACTCAATTCTCTAAGTACCTCTAAACTCTAACTTAATGTCATTCAATTACCATGTATCAAACAATGGTGCCATTGTTTTTCTCTTTCATAAAATAGTGTTTTCAGCTTTTTTCTTCATCCTTTGCTGCATTGGAGTACTGCAAAACTCCTGCAATCCCATTGCAGCCAATACCTGTCTACATGCACTTGTTAGAGCAATAGTTGTAATTTCTCAGGGTGGACTATAGCAAACCATGTCTTGTCTATGTACATCAGTATGGCCACTTATAGGGGTTGGTTTACTATATGTAAATAGCCTGTTCACTTTACAAGAGAGTCTGCCCCAGAGCTTAGTGAACACAGGAAGTATCACTTTGCAAAGAATACCCAATCACATGCAAGAAAAATAAAAAAGCACATTTACACTTGCACATCAATAGATAATGGAGGTCAGCAGAGCTTCACCTCACTCACCAAGCTCTGGTGGAAATTCCCTTGCAAAGTGCAACTTTCCTTGAAAAGTGGACAGCCTACTTGCCTAAAAATAATCAATCGCCTAGTCTCCATTGGGATAGCATGAGTGAAAACTTACTAGAACAACTGAAATACAGGGACATGCCTGAACAAGGACCTTTATGGTCAATTTAACAGGAATTATTGTATAGGGGTTAATGCGGATTTTAAAATGTTGAAAATTACATTCAAAATTACAATAATGTGTTAAAGCTTTTATCCATTTTTATTGACTTGGTGTACATACACTTTAATCTGAGTTCTCTCTACTCCATTGTAGAATGACTATACACAGCTCCTCACAGGGTCAGAAGGAAGGATTATTTACTGAAGTCTCTGCTATGTTACTTTCTCATTTTGTGCTTTCATTATCACCAGTCATATTCAAACTACAAAAGCTGATTTGAAATTGGCCATTGACTGTGAGAAATGTTTCAGTGCTGGAATAAATTTTCAGTCTGTTTATGCTAAGGAGCAGCAAGGAAGGTGTTCCAGCATCACTAGTAATTGTATTCCAGGAACACCGTGATTGTCACTTGACAAAAACATGCAGACAGTACAGGGAGCGTGGTCTGGAGCTGCTCTAGGATGGCCGCTTAACTCGTGTTCTCCCGCACACCGGAGCAGTGAAAACGAGTTAAAAAGAAAAAACAGCACATCTCAGCCATGGGAAAAGGTTACCGAAGCTCCTCTGCCACCCGCAGCTCAAAAAATCCATGCTTGCAGCCACCAGGTAACATTTCTGTGATGTTTAATGTCTCAGCAGGGGGAGGCCCCACAGCCTCAAGCTCAAAGCAGCACTGCATGCCGCCTAGACATTCTGGAGCCCAGTCTGAAGCAGCACACAGTGAGATGCAGCCTGCACAGAACCTCAGTCTCTCTGACCTGCAGATGGTCACCATGGACATTAAATCCACGCTAGCTGCAGTGATCAGAGACCTCAAGGCAGACATACAGTCTATTGCAACTAGGATGCTATCAGTGGAACAGGCCTCAGCATGCCATGCAGACGCCATCAGGCAAGTATAAAAATCCTCAGACATGCACCTGTCACACATAATTGAACTTCACAGGCACATAGAGGACCTTGATAATCATGGCCGTTGCCACAATATACGTATAGGAGGGGTACCAGAACCTAGCAAAGTCCCCGGGACCAGATGGTTTCCCTTTACAATATTATAAAACATTTTCAAGCATCCTGAAACCATGCTTCCTAGCAGCCTTCCAATCACTTCAGACAGCAAAAAACCTCCTCCCCAACTTTTAGAAGCTCTCATTGCGGTAATTCCCAAAGAAGGAAAAGATGAAACTCAGGTCACAACTATCGCCCAATTTCACTCATAATGTGGACATTAAAATATATGCCAAAATACTAGCAAATAGACTTATACCACTACATACCTCCCTCATATCATTAGACCAAGTAAGGTTTATTCCCGGAAGGGAAGGACTGGACAACACAATAAGAGCACTCAACATCCATCATTGGCTAACTACCAATAAGAAACAGGACTTAGTTCTCTCACTAGACGCAGAGAAGGCATTCGACAGAGTGGCCTGGGACTATGTGGATGCGGTATTATGAGTTATAGATATTCCACCTCCAATGAGAGCAAGCATCCGTGCATTATATTCTAAATAGCAAAAGTGCGAGTCAACGGCCACCTGTCGGACGAGATTAATTTGCAAAACGGAATGAGATAGGGGTGTCCCGTATCCCCATTGTTGTTTGTCCTTATGTTAGAACCTTTGTTAAATAGAATAAGATAAAACCCGGATATAAAAGGCATTGCAATACAGAACCAAACATACAAACTTGCAGCCTTTGCAGATGATATGCTCCTATTCCTATCTCAACCACACATAACACTCCCTAATCTCATACATGACCTGGAAAATTTCAAATCGCTATCTAGTTTAAAGATAAACCACTCCAAATCAAACGCTCTTAATATTTCACTAACACCAGACTCAGTAAAGGTATGCCAAAAAAACTTCCCCTTCACATGGTCCAAAGATGCCATAACGTACCTTGGGATTCAAATTCCTACCCACATAGCAGACCTTTTCAATCTCAATTACATACCTATGCTTAAAGAAACATACAATGCTCTAAAACAATGGAATTCTATAAATATATCTTGGTTTGGTAGAGCATCTTTGATCAAGATGACAATTCCTTTATGCCATGCAAACAATTCCCACTCGAGTACCAAATTATTTTTTTACCACGTTTCGCCGCGCATGTTCAACCTTCATATGGAGAGGCAGGTCCCCCAGAATCAAACATACTCGCTTAAATTTACCTCAAATCTAGAGGAGGGTTTGCTCTTCCTGACTTACGAAAATATTACCACTCCTCCCACTTAGCATGAATAGTGGACTGGAATATACACTAAAAGGTTAAGGATTGGGTTTCCTTAGAACACATACAAATTCCACAACCTCTAAGAACCCTTTCTTGGATACATCCTAAACACTATCCATCGGCTAAATCCCACCCTCTAATAGATCCCACTTTAGACATCTTCCGTGAGGTTTCAAAAACTAGCAATCCTACACCCAGGCTAGGTCCTCTGACTTCGCTGAAAGATAACCCATACTTTCTAGCGGGACTAGAACAAAACTTCCTCCTGGGGGTTTGGCCTCACAAAGACATTATGACTAAACAATTCTTTAGAGGGAACACCCTCAAAACAAGAGACAAAGTTAACAGTGAAATTACCCCGAAAGTCTTATCACAATGGAACTATATTCATATCAAACACTACTTGACCAAACATAAGACAGCTCACACATGGACAAGACCTCTAACTACCCTGGAAAATCTTTGCTCCCAAACAAGTCCAGAAAGACATACTATCAATATTCTATATAGTTCTCTCTTTGGAGAATTAAATGATTTCACCAGTACGTCATGTCTAGCATGGGAGCGAGACCTCAATATCCAAATGACATTAACAGAATGGGAAACAATTTTCATGTATTCTCACAAAGGGTCCCTTAATGTTGCAACCCAAGAATGTGGATATAAAATCATTACACGTTGGTACAGAATGCCTACCCTTTTATACAAATTTTATCCCCAAGTCTCTAATAGATGTTGGAAATGTGGAAATGAAGAAGGCTCCATGGTTCATATATGGTTATCGTGCCCAAAGATAGAAACATTTTGGCATAAGGTCCACGACACTATTAGCTCAGTCACGTCAGAAGAATTGAACTTCACACCGGCACAATACCTTTTGCACTACAATAAAATTTCTAAAAAACGTTATCTCAAATCCTTACCTATGTTTATGATAAATGCTGCAAAACACTGCATATCGTACAATTGGCGTTCAACAAATACCCCTTCTAAAAAGGAATGGTTTCACAGAATCAATCACATTGAGAAAATAGAGGAACTTATCAGCATATCACAAGAAAACATGTCAAAGTACACTTCAACTTGGTATAACTGGATACAATTCAAAAATACTGATGCCTATGAAGCAGCAATATAGCATGATAAGGAAAATAAACAGAAAAGAGATAAGATGAGAAAAAGAAATAATAGAATACTCATACTCCCCCTTCCCCCTATATATTTTTTTGTTATTATTTCTCCCCAACCCCTGAAATGTAATCTCAGTCCCTTGGAAATTGATCAAAACAGATTAATATAACCTTTATACTATGCGTGATATATAGTCCTTATATGATATAAGATATATATGTACTACATGTTATGATTCTCACTTTACAAAATTGCATTTTCGTTTGCATTAAGCTTATCTCACTTCAGTTGTATAATACTATACGGTTTGGAAACCGAATATGTGCTATTCTTATTACTCTATTCGATGTAAGCTATTTTGATATACAATAAAAACTTATGGAAAAAAAAGAAGGTGCAAACACAGGTAAAAAAATGTTTCATGTTTACACGACTCGCATTATGTGTAAACCCTCCCAAAAAAATGCACATTCCCGCTAAGCGAAGTATGAATGGGGCCTTTCTATCGCATTGTATATGACACAGATCAAAGCACAGAGCAAAGCTTGATAGATAAAAGGGGATTTTGCGAGCCACAATGGTATATTCCCTCAAATGTGTAAATCACCTAGCTGCCCGCGCAGAACACGTTTCATATGCCGTGCAATACAATGTATACAAAAGATACACTGCGCTAAGGTGAAAATATCAATCTGGAGATTATTAATGCATATGAGGTATACTGAAAATACCACATAAGCGGCTTATCCAGCCACAGGAAGGCACAAAGGATACATATATAAAAATCAAGTGATTTTAAAGTGCAATGTGTAAATAATATACTAGATGTATAACATTAGAATGAGAGTAGCGATTACTGGACTACTACCTGTATATATAATGGATGAAAAAATCATTTGTATAGTCTGAAATTTACCGTGTAAAAAAAAAAAAAAAAATTATATGAAAAGAAAAACTGGATAGTGTGATATAGTTTATAAATGTGTATTAGAATAAAAGCTCCCTACATTAGGGTACTCACATTTGCAAGGTGCATGAGTGCACCAATCTGATAACAGTCTCCAAAGTTTGCCTCAAAGTTTGCCTGTCAGGAGGGATAAGCTGTGCATCGCATCTCAGTGGAGTGAAAGGCTCCGTGCTCTGTCCTGCCCTTCCCACACATGGAGAGCAGGTGGGCTCCCTCCTCCCAAGCTGGAAGCCCTCATGTTTCCCTACTTGGCCTTTGGCTTATGCCAAGGCCTCCTGAGATGTAGTTGCCTCTCAGACCTTCTAATGCTGTTTTTTCTTTTTTTTTTTTTCAGTACCTGTTTTAGGTCCATATGAGACTATGTCCACATCCAAGTGTCACCTCTATAGGTCAATGTCATGTTTTACTTTTTTGCTACTGAGGTCTACATGCCTTTACACATTTGCGTATGTTTCCTTTGTCTTGAATGTTATTGGCTGATTGTAATCAAAGAGGAGGAGCAGTAAAATAGCTAGAATAAGTACACACATACAGCCAACTTACTTTCGCTTACGATTTGCTAGCAGAGAGAGATACACACACTGAATCATTTCAGAAGACAGTCAATCTTAGCTGGTCCGTTTGTCAGAGAACCTGAATTATTTAGCAATTAAGCATAAGCACAGCAGCAGAACAATAGTGAAGCAAGCTACAGTTCAACTTAACTTTTTCATAATAATCTGCTGCTATTGTGTTAGTGTTGTGAACTTGATAGTGATGATAGTGTTGCTAGTGTTGTGATAGCCTCGGAGGCTGCCCATGTTGTGGGGGGGTTTATTATTATAAATTCTATATTATATATTGAGATTCTATATAGATTCTATATACCCTATCTTGTTACCTGTCTGATCAGTGATCACTATCACCAGTCCATTTTCTGTTTAAACTATATACATTCAGGGGTGTGGCCTGGACGGCGATGTGAGCGGACGTGCGAGACTGTAGCTCCGCTAGCGGCAGACCCTTCTTTACCCATCCTGCACGATAGGAACACCAGAATCCTCTTCAAACAACCAGGGACCGGGCACGGAGCTCCGAGCACACCATGTCCCCGCCGAAACGAGCCAACGCAGCCTCCTCGTCTCTTGAGAGATACCGCAGAACGGAGCGGGATGCCGAGGGCCAAGATGGCGCCACGCCAGCAGAGCACGCGCCTCTCCCTTGGAGCAAGAGCCGAACGACACCACCAAGGTACTGGAGGCAATCTCTCTATGTCAGTCCACCTTGACAACTAAAATAGAGGAGGTGAAGGTGGACATTTCACTAATCAGACATGATATGACAAAAATCAGGGAATGGGTCACTGAGGCTGAGACTAGAATTGGGCGGGTGGAAGACACACTGTACCCTATGCAGAACTCACAGGAGGATATGCAGTGCCAGCTGCAACAACTGGCACAGAAACAGGATGATTTGGAGAACTGGACCCGCAGGTCCAATCTCCGATTTATTGGGTTGCCAGAGGGTTCCGAAGGCACGGACCCAGCCACCTTCTTAGAGCAACTTTTGATTAAAACGTACAGGAGAGAGGCATTTTCAGCTACTTTTGTAGTGGAACGCGCCCATCATATGCCAGCCCACCGTCCACCTGAGGGGGCACCCCCACGTACATTTATAGCAAAGTTGCTGAATTTTAGAGACCGTGACGCAGTCCTAAGGCTGGCAAGACTGAAGGGAAATATCCCATATCAATCCGAATCCATTTCAGCATTCCCGGACTTCTCAGCAGAGGTCCAGCGCCAAAGAGCCCGATTCTCAGAAATCAAACGTCGCCTCAGAGCACAAAATATAAAATATGCAATGCTCTTTCCAGCCCGACTTCGCGTAGTGGGAGAGGACCGGGTGCATTTCTTTGAGGACCCAAATCTGGCTTCAACATGGCTGGATCAACAAGATGTGCAGAGAAATCGCCCTGCTTAATGCAGGCCCCTGCCGCTAACCAAAGTAAGTGACATTGCACTACTCTTTAAACTGCACTATTTTTCATGACCGCCACAATCCAGACCCACAAATGGGATTTCACTGACCCCACGAACGATGGATGTTTAATGAACATTATATTATGCGGCCCTGAGTTTATTCTTTTTACACCTTAGCCCTCCACCGACGACATCCTATGATACCATCGTGTCTTCTATACTGCTTCAAGCCCATATGCACTATGCCACAGGATCTATATATTTTCCCTACAAGTGCCTTCATGACAACCAATACTGGAACGGTCGAATATTTCGGATCACTCAACCAGTCTTCTACCCCTCTTTACACTTTCTATTCTGCTTAAACCCCCGCCTCACCACTAACTGCATCACACTGGATTACAGAGGACTGCTACGGCCCCATCAATACATATTATACAGGGGGATCTTTTATTGGCCTTGTGCAAATTCTTTTCGCCAGTCGCCACAGTGAAAATGGTTCCCACCCTACGGAAACTCTCCTATTTGCCGTATAACTATTGCTACGTGTGCTCCAATGCTGGTGTATTATCCAGTATTTGTTCGCCCCCAAAGGGTGTTTGGTTATGTCGCCACTGTCGTTGCCCAATAGGCTTTTGACGGTGCTGACCTGTTTAATGTGCATCTGTTTTTTGCCTTTTTGTTTTAATTTTCTTTACAGTAACATCCCTTTTCTTTACAGCTGCACTAGGTTTGGGACACATGCCCCAGTCAAGTTTGGGCGACTGAGGGCAGGGAGGGCGGGAAGGGAAAATGTTAAGGTTCAAGTTAAGCTAAGGAACATGTATAATAACTTGCAACGCACTGTAGTGAATGTATATGTATACTGTTATCTGGAGGGGAGAGGAGTGACTGTGATCACCTTGGAGCGGTGGGGAGTGGCATGCGCCCCTAAAAAGTACCTTAATTTTTATCCTAAAAGAAAATTGGAGATGTCATTTAAATGGCTAATTTGAAATTCCTTACCTGGAATATTCGTGGGATTCGAGACAAACTCAAACGCATGGCTGTTTTTGCCTGCCTTAAAACATATCGTGCAGATATCACTGTCTTAGTTGAGACCCATGTTACAGGACAACTCCAGCTCGCGCTGAAGCGGCCCTGGATAGGTTGGGCGTTTCATGCCACTCACTCTCCTTACTCCCGCGGGGTCTCAGTTCTTATAGCTAAAACTGCACCCTTTGCGCTAATTTCAGTACGCACAGACCCCCAAGGTAGTTTTGTCTTCCTACACTGTACATTATATGGCTCCCAATACTTGATTATGGCATTCTACATACCCCCACTGTATAAATCTAACCTAATTACGGAAGGCCTGCTATATATGGCTCAACACCCCAGTATACCCGCTATCTGGATGGGGGATTTTAATATGGTATTGAACCCACAGACAGATAGAACACAGTCAAGTCAAAATTTCCGTCTCCCAGACACTACCAGACTAGGACGCACGTTAAAAGAATTCTCGCTGACTGATGTTTGGAGATATAGACACCCCCACGACCTGGCGTACTCGTGCTTCTCGGCGACCCACTCCACTATGTCCCATATTGACCTTATTTTAATTTCTGACATGATACTTCCCCATCTAATAGACTCAGGATACCACACTAGATCCCTTTCTGACCATGCCCCCTGCTGGACAACATTGCAATTAACCCAAAACATAGGACCTCGAGCCTGGCGTTTACACCCCTTTTGGTTATCAATGCTAAAGGACCAAGAGGAGATACACACAGAATGGAAATTCTTCTTTAGGGTTAACCAAAACACTGCGCCTACACATGAACATTCAAGCGGACCATGAGAATATGGGCGATAGAGCAGTGGTGGAGCTTGACGCCGCCGAGGCGTTTGACTCAGTTGAGTGGGGATATCTCTGGGAGTGCCTGCGGGGATACGGTTTTGGTCCCAATTTTATACAATGGGTACAACTATTATATTACTCCCCAGTGGCAAAGGTGGTGGTAAACGGATGGACATCCGATCCCTTTCCGCTGGGTAGAGGAACCCGTCAGGGGTGCCCGCTGTCCCCTCTGCTATACGCCTTGGCGGTGGAACCTCTGGCTATCTCCCTTAGACAGAATCGACACATACGGGGGTTACGAGCGGGACCTCTGATGGAGACGTTAAGCTTGTACGCAGATGACATGCTTCTCTATTTAGAAGATACTGGCCCATCTTTACAGGCGGCCCTTCTAACCATTGAAAAATTTGGTAAACATTCGGGTCTAAGCATGAACTGGACTAAATCTCAGATTCTCCTCCTAGATGTGTCACCTCCAACACATAGCGCGGCCTCTCTGCCCCTGCAGAGAGTTGCCTCTATTAAATACTTAGGTGTAGAAATCACTAGAGACCCACTGGAATATACCATAAATAATATTGAACTGCTCTTTTCCTATCTAAAATCCCGAACGCAAACCTGGGCGAGACTCCCTCTAGGGGTAATGGGCAGAATTAACATTTTTAAGATGATATTACTGCCAAAGTTCCTCTATATACTCTGGAACTCTCCAATTTTCATTCCACTTAAAACCTTTAAAATAATTGATAAAATTCTTAATTCCTTTGTTTGGGGCTCCAATAGGCATAAACTGGCCTGGAATACACTTAAGAACCCAACCTCCTCTGGGGGGGCCGCCCTACCGGACGTACATACATACTACATAGCAGCTCAGCTTTCACATTTTTATTATATCCACAAAACAGACGAGGAAAGATATCAAATTCTAGTATGCAAGAAAGTCAATAAAGACTTGTACTCCCCATTACAATTCTCTTTAGAGGAGGTAATACGAAACATAAGAAAGAGGATCGAAAATTCTCCCCACAACAGAACCTAAATTGCCCAAGATGCTCTAGTAACCCATGCACATTCTATCATTTAATATGACTGTGCCCTGAGATACAAAGCTACTGGATACAGATTATAAAATTCCTTCACGATCACATGGGTTCACCGATCCAGCTAGACCCCAAGCTATATCTTCTTGGACTGTTACCAGATGCCATTAAGGATAGATCCACAATTACATTCCTCAGTGAATCAATATTTTACGCCAGAAAATTAGTTGCCAAGCATTGGATGGGTACAGACTCTCCCACCGTACAGGTCTGGATTGGGGAGGTGAATGCGTCATTACCATACAAAAGGGCTATCTACAAACACAGGGGTTGCCCAAACAAGTACCATAAAATATGGGATAAATGGTTGAACAATGATAATACTTGCACTAATTACTCTTGAGTACCCTAAGAGTCTAATGAGTCATCCATAACCACCCTGAGATATTATGTCACAAAGGACCAAGCTATAACCCCCATTAAATGCTATAAACCATGTTTAAAAACTAGGAATATATGGGGAGGAAATTGCGATGTGTTGTCTGTAACCATATCAGTATCTGTATTTTTGTACACTGTATAACTTACCCATGCACCTCTGTGCCTGGTGGGAAATACCCCTTCATGCGTTTGCAAGCTTTGTACAATAATTGTGTGCTGACATAATTTTTCAATAATAAACATGTTCTTTTTCAAAAAAAAAAAAACTATATACATTCAACATGAACAACGAAGATTCGACGAAGCATCGAAAAACACACAAACGTCGAATGTTTGGCTTATGGTGTCTGTCGAAAGTTCTAAGAAGATTTGATGGAGCAGCTAAACTTTACGGCGTTGTACAGTTTAGCTGCTCCGTCGAATCTTCTTTGAACATTCGACAGACACCATAAGCCTTCAATGACAGATTCGACCTTAATTAATTTGGATTTTTGGACGAATGCAATTTTTAATGAAAAACAAAATAAATAAAAACAAATTTCAGGACTAACTAAATAAATTTATTTTTCAGACGAAAACTAAATTCCGAAACAAAATATTTCAGTGTGCACATGTCTAACCCGCACTGAAGGTTTATTGTCCTGGTGTGTGATTACATGTCCTCCTCTTTTACCTTGGTTAATATATATGCTCCTAACTCTGGCCAAATTGACTTTCTTAATGAGATTTTTGAGTCTACTCATTACCACTCCCAACCTTTTATGATTGTGGTGGTGATTTCAATCTGGTCATGTCCCCAACTAGAGATAGGCAGACTCTATATTGGGATACCCCTCACGGAAGGTCTAATCTCAAGCAAATTCTTTCTGCAAATGTATTAGATCTCATCAACTGTTTGACTCACTTTCTTCTTCATGGCCCATAAAATGTACTCCAGACTGGACCACTTTTTTATCTCGGCCCTGCTTATCTCCCATATTGTTGAATCTGACATCTCTCCCATCACATGGTCTGACCATGCCCCTATCATACTGGATGTTATTTTGTCCCAGACCTCTCCTAGGACATGCCACTGGGGCCTTATCGATCACCTCTTATAGTCACAGGCCACCCGAACTAAACTAGCTATGGAGTTAGAGGAATTTTTCCAGTTGAATGTGGGCTCTGTTCAGGACCTATCTATGCTGTGGGAGGCACATAAGTCCTACTTTTGTGGTGTTTGTATCACGGAGGGCTCCCGCCTGAAGAAAGATAAGGCTAGACTTATGCAGTTCTTATTGGCTGACTTACGAGTGGCAGAGCGTCGGCTTCTGTGTAAACCCACAGTGTCAAGTTTGCGTAAAGTCACATCCCTTCGGGAACAATTAAAATCTTTAGCCCTAAGTAAGACTGTTAAATCCATGGTATGGGCAAAACAAAAATTCTATGAATTCTCTAATAAGCCCCATAGGATGCTAGTAAATGAAGTACGCCCTCGACCTTTCCACTCCTTTCCTGATTTCCTTTTACAGGCGGATGGAACCAGGATCTACTGCCCCCTTACTATATCTAATACTTTCAGAACCCTTTATCGTAAACTTTTCAACTGCCTAACCCCTAAAAAACATTTTAAAGAAAATTTTGATTTTCACTGATCTTTCGTTACCAAAGTTGTCCTCCTCTGAACTAGTCAAATTAAATGCAGCTATATCTATTGAGGAACTTTGAAAGACAATCAGGGATCTCCGACTCCATAAGTCCCCTGGTCCTGATGGACTCCCTTATTTCTACTATAAAACTTTCTTAGACATTCTGGCCCCCCATATGTTGGATTTATACGGTACTTTATTTAACTAGTTGCTGCCTGCCAACCGTCAAATGACAGTGGGGTGGTGCTGCTCTCGTTCTGGGACAATGTCATATGACGGCATCCCAGAACAGCCGCTCTTGCGCGCCCGTGGGGGCACGCATTGTGGCGATTGCGGCTATGCCATGTTGCTAGGACATGGCGTGACCCTGATGTCTGTAAAGAGCCGTGTCTGCGGCTCTTTACCCATGTGATCGGCTGTGTCCAATCGCAGCTGGTCACATGTAAACATGGAGATGCTGGTAATCGGCGCTCCTGGTCTCATACTGACAGAGTGTGTGGTGAGGATAGCTGATCAGTGGCATCTCCTCACAGGAGACATCTACACATGTAATCAGGGCACTGATCATCAGTGCCCTGATTACAATAGCGACACCAGTGCCACAAATCAGTGCCAGTGATGAATGCCCACCAGTGCCAGCAATCAGTGCCCACCACTGCCCACAAGTGCCAACAATCAGTGCCCATTAGTGATGCCAGTCCGTGCTGGCTTTCATGCCTGCCTATCATTGCTGCCCATCAATGCCCATCACTGCTGTCCATCAATGCCCATCATTGTCGCCCATCAGTGCCACCCATCAATGTCCATCAGTGCCCATCAGTACCACCTATCTGTGCCATCTATCAGTGCCCACCAGTGCCACCTATCAGTGCCAATCAGTGCCACCTATTAGTGCCCATCAGTGCTACCAAACAGTGCCCTGTCCAGCTATTGTCCTAAGTCTGGATACCCAAAATGCCTTTGACAGGTTGAGTTGGCCATACATGTTTTCCACTTTGACAGCATTTGGTTTTTGAGGCCCTTTTTTTACAGCATTAGCAGACTTGTACTCACAAGTTACAGCCCAAATCCAGATGTCCTCTTTCCTGTTGCCCCACTTCCCCATGACAAATGGCACTCGGCAGTGAAGGCCTCTCTCCCCTTTGCTTTTTATTTTCTGCTTAGAACTCCTGGCTGAGGCCATCTGATTACATCTGGACATTCACGGGGTGGTGATGAGACAGAGGGAATAAAAGTTGTCTCTTTTGCAGATGACATTTTGCTGACTCTTATTAACCCACTGATATCACTTCCCTCTCTGCATAACCTGCTATCTTCTTTTAGTGCCATATAGGGGTATAAGGTTAATACAACAAAAACGGAGGCCCTACCATTACATATACCACCAGCTCTTCTGACCCAGCTTGAACAAACATACTCATACAGACATATTTAGGTACACAATTGACCCCCACTTACTCCTCTCTATATTCTACTAATTAGGGATGAGCCGAACACCCCCCTGTTCGGTTCGCACCAGAACATGCAAACAGGAAAAAAGTTCGTTCGAACACGCGAACACCGTTAAAGTCTATGGGACACGAACATGAATAATCAAAAGTGCTAATTTTAAAGGCTAATATGCAAGTTATTGTCATAAAAAGTGTTTGGGGGCCTGGGTCCTGCCCCAGGGGACATGGATCAATGCAAAAAAAAGTTTTAAAAACGTCCGTTTTTTCAGGAGCAGTGATTTTAATAATGCTTAAAGTCAAACAATAAAAGTGTAATATCCCTTTAAATTTCGTACCTGGGGGGTGTCTATAGTATGCCTGTAAAGGGGCGCATGTTTCCTGTGTTTAGAACAGTCTGACAGCAAAATGACATTTTGAAGGAAAAAACTCATTTAAAACTACCCGCGGCTATTGCATTGCCGACAATACACATAGAAGTTCATTGATAAAAACGGCATGGGAATTCCCCAAAGGGGAACCCCGAACCAAAATTTAAAAAAAAAAAATACGTGGGAGTCCCCCTAAATTCCATACCAGGCCCTTCAGGTCTGGTATGGATATTAAGGGGAACCCCGGCCAAAATTTAAAAAAAAAATGACATGGGGTTCCCCCTAAATTCCATACCAGACCCTTATCCGAGCACGCAACCTGGCAGGCCGCAGGAAAAGAGGGGGGGACAAGAGTGCGGCCCCCCCCTCCTGAATCGTACCAGGCCACATGCCCTCAACATTGGGAGGGTGCTTTGGGGTAGCCCCCCAAAACACCTTGTCCCCATGTTGATGAGGACAAGGGCCTCATCCCCACAACCCTGGCCAGTGGTTGTGGGGGTCTGCGGGCGGGGGGCTTATCGGAATCTGGAAGCCCCCTTTAACAAGGGGACCCCCAGATCCCGGCCCCCCCCTGTGTGAAATGGTAAGGGGGTACCTACCATTTCACTAAAAAACTGTCAAAAATGATAAAAATGACAAGAGACAGTTTTTGACAATTCCTTTATTTAAATACTTCTTCTTTCTTCTATCTTCCTTCATCTTCTGGTTCTTCTGGTTCTTCTGGCTCTTCTGGTTCTTCCTCCGGCGTTCTCGTCCAGCATCTCCTCCGCGGCGTCTTCTATCTTCTTCTCCTCGGGCCGCTCCGCACCCATGGCTCGGGGGGAGGCTCCCGCTGTTCTCTTCATCTTCTTCATCTTCTTCTCTTCTTCTTTTCTGCTCTTCTTCTCTTCTTCTCTTCTTCATTTTCTTCTCCGGGCCGCTCCGCACCCATGCTGGCATGGAGGGAGGCTCCCGCTGTGTGACGGCGCTCCTCGTCTGACAGTTCTTATATAATGGGGGGCGGGGCCACCCGGTGACCCCGCCCCCCCTCTGACGCACGGGACATGACGGGACTTCCCTGTGGCATTCCCCGTGACGTCACAGGGAAGTCCCGTCAAGTCGCCGTGCGTCAGAGGGGGCGGGGTCACCGGGTGGCCCCGCCCCCCATTATTTAAGAACTGCCAGACGAGGAGACGCCGTCACACAGCGGGAGCCTCCCGCCATGCCAGCATGGGTGCGGAGCGGCCCGGAGAAAAAAATGAAGAAGAGAAGAAAAGAAGAAGAGAAGAAGAGAAGAAGATGAAGAAGAAGAGAAGAGCGGGAGCCTCCCCCCATGCCATGGGTGCGGAGCGGCCCGAGGAGAAGAAGATAGAAGACGCCGCGGAGGAGATGCTGGACGAGAACGCCGGAGGAAGAACCAGAAGAGCCAGAAGAACCAGAAGAACCAGAAGATGAAGGAAGATAGAAGAAAGAAGAAGTATTTAAATAAAGGAATTGTCAAAAACTGTCTCTTGTCATTTTTAACATTTTTGACAGTTTTTTAGTGAAATGGTAGGGGTACTTTTGTACCCCCTTACCATTTCACACAGGGGGGGGCCGGGATCTGGGGGTCCCCTTGTTAAAGGGGGCTTCCAGATTCCGATAAGCCCCCCGCCCGCAGACCCCCACAACCACCGGCCAGGGTTCTGGGGATGAGGCCCTTGTCCTCATCAACATGGGGACAAGGTGTTTTGGGGGGCTACCCCAAAGCACCCTCCCAATGTTGAGAGCATGTGGCCTGGTACGGTTCAGGAGGGGGGGGCCGCACTCTCGTCCCCCCCTCTTTTCCTGCGGCCTGCCCCACGCCGTTTTTTTTTTTTTTTTTGGCGCGGGGTTCCCCTTAAAATCCATACCAGACCTGAAGGGTCTGGTATGGAATTTAGGGGGAACCCCACGTCATTTTTTTTTTTAAATTTTGGCCGGGGTTCCCCTTAATATCCATATCAGACTTGAAGGGCCTGGTATGGAATTTAGGGGGACTCCCACGTCATTTTTTTTTTTTTAATTTTGGTTCGGGGTTCCCCTTTGGGGAATTCCCATGCCGTTTTTATCAATGAACTTCTATGTGTATTGTCGGCAATGCAATAGCCACGGGTAGTTTTAAATGAGTTTTTTCCTTCAAAATGTCATTTTGCTGTCAGACTGTTCTAAACACAGGAAACATGCGCCCCTTTACAGGCATACTATAGACACCCCCCAGGTACGAAATTTAAAGGGATATTACACTTTTATTGTTTGACTTTAAGCATTATTAAAATCACTGCTCCTGAAAAAACTGACGTTTTTAAAACTTTTTTTTGCATTGATCCATGTCCCCTGGGGCAGGACCTGGGTCCCCAAACACTTTTTATGACAATAACTTGCATATTAGCCTTTAAAATTAGCACTTTTGATTTCTCCCATAGACTTTTAAACACCCCAAATGGTGCATTGCTGGACCAATACAAACACCAACGTGATAACAAAAAACTTGCCACCACCCTCATCTATAGCTGGCTATCACAGTAAGCAGCATTGGAAGGCTAAAACAGGTAACAACAAAGCCTGGAATGCCCAGGAAAAAAACAAAGCCTATATACCACCAGCTTGCAGACAACCAAATAAACCTTTCTAAAAGTATGCGTTAAAAACAGGGGTTTAGTCCGCACGCATTTGCAAACGCATGCGTGAGCCACAGAGCCACGTCACGGCACCGTGGTATCTGTGGTCCTAGCACTAAAATATGAGTGTCCCCACAGTGGAGGCGCATGTGCAAATGTGTGCGGACTAAACCCCTGTTTTTAACGCATACTGTTAGACAGGTTTATTTGGTTGTGTGCGAGCTGGTGGTAGGTAGGCTTTGTTTTTTTCCTGGGCATTTTCCAGGCTTTGTTGTTACCTGTTTTAGCCTTCCAATGCCGCTTACTGTGATAGCCAGCTATAGATGAGGGTGGTGGCAAGTTTTTTGTTATCACGTTGGTGTTTGTATTGGTCCAGCAATGCACCAACACCTTTGCAGCCATTGTGCTATTTGCTGGGTGTTTGGTGTGCTCCTGTACCTTTAAGAAGGGGTGGGCTCCTCTTCAGTCCACCTGCCCTCATTTATCCATCAGAAAGCATGTGCCTCCACTGTGGGGACACTCATATTTTAGTGTTAGGACCACAGATACCAGGGTGTCATGACGTGGCTCTGTGGCTCACGCATGCGTTTGCAAATGCATGCGGACTAAACCCCTGTTTTTAACGTATACTGTTAGACAGGTTTATTTGGTTGTCTGCGAGCTGGTGGTAAGTAGGCTTTGGTTTTTTCCTGGGCATTCCCCAGGCTTTGTTGTTACATACTTTTGATATGCTTCGGGAGAAGTTTGATATCCCTACACATATGTTTTATTTTTTTTTTTTGCAAATCAGACATTACTTCCACTATCTGTCCCTGTCCTTGACCCTGGATAAACCTACCTCTTTTGAATACTTATCTGCTCAAGGTCCACAACAATTACATTTGGTGTCCTCTAAGTCCCGCATTCTTCACAAATCTTCCCCTCTTACTGAAGATACCCATTTATTTATGCATAGATGTGTACAATTGTTATGTAGGCCTATCACCTCGCAGATGTGGAACAGGATCTAGACCTCTACTTTTAAATCCTCCAAAAGTGTGGTGCAGAAAGAGACGTCCATTAAAATCCTGATGTTCTGGTATAATACCCCTGAGGTCATACATAAATATGACCCATCTAGTTCAGCGAAGTGTTGGCGCTGTGGGCTTGAAGTAGGTTCATTGCTCCATATTTTCTGGCAATGTTCTTTAATACAACCCTTTTGGCATGAGGTGATGCTATTGCTTCAGAAAGTAGTGGATTTGCCCCTTCTGCTTGACCCAATTCACTTTTTTTTGGGTCTTCCATTTACTGGCATTGCTAAACATGTCAAACAATTGATTTCCTACATCCTTTTAGCTGCCAAGAGAGTTATTCCGCTTTGCTGGCTGTCCAATGTACCTCCACTGTGGTCTAGGTTCCTCCAACTCATAGCTGATATTCGAAGAATGGAATATTTAACTGCTATCGTACAGTACATGATACTATTCCGCAGTTTAAGAAAATATGGGAACAATGGGATCAATCAGAGTTTGGCTCACCCTTACCAGGTTCTGTGTCTTACTGTTTGGAATATGCTATTGATATGTCTTCATATATGTTTCTCCTGTGTGATCCAACCCACTCGTTATGCAAGTGACTATGTCCAACCTCCATATGGTGATTTGATTTGTTAGCATGTTGACTCTGCTTTTGTATAACCTACAGATACCTTCTGTTCAATGTTATTTTTGACATTTCATCTGTCTGACATACTTTTTGTTACATATGTTTTTTCATTTGTACTGTGTTTTCTTTCTTTTTTGCAAAAACTAGTAAAAAATACAATTAAAAAAAAAAACACTCTATGTCTGTTATGTATTCCCATTCACACAACATGTCTAATTTTTTTAGTATTTCCTACATTTTATATGTTTATCAGGAGGAAGTTGCATTGCTGACTGCAAGGTTTTTTGAACAATGTTAGAATAAGCCTGTCCCAAGTCTGTACTCATTAACAAACAATGCAAGAAGCACAGCCTCTACACCATTAACCCTTTTCTAGGTCAGACAGTCCAAATCTAGTTATAATTGAAAATAAGGATCTGTCTGCACAGTACTGACTGAGTTAATTATGGCAAACAAAGCATAAGCCTCTCATAAACAAAGATACACTACATAGTTTTTTTCCTTGCAGGGGGTGCAGAACAGAGCATCTACAATTGTAAGTTGCATTTTTAAAATATTTTTCAAGCTATGCTATGTGAATGGAACATGCAACAAATATAAAGTAGGCGTTATCAAGCTTTGGCAGCAAAAGTGGAAAGCAAGAGTGCCAGTGAAGGGAACTCTAATGCCGCGTACACACGAGCGGAATGTCCGACAGAGAAAGTCCAACGGAAGCTTTTCATCGTATATTCTGATCGTGTGTATGCCTCATCAGATTTTTTTTTTAGAAAATTCTGACGGACCTAGAAATAGAACATGTTCTAAATATTTCCGACGGAACCAATTCCTATCGGGAAAACCGCTCGTCTGTATGCTGTTCCGATGGACCAAAAACGATGCATGCTCTGAAGCAAGTACGAGATGGAAGCTATTGACTACTCGCTTTTGAAGTTCCTTTTTCTAGTCCCATCGTACATGTTGTATGTCACCGTGTTCTTGACGGTCAGACTTTGGTCGGACTTTGGTTTGACCATGTGTAGGCAAGACCGCTTGAATGGAATTCCGTCGGAGAAACCCCCGGAGTTTATTCTGATGGCAAAACCAGTCGTGTGTACAGGGCATTAAAGTGTCAGCATACCAAGACATTTTGGACAATTTTATACTCCCAACTTTGTGGGAACAGTTTGGGGATGGCCCCTTCCTGTTCGAACATGACTGCCCATGGATGAGCTAGTTTGGGGTGGAGGAACTGTGCAAGCCAGTTAAGTTCCTCTACCCCAAACTCACTCATCTATGTCTTTATGGACCTTGCTTTGGGCACTGGTGCGCAGTCTTGTTGGAACAGGAAGGGGCTATCCCTAAACTGTTCACATGCTCCCACAAAGTTGGGAGCATGAAATTGTCCAAAATGTCTTGGTATGCTGACGCCTTAAGAGTTTCCTTCACTGGAACTAAAGGGCAAAGCCCAACCCATGAAAAACAACCCCACACCATAATCCCCCTCCACCAAATAATTTGGACCAGTGCACAAAGCAAGGTCCATAAAGCCATGGATGATGGGTGGAGAAACTTGACTGGCCTGCACAGAGTCCTAACCTCAACCCAATAGAACACCTTTGGGATGAATTAGAGTGGAGACTGCGAGCCAGGCCTTCCCGTCCAACATCAGTGTCTGACCTCACAAATGCGCTTATGAAAGAATGGTCAAACATTCCCATAGAAACACTCCTAAACCTTGTGGACAACCTTCCAGAAGAGTTGAAGCTGTTATAGCTGCAAAGGGTGGGCTAACTTAATACTGAACCCTACGGACTAAAACTGGGATGCCATTAAAGTTCATGTGCATGTAAAGGAAGGTGTCCCAATACATATATATGTATATAGATGAAAACTGGGGCACTAAATAGCGCCTATACTCTTTCCCATTGATTAATTCATTAGAGATGGTATTTCAGCTAATACAGACTGAGATGCTTTGCTCATAATGAAGTAAAGCACACTTAGGAGGTTAGCAATTGGTATTGGATTTGAATATTATTATAATGCATATAGGTATATAGGATATATGGTATATGTTATACTAAGGGTAAAACTGAATTTTTAAAAGGTGGGATTTTTAATTTATGCTTACATTTTACCCACACCTTTTTGGGATATTTGAATGTAGCACCCACACAGAGTGTGTGTGTTTAGAAGTTTCTCTGTTTCAATGGCAGTTGTAAAGAGTCCCTCTGGCATTATTTGATAAGATGTTGGTTAAAAAAATTAGGTAACTTGGAAACATTGTTCTAGAATATAGTCTGCCCCCTATATTTAAAATGCACCAGTGTGCAGACATACACATAGTATTTACATATTCTTAGCAAGCAGTGAAGGGGCTACACAACCTCTCTAGTTATTTGTACTGAACTTAATTCTTAAAAATAATAACTCTGAAGTGAGGTTAACAGTTTTATGCCCCGTACACACGGTCGGATTTTCCGACGGAAGATGTGCGATCGGAGCGTGTTGTTGGAAATTCCGACCGTGTATGGGCTCCATCGGACATTTCCATCGTATTTTCCGACACACAAAGTTTGAGAGCAGGCTATAAAATTTTCCAACAACAAAATCCAAGCGCGTCAATTCCGACCGTGTGTGGACAATTCCGAAGCACAAAGTGCCACGCATGCTCAGAAGAAATTCCGAGACGGAACAGCTCAGTCTGGTAAAATTAGCGTTTGGAATGGATAGAGCACTTTCGTCACGATGCAATGTAAAAAATGGTTTAATACAGCGCACTCTCTTCTTCTTTATAATGTGAGAAGAATGAAGTAGTTTTGCTGCTCATATTCACACAGAGTTCTCACACAGAGTTCTCACAAACTTCTTTCTTTATTATTTATTGTGATTCCCTCAATATATTATGATTTGTCACATCTGACCAAATTTGTTTTTTGTTTTTTTGTTTTTTGTTTTATATTTATTTCAAGGCTGATGTTTTTTTTTTTTAATTGGTTTTACTCCATAATATTTTTGTGTGTGTTTTGTATGTCAAGTTACCACAACACCATTATTATCTTGTATTATTTAATCTCAAGGAAGTTGCTTGGTGTTGGTGTCCCTTGTTAATTTCACATTGTATTTTTGAAATGTACCTGCCTCCTCACAAACAAACTGTCCTTTTTGCATCAACATAAGTAGTCTCATGTCGAGATGTCTACGCAGAAGGTGCCCCTCCTCTCCCCCGACACCCCACATGGGAGCCAGCTGTGTCCAAGAGAGAGGGGGTCACATCTCACCTGCACTCTACAGGATCTATTTTTCCCATTTTTGGTCACAGATATTGGTAATATACCATCATGCTCATGTGGGTCGTATCATATTAACGATGGTCCCTGATTGTTTACAATTTATTCCCTCAAGACAACCTGTTGGTAATAGAGTGATACTTGACAAAAAAAGAAAATATATAAAAGAAATATTAACTAAAGTAAACCAACAATAACATAGTATGTCCATTGATCCGCCATTATGTAAAGATTGTTATGTACATCAGACTGTAGTAATTTTATTTAACTTTTCCCAAAAAATCTGGGACCCATGTTTTGTGGATACCATGTTAGCCAGGGACCCCATATTTTAGAAATTTATTTTTTCCTGATTACCTAGACTCCAAGCGAATTGTGTTTCATATATCCTATGTGTATTTATCAATTGTAGGGTTTCTGCTATAGGAGGTGGATCAGTGTCTTTCCAGTGGTGTACTATAGTGAGTCTAATATGCAAGTGGGACACTAATGGCCTCATAGATGCTGGAATAGAATCAATTTCTAATGAAAGAAGTGCCATACCTGGGGAACACGCATCCTTTATACCTGTAACTTGTTCTATTATCTGGAAAATAAGCACCCAAAACCTATGAATGGGTGGGCATGACCACAGCACATGTAGAAGTGTACCTGTTTTCCCACATTTCCTCCAACACTCTGGCGAAGCTCCTGGTGCAAATTTTAAGATACGATAAGGGGTAAGATACCACCTCAGTAGTATTTTGTGATGCAGTTCCCATAAGTTGCCACTTCTTGTGGAGGTATATGTGACATTAAGGGCTTTCTTCCATTGATCTTCTGTATAGTTTTTCTCAAAGTCCCTCTCCCATGCTTCTATATTAGTGGTTTTACTGAAGGAGTGTTTATTCTGTAGGAATTTATAAAACAATGCAGTACCTTCAATTTTGGTACGTTTATTTGTAAGAAAGGTGACAATTTGCCAGGGTAGGTGAGTGAGAAGGTCACTGCTCTTTTTATCCAATAAGTGGGATAGTTGAATATATTTATAATAATCGGAGGCTGGGATATTATATTCAATCTGTAGTGCTCTAAATGTTTTTATTGTAGGCCCAACAAAAAGGTCTTACAGTAGTAGTTCTCCTCTAGGACCCCAGTTAGTGATATGTCTGGTATAATAAATTCCAGAGCAGTGATCAGGAATTTTAAAGGAATTTGAGGTCCTTCAGGTGTTATATGTTTGAGGAGATATTGCCATGCTTCTATAGAAGCTTGAATGGTAGGAGTACTTGTAGATGATTTAGGTAAGTGGTGTGGACTAGTTATTAGGTAATTGTACAAATTTCCTCCTTTAATTTGAGACTTTTCTAATTCTGTCCATAAGGTATTATTATGGGAAGGGAGCCAATCTTTCACCTGTGCCAAAATGGTAGCCACATGGTAATCTTTAATTAATGTATGACCTATCCCACCCACTAGTTTGAGTTTAGTAAGCTTATTGAAGGCACATCGTGCTCTTTTCCCAAACCACAGATACCTACCTATTTCAGACTGTGCTTGCTGGAAGAAGGATTTAGGAACCGGTATGGGAAGAGTTCTAAATAAATATAAGAATTGTGGTAGGACTTGCATTTTGAATGCAGCTAGCCTCCCTGTCCAAGAAAGTTCAAACCGCTTCAGTTTGTCTAGTTTGGATCTCAGAGATTTCAGGAATGGAGTATAGTTTTCTTTAACTAAATCGGAGACTGTAGATGTAAGTGTAATGCCTAAATATGATATACCATTTCCTTTCCACATGTAAGGAAAGTTATTACTGATATATTGTTTCATAGTGTCAGATAGACCCAATCCCAGTAGATACAACTTGGTTTCATTAACTTTGTAATACGATATCGCATTAAATAATTGTAGAGTTTGGTGAACCGAAGCCAGGGAGGAATTTACATCAGTAAGTATCAGGATGACGTCATCTGCAAACAGGCTAATGGTATGCATTCTACTCCCAATTAAGAGCCCTTTAATTTTGGGATGTTGGCGAATGTAAGTTGCTAAGGGTTCCATCAGCAAATTAAAAATTAAGGGGGATAGAGGGCAACCTTGATGGGCACCATTTGTTATGTTAAATGGGGTAGATAGTGTACCTGATACATAAACTTGTGCTGACGGTTTTGTATATAGAGCCATAATAGCTTGGTACATCTGGCCTTGAAAACCAAATTTGTTTAATACTTGCTCTAAGTACGTCCAGTAAATCCTATTGAATGCCTTCTTTGCATCCAAAGCAAGGAGCAGAGAAGGCGTTCCACTTTTGTTGGCCAGGTGTATGAGGTTAATGAGGCATCTAGTCGCATCCGCAGTTTGACGACCTGTAGTAAAGCCAGATTGATCTGGGTGAATCAATGATGTAAGGAGATCTACCAATCTGCTAGCTATTAATTTAGCGTAGATTTTCAGGTCGTTATTGAGTAACGATATCGGGAGAAAATTTTGAGCGGTATTAGGGTCCTTCCCCGGCTTCGGTAGTGCCACAATCATTGCTTTTAACATTTCAGGTGGAAAAGAGAAGGAGGAGCCAGCTTGATTATATATCTCTGTAAGTTTAGGAGTTAGAATGTCTCTAAACGTCTGGAAGTATTCACCTGTGAAACCGTCCGGTCCAGGAGATTTATTACTGGGAAGTGAATCGATTGCTTGTGATATCTCTTGTATCGTGAATGGAGAATTTAATGTTGTGTTTTGAGTGTCTGTGAGTTGGGGAAGTTCTATTTTGTTGAGAAATTCAGAAATTGTGTGGGATAGTGGTTGGATCGTGTTTGGGTCCATTTTCAGGTTCTAAAGAGAACCATAGTAAGTACAGAAGGCATCCGTTATAGCTTGGGGATGGTGTAATTTAGTTTGGGTTTCTGGGTGTATAATGTAGGGAAGTTTAGTTTTATGTCTATGTCCTCGTAGTCGGTCAGCTAATAATTTCCCTGCTTTATTACCGTTTGCATAATATGTCATTTTCAACCTCCTAGAAGATTTTTCAAAGTCCTCCAGTAGTATCATTCGGAGATCAAGTCTTAATTTGGTTAATTGATCTGATAAGTCAGGGGAGAATTTTGCTTTGTTCTGGGTTTCTAATGTTTGAATTTGTCTAGAGACATCCAGTATACGCTGCCCCCTCATCCTCTTAGCCCTCGCATCTAGTTTAATGAGAAGACCTCTCATAAACACTTTATGTGCGTTCCATGTCACAAATGGATCTGTAACTGAGTCTACATTATGTTCAAAAAATTCAATTAGATCTTTCTGTAATATCGTTTTGGAGGGATCATCCCGGAACAGCCGCAGGTTGGATCTCCAGATATAAGTGGAGTTGTTTTTGGAAGTGTCATCTACCAGCAGATTATTTTGGTTAATAATCCTTTGTCTATCAAAAAAATCAAGTCATGTATAAATTTTATGACTAGTTGAAAAGAAAGAGAAGTCTTTCTCCGTAGCATGAAGGCACCTCCATGCATCATATATGTCGTAGTTCCTCAATAGTGGTTGTAAGGTCTGGGTTTTCTTAGTAGTTTGCGAACTAGAATCCATTTTGGGGTCGGGTGGCAGATTAAAATCCCCACATAGGAGCAAGTGGCCCCTCTGCAGACGTGAGACCTCTTTCATAAGTTTGTTAAGAAAGCGGGTCTGATGGGTGTTTGGAGCATAGACGTTCACCAACGTATAGGTAGTGTTATTAAGGTCGCAAATCAAGATGTGGTATCTACCCTGCACGTCTTGTACTTCTGTGTGAAGGCAGAAGGCCACTGTGTCCTTTATTGCCATAAATACCCCTTTCTTTTTTGCGTCTGAGCTTGCAGAGAAAACATATGGGAATTTGGGGTGAGTGCAGTTAGGTTGGGCCTGTTTTTTGAAGTGCGTTTCCTGTATGCAAATGACGTCAGCATTATGTTGAATGGTTTCTCTCCACATGGATCTGCGTTTTGCAGGATGGTTAAGGCCTCTGGCGTTAATTGTTAAAAAGGTGATGGTCACAATGCAAGACCGGATTGGAGTGTGTTAGATAGCATGTGTTGGAAACACTTACATGTGGTGCTAGGTTCGGTAATGTTGATCCATAGAGGACGAAGGGTTGATTCTTTGCGACCGTATTGTTTCTGAGGTTCGGCTTGATCAGGTAGATGAATGTTTGGTAATTTTTGCGGCTGCGGACATACACAGTGGTTAACATAGAAAAAAAACAGCATAAAAGAAAAACATAACAGGGTTCTAAACAAAACCCCCGTATAGGTTGGTGTGACCCGAGTGTGACTTGTAGTCACTTAAATTGCATTTGGGGGATAAACAAAGAAACAGTTCAGTTTAGCGTTTTCCTCTGCTCAGGAAACAGTAGATTGTAATCTGCACTGGCTTCAGTCGGCTCGGGTATGTTTGCGAGCATTTTTGGAGGTGACCAAGTTCCAGTCTTCTGCGACATGGTCAGGGCTGCGTGAATAGTGAGCCTTTGATGAGTCCTCCGTAATGATATGCCATTTTTACAGTAGCTGCATCCCTTTGGCAAGAGTGTCAACATGTTCGTTCCTATCTTTAGTGATGATCAATTTAGTAGGAAACCCCCACTTGTATGTGATCTTGTGATTTCTTAGTGCTTTGGAGATTGTATTTAGGTTCCTATGCTGTAAAGTAAATTGTGACAGATCAGCAAAAAATTGTAGATCTTTATACTGTGGTGGGAAAAGATCTTTACTGCAGGAAGCCGCCATCAGGCGTTCTTTTGTTTGGTAAAAGTGTAGCCGGAGTATAACATCTCTTGGTATGTTGTCCGTTAGGTGAGACGGCTTGGGTAGGCAGTGGATCCTGTCCACAGTAATGTCCAGGTCTGTTAGATCAGGCAATATAGCCTGAAAAAGTTGGGCTGTGTAGGTGCGTAGGTCAGATTGTTGGACCGACTCGGGGATCCCCAATATTTTAAAATTATTTCTCCTAGAGCGGTCCTCAATATCTGCCAATTTAGCTTCAAGGGCATCTAGTTCATCAGCATTGTTATCGTTTGCGTCCACAAGATCATTGATGGTGGTCGCAAACTCCCCAATTTTGTGTTCTATGTGATCTACTCTGGACACAGTTTCCTTTAGTTCCACACCAAATTTGTGAACACAGGACAACATATCGGCATGCAGTGAGCTCCTAAGAGAGACTAACATGTCTTTTAAGGTGGTGTCCAGGACTGGTTGGTTGGTAGTGGGGAAGAGGTCTATTGAGTCAGGGAGATCCCTGGTATCTTCTCCTGAGTCTAGGCCTGGAGTTAAGTCTCAGCTGGAATCTGAAGCATTCAGCCTCAATCTTGCTTTCTCCGGGCTACCCGAGGTAGGGGTATGTATAGGAGATTGTGAGCTTCTTTGTGGGGCATTCCTTTTGTGAGGATTACCCTTGCTTGGATCGTATAGGGGAGTACTAGACATACCTCGCGCCGCTGTCCCGCCACCGCCATCTTGCCTAGGCCCGAGCGGGTAGTATTCAGTAAGTTTTTGCTGCCTCCGGTTATCCTTATTGCACCGTGGCATGTTCAATCAGGTCCCCGAGCTGTGCTGTAGGTCCGCTGGTGGTATTGAGCAGATTTAGCTTGTGTAGCTAGGCGATGTGTGCCGGTATTTTCCCGAGCGCTGTGGAGCTCCTCTAATGAGCGTCCATCTTCCTCTGCGGCAAGCTCCGCCCCCCCAAACTGTCCTTTTTGAAGGAAAACACACATAGGCGAGTATAATTGAACCAAAAATTCCTTGATTAACCACTTCCATACAGGGCATTTTCACCCCCTTCCTTCCCAAGCCAATTTTCATCTTTCAGTGCTGTCCCATTTTGAATAACAATTGCGCGGTCATACAACACTGTACCCAAATGAAATTTTTATCATTTTTTATATATAATAGAGCTTTCTTTTGGTGGTATTTGATCACCCCTGCGTTTTTTATTTCTTGAGCTATAAACAAAACAATAGTGACAAGTTTGAAAAAAACACAATATTTTTTACTTTTTGCTATAATAAATATCCAAATTTTTTTTTTAAACAAATTTTTTCCTCAGTTTAGGCCGATACGTATGCTTCTACATATTTTTGGTAAAAAATATCGCAATAAACGTATATTTATTGGTTTGTGCAAAAGTTATAGCGTCTACAAAATAAGGACATAGATTTATAGCATTTTTATTATTTTTTTTTTTTTTTACTAGTAATGGCGGCGATCTGTGATTTTTATTGTGACTGCAATATTGCGGCGGACACATCGGACAATTTTGACACATTTTTGGGACCATTCACATTTATACAGTGATCCGTGCTATAAAAATGCATTGATTACTGTATAAATGTGACTGGCAATGAAGGGGTTAACCAGGAGGGGGCGCTGTAGGGTTAAATGTGTTCCTAAGGAGTGATTCTAACTGTGGGGGGAAGGGATTCACAAGGGGAGGAGACCGATCAGTGTTCCTCTGTACAAGGAACACACCATCGGTCTTCTCCCATCTGACAGGACGTGGATCTGTGTGTTTACACACACAGATCCACGGTCCTGCTCGGTTACCGGGCAATCGCGGGTGTCCGTGGGACACACGCACCGGGACCCGAGTGACGCAGCGGGCGCATGCACGCACGCCCCCTAGGGATCCTGGAAGGCAGCGCCGTCATATGACGGCGGCCCAGGATAACAGCTGCACCGTCCCGCTGTCATATGATGGTGGGCGGGCAGCAAGTGGTTAAGGGCTCAGAACCAAACAAAGAGGGAGACAACGCTGGATAAACATCATAAATTAGCAAAGCCTTGGACCCCCAGGGCACATATCAATTATTTTACAGCAAAATTGGTGGCCTGAGGAGCCCATATATAAGGGAGTGCAATCTGGTCCAGAAGTCCCAGAGTTCATGAAAGCAGCAGATGACATCTGTGTCCCAAAGCTGTGGTACTACAAGAGGCTGCATCTTTTGCCAGACCAGACTGAACCCAGGGTCATCACTCTCTGGTCTTCCTTCCACGCTTCCTTCCCGGCTGTGGCTCTGGTGTTGGAAATGTGGCAGGAGGAGGAGTAGGACCTGGAGGAGGAGGAGGAGTAGGACCTGGAGGAGGAGGAGGAGGAGGAGTACCTAGAGGAGGAGGAGGACTATGTGTGAGGTCACAAATGTGGGTAGCACATGTTATTTGTCCCCTCAACCCCTTATTGAGAGCTTCCAAAATTAAGAACTCACACAGGAGTCGTTGGCCCTCCTCCATCTGCATCATTTTGCAGGCAGTTATGCCAGCAAAGTCCTCCTCCACAGTGTGGGGGGTTCTCAGGGCCTCTGTAGCCTTCCAAATGAGGCCTATGGCAGCCTCCTCCAGGTTACTCCTCTTCCTGACACTTTTTCTTTGAAGGTGTAGGGGAGGGACTTGGGTATCAGGCAGCCTGCTTGGCCTGGCCACCTCCTGGCTGAGACTTCCCTGTGTATGAAAAATGGACATGGTTTTAGTTTTTGCTTCATCAATCACAATCATAAATTAGCAATCCAAACTAACATCTATTTAACATCATTAATTGGACAATCAGCAATATTTAGAAGAATGCTATACCTGGCTCAATCTGGGCTCCTCCACATGTTGCTGCCTGGAAGGCCCAGGTTGGGCGTCAGAAGCCTCAGCTGGGGGGGAAGAAAGCATGGAAGGAAGAGTGGAGAGTGCTGGCCTGGGTTCAGTCTGACCTGCAAGAAAATGCAGCCTGTCATAGTATCACAGCCTGGGGACATAAATGTCATCAGCAGCTCCTGATCTCTGGGAATCCTGGACCTTCTTGTGCTCCCTTAGATAAGTGCTCCTCAGGCCACCAATTAGGATCTTCAAATAGGTGATGTCTGCCGTGGGGATCACCGTCTTCACAAATTCCAACAAATTATCCAGCGCTGCCTTCCTCTTTGTTTGGTTCTTATAATCAGGGAGGTTTATCTGCCATAGACAGGGCAGCTCCCTGAACATATCAATGAAGATTGGCATAAAGTCCTTATTTTTAAAGATATCAATTTTCACTGCAAGACACAACACAAGACAAACCCTAATGTCAGCCTAAAGTCTTCTAAACTTGTGCAAATACAGGCCTCAATCTAGAAGCAGTATAGGCCCAATGTTAAATCTTACTTTAGCAATCACGATCGGTGCCTCCCTTACTCCTTCCTCCGCTCACAGATCGTACGTACTACGCACGCGTGTTACACTTTATAGACACTGCGCATGCGTGAAACTCTGCCCGCCCCTGACGTCCTTTCTAGTCTATTCCCCGCCCCTTCTCGTTCAGCGCAGTGGGGGAAGAGCACATGGCGGAGTCAGAGCAGGTGTCTGATAATTACACCAACGAGGAGGAGGAGGAGGAAAGGCCGGAGGCAGAAACGATTTAAGGCCTCAAATATGTCCTTTGTGGAGATGGTGGAGATGGTCGACATCCTGAAGATGGCCGCTTATGACGGAAAGTTTGGACCTTACCCCAACCCCAATGTCAGAAAGGCCAAGATCATAGCGAAAGTAGTCAAGAGTCTGCACCGGAATTTCGGGGTACGACGATCGAAAGATCAGCTCAGGAAGCGGTGGTCGGACCTCAAATTAAGAGAGCACGAGCAGTACAGAAAGATCCGGAGAGTGCTGCAAAAAAGTAAGTAGGTGTGCTGTGTTCCTATTCTTTATGTTTATTATGTTTGTGCTGCTCCATGTGCTTTTCTTAACTGTTATCCAGTTTAAAATGGCAACTTTCATGTTCATGGGCACATTATTCATTCGTATAAAACATTGTTCATTTGGCCTAGAAAACACCATTGTTTTGGCCATATGCATTTACCCACATTTTTTGGCCTACTTGTCTGCAAATAATTTGGTTGTGTAGATGGGTTTGTAAGTAGAATGAAATGCAAACTAGATTTTGTGTAAGGAGAGGAAACTCAGTAGCTGTTTACACATCTGGACGCTGGAGCTCTAGTGTGGGACGCAAGAACACCTTTTTTATTAGGGGGCCCACACAGGTGCTCCAGTGTATACTATAGGGGTGTCTCCATCTGTGAAGCTTGTACAAAACAGGTAAAAGATTGAAGCTTGACAAAGGACACTAAAAATTCTACATCTTGGAACTCTGCCAAAATAGACAATTGTACACCGCTTCCAAGCAATGTTTCATATTCCTATTTCTGCCATGAAATATCTGTGTGCTAAGTATACCTATTTTTTTTTTACATAGGGGATAAAAGACTCGGAGGACACCCCTCATCCGAGGAGACCACAGACCCCCACCTCTGGAAGAAGGGGAAATCCACCCAAGCCAAGCAGAGCAGGAGGAGGAAGACGTGGTGGAAATTGGCACCACAACAGGTGAGTGTCTGCGACCACAGGCTCAGGTAAGAGATGGATGCTGGCATATTTATAATGCATGGTGTGTTTTTGTTTCTAACTTTTTAGGTGATCGTGATGTTGTGGATCCAGGACATTTCACCGCAGAAAGTGCACAGATCCTGATCAGGGAGATCATGGGGTGTAATAGGGACTTGGGAAACATCCAGAAAAGCATCAATGATGTTAAAAAAAAAAATGAAGAACATCATTGATGTTTTAGGGAGAGTTTAAAACCCCTCAAAATCCCTATTTTTTTTTTTTTTTGCGCATTTTGTGACCTAAACATTTTTACCATTTTTTGACATATTTGCGAAAAGCCAAATTTTGAAGAGGCACACAGTGTGTCAACATGTGCTATCTGCCATCACGGGAGATCAATGCACCTTTTTTTTGGGTGCAACCCCTTCCTCAATAATAAAGTAGCTGTGAAGAAGGGGTTGCACCCACAAAACACGTCCCTTGATCCCCCATGATGGCAGCTAGCACATGTTGACATTTGGCAATTGGTGTGCATCTTCAAGATTTGGCTTTTCTAGGGGTGATTTCACCCCATCTGAACGCAATATCAAACACAGTTTGTAAATACTCATGTCTCATATTGCCTTCAAGTTCTACCAAATGTGAACTTTATAAGTTCAAGATTTGTGTCTTTTTTGTTTGTTTTAAACATGTCTGTTTTATCTTAAATGGACATTTCTACTTTTTCTAATGTGACCCCAAAAATTTATATACAACAAACATGTTGGTTTGTTTTATTTTTATTTATTTATTTCAGGTACTTATATAGCGCTGTCAATTTACGCAGCGCTTTACATATACATTGTACATTCACATCAGTCCCTACCCTCAAGGAGCTTACAATCTAAGGTCCCTAACTCACATTCATACATACTAGGGACAATTTTAGACAGGATCCAATTGACCTACCAGCATGTCTTTGGAGTGTGGGAGGAAACCGGAGTACCCGGAGGAAACCCATGCAGGCACAGGGAGAACATGCAAACTCCAGGCAGGTAGTGTCATGGTTGGGATTCGAACCAGCGACCCTTCTTACTGCTAGGCGAAAGTGTTTTAAAAACCTTTTCTAAATGCACATGTGATTGTGCTGGTATTAAAAAGATTGTTAATCAAGAAAGTTTGGATTAGTGTGTCAACATTCCAAAACTTTTGTTGTGCTCTAATTAGTGTTTTCAGTGACAATAGGGGTTATTTTCTAAGGGAAAATCCACTTTGCACTACAAGTGCAGTTTCAAGTGCACTTGTAGTGCAAAGTGTCTTTGCCTTTAGTAAATAACACCCAACAATGCTTTGTAATGTTACACAGTCACGCCATTTTCAGGACTCACCACATTTCTGTCAGGGTCAGCTAAAAGAAACACAAGCGGTAAATGTCACCAAAGATTTTAGTAGTTAAATTTTTTTTTTTATTTGAAAAAGGTTTCAGACATTGTCTGGCATATAGATAGCCCCCCTACCTGCAAAGTATTCAAGGTATCTTAGACGGACATCACGGGCACTCATGGGGGGGCAAGCCAGGACGGCCACTTTCAAGCGCCGTCAGGGTTGGTTCATTTTGAATTCCAGCCTCAGGCACAACTGAGCCAGCATAGTTGGCAGAATGTTGCCGTAAAAAGTTGTGTAGAACACAGCACGCCAGGATGATATGATTCAGTTTGTACTCCACCATGTGTATGGGTGTAAGAAATAGGTGGAACCGGCTGCCCATGATTCCAAACGTGTTCTCCACCACTCTTCTGGCTCTGGCCAGCCGGTAATTAAAAACCCTCTGGTCTGGGGTGAGGGTCCTCATCAGGAATGGCCACATAAGATGGTCCCCCCAGCGCAAATGCTTCATCTGCAACAAAGATGAATGGGAGTCCTTCCACATTGTCTTCTGGAGGTGGCAAGTCCAAGCTGCCATTCTGGAGATGCCTGTAGAACTCCATCTGGGCAATGACTCCACCATCTGACATCCGGCCATTCTTCCCCACGTCCACATACAGGAACTCGTAAGTAGCCGACACCACCGCCAACATCACAATACTATTGAACCCCTTATAGTTGTAATAGTATGACCCCGAGTTGGGTGGTGGGATGATGTGGACGTGTTTCCCATCAATTTCCCCTCCACAATTAGGAAAGTCCCACCGCTGGGCAAAGTGGGAGGCCACAGTCTGCCATTCCTGTGGCGTGGAAGGAAACTGTGGAGTCAAACAAGAAAAAAAATTAGCCATTTTGCACATTAACAGGGAAAGCAGATTAGACACAAACATTCTTGGCCAACATCAAGTTAACATTTATTTGAGGGAGTTTTTAAAGACCAAAGTATAAGGTACACCTATAAGATTCCCCCTCCCCCACCCCCTCTCATGGGCCATTTCTAACATTATAGGGGGGGGACTCTTGGACAGGTAACCCTCTCCACTTCATTGAGAGATGAATGCCTAAATAATGGGTATTACTTTGGCCAGACCCTCCTTAGTTACACTATTGGCAGCCCACTGGACAGGTAAGAAGTGTCATAATACAAAGATATAAATACATATTGTACACATTTGAGCACATTTGGACATTCTGCTATTACCTATCAAGATAATAATAGTGTACAAAAACTTTAAACAGTATCATTTGAAAGTATATAGGCAGGCCCTTGCACTACATGCTTTGAGGAATTCATAAATAAATCTGACCACAAAAGAGATGGGTATAGTCTGTATGGGTTTGGCAAAGTCAGCAGATAGATGATTGAGGATAGACAGAGAATTGGTATCAGCTGACTTAGCAGTTGGGGGGAGGGAGGGTTCCAAATGATTGGGGGACCCCCCAAAAAAAGCCTCTGGCAATCTACCTGAATTTAAAGCACAAATCACATTTAAAAACATTTTAGGGGGTGTTTGGGGTAAAGCACTACTATGGAGCTGATAAAATATATTGTTAAATACATGAGGTGAATATAGGGCCAGGAGACCATGCTTGGGAGGTTAGTGAAGGCAAATATGTATGAAGGACAAAAAAATAATTACAGAAAAATCCAGCATGCATGAGAACAAAGGGGACATTCACAGCATATTCCAATCATGGTAATTTGGTAATGAGAAAAGAAATACAATATATTAGCAAACATTAAATACAATAAAATGTGATTTTAAAGGATAAAAATCTTACCTTAATATACTCCTTCTGCAGGACCTGTATGATGGCAGAACAGGTCTCCGGGATAATGATCCCCAGAGCCTGGGGGGAGATGCCTGTCGAGAACTTCAAGTCCTGCAGGCTTCTCCCAAGTACCGCAGGGTGGCGACTAGCCTCTGCTCCAGAGTGATGGCTTGCCTCATGCAGGTATCCTGCCTGCTCATATAGGGGGTCAGCAAAGCCAACAAACGGTGAAATACGGGGTCCGTCATCCAGAGAAAGTTCCTGAAATCATCAGGATTATTTTCACGGATCTCACAGAGCATATGACAGAACTGGTCACGCTGAAGCAACCAATTCTTGGTCCATGAACTCCTCCCCACCCTGTTCATGGACTGGACTTGTGTCAAGGTCAGGACCCCAACACCAAGCCCCCACACAGCACGAACTCTACGAGGAGTACGTATACGCAACATGGCTAGAAAACGGTCGGCTGCTCAGAACGAAGTAATACAACGCACTGAAGAACAGCAAGGCCTGTGAAGAGCGGCCTGAAAAACAGTAACGAACGAACAAGAACACAATGACAAGAGTCACGCGTCACTCGCTGCACGCACTGAAGAGCAGATACAAACCCACAAGCACAAACTGAACAGCAGAAAACGATCTGAAAACCACGAGTCTGAAAAAGCACGAATCGTCTCTCACCAAACTTTTACTAACATGAGATTAGCAAAAGGAGCCCAAAGGGTGCCACGCTTGGTTCTGAACTGGCCTTTTCTAGTCCCATTGTACATGGTGTATGTCACCGCGTTCTTGGCGATCGGAAATTCCGACAACTTTGTGCGACCATGTGTACGCAAAACAACAACTTTGTGCGACCATGTGTGCGCAAAACAAGTTTGAGCCAACATCCGTCGGAAAAAATCCATGGATTTTGTTGTCAGAATGTCCGATCAATGTCCGATCGTGTGTACGGGGCATTACAGTTTAGAAACACAAGCTGTTTGCTTACAGCAAAGATTCAGCTCTCCACAGAAAATACAGGTGGAGGAACTGTGATTTTAATGCATGTGTTATGAAATTTGAAGATACATTTTCCATATCTGTAGATAGAAATGTGATTGAGGGCTCATTTTAAAGTGATGTGAGTGCTTGTTTAGAATATGTAGATTTGCATGGTCTGGAAACAGACAGAGTTTAACCATAACAGTCTAGTGTGAGAAACCCTGTGCTGAATTGTTCCTAGTATAGATGTACCAATGTGTTGGCAGACAGATTTTTTCTAACCCTTAAAAATATATACTTTTCAACTATATACCTGCAAGAAATGAACATTACATAATTACTATAGTATATACATGTTTGTGCTTAAGAACATCATTATTTGATGTTGTTTTATTACCACTGGTTCAAATAGATTTCCTGTGATCCACCAAGATTCCATATTTGTTTAAGTTAAACAAAATGTGCTTGTATCTGAAAAGCAAAGCCTCATTATAAAATTGTCTTAATAATTGGATTCTAGTTTGATATTCCAAAAAATAACCTCCTATCTTGCTAATAGCAGGTGATGGAAGCTTCATTAAGATGAAGTATTATGTTTATAATTAAACCATTTATTTCAGACTCTAATCAAAATTTTTGACATGGAAACAATTGTTGAGCATAAGGACGATGGAAAATGAAGGCAAGTCCTTAAATAAAAAAATAATTAGCAATTAAGGAAGGTCAAACTCCTAAATTAATTAAGCAGGAAGCCGTATGCATATATATAGAATAACAATTAATGCATAATGAGCCGCTAAGGAAGACTTATTACATCTATAGAAAACATTAATCTAATTATTATGATCTATTAAATATAAAGGATTTGCCTTTTTTCCTTTATTCAATATATTTATTTATCACAAAAACTCTATTCTAGTTTACCACCCAAAAAAATAAAGCTTAGAAACTCTTAAGCAATCCAATCAATCAGCAATCTTTAATAAATTAAAAGTCACTTAAATCCCCTTTCTTCCCCATTCTGATGCTCGGTTTGAACTTCAGCAAGTTGTCTTCCCCATGTCTAAATGCCTAAATGCATTGAGTTACTGCCATGTGATTGACTGATTAGCAATTTATGTTACCAAGCAATGTAACAGGTATACCTAATAAAGTGTCCGGAGAGTGTTTATATTGGGTAGTCTGGCTGGGGCTAATTTAAGAGGGGTTTAAATTGGGAGGGCAAGTAGTTCCCCTTCAGCCCTGTCTTATAAACAGGTGGTGTCAAAGAGACAATGTCGTAGTGGTGGTGCATGAAGAGAAGAGAGCTGTTTGCCTATGTTATGCACTAACAAGTAGCTATTACATGTTTGTTTTGCATTGAAGACAGTGCTTGTTTTGCTAGCTGGCCAATAAATACATTTATAGACTGTGTTGTGAATACCTTCTTCCCTTCTGATCCTGACTAAATATATAGGCTTTGGCCTTTTTTGAGGTAGTCAGGGGGTTAACCGATGGCCACACCCTTTTCCCCAATTAGGGCTTAATAATAATCAAAATCCTCACTGGGATGCTTTGGCTGGGGTCGGCAGATGTAAAGACAAACATATTTTTGACAATGGTAAATAAATAATTGGCTGCAAAATTAACCAATACCCTGTCCAAGCTATGGGAAACTTAGGTTAGTTATTACCACCCAGGGCCAAAACTAGGGGGGCAGAGGGGGCGCCTGCCCCAGGTAACGCATCTAGGGGGGTGCTGCCAGTGGTTCTGCCCCACCTACACGGGGAACCGCTGCTCTCAGGGTGTCACCGCTGCTCGATCAAGTGTAATGGACAGGCAGGTTTTCTACGTGAGGCATCCCAGAGAAGGGGAAGCTTTAAAGAAGGCCCTGGACTGGGGGGGTGCAGAGGAGGCCCTGGGCTGGGGGGGTGTAGAGGAGGCCTTGGACTGGGGGTGCAGTGAAGGCCCTGGGCTAAGGGGGGTGAAGATGAGGCCCTGGACTGGAGGGTTAGAGGAGGCCCTTGACTGGAGGGTTCAGTGGAGGCCCTGGGCTGATGGGGGTTGCGGAGGAGGCCTTGGGCTGGGGAGTGTGTAGGAGGCCCTGGGCTGGGTGGGTGCAAAGGAGGCTCTGACCTGGGGGGTGCAGAGGAGCCCCTGGATTTGGGGGCATGCAGATTAGGTCCTTGGCTTGGGGGTGGGTGCAGAGGAGGCCCTGACCTGGGGGGGTGCAGAGGAAACCCTGGACTTGGGGGATCTAGAGGAGGTCCTGGGCTGGGGGGTGCAGAGTGGGCCCTGGACTGGGGGGTGCAGAGGAGGTCCTGGACTGGGGTGTGCATAGGAGGCCCTTGACTGGGGGGGTGCAGAGGAGGTGCTGGAGTGGGGGGTGCAGAGGAGGGCCTTGACTAGGAGGGTGTACACAGGAGGCCCTGGACTGGGGGGTGCAGAGAAGGCCCTGAACTAGGAGGGGATTACACAACAGGCCCTGGACTGGGGGGGTGTAGAGGAGGCCCTGGACTTGAAAAGTGGGGTTGATAAAGGACCTGGATTCGGAGAGCAGGGTGCAGATGAGGCTCTTAACTTTGCGATGGCTGTAAAGGAGGCCTTGGACTAGAAAAGAAGTACAAAAGAGATCCTGGACTGGGGGTGGGTGCAGAGGAGGCCATTGACTAGGAAATGGTGCTTGGTATGACAAAGACCCCTGGATAGGGGGGGTACAGTGGAGATACTGGACTAGGTTAAGGGGGGATGCCTGGAGGTCCCAGATTAGGAGAGGGGGTGTCTGTAGGCCTTGGACTAGGGAAGTAGGTGTCTGGAGACCCTGGACTATGAGATGGGGATCATGGAGGCCCTCTGGACCGGGAAAGAGGGTGCCTGAAGGACATTCCAGCTTCCGGGAGAAAGAGCCTGGATCTAAAGCCTGGGCTGAGGAAGAGCCTGCAACATAAACAGGGACAATTGTCGCAAGTATTGCCAAACAGTAGCAAAGAGACAGGTTGTGTGATAGATTTATTAAAGGAAAAGTACAGCCAAAGCCTGTTTGGTTGTACTTCTCATGTTGATCACAGCAGTGCAGATTGTTTTGCACTCCTGTGACCTGTTTCAGCTGACAGCGGGCTTAAGCCTGCTGTCGGCTGATGTCACAGAGTCGGTCCAGGCTGGGGAAAGATCACAACCATATGGTTGGGATCCACTCACATGCCTGGACCGGAATCCAGCTCAGCCTCTCAGCAAGCCACTGAGAGCCTGAGCTGGCCACTCACGCACCCTCCACAGCCCAGTGTTTCAGTGAGCACCAGGGGGAGGGGGGGCAAAGCAGAGAGCCAGAGACTAACAGCCACCAGCTCTCTACTCAGGGAGCACTGAGGACTGAGTGATCGTCTGTTTGATTACTCGGTTCTCAGCCTTGGAGCCAGCGGCGGACAGATGCAGCATCTACCTAGGTAAGTATGATTCATATATAAAATTCCCATACTTCTCTTTTAATTACCTAACATCTCCTCTTTCCTGCTATTCAGTCCACATGACAATTAGGCCTCATTCACATGGAGCATTATCTAGCCATGCCCAGTGTAATGGCTGTGTAACGCGTGGGGATGCATGGTGTCCTGCATGTCAAAATTTGACATGCAGACAGGAAGGAATGCATGTATCCAAATGCACACTGTCTGCATTCAGATCTGTGGACCCACTTCTATAGGTGAATCTTACTAAAAGAATCTAAAACTCATAGAAGATGTGGCACTATATCTGTTTACATAAATGGAAAGTGGAATGTAATGCCTCCTGGGATATGTGACCTTGGTATCCCAGGAGACTGTCATACGCCTAGAAACAATTAGATTCAGGGGGCAGCTACAGCAGCAAAAGAAGATAAAAAAAGTAAACGAAAATATTAGTTAAAGAAAGGACAGCTTCTTTAAAAAGTGAAAGGAGGGGGATAAAAATATTGAAAAGTTTTATTTTAGAAATAAACTCTGCTTTAACCACTTGCTTACTGGGCATTTAAACCCCCCTCCTGTCCAGACCAATTTTCAGCTTTCAGTGCTCTCACACTTGAAATGACAATTACACAGTCATGCAACACTGTACCAAAATTATTTTTTTTGTCCTTTTTTCATACAAATAGAGCTTTCTTTTGGTGGTATTTGATCACCTCTGGGTTTTTTATTTTTTGCGCTATAAATGAAAAACGACCGAAAAAAAACAAAAAAGAAAAAAAACACATTTTTCTTAATTTCTGTGATAAAATTTTGCAAATTAGTAATTTTTCTTCATAAATTTTGGCCACAATTTATACTGCTACATATCTTTGGTAAAAATAACCCAAAATTAGTGGAAATTATTTGGTCTGTGTGAAAGTTTTAGAGTCTATGGTGCAAGCTATGGTGCAAATCATAAAACATTTATCACATCTGATGTACTGGCGGCCTATCTCATTTCTTGAGACCCTAACAAGCCAGGAAAGTACAAATGCCCCCAAATAACCCCTTTTTGGAAAGTAGACATTTCAAGGTATTAATTAAGAGGCATGGTGAGTTATTTGAAGTTGTATTTTTTTCCACAATTCTTTGCAAAATGAAGATTTTTATTTTTTATTATTATTTTTTCACAAAATTGTCAGTGTAATAGCTCTTTCTCTCACATGGCATGTGAATACCACAAATGACACCCCAAAATACATTCTGCTACTCCTCCTGAGTATAGCGATACCACATGTGTGGGACTTTTTCACTGTCTGGCCACGTACTGAGGCCCAACATGCAGGAAGCACCATCAGGTGTTCTAGGAGCATAAATTACACATCTAATTTCTCAACCACCTATTACACTTTTGAAGGCCCTGGAGCACCAGGACAATGGAAATACCAACAAAATGACCCCATTTTGAAAAGCTAATACCCCAAAGTATAATCTATGAGGCATAATGAGTCTTTTGAACGGTTCATTTTTTTCCAGAAGTTTTTGGAAAATGTGGAAAAAAATGAAAACGCATTTTTTTACACAAACTTGTCGGTTTATAAGATATTTCCAACACATAGCATTTAGATAGCAAAAACGACACCCCAAAATACATTCTGCTACTCCTCCTGAGTATTACAATACCACATGTGTGGGACTTTTTTACTGCCTGGCCACATACGGAGGCCCAACATGCAGGGAGCCCTATCAGGTGTTCTAGGAGCATAAATTACACATCTCATTTCTCAACCACCTATTATACTTTTGAAGGCCCTGGAGCACCAGGACAATGAAAACACCCACAAATTGACCCCATTTTGGAAAGCTAACACCCCAATGTATAATCTATGAGACATAATGAGTCTTTTGAACGGGTCATTTTTTTCCAGAAGTTTTTGGAAAATGTGGAAAAAAAATGAAAACGCATTTTTTTTACACAAAGTTGTTTGTTTATAAGATATTTCCAATACATAGCATTTAGACAGCAAAAATGACACCCCAAAATAAATTCTGCTACTCCTCCTGAGTATGGTGATACCACATGTGTGAGACTTCTACACAGCCTGGCCACATACAGAGATCCAACATGCAAGGAACACAGTCAGGTGTTCCAGGGACACATAGCATGCACATACCAAGAATTACACCCCAAAATACATTATGCTGCGCAAAGCGTAAACAAAAGATTACCTGTGGTTTTAGTAGCGCAGTTGTACACAGGAGGACAGCACTGGTCCAAGCAGCAGGCAGGGACTTGGTCAGCAAGGGCGAACACAATTGTCCAGGCAGCAGGCAGTGATACTGTCCATATGCAGTCCAGGGTCAGTGCAGGCAGAGATATTGTCAGCAGTGCCAAAAATATTGGTCCTGGTAGTAGGCGGGAACATGTGGTGTGGTGAGTGTGACAGGCAGAGACTTAATTGCAGTAAGTTCAACAGGCAGCAGGCAGAAGTAGGACCTCGTTCAGGACAGAATGGGACAGGGGTAGAGGCTTCTCCCATCCAAATCTCTTTGAAGCCTCCGAGTCCCCAGACCCTAATCTAGGAATGATAAAACAAAAAAAAATAGTTTTCTTCATCCAGAAAAACAATTCTGGAGCCCCTCACATATGTGAGACCCCTGTGTTGAATCCCACTAATCCAGTAGCAGGGTACAAGATCAGTCCATGAGGCAGGCAAAAAGCATGGTCAAACAGTCCAGGGTCAGTTCCAGATCAGGCAGAGGTATGTACAGAATCAGTAGGCATAAGCGGAGTCGAATAGCAAGCCAAGGTCAGTTCCAGATCAGGCAGAAGTATGAACAGAATCAGCAGACAGAAGCGTGGTCGAATAACAAGCCAGGGTCAGTTACAGAGCAGGCAGTGGCATAAGGGGTGTGAAGGTGTGTGAAGGCAGGAACTGAGGATTACATTTACCATACTTCACTAATAATTTATTGAAGTATGGTAACGGCGAAAACATTCACCTATGTAGAATGTAGAGGCCTGGTTGGGAAGGACATTGGGCACAATAATAAGATGTGCCTCTTCTGACTCCTGCTCTGGTACACACCTTACTTTTTTTGACGTCGTTGGCCTGTTGGAGGGATTTTATCTGGAAAGTGGCGTTTCGAGAGTCGACTAAGAACATCTGATCGGATGTTTTCTGGTGGGCTGTTTGGGAATATAAGGGCAGTGAAGACTTCCTCCTGGTAGCCAAGGAAGCATTTGGGGTTTTGGGTGGAGTTGCAGTAAATGACATATGGGTTGTATATGGCCAATTGAAAAAAATAAATTGCGACTTTTTTATACCAATGGTATGTCTGTCTTGTGGCAAGGTAGGATTCAAGCATTTGGTCATTGAAGTCGACTCCCCCCCCATGAAAAAATTATATTCATAGATGCATTTTGGTTTTTGGATGGGGTGATTCCTTCAGGGGATTTCCACAAAGGTATTATTGTGGATCAAAGACAACATGTAGACATCCTTTCTGTCCCTCCACTTCACTGCCAAAATCTCCTTGTTTCGCAGACTTGCCTTTTCTCCTTTTCTCAACTTCTTATTGACAAGACTTTGAGGAAAGCCCTTCCTGTTCTTTTTTATGGTGCCACATGCTGGCGTCTTCTTCCAGTGAAGTTTTTGGAACAGGGGCAGAGATGTGTAGAAGTTGTCTACGTATAAATGGTAGCCTTTCTCCAGTAGGGGTATATGAGGTCCCAAACAATTTTCCCACTTGATCCCAAGTAGTCTGGCCAATTAGGGGGTTGCAGCTGGGTGTCCTTCCCTTTGGGGGACACTTTGAAGGCATATATGTGCCCTGTGACTCGGTCGCATAATTTGTATACCTTCAGCCCATAGCGGGCCCTTTTGCTGGAAATATTTTTTTTTTATTTTAAGCCTGCTGCTAAATTTAACAAGGGACTCATCCACACATATGTGTTAGTCCGGGGTAAACAGCTGGGGGAATATTTCTGAAAAATAATTTAGTTGTGGCCAAATTTTGAAAAGCCTGAGGTATCTGGTTCTGGTCATTACCTTGGAGAAGATTGGCATGTGGTGAATGGGGTGGATTGACCAATAGGAATTCAAAGTGTATTTTTTTTGGTGAGTCCCATACAAAATGTGAGGCCTAAAAAACCTTCAACTCCTCCACCGTTAGGTCTCTCCACTCGTAGGGACGGGCATAATAGGCCTCTGCCTCCTCACCAGAATGCCTTCATTTTGTGGGCAGAATATCTTCTTCCTCTGAGTTACTCAGTGTTTCACTACTGAGGACTGGCTCATAATTTACGTCCGACTCAGAATCCAAGTTTGAAAGGGAATCCAAAAAAGAGAGTTCCCCGCTGCTCTCGTCAGCTTGGGAAAGTATTTGGTAAGCCTCCTCGGCAGAAAAGCATCTTTTGGACATGGTTGCTGGTGGTGATGCGACTACACAGGTGAGTGCTAAGCCTGCACTGATGGGCACTGATGAGGCGGCACTGATGGGCACTGAGGTGGCACAGAGGGGCACTGATGGGGTGGCACAGAGGGGCACTGATGAGGTGAAACAGATGTGCACTGATGAGGTGGAACAGATTGCACTGATGAGGTGGAACAGATGTGCACTGATGAGGCGGCACAGATGTGCACTGATTACACAGATGTGCACTGATGAGGCGGCACTGATGGGCACTGAGGTGGCACAGAGGGGCACTGATGGGGTGGCACAGAGGGGCACTGATGAGGTGGAACAGATGGGCACTGGTGAGGCGGAACAGATGTGCACTGATTGATTGCACAGATGTGCACTGATGAGGTGACACAGATGGGCACTGATGAGGCGGCACAGATGGGCACTAATGAGGCGGCACAGATGGACACGTATGAGGTGGCACAGATGTGCACTGATGAGGTGGCACAGGTGGGCACTGATGAGGTGGCACAGATGTGCACTGATTGCAAAGATGTGCACAGGTGGGCACTGATGACACAGATTGGCACAGATGGGCACCGATTGGCACAGGTGGGCACAGATCCCAAATAGGCACTGTACTAATAGGGCACTGTTTGGGCACTATAATTTATGCAGTTAAACTCACTGAAGGCACAGATCGCTGTCAGATCCTCTCTCTCCTCACACGCGGTCTCTGTGTGAGGAGGGAGAGCCGGCAATGAGAGATGATCTCATATGTTTACATTTGAGATCATCTCTGGCCATGCTGATCGCTTAGCAAATGGCCGCTGTGATTGGCAATTTACAGCGATCCGTGATTGGCTGTGTCCAAGGGACATGGCCAGCACAGAATTCCCCCAATGCACGCTCATGAGCACGCACGGGGAGCGAGGAAAGGGGAGGCCGTCGTCCGCGCTGTAGCCGTCATTTGGCTATGGTCCGGATGTCAAGTGGTTAAACACAATAAAGCTTTGTTTGTTTTTAATACAGAATTACTTGCAGGAAAAAATGTAGCATTCAAGTGATCAGAACTAGGAATGAGCCGAACACCCTCCTGTTCGGTTTGCAGCAGAACATGTGAACAGGCAAAAATTTGGCAGAGCACACGAACACCATTAAGGTCTATGTGACACGAACATGAATAATCAAAAGTGCTAATTTTAAAGGCTTATATGCAAGTTATTGTCATAAAAAATGTTTGGGTACCTGGGTCCTGCCCCAGGGGACATGTATCAATGCAATTTTTAAAAAAAAAAACAGCCGTTTTTTCGGGAGCAGTGATTTTAATAATGCTTAAAGTGAAAAAATAAAAATGAAATATTCCTTTAAATATCGTGCCTGGGGGTGTCTATAGTATGCCTGCAAAGTGGCAAATTTTTCCCGTGTTTAGAACAATACCACAGCAAAATGACATTTCTAAAGGAAAAATTGTCATTTAAACTGATCACGGCTGTAATGCGTTGTCGGCAATATAGATAAAACTGATTGAAAAAAAGAGCATGGGATCCACCCCCCAGTCCATTACCAGGCCCTTTGGGTCTGGTATGAATATAAAGGGGAACCCCAAACCAAAATTAAAAAAAAAATGTGCGGGGGTCCCCCTAAATTCCATACCAGGCCCTTCAGGCGTGGGGGTCCCCCTAAATTCCATACCAGGCCCTTCAGGTCTGGTATGGATTTTAAGGGGAACGCTGCTACAAAATTTTTTAAAAAATGGAGTAGGGGTCCCCCCAAAATCCAAACCAGACCTTTACTAGAGCATGCAACCTGGCAGGCCACAGGAAAAGAGGGGGGATGAGAAAGTGGCCCCCCTCCTGAACTGTACCAGGCCACATGCCCTCAACATGGGGACCCCCAGATCCCGGCCTCCCCCCCGTGTGAATTGGTAATGAGGTACCATTTCACAAAAAAAGTGTCAAAATGGTAAAAAAGACAAGTGACAGCTTGGGACAAGTCCTTTATTAAGAAATAAAATAATTAAAATGTCCAACGATGTAAGTTTACGCCCCCCGATGGGCCGAAAAAGAAAAGCACAACCGATCCGCCTCCGTGGAAGGCTCACGCTGAGTGATGCGTCCTCCCTTTGACAGTTCTTATATAACTGAGGTCTGGGCCACCCAGTGACATAACCAGGTGACCCCACCCCCTCTGATGCTATGGGGGCTTCACCATGGCTTTCCCGTGGAGTCAGAGGGGGTGGGGTCACCCGTTCACATCACTGGGTGGCCCACCACCTCTGACGCCATGGGGAAGCCATGGGGAAGCCCCCGTGGTGTCAGAGGGGGTGGGGTCAACCAGTTACATCATCGGGTGGCTTCGCCCTCAGTTATATAAGAACTGTCAAAGAGAAGACGCATCACTCGGCAAAAGCCCCCCCTGGAGGCGGATCGATTGCGGCTTTTTTTCTTTTTTGCTCCATCGGGCAGCATGAACTTACATTGTGGGACATTTTTATTTTTTAATAAAAGACTTGTCCCAAGCTGTCTCTTGTCTTTTTTACCATTTTGACACTTTTTTTGTGAAATGGTAGGGGTACATCATACCCCATTACCAATTCACACAGGGGGAGGCCAGGATCTGGGGGTTCCCTTGTTAAAGGGGGCTTCCAGATTCCAATAAGCCCCCTGCCCGCATACCCCCACAACCACCGGGCAAGGGTTGTGGAGATAAGGCCCTTGTCCCCATCAACATGGGGACAAGGTGCTTTGGGGGGCTACCCCAAAGCACCCTCCCCATGTTGAGGGCATGTGGCCTGGTATGGTTCAGGAGAGGGGGTGCTCTCTCGTCCCCCCTCTTTTCCTGCGACCTGCCAGGTTGCATGCTCGGATAAGGGTCTGGTATGGATTTTGGGGGGACCCCTAAACCATTTTTTTTAATTTGGTGCAGGGTTCCCCTTAAAATCCATACCAGACCTGAAGGGCCTGGTATGGATTTTAGGGGGACCCCCACGCAATTTTTTTTTCATTTTGGTTCGGGGTTCCCCTTAATATTCATACCAGACCCCAAGGGACTGGTAATGGACTGGGGGGATCCCATGCTCTTTTTTGAGTTTTATCTATATTGCCGAGACCTGACAATTCATTACAGCCACAATCAGTTTTTGTTTCAATTATTTTTATTGAAAAAGTTTTTATCAAATTACATAAATACAGTCATACAAAATCATTTTGAAGAAAAATCTTGTTACAACTGGGGGATCAAACAATATTAACATTTAGATAATATTATAACATTTCTTTGTTGTAGCTTGATTTGTATAACTTTACTGATATTATGTGAATGAGAGATATAAAAGAAGATACGAGTTTCATATACGAAAAAAGTAAAGATAGAAAAGAGAAGGAAAGGAGATGAATCTTCCGGGCACCCCAATGGGATCAAGCTGTGCTCGCAGAAGATCCTCCCCTTAGTTGTTATATTGTACAAACCATTAAACATTCTAGATATCAGTTATGACAACTCAAAGCATATAGATATGTATTGGTTTATGTAGTTTACCAGCTACAAATAGTCTGATTGTTTATAAGAAAAAAGGTTTACAAAGAGTAATTGGAAGAAAGAAAAAGTTTCCATGGAGACCAGTTATTTTCGAATCTGAGTGAATCACCATCTCTATGCGCCAAAATTTTTTCGTATTCTGTTATAGTGTTAATTTTTATTTTGATGTCCCTAGCGGTAGGTACCTCGATAGATTTCCACCTATACACCAATTCCATTCTTGCTGCTAGCAAAACATGTGTTGCAATACATCTGTATTCAGGCTTAAATTGATCCATATTTATACCTAGAATAGCTTGTTCTATCTTTGGAACCGCCTTACAATTAGTTAATTTTGAGAGCATATCATAAACTTTCCACCAGAATTTCTTGACCTCCGGGCATGACCATAACATATGGGTTAGGGTGCCCACTTGATCACACCCTCTCCAACATAAGTTTGAGTTATCTTTAGAAAATTTTGCTGTGATGTAAGGGGTAAAGTACTATCTTAGCATGAGCTTTTGTGTTAGTTCTTCATAGTTGACACATCTTGAAAATTTGCGATTGTTGGTAATCGCTTGTCTCCACTGAAGATCTGTGAATTCTTTGCCTATTTCTTTTTCCCATTTGGTAATTTGTGTAATTTTTGTAAAAGCATCTTTAGAGTGAAGTGTGTTATAAATCACTTTTATTCCTTTCATTTTGGGGTTTTTGGACTGGAGAAAGGACCATACTTTTTCTACTATGGATATGTGTGTGGCCTTTGTTTTTTGGAAATATGAAGATATCTGGGTATACGTTAGGAATTCAGAGTTTGGGAGATTGAATTTCTGTTGTATTATGCTAAATGGTAGTATCTTATTACCACAAGTGATATCTGTTAAATTCAATATTTTTTTTTTTAGTCCATTTGTGGAGATTGATGTTGGGAATTATCCATTGAAGTGTGTCTCAAGGGATGGGTATATTTGTTGATGGGTAAAAGTCGTTCCCAGTCGTACATATCACCTCCCAGGATTGTATTAATGCTTGCATTGATAGTGGGAAGGATCTTTTACTCTGTTTGTTCACTGTGGCTGCAATTAGGAACGACAATGGTGATAATTTGTTTAACCGTGATGTTTCTAGATGACACCAGGGTTTTGTAATAGGGGTAGTGAACCAGTTTTTAAGTTGGTCCAGGACTGCTGCTGTGTGATAGTCTTTCAGTATTGGTAATCCCATGCCCCCTACTGTTTTATTTTTGGTTTGAATTTCAGGGGAGCATCTTGGTCTCTTCCCCGCCCATACAAAGTTTGATAATTGCTTTTGCATTAACCTAAAAAAGGATGTTTGGACTGGTATTGGTAGAACTCTGAAGATATATATTAATTTTGGTAGGATGAGCATTTTGTATGCTGCTAATCGGCCTGACCATGTCAAATGGTGTTTCCCAAGTCTGGATAGTTCTGGCTGGAAGGAGGATAATAATGGGATATAGTTGATGTTATATATTTTTGATACTGGGTAAGTAAGTTTGATACCTAAGTAGTTAATAGATTCATTTGTCTAAGGCTATGGTAGGGATTTTTTGAGATAATTTTCGAGTTTGTTATGTATGTGTATTCCTAGTATGCTGGATTTAGATGCATTAACTTTATAGTAAGAGACCTTGCTGAATTGAGCAAGGACCTCGTGTGCTGCAGGTAATGAGCTAGCTGGATTTGATAAAGATAGGATGACATCATCTGCGAATAATGAGATTTTGTGTTGATGATCCTGTGATTTAATACCTTGTATGGATGGATGGGATCTTATCTTCTCCGCTAGTGGTTCCATAAGCATGGTAAATATTATGGGGGACAGGGGGCACCCCTGTCTCATCCCGTTTGTGATGGGAAATGGTTTTGAGAACATACCTTCTGTGTATACAAATGCGGAAGGTGAAGAGTATAAAGCCATTATTGCCTTCTGTAATGGGCCGACAAGTCCAAAGTTCTCCATAACTTTGGATAAGTACCCCCAATGCACCCCATCAAAGGCCTTCTCCGCATCTAAAGTCAGAAGCAGAGAAGGCTCTCTGTTTTCCTCAACCAAATGTAGAAGGTTTAACATTCTTCTGGTGGCATCTGTAGTTTGGCGTCCCATTACAAACCCCACCTGGTCATAGTTTATTAGTTTGGGTAATATACCTGACAATCTATTCGCTATCAATTTGGCGTGTAGCTTAACATCTACGTTTAATAAGGATATTGGCCGAAAGTTCTGTGGGAGGTTCGGTTCTTTACCTGGTTTAGGGAGAGTTATGATTTTGTAGCTGTAAGAATTTCTGGGGGAAATTTTGCTGTGCTTGTGGCAGCTTCAAAAACAGGAAGTAAATGAGGGGTTAAAATGGAGGAGAACAGCTGATAGTATTCTGAGGAATAACCGTCTGGGCCTGGAGCTTTGTTGCGGGGGAGGTGTTTGATGGAATTTTCTATTTCTTGCAAAGTAAATGGTTAATTTATACAAGATAAATCTTCTTGTGGAATTTTAGGGAGATGTATTGTTTCCAAAAAATTGGATATCAGTACGTCATTGGGCTGGTAAGTGTCTGGGTCTTTTTTAAGGTTGTACAGTTGTTCGTAGTAATCGCTAAAAGCATCAGCTATTTCTTGTGGATTGGTAACTTTTCTATTGGATTTGGGATTGAGGAGGTACGGTATTTTTTGTTTAATGATTTTTTCTTTTAATTGCATGGCTAACAACTTCCCTGCTCTATTCCCATATCTATATGTCTGGGCTTTTAAAGATCTCAATTGGTGGTCATGTTTTGATATCAGAAGTGTTCGTAGTTCCTGTCTGGACCTAAACAGTGCTTCTCTTGTGTCTTGTGTGGATTGCTGTTTGTTCGTGTTTTTAATTGTTGTATTTTAACTAATAATTCATTCAGCTTTTCGGATCTCTGTCTCCTTGCTCTTGCACTCATCTGAATAAGCAAACCTCTCACATAGACCTTATGTGCGTTCCATAACGTGAAGGGTTCGCTCACGGAGGGGGCATTGATGGAAAAAAATTCTTTAATTGCTTTTTCAATTTTCGCTAGATTTTGTGGTTGAGATAATGTGAAAATATCATTGCGCCATCTGTTAGCCCTGGTCTCAGCGCAGCGATCCCCCATGACCACAGATATCGGAGCATGGTCCGACCATGTAATACAATGCAATTCTGATTTTGTGATCTGTTGCAAGATAAATTTATCTACCAAAAACAAGTCTATTCGAGAATATGTATGGTGTACATTAGAGTAAAAGGTATAATCCTTTTCGGATGAATGCTGGCATCTCCACACATCATACAAACCCAAGGATGAGATGAAACCCTTCAGGGTGGATCTGCTTCCTGAGTGTTTGGTTTGGCTGGATACATCCAATTCTCTGTTGGGAACAACATTAAAGTCTCCACACATGATGACATGACCTTGTTTCATTGTTGAGACTTATTTCCAGACCTTTTTTAGGAATGAAAGTTGTTTGGTGTTTGGGAGGTATATATTCACCAGAGTAAATGTTTTATCGTTAAGTGCACATACTAAAATTATAAATCTCCCCGAATCATCCAAATGCACATCCAAACTTTGAAATTGTATTGTGTCTTTAATAGCTATTGCAACTCCCCTTTTTTGATGAATAGTTTGCTTGAAAAACATGGGGAAACTGGCGATTTTGAAAAGAAGGTGATTTAGTCGCAGCAAAATGGGTGTCTTGGAAGCATATTACATCACTGTGAAGATTTTTGGCTTCTTTCCAGGCCATTTGCCGTTTATATGGGCTATTTAACCCTTTAACATTGAGAGATACAATTTTGATAGGCATGATGAGACTTTTGGTTGTTTTTAATTACAAGTGGTAAGAACTAGTATAGATTCTGGTTACCTTGAGTCGAGTAAGCAGTGAGAATGAGTCCTGATGGTCGATGATCAATTTTCGGCAATGTGGTGGTCCGTAATGTAGGACTTTGAGACGAGAGAATCCTCAGGAGGTTGATGTTTCGGGTGTGTTGTGATGGTAATACGGCGGTTGGAGACCTTGATCAGGTGGTATGGATGATAGTCCTTTGAGGCACACAGAGATGGAGACAGCTCTTGGAAACTTAAAAAACACAATTAATAACAACAGATAGAGTAACAATACTAACTTGTGACTCTTGGAAGAATCTGTGCGGTAATAACAACTGCTCAGTTAAGGGGTGTTTAGCAAGTAAACGAAAGGTGGCAGTCCCCTGGGCCATCAGGGATGTAATAGGAGTAGAGGTCACCTAGGAGTAGATTTGACTTTTTTACCTCCTTTTTCTAGCCATTGTTGTCATGGGCCTCGGTGTCAGGGATGATGATCTGCCATTCCCGCAGGAGGCGGAGGCCGTCTTTAATGTTAGAGATCACATGTGTTGTTCCTTCTCTTATAATCATGAGTTTTGCTGGGTAAATCCACCGATAGGTGATATGATGGTTGTTTAATGGCTTTGTAATAGAAGCTAGTTGACGTCTTTGCTGCATAGCGAATGCTGATAGGTCAGCATAGAAGGAGAGGTCTTGGAACTCCTCTGGTAGGGAATCACGATTTCTTGTAGCTGCCATAAACTGATCCTTGAGGTGGTAAAAGTGGATCCTGACAATAGTGTCCCTGGGGAGGTGTGCGGCAATATGTTTAGGCTTAGGCAGTCTGTGGATGCGATCCACGATTAGTTCCTCCTGAGGAACTTCTGGAAGGGCTGTTTTCAGCATTTGTATAAAGTGAGGTTTCAGGTCTGAAGTTTTAACTGTTTCAAGAATCCCTCGTATTTTAACGTTATTCCTTCTGGACCTGTCTTCTAAATTTGCTAGCTTTAGTTGCATTTGCAGCATGTCGTCATCTCTGTCATTATGGTCATCCACTAGTTCATTAATTGTGCATGCAAACTCTCCCATCTTTCAACATGTGAAATTCTCTTATTCACTGATGATATTTTAGACTTAAATTGTCTGGTCAGAGATTGAATATCTGCATGCAGTGTAGATCTTAGAGATATCAGCATATCTTTAAGTGTGGTATCCATTATTGGTGTGTTAGCAGTGGGGAAGTCAGTTATGGAGTCCTGCAGTTCTCTAGTGTTATCCTGTGATGAGTGCAGGCTTACCTCTTCATCTTCCTCCTCTGTGTGATCCAGCTTTGGCTTGCTTTTGGCTGGGCTAGATGAGGCTGAAGGCGGCAGGGAGAACTGTTCAGTGGTGGGAGAACTGTAAGCTCAGCCTGATCGTCTCCCCTGTGCAGCGTTACTCTGTGAGTGAGAGCCTCGTGTGCCTTTCCCCTGCTTGCCGCCACCATCTTGCTCTGGAGACTGCCGCTGCCACATAAAGTAATCTGGCAGTTTGTTGGGATAGATAGCTTCTTTTCTTTTCCTGGATGTCATCCTGGGGGTTCCCTAAGCTGAACCGCTCTATTGGTGACAAAAATGTAGGTTTCAAGTCGCTGTAACAGTGTCTGATGGCCCGTGGCAGAGAAGAGCTCTTTCAGTGAGTGTCCATACACCGCGCCGGCTAGCCACGCCCCCAGCCACGATCAGTTTTAAATGACAATTTTTCCTTTAGAAATGTCATTTTGCTGCGGTACTGTTCTAAACATGGGAAAAATGTGCCACTTTACAGGCATACTATAGACACCCCCCTCAGGCACAATATTTAAAGGAATATTTCATTTTTATTGTTTCACTTTAAGCATTAAAAAAAAATCACTGCTCCCAAAAAACGGCCGTTTAAAAAAAAAAAATTGTATTGATACATGTCCCGTGAGGCAGGACCCAGGTCCCCAAACACTTTTTATGACAATAACTTGCATATTAGGCCTTTAAAATTAGCACTTTTGGTTTTTCATGTTAGTGTCCTATAGACTTTAACGGTGTTCCGGCGGCTTTCGAATTTGCTGCGAATGCCGCATTTTGTTCGCTGTTCGGTGAACAGGCGAACACCCGATGTTCGAGTCGAAGTTACGTTCGACTCAAACATTGGGCTCATCCCTAATCACAACATGACTGGTGTGAATGTGTAGAGGCTGTCCACTCATCACAGTAAATGTTCTCATTGCAAAGTGTATGTTCATCTAACTAAGGAAATTTTGTAAAGCTGTACTAACTTTAAATACTTGATCATTTGCAAGGGAAACAACAGGACTTTTGCTAGAACATGCTTAGGTTATTAATGTGACCATAAACTCATTTCATTCACTAGGCCACTACACCCATTTTGCACAGAGAACATATGCTGCCCCATGTGAATATACTCTATTCCTTTAGTAAATTTTTGCAAGGGTTTCTTGTAGACATTTCTTGCTTCTGAGTTTCATAGATTAACCTTTGAATTGCTCAAGCAGTTGCTTGGAGCTGCTCTGAGTTGCTTCTGCATTTCATAGAAAGAAAAGCAACTCAGACACAAACATGGGCTTGTGTACAAGGGTACTTACAATGCTAACACTGGACTGCATTGCAACATCCATGACATGATATGGACATTAGATGACTTATGATAATAATATTTTTCTATAGATAAATAAATATCACATACATGTATGATATATACAGATAAAATATGAAAATGGTAAGGCACTTGCTTCATTCACTAATGTTCAATCTTGATCCTATGTTTACAGCTAGCTCTATAAATAAAATTACACCTGTAAAAAAAGGGAGTTGGGGATTTTAATGCCCATTTGCAAAAAATAAAAAAATAAAAAAGCTTTCTTGAGCTCTACTACAGAAACAGTTAGCAAAATGAGTTTTATTTTTCATTATTGGAAAAGCAGGTGTAAGCATATTAACACATAAATCTTCATACCGCACTTTAATTAATCAGATCAAGCAATACAAATCTGGCGCTTACAAGAGAATAATCTTAGAATTAATTACCATATGAGTACACAAACACAGTTTTGATTCAAAATGAAAAAATGTACAAATATACATATTACATAGACAGGGTCTGTAGACTGCTTGTCTTTATTATCTGGCTTTTTTTAAGTAATTGTCTAAAGTAAATGGTACAAACTAATACACAGTTTACTGTTATTTTATGTACAAATTACCGGTATACTGTGCTTTGCCTTGAAATATATTTAGTAATTATAGAAAAGAAATACTCGATTGGTTCAATATATAAGATAACCTTTTTCCCAAAAGAATAAACATAGAAGGGGAAGAGTCAGAACCCTTGTTGAGTATTGCTGTCTGTGCCCCTGATGGGGAGATTCCCCAACTATTTGTCCTGGCGGCCATTGTCATGGTACAGAAATGAATGGAAAATTCAACTTTTTTGTTATAGTTATAGCGTCTAAAAAATAGGGGATGGATTTATGTCATTTTTATTATTATTTTTTTTTACTAGTAATGGCGGTGGTCATTGATTTTTATTGTGACTGCGACATTGTGGCGGACAGATTGGAAACTTTTGACACTTTTTTTGAATAGTGACATTTATAAAGCGATCAGAGCTAAAAATAGCCACTGGTATAAATGTCATTGGCAGGGAAGGGGTTAACACTAGGGGGCGATCAAGGAGGTAGCAGTGCTCCCTAGGTGTGTTCTAACTGTAGGGGGATGGGACTGACTAGGGAAGGAGACCAATCAGTGTTCCTAATAAGTAGGAGCACACGATCTGTCTCCTCTCCCCTGAGAGAATGGGGATTTGTGTGTTACACACACAGATCCCGGTTCTCACTCTGTCATGAGCGATCGCACCGCCAGACACGTGCATCAGCTCCGGGGACACGCTGTGGGTGTGCGCGTGCCTCCGGTGGCACACTCACTTGCAAAGCATCTTAAAGAACCGATGTACAGCTACAACGACTCATGCAGGGGAGCCATCCTGCCACAGTATAACTGCGGTGGCTGGTCGGGAAGAGGTTAATAATACCAGAGTTATTATTGCTTATAACAATGATACCCAATGCTCCATTTTTAGTATACAGCATATACTGCAGGAATGGGCATTCAAATCTGTAGCCTTTTAAAAATGTTAATGAGGCAAATCTATAATGCCATTATTTCAAGCATTGTGATTAGTGACAAAATAATTGTCCCTTAAGGATCTCTTATGTCTCTTCTACTGAGATTGCAGGCATGAGATAAAAACGTGTGACACCCCTATCCTAACCCAAGGTATTGTTTAAATAAATTCTAAACCCTATAAATCAGAAATAACTAATTTATAGGAACATGAGGTCCAGGGTCTCTCAATGTGTAGAAATGCAATATAAGCTATTCTATGCCTTTTATTTTATAAACTTCATCAAGTATAAAAATTACTTAGGGCTAAACAGAATACCTTAAAATTACCCAGTTGCTATACTAAAGTTTTCAAGAAAAGAGCTACCTGTAAAAGGAAAGTGCACATACAGCCGTTTCTGCTGCCCATGCTGCTGAATACTGCTCCATTGTTGAAAAACTGTCCTCTGAAGTGTCATTCTCCCCACAGTTCTCACTATTTCCTCCGGCTAACCTCATATCATCACAGGAAATAGTAGTGACAAGTAAACAGAAGGAACTGATAAGAATTGTGGTGGTCCATGGAGATCAACATTCCTGTGTCACTTCTTCAGTGGACTCCAGGGAACCATTTCTCATAAATGGATCAGCATTTAGCTGTGTTGGAAAAGCATGTAAACTCTTTTTTTACAGCTTTTCTTGTAAACTTTAGTACAGGGCTGGACTGGGACACAAATGTGGCCCTGGAATTCAACCAGACCGGCCCACTTTAATTTTGAGTGTCCCCATCAGCACCCCCTTACATCAGAGTGTCCCCCCTCTCCTCCCCCTCCCATGTGTACTCACAGTTCTGAAGGCAGCTTCTCGTTCCTCTCTCCAGTCATGTGATAAGTGACAAGTGATAAAGGGAGAGAGGAAGGGAAATCTGCCGGCTGTCTATCTCCCCCTGCACGCTGGAGGGATTAGAAAGCCTAATCATCTCTCTAGCAAGTGTAGGCAGCTGCTCCTTGGTGACAGGAGTGAAATCACGATCACTGACTGTCAGTGAGGAGCGGCTCCAGGACTGTGCCTAACTGGCCCACTGAGCCATCGGCCCACCGGGAAACTCCCGGTAGTCCCAATGGCCAGTACATGCCTGCTTTAGTATAGTGACAGGGTCAAAGACAAACTGTCAATGTCTATAACATTTAGTATATGCTGGCTTCCTGAGAGCAGAAGAGTGTTCCTAGTAACCACCTCAGCCTAAGTAAGGCTAGACAGGCAACCACAAAACTGAAGTATCTTCAGCCCTCCATGACAGCACTAAGAGGTTGCTGCATTGCTTGCACTTACTGTGCAATCTGTGGCCTCCCTTAATACATTTCGGCAATTAAAAAAATCATAATAAGTAGTGAAATACAATATAACCTGTACAGTGAGAAAATATACTAAAATAAAGTCTCTAATGATCTCTAAATATCAATCGTATATAATGATTAATCACAGTCCATTTTGAAATGAAGCAGTTCTGATCACCATGTGAATAGCCAATATAGTAGATGAAAAGTGAAAATGTCAATGTGATGATACCGCCACCAGAGTGAAATGGAGGCTTACCAGAAAGTTTGAACCCAAAATAGCAATTATGCTCTATGGGTCAAACCAGCTTTTATTGCCCACCGGCAATGGAGGAGGAGCTTTGGGAGCTGACAGTAATTGGGGTCCTGGAAGCCTTCACAGGAGGATCTTCTCCATATGGGTGGTTATACATCCAGGGAAATGGCAGTGGTTCTGTGTCGGAGAGGACCCGGCTGCCTCCAGTGTCTGCTGCAATGTGTATAACAGGGACAGGGACTTTCTTCTGAGTCACTCTCCACCTTTCTACAACAGTCCAGAATGAGAAGAGAAAAGGGCGGGGTCACTCAGTGGAGATTAGTCTGGGAGGCGGGCTCTGCTACCTTGGAGACAAGTCCTAACCAATAGATAATGTGAGTGGTCTATGTGTGCCACGCACTGATGAGGGTCAGCAGTGCGTGGCACACATAGACCACTCACATTATCTATTGTGAGTGGTCTAGGGTCAGCAGTGCATGGCACACATAGACCACTCACATTATCTATTGGTTACTTATTATGGTTATTTAATTTGGTACCACAGCGCTACACTTTGTTACACCTGTCGTTTTGAGCAAAATTTCTACTTGTTGTGTTAGCTGCTAAATCACTGAGCAAGCGCAGAGTTTTTGGTTTTATTGTCAGCAATTAAAAAAAGAAAAGCAATAACCAACTGTAGCTGAGCAAAGAGAGTGTAAATGTTTAAGGAAACAAAGAGTGTTAAAGTACACCCAAATTCTAACTGGACATTTAAGGGTTGATTTACTAAAATTAGAGAGAGCAAAATTTGGTGTAGCTCTGCTTAAAAACCAACCAGCTTGCAGAGCTTAGTTGAAGTTAGCATCTGAATGGCTACCATGCAGAGCTGTATCACATTTTGCACTCTTCAGTTTTAGTAAACTGCTAGCTCTGACCTCAGATTGCCCATGGATCTTCTCTTGTCTCTTGTCCTGTGTATGACCAGGGCTTCCCTGACCATGATTCTCATACCTGATCTTTTCACCACTGGCTTCCAGACCTCTGCTATCACTCTTGACTACGCTTTCTGCTGCGTCCTGTCTGCTGTGATCCACCTTGGCGCCTATCTGCTGTACTAAGTCTGTAGTACCTATCTTCATTACACACCTGTTGCTCCAGCCTGCAGCACTTACCTACTGTATTCAGCCTCCTGCACTTACCATTGCAACTCGTTTCCTGCTGTGTGCAGTCTGCTCCACCTTCAGCTCTCTTGGGTCCTACTGTGCACCTCATCTGGGATTTACCTGCAGAGAGATCTCCACACCACCATCTCTCATCTGTGGCACAGCTGGCAACCTCTGCTTCTTTGGGCTTTGTGTCCCCTTTTATCACCTTTAGGGGAAACCAAAATTTCTAGCAATACACACCAAACTGAGCATGTGCAGCTTTCCCCCAAGGCTATGTCCTATCAGCAAATAGATTGAGGAGTTTGGAAGAAGGGGCGTATCAGAAAAGACAGGATAGGATCAAACAGCATTTTTACACAATGCAGAGGATTTACCCCCTAGGTTCCACAGTGAGTATAACAAACATGCTTTACAGCATATACAGACTAATTTAACTGTTGTGGGTTTAGTAACACTGTAAAGTGATTGTAAATTTTCATTTTTTTTTTTAACCGCTTCCTGACCAGAGCACTTTTTGCAATTTGGCGTCGTTTTAACTGACAATTGCGTGGTCATTCGACGCTGTACCCAAACTAAATTTGCGTTCTTTTTTTCCCACAAATAGAGCTTTCTTTTGGGGGTATTTGATCACCTCTGTGGTTTTTATTTTTTGCGCTATAAACAAAAAAAGAGCAACAATTTTGAAAAAAAAACAATATTTTTTACTTTTTGCTATAATAAAATATCCCCAAAAATGTTTTTAAAAAACAAATTTCTTCATCAGTTTAGGCCAATATATATTCTTCTACATATTTTTGGTAAAAAAAAAAAATCGCAATAAGTGTATATTGATTGGTTTGCGCAAAAGTTATAGCGTCTGCAAACTATGGGAAAGATTTATGGCATTTTTATGGTATTTTTATTATTTTTTTTTAACTAGTAATGGCGGTGATCTGAAATTTTTAGCAGTACTGCAACATTGTGATGGACAGATCGGAGATTTTTGACACTATTTGGGAACCATTGGCATATATACAGCGATCATTGCTATAAAAATACACTGATTACTGTGTAATTGTCACTGGCAGGGAAGGGGTTAACACTAGGGGGCATTTAAGGGGTTAATTGTGTGTTCCCTCACTGTGTTCTAACTGTATGGGAATAGGATTGACTAGGAGAGAGCCATATCATTTTTCCTACTTAGTAGGAACAATCAATATGGCACCTCTCCTCTGACAGCACAGGGATTTGTGTATTTACACACATAAATCCCCCTGCTGGCGCTCATGCACGCGCATCGGGTCCCCTGTTGTGCAGTGGACGCACGTGAACTCTGGTGGCCGAAAAAGGGTAGGAGGTACTCTTACGGGATTTCGCCCAGAAGAGCCATTGTGCCACAGTATATTAGACATGTGCACACTGAAATATTTTGTTTCAGAATTTCGTTTTCATCCGAAAAATAAATTTATTTAGTTACTCCCGAAATTCGTTTTTATTTATTTTGTTTTTTGTTAAAAATTGCATTCGTCCGAAAATCCAAATGAATTAAGGTCGAATCTGTCATTGAAGGCTTATGGTGTCTGTTGAATGTTCAAAGAAGATTCGACGGAGCAGCTAAACTGTACAACGCCGTATAGTTTACCTGCTCCGTCGAATCTTCTTAGAACTTTCAACAGACACCATAAGCCAAAGTACGTGTGTTCTAGCTATTTTACTGCTCCTACTCTTTGGTTACAATCAGCCAATAACATTCATCATCATCATTATTTTTATTTTACTTCTCCCACCCAATTCCAGCAGCGATCTTTTCTCCCCTACGTCGAATCTTTTCTCTCTATGTCGAATCTTTTCTCTCTACGTCGAATCTTTTCTCTCTATGTAGAATAATCTTGGACTAATAGAGTTAAGGTTAGGCACATTCGACCACAGGTTTGATGGACACAGATTGTTATTGTCAGCATCATGTCGAATCTCCTATCTATATCGAACTGTTGTAGCAACAAAAACGAAAATAAAGCATTTGTTTATGTTGCCCCTTTCGATTTTGGATTCTGCGCTTTCATTATCGTTTGTTAAAACGATAATGAAAATACCTGAAACTCGGACGAAAATGCATTCGGACTAAAACGAATGCACGTGTCTACAGTATATCTACGTGACACGATCGGCAAGTGGTTAAATAACAAACATGTTATACCTACCTGCTCTGTGCAGTGGTTTTGCACAGAGCACCCTGGATCCTCCTCTTCTCGGGTCTCTCTTTGGCTCTCCTGGCCCCTCCCTCCTGTGGAGTGCCCCCACAGCATGCAGCTTGCTACGGGGGCACCCAAGTTCAGCTGCAGCTCCGTGTATCCATTCAGACATGGAGCTGTGATTTGGCCCCCCTCTCTCACCTGATTGGCTAACTGGCTTTGATTGACAGCAGTGGGAGCCAATGGGGCCGCTGCGGTGTCTCAGCCAATCAGGAGGGAGAGTCCCGGATGGCCAAGGGACTTTGCTGGATAGAGGAGGCTTAGGTAAGTATTAGGGGTGCTGAGGGGGGTTGTTGCACACAGAAGGCTTTTTATCTTAATGCAAAGAATGTATTAAGTTAAAAAACCTTCTGCCTTTACAACCCCTTTTGACTGTGGCTTGTCCCTCAAAATCCTTGTGTAGAGTGTAGGGCTATTTATCGTTCACTGTCCATGAGGATTCAAGCTTGTGAATGGGTCCCAAAGTACCTTAGAGAGACGGAAATGCTGGTCTGGTCGCATGGGTGAAGAGAACCTTCCATAGACAGGAATTAGATATGCATTACAACTTATCCCTCCACCCCTATAATAATTAAGCTTTTAATCCTTGCAGTGCAGTGTGGCAGGAGGGGGATAATGCAATGATAGATTTTGTCTACCTCCTGGGTTTCAGTTTCGTGACCATTGTCTTTTTAATCTCTTCAAGGCAATTCCTCTATGTACTACAAAAAAGTATATATACAGTATATAAATTGTGGCTGAATTGAGGGCTAAATAGTTATATACCTTCAGTGACCTGAATGCAACAGGGCACATGTGTAAATAAGGAGGATCTGTCATTTTTTATATTGCTGTGAATTTGGTGGTGAAAAGGATTTATTTGTATGGAATTTATGTACATACTGGGGTGGGTGTTCCAGTGGTTTATTATATAGATTAATATTATATATTTAATAGCTTTTTATAAAATCACTGTGGGTGCAGGCACATATTCTTTTTATTTTTGTAGTAAATAATTGGACCCAAGACAGGTAAAATCTAATTATATGGGTGTGTGGCAAGGTGCATTTCATTAAGGTTTTTTGTTCCTCTAAATATGTTAATGTTATCTAGATGTAGTTGCCAAATTATATTCTACCTCCAAAACCAAACAGTGCCTTGAGCTTCTGGGCCCCATAGCAGCAGTCACATGTTCTGCTATGGCTCTAGTTGCACCCCTGCAGAACTGGTCTGCTATCCATGAATGCATTCTGCAACTAGTGGGTTTTGAAATGTAATTTTATGACTCACTAACCTCTGTGTGCAAATGAGCAATGTTTGTTTAAAAAGTATTTGATTGAATAATGATTTGTATGTTTTTATTGAATTGCCCTATATGTATCGCTGTCATTTATTAGATGAAGCTAGAACTTCTCTCTGAACAAAATAAGTCTCCAAGAGCTGTAATCTAGTGAAAAAATATCAAAAATAATTCCAGCCACAAGTTGATAAATAAAATAATTACAAATAACTAAGGGGCTTCTGGATTATGATCAAATATTACATGACTATTTCATTTTGTTCAAAGATCCATAGCTCTTTAAATGTTAAGTGGAAAAGTAATGAAAATAGTAAATTTGAGCAGATTGGCAATTTCAAGAATTCTATTCATTATGATTGCTCTATCTGCATATTCGATTTTAAACATTCGGTAGAAATGCAATAAATACCGTATGTCAACAAAAGATTAGAGATAAAAAAACAACAAAATGAATTACAACATGGTTATTATCACAAAGCGTGCACAGTTTTGTACAATGGGCTTTTATTCAGTTCTAAGTTGATATGCACTACAGAACAAAAGAAATACTCCATAAAGATTTTTTTTCTTTTCTTTTAGAAGTTTAAAGCATAAATATTTAAACACAAGCTGTGTGCTTATATCATTTAAAGTGAAAAATAAACCATTAAAAAGTAAACGTCACTTGCTGATGTTTTGTGATTACTCAAAACATTACTCTATTAAGGTACACTCCTGACTAAAGCTGCATCAACAGCCGTCTGAAACAAATTTATTAGAGGAGAAGCAAATGTGCCTTCTTTGAGTTCCAGAAACATGGGGATTGATTTATGGAAGACAAATAGTCTGTGCACTTTGCAACTTTAGTTGCTCCAAAGCTTAGTAAATGAGAGGAAGCTTTGCTAACTTTCATCATCCAATCATGTGCAAGCAATAATGCAGTCTTTTTATTTTCCTTGCAAAAGATTGGGTATTCTTTGCAAAGTGAAGCTTCACCTCATTTACCAAGCTCTGGAAAAAAAAATGCCCTTGCAGAGTGCAACTGCACTTGCAAAGTGCACTGTCTATTTGCCTTTAGTAAATCAACCCTTTGACTAACAAGTGTATAGTAATATGGTGCCTTGGGGCATAAGATAAAAATAAAAACAAAATCAACAAGGGTCTGTGATCCTTGACATTGTTTGTGAACCAAACCCAGACAGATTCAGTCCTAATTTTTATATTAAATACGTATACACATCTACGTGTGTATGTGTCTGTCTGTAACTATGTTTCTCAATGTGTTTCCTAACTCCCTAACAGAATCTTTAGAATTAAATATTTTTGTATTATTTCTAAGGCAGATGTTTTGCTTTAAAGATCAGTAGCTATATAACAGCTTGCACTTCCTATTAACCTTCAATTTTCAACTTAATAAATGACCCAGCTCTCGTTCTAGTCCAGATGGAAGTGATCCCATATTTATCCAAGATGTCAAAGTGAATTTATAGTCGGGGTGTCAAAAGAATCAGAACAATGTGCAGGCAAATCTTATCACATTACTGCATAAACATTTTTCCAACAGCACTGAATTGACATTAGATAAATAGTGTAGAAGATTGTATTCTTTGGCAACTTCTGATTGGTGACTATGTCAGGCAGCATCTAAAATGCAATGAAACCATGAACATTCCTTGAAGCAAAATAATTCTTGATAGATTTAGTATAACAGAATAAAATGATATCTTAAGGCAACAAATCTTATAGAGGAATAAAAATAGCAAATTGTATTTCCTATGAAGTTAGTTCATACGTTGACCCAGAGAATATTCATTAGCATTGATGCAGAGACATAAAATACATCTTCTTAATGAGGATATCAACTCTTGTGACACATAGCAAATAAATATAACCTTACCATATGTGTTCAGCTTTCTGTTTATTTCAGTGTTCTGTTTATGTTTTTAGTATTTAGAATGCATGTTCCTTATTTAATTTGCGTTGTTTCAGAATGTGGCTGATTACTGTATATGAAGGTAGAGCATGAGACAGCAGTATTGCCATTCTGATATTACAGAATTATATTTTTTTATCACTTAGATTTTATAAACAAACAAAATAAACATAGACATTAGTAATTTCGACTGCATAATCTATATTTTCCTCACCTTTATATGATAAATGCCAATGGGCCATGATATATGGGTTACAATAGAAAAAGATTGAATTTTTGTGACAAAAAACATTTAGAATAGTATGGTATATTTAAAATGTATTGGGAGCAATGCCATTTTAAAAAATTGGACATCATTTAAGTGGTTACTTTTGAACTTTACCCATATCTTTACGCATATTTTCCTATTTATGGTTAAAAAATATCATATCCTTATATACTGTATTATAATTAATTAATATACGAATTCCCACACTTTTGTGGTCTGGTGTCTAGTTATGTATGTATTATGGGCAGAGTAGGGCTGCCAAAGGGGGAGAGTATGATCCTTACAAATATCTTCTGCCAATCAGTTTAATACATGTCATGCCTCATATAAACATTTTACACAAATCTTTACAAATCTGCTGTTACATTTAATGATTTGCTGTTGTTTAAAATATGAAGTTCATGATTTCTTGTTATTGAAAAAATATTTTTATCTTCTGTTATGTAAAACATGGGTTGGGGTGTAGTGTATTTTTTTTTTCTTTTGCTTTTTTTCTGGGAGATATATTTTGTTTTATTTTTTCCTTTGCTAAAGCCTCTCTTGGAGTGACAGCATGTCACTACATACTTGTATGTTAACGTCGTTTCCAACAAGGTACTACATACTGTATTTACATCCCACTTTTGTCTGGCTGCAATTAAATGTAGGCAATCCAGTTTATTCAAAAAATGTCAAGCAGGTCCAAAGTGAGAAGCAGAGATTCTGCATGCAGAGGAAGCAGGGGACATGCAGGTTGTACAGGATAAAGCAGAGGTCAAGCAAAGGTTTGGGTTCACCCCTACCATGGGTGTACCCTGCATGTTCAAGGTTTGTGGTCCTGGTGATTTAATGCAGGAATCCAGCAGACCCTTTGTAGCTTAGAAGGGCCAATATTGGGTGTGTCATGACCCTAAAGGGATAGGATGTTTGGTAGGGAGCCCCAAGTGATGGTTCAGCAGCAGGAGTTTGCTAAAAAGTGGGAACCAGTGATGAGGGGGTGGCACACTATCCATTAGTCTGACTGACCTGAGTGGAAGAAAATTGTTAGGGAGAGGCAGAATAGTAGCAAGGAGGGGTTTTGTTTAGGGAAAGGGGCAGGAGCAGCTTGCAGAGAACTGGAGGGAGCAGTCATCCTAATCCATCTGGCAGTACTGCACCACAGGGCCAGACCACAGAGCTCTTCATATGGCCTTTTTTATCTTCTGTTGACAGCATCATAGTGATCTGCAGCCTCTACCTGTAGGGTTTATCATCTGTGCTAAAAGCATCAGCCATAGGGTGCCACATGTGAAAAACACATAACTTTGCACTAGTTGGAGCAGCACCTCAATTAGATGAATTAGCTGCAAAAGTCTGTACACTTCTCCTCTCCCCCACATCCATCTGCCACAACATCTGAGGTCTGTACTGAAGTCTTGTAAGAAGTTTCAGGGGCTTACAATATGCCACATTAAGCAGGAAGAGGGTTATAGGGCCATGTTAAGTAGAGTCAGGTAAAGATTTAAACCTTTACAGCAGCATTCTTCCCAAGACAGGTGTCTCTTCTGCAGCTATTAAAGTGGGAGAAATAAGTTTGGCAATCCTGTTGGATTTACAATAGCTTTTATTCCAGCTTGTGGAGTCAGCCCCCTTCCTTGAAATTATGGCCTATGCTAAATGACAGTGGAAATTACCCAGCCACCATTATCTTGCCCAGAAGGCCATCCCTGCCTTCCACCAGCATTTGAAATGTAATGTATCTGTGCCGCTGAACCACAATGTCAGCAGCAGGGTACACAGGATGGCAACGCCACTGTAGCTGGTAGTACTGCCATTGTCTTGTCTGGTAGTGACAAGCACCCCAGAACATATGTCCCAGGTTATATGTTGGTTTGTATGCTTAGAGACAGGAATCACACTGGGCCAGAGCTGCGAGCATCGCTCCAGGCCCAGTCTGAGAGGTGGCCGACTTCACACCATCCAACCAAAAAAAGAAGAAAAGGGGGAAGCGCCACCTAAGTGCAGTATTAGTTATAAGACAGCTTATTTGCAACTTATCTGCCACTTATCTCCATCATGCAGGCACCACAAGGGATCCGGACTGCTGGAGATAGTGTGATGGATGCAGTGTGGAGATCAGAAAGTCCACGCCAAGCAGCGTGAAATGCACTAGCAGAAGTGACGTCACTGGGAGAGAGAGAGGGCTGGACAAGTATCAGGCTATACACTCTGAGCCACCAGCTCCTTCTACAGGCCTCAGAGGCCTATCTCCAGTGGTCCGGATCCCTTGCGGTGCCTGCAGGACAGAGATGAGCGGCGGATCCTGCCCAATTATGATGAGTGATTTTACACCTTGTATCTAGTGGGTTTTTTTCAATCTGTTGTGAATAAACTGTCTTATAACTAATAACTGCACTTAGTTTATGCTTCCCCCTTTTCTTCCTATTTTGTTTAAGACAGAGCTGGCCTAACTCTGAGGATAGCGGCTGCTGGTGTTGTATATATGATGGACTCTAAGAATATAGATAGATAGATAGATAGATATTGGAGAAAGTTTCCTTTGAGTGGAGTGGTTATCCCTGTTAATGAACCAAAGGTGCAGTTTTAAAGATTAATCTGGTGAGTGGCAAATCTCACAGGTGGTGGTGAAGCACTAAGTCACTTTTAATCTGATACCACACACAAGAGCACGCCGCCCACGGCAATTATAACGGATGATTCGCAACACATATGAAGAAGAGTCTATCATTATGTGACATATGTCACTGGACTTTTTATATGATTTAAAGTATTTGGATTAAGTTGTTGTTCACATGTGATGAATTATACAAACATATGATTATTGTATAAATGAGATATAACCTGTTAGGTGGATGGTGAACCAAATTAGGCTATTGAGATAGCACATACACAGGCAATATAGAGAGCACAGATGGGAGCAGCGCATCCACTCACATAGCACTTCTAAGAATATAGTTTGATCAATGTTTATACATTTTGGTGCTCCTTCTGGTCCCATACTCTCTATGCATCAGAATACCTTCACCCTCAACCAAACACATTCACGTGTGTCAATGGCACTAATGTGTTGGCTGCCCTTTGTCTTGGAGAAATCAAATATATAGTATCTTACATGGCACATATTCTGTCACAATCAGGCTCAAAGACCAGTTGCTATAGCAGTTGCGTGACTACCACCAACCAGCAGGATAGGTACAAAGGCAGTTATCCTGGTGGATGACGCAGGCTTACCTGAGTCTAAGTACTAACCGGTGTTCCCAAGAGTTCCTGATGGTGGAGATGGATTTTGCTGCATGTTAGTACCAGGTCACAGTACTTAGGATCACCCCACTAGGAGGTGAGAAAGCTGGTCCAGTAGCAGATAAGCAGGTAAGGATCAAACAGAAGCATAGTCACTAAACAATACAAGGGTCAGTAAAGAATAGTTGCAGGTTAGATCAAGCAGAAGTGTAGTTGGGGAACAAGACAAGGGTCGATAATGAGTGTTAGCAAAATATGGATGGCAGCAGGGAAGACGAGAGCGAGATACTGGCTGAAGAGAGCACAAGGCAGGGTTGTCCAATGGATCAGACAAAATGCTGTCCAGCATCTCAGTTAGCTCAGCGAGACAAGTCATTGCTAGACACAACAGAAGTCCCATGTTCAAGTCCAGGCCCTGACATGTGCTCAACCTGTTGTTGCAGCAGTTCGTCATGTACCCTGGGTTCTAGGAGCCCCTTCATCAGATCAGAAGACTGGCCTTGTGATCACTTAAAATGGTCATAACCAGCCCTGGTATGCCTGGCAGAAATGCAGTGCCAACATTAGCTGCTGCCAACCGCCTCATCTGTGACATTTTCTTAACGTGGTGCATGCTGCAGAGGCTACACCAGTGGCAGCATGTCATCAATAAGTACATGTGTGATTATGTGGTGAGGACAGGCTTGAGGGAGCTTTGTTTCTTTCCTCTGCCTCAGTGGCTCATCATTCAGGACCCATGCAGCATTTTGCCAGGTACTGGAGAAACAGCAGCATGACGACAAAAGAGGAGGACTTGCTACTTTCTCAAGGCCACCAGGGAACTTTGCCTGAGGATAAATATGAGGAGAAGTAGAAGGATTGAGGTGTTAGTGGTCAAGGGAAGGTAGAAATGGGGTAGGCTTTAAGGGCGATGATTCAAAACCTCCCAAACTATGGCAGGTGTACACGGGTGGGCTTAGATTGTTAAAGACAGTGTTGTCCTCAGCAACACCAAGCAGCTAGGGTCCTCTGCTGAAGGCAATTTATTGCTAAAATGCTTGAATGCCAATGGATTTGGGTCTTCAAACAAAAGGACAGCTATTGGGTGGTCAAACTATTATGTCCAAATTAATTACAAGGGTAGAATAACTGATCTACTGCCACCATCCCATGAAAGGGCCATTAGCACAGAAGGAAGCTCTGATATTGTTATATTCTTAATATCTAAATTTTAATTGGCTTTATTAAAAAGAATATACATTCTCTACAATTGTGTGAATGATAGACTTTGAGCTAATGACATTCAGATGGCGACTCATTGACGGAGACTGCAAGTCAAGACCCTGTCAGAAATTGATGGATTTTGGAAATAATATATGTATGGTTTCAAAATATTCCTATGTAACATATACTCTGTTTGATATATGCATTTTTGTTTTAAGTGGTCTGATGTATGATCTGATAGTCTCTCTCATATATATTTTGTTTCATGTTTAAAAGGTTTGTTAAAGTTAAACCAGATGTTGCTCTCTGTTAGCCCCCACTCTTAGGAAGGAGGATAAAGGGGAGTGTATGGGAGGGATTTGTGTTTGGGCGCGAATTTAAAAGACTGAGTTCATATAATCAGAAGGAGAACAGTTTCCCTTCCCTTGCTACTTCCTGCTTCAAGCTACACACATCTCCCTCTTCAAGACATACAGCTCTCTCTCTTCTATGCATACATCATTTCTTCCAGGACACAAGAAGTTAAACGGCCATCTTTAAAAAGCCAAGACAAAGGAAAGCACACGTCTAATGACTTTAAGAACTCTTTTCAGATCTTTGAAACAAATGAACTATATTTGAACATTTTTTGCATATATGAAACAACACTAATTCTGAATATGAATGTACTATTTTTGTAGGTATTTTCAAAGTTTTATGTGTGTACAATAAAACACACAGTTTGATTTAAGCTGACTCAAGCAGACATAATTCCAAAATTCGTCTCACGAGCAATCATCATTATTGAAAGCTTTTTATACAATATTAAGCCATTTATTTCATTGGCGAACGCCAGCCAGTTTCAATCGTCAGAAAGAAGTTTTTTCCACTTTCTTCCGTTGATCAGAGGGGACAAGTGACGAACAGAAAACTTCGCAATTATTGAAAGAACCTAGAAGAATCGCTCGATTGATCGTGAAGACCAGAGGATTTTGGAAATACAGAAGTCTTGACAGACGGTTTAATTAGAGTCCAGCGGAAAACGGAAAAAAGTTTTATATTCGGTGAGTACCAAAATATGGAATTTATAAATGTAATAGCCGAAGAAAGTAATTTAGAATTTGAAGGTTTAGCCAGTCATATTTCAGACACTAAGTTATGGCAATCAATGTATAATCAATGCCTACAGGCAAATAAAGAAATTGAGAAGAATAGATTTTCATTAGCTAAATCTAAGAGAAAATTAAGTAATGTAATGAAGCTAGTTACGGTTTTCAATGCAATGGTTTTTGATATGCCAGGAAAACAAAGGTAAAGTGTAACAGAAATTGCACAAACACAAGAGAATTTACATATTGAACAATTACTGATTGAAAAAGATGCATTAGAACATAAAATGAATGCATTATTGGAATCGTTTAAAGAAAAAGAAAATTGTATTACTTTTTTAACTCAGAAAGAAATTGAACAAGCGGATGTTATAAGTTTGCTTAAAATGCAATATTGGAAGCTCAGCCTTCTGCACATGCTCAGTGTTTAGCTTATGAACACGTGACAAAGTCAGAGGCGAGGGTTAATGATGCTGATTCTGGATTTGACTCAGTGGAGACATTTGAGGAGGTTAATATTTCCTCAGACAATGAAAGTGTGAAGTCTGTTGATTTGAATAATAGTAATATTCAACAGAAACGTAAATTCTCATCGCCATATACTCAAAGAAAGGTATATGCAAAAAAAAACAACTTTTAAATGTTTAGTTTGCAAAAGAGAGGGTCACATAGCTAGGTTTTGTGTGATGGCTAATAAAAACGATATACAAAAGAGGTTGTATTATCCGAAAACGATGCCAAGGCGCTATGAAGTGTATTCTGTGCGCTGGTGTAGTAATTTGAGGTATAGAGGCCATAATAATCAAACTAATTTCCTTTTTAAGACCCAAATGCAAAGATTGCAAACTGCAAATAGTCCATTAAGACAGGAAAGGTATCATTATGTATCATATAACACTGTGAAAAACAATGTTAGCAGTCCTTAAATGAACTGCATGGATGGTAAGGATTTTCTGGTTATTGATTCTTCGCTATGGATAATAAAGTTATGATTTGAGGTTCAGAGATTTGGTTTTTATTTGATATATTTTTAGTATTTTCAAGGATAATCCTTTGTATTATTAATTTTTTATTAATTTTTCCCAGTTATGATTATGATTTTCATTTTTTGTTTTGTTCAGATGGAACATTGAGAGGTTTAGTTCACCTGAAAAGGGGGTAATTAACAGCTTTGTACTCAATTAGCAAAGGATGCAGATTTGTTTGGAGAATTAGTGATTTTAACCTGAAAAAATTTCCCATGCAGTCATGGACATGTTATTATTTATTATATTTGTATGTCATGCCTTAATTTCCATAGGCAGCATCTTTGCTACCGATTTCTTGCCCCACATGGCTTTCTCCTTATATGCATTCCAGGCACATCCTCCACCTGGCCAGTGTTTGTGTTTGTGTGCGGGGTTTGGACGTTTGGGCATTGCGGGTTCCTCTCTCTACGGGAGCTGCGATGCACCAGCGGGTCCTCCCTTTCTCCCCCTTTCACTTAGTGATGGGAGATTCGGGCGGACGCCCCTCTGCGCATCGGCGCCACGTATCCTACGTCGGGCGTATGACGTCAGCTCTTGGCGTTACTACGCCGACGCTTAGTTGTTTACATCTCGGAGTCACCATGGCAGGAGTTCCTTCGCGCCGACCGCTGAGTGCACACTCGGCTCAGGTGCGGCGGCTCCTCCCTTACGTCACCGACGTGGCGTTGGTGGCATGTATATATCCCCCACTTGGAGCTAGCTGTTTACACGGCCGGTCTCCTTCTGGGGTGATTGCACACCAGCTCTGCGGAATCTCGTTCAGTTGGGGGTGCCTCTAGATGCCACAATTGGGTAGGTTCCTGTTTTCTTTCTCACCACTTTTTCTTCTCACCACTTTTTCTTCCCCTCTTGGCTGTTTCTTGTACATCTTGGTGCCTACTTCTCTGGTGATTTTGCTTTTTTCTTGTCACCTCTTTCTCATTGCATTTCCCCCCCCCTTTTTTTCTGCACCCTTTGTTATCACTCCCTACCCTATTTTTGCTATTATACATCCATTCTTAATGTCACACAATTGGTAGTACAGATTCTTCAAACACTTATCTATTCATCATCCACACCATCACCTTTGTTTGGAGTTCACTGGGTCCACTATCTATTATTTGACCATTGTTACTTGCTAAATACCATTGCAAATCATACACATACCTACTATAATATTTTGTTCCCAGATACGTTTGTTTCTACCATTAAATACTCCTGCTTCACGGACACACTCTATTCCATTTTGCCCTCTCTCACCATGCCCGATGTTGCATCTATATCCATGTCGCCTCAGCTCCCGTGGAGAAATCATGTTTCTGGCCCGCCCTACGCCCACCGCTGTGCACCGCACACGCTATCCAAATTGGTGAGTGCGTTTGGTTAAACCATCTGCATATAGGAAATGCTTATCTATTTTTATATACTTTTTACTCATTTATATGGACAATATGGTTTACTATATTTTCTTTATATGTACCTATAGGAATTTCAGTTACATCAGCTCCTGATGAGTGGGAAAAACCCACGAAACGCGTCAAGCTTTATATATTTTTTTGATACCTTAGCCACATCCTATATGGAAGTATACTCATTTTGATCATCTGCTCTTTCCAACTGCACGGATTTTTCTTATTTAGTAAATGTACATATACCACGTGGATGCACCTATCGGTACCAGGCATGTGCCTGTTAGTATTACTATGTCATTTTATTTCCAACTCCAAACCATGTGCTGTTATATGTGTATATATCTTTTACCATGTTCATGTTATGTGCATATTTCCTATACATATATGAAATAAAAACATTTTTACTGTATATGAGATTAATACTCCCTTATGGATTGTCTATTATAACCAATAAAACATTTCATAATACAATTTAAATATGGTACTACTTTATCTCCACTACCCAAGCGCTTCATTTAAAGTCCCAAATCCCCTTTTCATATATACCAATTATCGGGATGGAGACACTTAATTGTGCCTCATTTAAAGTCCCAAAAACCCCCGCTCATTTCCTCATTATGTATCATATAACACTGTGAAAAACAATGTTAGCGGTCCTTAAATGAACTGCATGGATGGTAAGGATTTTCTGGTTATTGATTCTTTTCTATGGATAATAAGGTTATGATTTGAGGTTCAGAGATTTGGTTTTTATTTGATATATTTTTAGTATTTTCAAGGATAATCCTTTGTATTATTAATTTTTTATTAATTGTTCCCAGTTATGATTATGATTTTCATTTTTTGTTTTGTTCAGATGGAACATTGAGAGGTTTAGTTCACCTGAAAAGGGGGTAATTAACAGCTTTGTACTCAATTAGCAAAGGATGCAGATTTGTTTGGAGAATTAGTGATTTTAACCTGAATATGGTCAAATTTATGTTGTGGAAAAAACAAATATAAGATTTTTCTTCGATTTCCGAGGATGAAAAGGTGACAAATCAATCTTTTCTTCCTCATCGGTTGGTATAAGATCTATATTTTGGTTTATGAAAACTGGATCTAATATCATGACTTAGACGGATTTTCTATATTTTAATGTACCACAACACCTACAGGTGGAATTCACTAAATTTAACTATGACAGTTTAGATCACATTGGTAAGCAAAAATTGCTTGAAATTCTTAAAGAGAAATTCTATTGGGACAAAATGGAAGAGACAGTAGACAGAGTCATTAAATCTTGTCTAATCTGTGTACAAAGATATTTTAATTATTGCTAGGATGTTGATTAATCATGTTTTTCTAGTTTGGGGTATACCAGCAAACCTCAGTAGTGGCAGAGGATTCAATTTTATAGGTAAAATCATGCAGGTAATGTGTAAAATCTTGGGAATAGGACAGAGATTTCATGTGTCATATCATTCACAGTTTGCAGGTACAGTTTTTTAGTTACAAAGTATTCTTCATTTGAATTAATGACAGGAAGAAATTACTTTGTCACTTGTGTTTCACAATGAACTTTTGTTGGCAATACACAGCAAGGATTGTTAGTGTCCCTCTGAAGTGCATTGTACTGCAATGCTTGTGATTTGAGAATGGATACTAGGGTGTTATTTAAAATGTATTGAATGTCATTCAGAAAATGATATTTCTTTTTAGTATTTTGTGCTCCTTTTGCATAACAGTGTTTTGGTTATAGATGATACAGGACAATTTGAACAGAATTTTGTCACATACAGTTACTTGTATGAAAAAATGGTCCTTCCACACATTTTAAGTTTGAGTTAAAATATCATAATTTCTTTATTTTACAATATTCCTTGTTTAGGAGATTATTAAAAGACAATTTGTATATATACTGATATGTGGTATTTGTTTTAGAAGTTTAAAGAAACTTGTATTGTATAAGTTAAATGGTTACTCACATAGCTCATAGCCCCACCCGTAGGAATTTGAGAGGGAAGTGACACCCACCTTCTTAAAAAGGAGGGGGGATACTACTCATCGAAAGTCTGTGTTCTCTGTGGGACTACAAGACAGAAAAGAACCTTTCTGAATAAGAAAGGAGGGGGTTTGTTTTTTTAGGAGTAGAATGCCTGTAACAGAGTTTTTGGGCAGACATGCACTCCAGCAGATGCTGCAATAGACATTCACTCCAGCATACACAGCATGAGAACTGCTGTTACATCCACACACACATATCTGATTCTTGTAACATTTTGTTATTTTATTATTAAAACCAAAATTATCATTTATTCAAGATAAGCGGTTTATCAAGATTGATAATTAAGAACGGAAAGATTTATTTAAATCAAAAATTAGATGTTGTTAGCATAAGTTTATACAGAAAGACATATGGTGATCAAAAAGTTGCCATGTGTAAGGTCACACCCAGAGGTGGTGAGATACACGTCACAGGCGGAACTAAAGTTTCAGGAGAAGTGGACCATGGCAAAGTAATTGGGAAAGTCCATTTGACATCTTGGATGTTCAAGGGACAATGGTATTAGTTGAAGGATTTCTCAATTTAGTGAAAAAAGCATGTATAAATAAAAATGTGGGTATAACAAATGTAATATTCTGAGATAAATGATGCTGCTTTTATTTTTCCTAGGAATTAATTATATTTCATTAACCTGGAGGAATCATGGATTCCAAAAAAAAAGAAGAAAGATGTCAGTTCAACAAAATAAAGTGTTAAAGAGAGAAGATTTATCATCATCACAGGATTCATCTTTTCCCTAGTGACAATTTTATCTGTGGTAAAATATATCACAAACTGTTCCAGCTATACAGAGGTTAACAGGATTGAAGAATTACACAACAAAGTCATTACATTATTCAGAGACAAAAGAGATCTAGATATTGATATCAATATAGATGACAAAAGTGATAAAGACATTGATATTAATACAGAGGACAAGAGTGATAAAGATGTTGATATTAATACAAATGACAGAATATAATTCTAGATACGTTGATATTAATACAGCTGAAGAATTGTATGGATATGTTTGCGTAGGACAGGGATATGATTGCTGTATGGAATTATATTTCATTCATAGCAATAATATCAAAGTAAATGTTAAAATAGAATCAAAACAAATTTTGTTAAAATGCAGGGATCTTATAGGTTAAATAACAGAACCGGAACTTTTGAATGTAATATATTGTTGAGGAGTTTCTGGTCAGTATTTGTAAAGGGTAATGACTCAACAATTTGGTCTGGAGATGTTACTAATACTATGTCAAGATCTGGGAAAGTATTTTATCCCTTAGATCAATTTTATTACCTTTTTCAAAGTTTCAAAAAATATTAGATCCAGAACATTTAAATATAATTGGAGAAAAAGGAGATGATATAAGAACATGGGATTTTAAAGTAACAAGACAATTAACACAAATAAGGGTTAAAGTTAGTATTTCTGTGGTCAACATGATTATTCCGGAAATTTATATTTTCCCACAATCACAGTCTTTAAAAATTTTTGAAGATAAAGATAGTTTGCATTTGATATGTAAAACAAAAATATATGTACCTCAAGATTCATTGGTAACTTGGAAAAGGAACGATGAATTTTTGGGACGTTTTCTTCACAGTTCTACTATGATAATTCATAAAGGAATTTTTGGTAGTGTGAATTGGATCAATAATACATTTGTTTATCAACAAATGAGAGTATCTTTGAATGATACTGGTATATATGAATGTTGCATATCAACAGGAAATTATCCGGTGAAATGTGCGAAGGCAAGTGTTTTTGTAATGTCTCCTAGGAAAACTCCATGTGTTGGTAAGAAAAGTATCTCAGCAAATCCATTTCAGATTAACCATTTCCAATTCAGAACTCTTTTGAGAGAGGGAAAGTTTGTCATTATATTGTGGAACTTTAATGTTTCAGAATGGAAAATTTCTACAAGTTTTCCACAATGTCAAGGACATTTGGTTAATATGGAATTGGGTATTGAAAGATGGCTTGGAATTAATAGTAAAAATCATAACAGAAATAAACGTGGTATTGTTGAAGGTATTTTAGGAGGGATTGGCACAATTGGGAGTATAACAAATAGTTTGGATATCAATGCTTTAAAGTCTGATCTTGAGACAGCTGGTTTAGTGGGTAGTAACTGGATTAAAATACAGAGAAATTTAAATGAAATTTTAGAAAATATGGTTATTTTTTTTTTTTTTTTTTCAAGAAGTTTTTATTTCGTTTTTTCCAACATACACTAAAAGGTATGACATATATTGTTGTATACAGATATTTTGATAGTTTTGTACATTCATAGATAATATAGACATTACGGTGTTAACTCAAGTCTAAAAAAAAGAAAAAGAAAGAGAGCCGTAGTTTTCAGGAGTGTATGCCTATAAGGGGTGATTGGATGGATAAAGCTAGATAGATCCTAACAGAGTAGATAATTGACTAATATGTTAAATGCCTGGATGGATCCGATTAGACATTCTCTGTGAATACTAGATTACTTGATATTAATAGGAGAACCTATGGGTGAGAGGAGAACTCAAACTAGGAGAAAAGGGGGGGGGGAGGGCCATGTGAAGTATGAGGTTAGGAAGTAGCCTCTTGTGGGGATGTTTTCTTGTTTTGCATCGGCTGGTAGGAGTCGTGGTATGAGAAGGTGGATTGGCTCACATTTGCTATTTCCTCTTGGGAGAGGGATGAGAGCATAAAGGTGTGCCATTTAGAGTGAAAGCGGTCTGAGGAGGATTTCTGTTTGAAGTCCGTGTTAATGCGATCTTTGGTAAGTAGGTGTGATAGCTCTCGTTTGACTTGGGTGATGTTGGGGTGCGATGGCGAGATCCAGTTTCTCAAGATTATTCTTCTTGCGATTAGAAGACAGGTTAGGGACCACCCTTTGTGTGAGGCGTTGACTTTTAAATTCCCTGAGGGGGTTGTGACGCTGACGGTGTATTTTGACCAGGGTAGGAGTATTGGGTCCCAGTAGCCAAAGATTAGGAGTAGCGGGTCCTTGGGTAATTTTAATAGAGTCACTTCGAATATGTAGGCCAGAACTTGGTCCCAAAAAACTGAAATGTAGGAGCAGTCCCAGAAGCGATGGGCCAGGGAAGGTTTCCGGGTGTGGCACAGTGGGCAGAAGGCTTTGCTCATGTCTGATTTTGTCGATGAGAAGGGCATATAAGCTCTGTGAGCTATTTTCAATTGTGTTTCTCTCCATATTTCATTGGGTGTTAGCTTTTGTACAGAGTTGAGGCCTTGCAAGATTTTTTCCACTAAGTTGGAGTCCGGGAAATCTTTATTCCAGTTTTTTATCGATGATGCTGAAAGAGGTGAGGATGACTTAAGTAGAAGGGGTTCGTAGATGTCCGAGATCTTGTACGAGTTGTTTGATATCATTTGGTCTATGATGTTTGTTTGGAATCTTTTATCTGCTTGTTTGCATGTCTCTTTTAGGAAGCTGATGCATTGCCTATAATGAAAGGTATGAGTGGTAGGAAGAGCGAAGGTTTCCGCAATGTTGGTAAATGGCAGTGGTCGGCCCGTCTGGATGTTGCAAAGGGAAGAGAATTTTGTTAAGCCTTTTCGTTCCCATATTCTGAAAGGTTCGTGATCTAGTCCTTGTGGGAAGGCCGGATTACCTTGGATCGGGAGATGTGATGACATGAAAGGAGATGACTTAAGTATTTTCATTGCTTCTCTCCAAGCCACCGCTGTGTCTCTTAATAATAGATTATGTTGGTGGGAGGGGGGGACTGACTTCCATCTGCAGTGTAGAAGGCCCACTAACGAGTAAGGGTGGGCCATGTCGGATTCCAGGGAAAAATTTGAGTAGCGGGAGGATTGCGTTATCCAGTCTATGCTGGTTCTTAGCAGGCATGCTATATTGTACATTCTGATGTGTGGTAAACTGATGCCCCCTTCGCGCCTGGGAAGGTGTAGTTTTTTTAGAGCAATGCGTGGTCTTTTGTTTCGCCAAAGGAATTTTGTTAAGGAGGCATTGAGCGAAGTCACATCTTTATGATGTAGCAGTAGCGGAATAGTTTGCAATGGGTATAGTAGTCTTGCGAAGCTGACCATTTTTACCAGGTGGCATCTTCCCAAGAGCGAGAGGGGCAGGTCCATCCAGGCATTTAATTCTTGAGAAATTTTTGATAGTAAAGGAGGGTAATTTAGATGGTACAATGATGAAGGAATTTTTCCTATTTTTATCCCTAAATAGGTGATATGGGATTTCGCAACCGGGAAAATAGATTGTTGGGTCCATTGTGGTACAGAGTGAGTGCCAATGGGAAGAATTTCGCTTTTGCTGTAATTGATGCGAAGGCCAGAGCACAAGCGGAATTCATCGAACACCCTTTTAATAGTTAACATATCTGAGGGGGGGTTGGCCGAGAATATGAGGACGTCGTCAGCAAATAGGGATGTGCGCATATCATGTGTGCCTATTTTTATGCCATGCAAGGGGGCTGCTGATGTTAAATATCTGGAAAGGGGTTCAAGGGCGATATTAAAAAGGAGCGGGGATAGGGGACATCCTTGGCGAGTGCCCTTGTGGAGACGAAATTCTTCTGACATGAGGCCTGCTACCACTAATTTTGCTGTTGGGGCTTTGTACATAGCAGAGATGAGATGATTGAATGGGCCAGTAAATCCCATCTTAGACATTGTCATAGATAGCCAGTCGAAGCTAACGTTGTCGAAGGCCTTTTCTGCATCTAATGTGATAATGGCGTGGTTGGTGTTTGGGTGGTGAAGTGCATGTTCTAGGGCCATCATGACTTTTCGAATATTGAGGGTGGCGGTTCTACCTTTTACGAAGCCTGATTGAGCGGGGTGAATTAAAGAAGGGATAATGTCTGCCAGCCTGGTGGCCATAATTTTTGAGAGGATTTTCACATCTAGGTTAAGAAGTGATATGGGCCTGTATGAGCCTGGTTCTTGGGGGTCTTTACCCTTTTTGGATAGTAATTTTATAAGAGCCTGGTTTCCCGACTGTATGTAAGCTCCCCCTGACCAGATATTCTGGTATACTTGGAGGAGGGTGGGTTCCAGAAGGGGTTGTAGGGTCCTGTAAAATTCACTGGTGAAGCCGTCTGGGCCTGGGGCCTTGGAGAGGGTCAGGTGGCGAATGGTTGTTGATATTTCAGTGGGGGTTATAGGAGCGTTAAGGGATTCTAATTGTAGTGTGGAAATCTTAGGCATGGTTATTTTTTCTAGGAAAGCGCGTGCTTTTTGTGTGTCTATGGGGTCTGGGGCGTAGAGCGTAGAGTAAAATTGTTGCATGACTTTGTTAATTGTTTGTGGAGTGGAGTGGAGGGCGCCTGTGCTATCGCGAAGTGATGTAATGTGGGTAGGGTGGAACGGGCCTTTGCATAGACGGGATAGGAGTTTGCCCGCTTTGTTTCCAAATTTGTGAAAGGTGGCTTCTATGTAAGCCTGTTTGGTGTGTTCAAGGGTGTTTGCCCATGTATCGAAATCCCTTTTTGCTGCCTGCCATTCCAAACGATTGGCTGGAGAGTCCGCGGTGTATAAAGTTCGTTGTGCCTGGTGTAGGCGTGAGCTGGCTGCTTTGTATTTGGACAGGGTGTTACGTTTAAAGGAGGTTGTATAGGAGATGATACGGCCTCTTAGGAAGGCTTTACCGGCGTCCCAAAATAGGTTGGGGTCATGTATGTGAGGGGCATTGTTTAGAGAGTATTCCGTCCATGCCTCGGACATATATTGTTGGAAGTCAGTGTTATTGTGAAGGAAGGAAGGGAACCGCCAGATGTTGGGGTGTGGGGGTAAGTTTAGATTATCGAGAGTTACCTCTATGGGAGCGTGGTCGGAAATGGTTATGTCGTGTATTGCGGTGTTCTGGAGAAAAGGGATTAGGTTGTCAGAGCCAAAGAAATAATCTATTCTTGTGAATACTTTGTGTGGGTTGGAGAAGAATGTGAATTCCCTGTCTGTTGGGTGGGATAGACGCCATAGGTCCTGTAGATGAATAGAATCCATGGTGTTTGCGAAGAGAGAGGGGGCGGGAGGGTTGGCGCGTGGATTTGAGTTTTTTGGTGAGGATCTGTCATCTATCTGATGGAGGGTGTCATTGAAGTCCCCTCCGATTAGGTGTGGGAGGTGAATGTTTTCTAGGAGCCAACCGGAGAGGTCTGAATAAAATTGCTTGCCTGGGCTGTTGGGGGCATATACATTTGTGATTATAAGTTCTTTAGAGCCTACTTTTACATGTGTGGTGAGCAGACGGCCCTGATTGTCGGTTTTTGTCGACAGGATTGAGCAGGGGAGATTTTTATGTATGAGTAGGAGGACGCCAGCTTTGCGTCCTGCTGCCTCGGAGCCTAGTACAGTGCCTACCCAGAGTTTCTTCATGCGGTGGAAGTCAGGGGCTGAAAGGTGTGTCTCCTGGAGTAGGGCTATATCGGTTTTGAGCCGTCTAAGGTGCCTAAGAATTTTCATTCTTTTTTGAGGGGATCTGAGACCTTTCACGTTCCATGAGATTATTTTCATATTGGGGGGGGTTGTGAAGGGTATGGGCAGATAATGACAATTTATTGTTTTGTGGATGGTGAGTGGAAATACCAGCTATGGCAAGAAGTATGCCATTTTTGTAGTGGTCAAGAGGCATTTTAGATGTGTGGGAGAGATGTTTTGGGCCCTGTAGAAGGGGGAAGAGGGAGAGGGGGGGTATGCCATAAAGAGGAGGCAACATAACGAATAACATAAACAATAATGCTGAGAACTTCACTTTTTTCCGCATGGGATCACTGTGTAAGTCAACTCCCATAACAGGACAGTTATGGTTTGGGGCCCAATTGGCCCGTGGAAGGGTGGTAGGCATCTCTAGATGCGTTTAAACCTGGAATTTTAGGGGGGGGGTGAGGGTGAACGTTGCCGTACACAGTGAGACCAGGGGAGCATAACCGTATAGAAAAAAAAAAAAAAACTGTGTTCAAACAGGTATTGCCTGATATAATGATAATAATTCTGAGAACTGAGAACAGTCAAAACATATAACATTATACATTACGTGATGCCGTAAAAGGGAAGGTAGAAAACCTGAGAAGGGACAAGTTGATACTCTGTCCGTAGGTTATATTAGGTAGCCCGCAATGGCGGTTGCAATGTTCAGTTCAGCGAGGAGTGAAGCGATGTTGGTCCGGGTATGAAGATCTGAAGCGTTTGGGGGAATCTTTGCGTGGACTCCGTTGGTCCAGGGAGCGGTTGAGTGGGGTGCCCTTGGAGGGGGTTTGCTGTTGAGTGTTGGAGAGTAACGATCGCACGTATGCTTCCGCTTCTGGTGGGTCCTGGAAGGATAGCTGTTCACCACTGGGTGTCTTGAGGCGTAGGGTGGCTGGGAATGCTAGAGTGAATTTTATTTGTTGCTTGAAGAGTTCTGTGCATATCTGTTGGAAGGCTTTGCGTTTTTTTGAGACCTCGATGGAGTAGTCGGCGAAGATCAGAACCCTCACACCATCAATTTGGAGTGTGCGGGTTTGTCTAAATTTTTGGAGGATGAGAGCTTTGTCGGAGTAGTTTAGATATTTAGCAATGATGGGGCGAGGATTCTTGCGCTCTTCATTGTATGGTCCCATTCTGTGGGCGCGTTCTACCGTACAGGGGCTCATTATGCCTAACGCCTCAGGGATGCGTCGGGAGCAAAGGTCTGATAAGGCAGAAGATTGTAGCGATTCGGGTATCCCCACGAATCGCAGGTTGCTCCTTCTGGACCTATTTTCCAAATCATCAAGTTTTTGTATTATGTATTGATTTGTCTTGTCCTGCACTAGTTCTGTGGCTTGGGCTTGGTACATCTCTTCTTCCATGTTTGAAAGGCGATGTTCTAGCTCATGTAGCCTGGTGTTATGCTCTCCTAGCTGGGCCTTAATTTGCTTCATCCCCGCATTTACAGCGTTTTCCACAGATGTTGAGATCATGGGGGACAGGAGAGCTGCCACTGCCTGTGCTATGCGCTCTGTAGCATGGTCCCCTGTGAGCTGTGGAGAGGGGGCTGATAATTGAAAGGCCTGAGAGAGAGGGGCCTGAGGAGAGACGGATTGTGGCTGTGGTTGAGCTTGGGAGGCCTGAGGAGATGTGTGTGGGGCTGCACTGCCACTTACTTCCATGTCTGCCGGCTGGGCGCCTGTGTGCAGGTCCGTGTAGGCCGAAGCCGGGGCCTCGATTTGCGGCTGGGCCGGCGGCGCCGTCTGGGCCGTGTTGGTACGGGGGCCGCGGAGTTCTACAAAACGGTCCATGTATTGGGTGCTGGAGCCCGAGTTGCTTGAGGGTGGATGCGGGCTTCTGGGCCGGTTTTTTATGCAGATTTTTGTCCTGGTTGCGAGAGCTGTGAGGAGAGACAGCTACTCCATGCGGCGCCGGAACCGGAAGTCAATATGGTTATTAAAACAGCTAATATAATGGGTCCATCTATTTTACATCTTCAAAATATTATTGTCAGGAGCCAGGGAGCGTCTCCGCTCGCCGGGCTCCGGTGCGCATGCGCACGGGACGAGCGCTTCGCCGCACACCCGTCCGCGGCCTGATGGTGCGGCGCGCGCGGGTGCACGGCGGTCCCCGTGTGCGCGCCGTGGCCCGTGCGGGTGCCCGGTAGCGCGTCACACTGACGCGCTCGCCGGGCACGGGGGCTATATCTGACGGCTCCAGCACCCAGTCGGGTTGCTGGTTTGTCGTCAGCTCTCCCCTGTTCCTTGAGCCTGTGTTCCCTAGTGCTTTGCCTGAATCTGTGTACCGAACCCTGCTGCCTGAATTAACCACTACTCTCCTGGATTGTCCCTAGTACCTTGCTTGATCTGTGTACCGAACCCTGCTGCCTGAATTAACCACTACTCTCCTGGATTGTCCCTAGTACCTTGCTTGATCTGTGTACCGAACCCTGCTGCCTGAATTAACCACTACTCTCCTGGATTGTCCCTAGTACCTTGCTTGATCTGTGTACCGAACCCTGCTGCCTGAATTAACCACTACTCTCCTGGATTGTCCCTAAGTAACCTCTGCCTGATCTGTGTACCAAACCCCTGGCCTGGTTAACCACTTCTCTGCTGGACTATCCTTATTATACCTGCCTATTCCCTAACTTTTGCTTGTGTTTGCAGCCTTGCTCCCCCCCGGATCCCGGGGCACCCGCTTCCAGCTTCTGAACCTGCTATCCGTCCGGAAGCCCGTGCCTCCGCGTGCCCCCAGCCTCCTGTACCCATTTCGGGGGTCTGGGTGCGCGTGGTCGTAAGGGCGAGCCGCTCTCGGCATCTCGGCCTCGGTAAGTACGTGTTCGTGACAGTACAAACCAGCCAGATGTCTGAGGCCGACAGAGCGCGCTCTCCTCTGGAGATCCTGTGCCAGCAAGTGTCTACCCTGGCGGACTCCGTACAGAAGCTACAAGAAGGTTATACACAAATTGATAACCGCCTACAGCAGATCACCGGGTTACTACCCTCCGCAGCCGCAGCTCCTGCACCCAGCAGTGGGGGTCCGCTTCCCCAAGCTCCGGCCAACCCCACTGTGGTCATGGCCCTTCCTGAGCCCAGGGTCCCTACACCTGAACGGTTCTCGGGAGATCGCAAGAAGTTTAGGGCTTTTAAAAACGCATGTTCCCTCTACTTCGCCCTACAGCCAAGAACCTTCTCTTCAGAAATCGTCAAGGTGGGGTTTGTCATTTCCCTGCTTTCCGAGGAACCCCAGGCTTGGGCCCACAGCCTGATGGAACAGAGCAGCCCTGCCCTGAACACTATCGAAGCATTCTTTGAGAGTATGACCCAGCTCTACGATGATCCGCAACGCATGGCCACCGCCGAAGCTATCTTGCACCATTTGTCCCAAGGAAGAAGACCTATTGAGGACTATACAGTAGAGTTCCGTAAGTGGGCGGCCGACACCAACTGGAACGAGCCGGCCCTACGTTACCAGTATCGCCAAGGCCTGTCTGAGTTACTCAAAGATGAGTTAGCTAGGATGGAGACCCCTGCTTCCTTAGAGGAACTCATCCAAGCAGCTACAAAGCTCGATCGGCGCCTTCGAGAGCGGCGCTCAGAACGGTTTCAGCAGCCTCGCCCTGCCTGGGCGTCGCCACGACCTCACTCTACAGTACCTCAAACTTCACCTTCAGTTACCACTGCATCGGTCCCTGAAGTCGAACCAATGCAGCTCGGGTTGGTCCGAGGTCCATTGACCTCTGAGGAGAAGCAGCGCAGGCGGCAGTCTAACCTTTGCCTCTACTGCGGAGGAACCGGGCACTTCTTGCGCAGCTGTCCGATCAGGCCCAGTAAGTTTCCTCAGTCAAACATATTGAACTTTCCTAACCATAACATCCCTAAGGCTTATGTGATGTTGTTTGTTTCTCTGCAGCTTCCGGAAAAGGAGACTCGCCTGCAGGCCATCGTTGATTCCGGGGCCTGCAGCTGCTTCATAGATTCCGCCTTGGCACACAGATTGAAGATCCCTCTACGAACCAAAGAGCAGGATCTACAAATACACCTAGCCGACGGATCCCTTCCTTGCTCGGGTCCCATCACCCAGGAGACCCAACCTATTTCAGTAGTCACAGACTCCGGCCACCGGGAGTTCTTACGGCTCGACCTAATTCGCTCACCAATCTTCCCCATCATACTTGGCCTACCATGGTTGCAAGCCCACGATCCGCTAATCAAATGGAGCACCAAGTCAGTATCCTTCCTTTCTCAGTATTGCTCCCAACACTGCCTGCTTCCGGATTCCAAAGTTTGTGCCACAATGGCGGTACCGCCAAACAACCTCCAACACGTCCCCTCTGAGTATCTCGAGTTTCAAGAGGTCTTCAGTAAACAAATGGCTGACCGCCTACCACCTCACAGGGCCTACGACTGTCCAATTGACCTTCTTCCTGGTTCCGAGATTCCATTTGGCCGGATATTTCCCCTTTCTGAAACCGAACTGGAGGCTCTAAAGCAGTACATAGACGAAAATCTGGAGAAAGGTTTCATCCGCCCTTCATCCTCACCCGCCGGAGCAGGTATCTTTTTCGTGGGAAAAAAAGATGGTACCCTAAGACCCTGCGTAGATTATCGACAACTCAACAACATCACAATTAAGAACCGGTACCCGTTGCCGCTCATTCCTGAGCTATTTCAAAGGTTCCGATCGGCCAAGGTGTTCTCCAAACTTGACCTCCGGGGGGCCTACAACCTCGTCAGGATCAGGGCTGGAGACGAATGGAAGACGGCCTTTAGATCCAGATTCGGTCACTTCGAATATTTAGTGATGCCATTCGGCCTATGCAATGCTCCAGCCACCTTCCAACATCTAGTGAATGACATTTTCCGACAATATCTAGATGACTTCCTGGTGGTGTATCTGGACGACATCCTCATCTTCTCCCCTACGCTAGAGATGCACAGGAGGCACGTTAAAACAGTTCTTGCTATTCTTCTGCAACACAAGCTATACCTAAAAGCCGAAAAGTGTGAGTTTGAGAGATCAACCATACAATTCTTGGGATTCATACTCTCCACCAATGGGGTTGCAATGGACCCCCAGAAGATTCAGGCAATTCAGGAGTGGCCAGCTCCATCAAATAAAAAAGCAGTACAGAGGTTTATAGGGTTCGCCAATTTCTATCGGAAATTTATCGTGGGATTCTCTGCCATCGTGGCACCTATTACCCAACTAACTCGGCAGCATCATTCGTTCCAGTGGTCCGCAGCCGCTCAAGAGGCTTTCCTTAAGTTAAAAGAACTATTCAGTTCTGCTCCAATCCTTTGCCATCCTGACCCGACTCAACCCTTCGTACTGGAGGTAGACGCATCAGAAATTGCAACCGGAGCAATTCTTTCCCAGAGACAGGGACCAAAGGCCATCTTGCATCCAGTAGCTTTCGCTTCTCGGAGACTCAGCCCACCGGAACTCAATTACGACGTGGGTGACAGAGAGCTGTTGGCTATAAAGTTTGCTTTGGAGGAATGGAGGTATCTGCTGGAGGGGGCAGTTCATCCGGTGATGATCTTTACGGATCACAAAAACCTCGAGTACCTCAGAACAGCAAGACGGTTAAAACCCCGCCAAGCCCGTTGGGCCCTGTTCTTCTCTCGTTTTAATTTCCATATTGCATACAGACCTGGGGCAAAGAACGGGAAGGCCGATGCCCTGTCACGAATGTTTTCCGCAGACTCCCAAACACCAACACCCAGCACGATCCTCTCTCCTCAAAATTTTCTTGGACTAACTCAAGCAGACTTAATATCCTCCATCAAATCTTCATCAGGCACTTGTACGGAATCAGCTGTGCATTCCCTAAAAAAATATGAAGACCTTTTCTGGATTAAGGGAAAAATATTTGTACCTCAAGTGACTCGGTCCTTAGCCCTTCAGATGTGTCATGATCACAAGATGGCAGGACATTTCGGGAACAAGAAGACGGCCGAACTCCTTTCTCGTTCTTTTTGGTGGCCAGGATGGAGAAGGGACTGTAGGGAATATGTGGCGTCCTGTCCCCTATGTCAGAGAAACAAGGGCCAGAACACCAAATCCTGGGGTTTGCTCAGACCTTTGCCCATTCCGGAACGACCATGGGCTGACGTGTCCATGGACTTCATCGTTGACCTACCCAGCTCAGAGAGTTTCTCCACCATCCTAGTTGTTGTCGACCGCCTTTCCAAAATGGCCCACTTTCTGCCCATGAGGGGTACTCCCTCTGCCGTAGACACGGCCAACATCTTTCTCAAGGAGATCGTTAGGCTCCATGGAATACCAAGAAGCATCGTGTCAGACAGAGGCGTTCAGTTCACGTCCAAATTCTGGAGGGAACTATGCAAGACTTTGGGTATCAACATTTGTCTCTCTTCAGCTTATCATCCCCAAAGCAATGGTCAGACAGAGAGGACCAACCAGACGCTAGAGCAGTACCTCCGATGCTTCTGCTCGGGTTCTCAGGATGATTGGGCGAGCCTCCTCTCCTACGCTGAATTTGCGTACAATAATTCTATCCATGCCTCCACCAACCAGACTCCTTTCTGGACCAATTGTGGGTTCCATCCCACATCCTTCGCTAACAACATTCCCGAAACGGCAGTTCCTGCAGTCCAGGATAGGATAATCTCATTACAGTCCAATTTTCAAAAAATTCAAGATACATTACGCAAGACCCAGGAGGACTATAAGAAGCAGTACGACCGGGGCAGGAAGACAAACCCAAAATTTGACGTAGGAGACGAGGTCTGGCTGTCCACCATCAATCTAAAATTACCACTGCCATCTTGTAAGCTCGGGCCTAAGTTTATTGGGCCTTTTCAAGTCAAGAGGATTATCAACCCTGTGGCGGTGGAATTGACACTTCCCAAGACATACCGGATTCACCCCGTTTTTCATGTGTCACTATTGAAGCCTGTGGTGCCCAGCCCTTTTCCAGGAAGAAAAGAACCTCCTCCTCCGCCAGTCAGAATCGATGGCGAGAATGAATTCGAAGTGGAATCCATTCTTGGTTGCAGGAAGAGGGGCAGACAGTTACAGTACCTGATTCAATGGAAGGGGTACCCCCCCGAAGATAATTCCTGGGAGCCCGCCAGGAATCTACACGCTCCACAGTTAATTCGAGCATTTCATCAAGATCATCCAGAACTAATGGCCAGCCTTGGCGTCCAGTGTCCGCCCTTAGGAGGGGGGCACTGTCAGGAGCCAGGGAGCGTCTCCGCTCGCCGGGCTCCGGTGCGCATGCGCACGGGACGAGCGCTTCGCCGCACACCCGTCCGCGGCCTGATGGTGCGGCGCGCGCGGGTGCACGGCGGTCCCCGTGTGCGCGCCGTGGCCCGTGCGGGTGCCCGGTAGCGCGTCACACTGACGCGCTCGCCGGGCACGGGGGCTATATCTGACGGCTCCAGCACCCAGTCGGGTTGCTGGTTTGTCGTCAGCTCTCCCCTGTTCCTTGAGCCTGTGTTCCCTAGTGCTTTGCCTGAATCTGTGTACCGAACCCTGCTGCCTGAATTAACCACTACTCTCCTGGATTGTCCCTAGTACCTTGCTTGATCTGTGTACCGAACCCTGCTGCCTGAATTAACCACTACTCTCCTGGATTGTCCCTAGTACCTTGCTTGATCTGTGTACCGAACCCTGCTGCCTGAATTAACCACTACTCTCCTGGATTGTCCCTAGTACCTTGCTTGATCTGTGTACCGAACCCTGCTGCCTGAATTAACCACTACTCTCCTGGATTGTCCCTAAGTAACCTCTGCCTGATCTGTGTACCAAACCCCTGGCCTGGTTAACCACTTCTCTGCTGGACTATCCTTATTATACCTATATTATGCCTATTCCCTAACTTTTGCTTGTGTTTGCAGCCTTGCTCCCCCCCGGATCCCGGGGCACCCGCTTCCAGCTTCTGAACCTGCTATCCGTCCGGAAGCCCGTGCCACCGCGTGCCCCCAGCCTCCTGTACCCATTTCGGGGGTCTGGGTGCGCGTGGTCGTAAGGGCGAGCCGCTCTCGGCATCTCGGCCTCGGTAAGTACGTGTTCGTGACAATTATTCTTGATTTAATGTTAAGTGAACAACATTCTCATATTGCCAGAGCATGTTTAGAGATCCAGACTGAATATTCCACTAATTTTAAAATAATTGCACAAGCATTTCAGAGTGGAATAACCCCTCTTGGCATTTTACAGAATTTACCCAGAGAATATGTATATGCTATAAATCATACAGATTTATGGGTAAATAAATGGATAGGATGCAATCAGGATGTTTGTTATAGTTCTTCTATGATTCCAATAGCAGGACAAGAACAAATTTTGGTTCCAATCACTGTCTTGGGATTACCCGTCAGCAATACACAATTATTGTACTATAAATTACAGTATACAGATTTTGCATTTAACAATCAAAATTCTGAATTAGAACAATTAGATTTGTCATCATGTTTACAATTTCAGTATAAAGTTATCTGTTTACCTAATCAAGATAAAAGTATTTTTCATTCTTGTTATCATAATCATACATTATGTTCAGCAAGAATAGAAAAAGTTGAAACAATTTCTGAATTAATTACTCGTGTAGATAAAAAGAAGGTTTGCTTCCAGATCATGTCAGATACAGAAAGGGTTAAAAACTTTTTTCTCTTCTTGTACAAATACAGAAAACCTAAATCAAGGCTTGTATTGTATAGAAGGAGATATTGTAGCAATAAGTATTAATGGGTTTAGAACAAATTTAACAAATATGCTTATGAAAAATATAAGTGCTTTTCCCACACAATATAATATATCTCAGATAGATGAATTTCCTTGGGAAGAATGGGCAAATGTAATTCATAAGGATAAAGGTTTATTGATAGCTTTGGCTAAGGAACTTCAGAATGCAGAAATATTGTTTAAACATGAACAAGGTAATTTGCAAGAAATATCTCATCAATGGTCAGAATTTTCAGGAAGTAATTGGTGGAAAAAAATTCAGTAATAGTGTATCAATTTGGGGAAAAACTTCAATAACCTCAGCAGCAGGAAATATTTTATCGCATTCTATAGTTATTCTTTTTATTATTTTATTCATTATATTCCAGTTATGTTTGATGTTTAGAATGAAAAAATTATATTATCGAATTAGAAATGAAATCAAGAAAGGAGATGATTTATTGCAAAATAAGCTTAAGAGAAAGATGGGTTTTGGTATTGCAAACTCGGTTAATGATGGAAATACATTTGGAGTTATTGGATCAAAGTCAGAATGAATGGGACATGAAAGTTATAAATGAATTTAAAGCTTGAAAATATGATTGTTATTCATATTTCAGAGGGGAATGTTATATTCTTAATATCTAAATTTTAATTGGCTTTATTAAAAAGAATATGCATTCTCTACAATTGTGTGAATGATAGACTTTGAGCTAATGACTTTCAGATGGCGACTCATTGATGGAGACTGCAAGTCAAGACCCTGTCAGAAATTGATGGATTTTGTAAATAATATATGTATGGTTTCAAAATATTCCTATGTAACATATACTCTGTTTGATATATGCGTTTTTGTTTTAAGTGGTTTGATGTATGGTTTGATAGTCTCTCTCACATATATCTTGTTTCATGTTTAGAAGGTTTGTTAAAGTTAAACCAGATGTTGCTCTCTGTTAGCCCCCACTCTTAGGAAGGAGGAGAAAGGGGAGTGTATGGGAGGGATTTGTGTTTGGGCGCGAATTTGAAAGACTGAGTTCATATAATCAGAAGGAGAACAGTTTCCCTTCCCTTGCTACTTCCTGCTTCAAGCTTCACACATCTCCCTCTTCAAAACATACAGCTCTCTCTCTCTCTCTCTTCTATGCATACAGCATTTCTTCCAGGACACAAGAAGTTAAACGGCCATCTTTAAAAAGCCAAGACAAAGGAAAGCACATGTCTAATGACTTTTATGCCGCGTACACATGAGCGGACTTTACGGCGGACTTGGTCCGGCGGACTTTTCGTCGGACTTTGTTGGCTCCTTGCGCCGGACTTAAAAACGGACGGACTTGGCCACACACGCTCACTGCAAAAGTCCGCTGGTTTGGAACGCGGTGACGTATAGCACGTACGACGGGACTAGAAAAAGGAAGTTCAAGCCCCACTACGGCACCCTTTGGGCTCCTTCTGCTAATCTCGTGTTTATCTCGTGTTAGTAGAAGTTTGGTTAGAGACGATTCGCGCTTTTCACACTTCAGCTTATTTCGTTCGTTTTCTGCGGTTCAGTTTGTGCTTGTGAGGTTTGTATCTGCTTTTCAGTGCGTGTTGGTCAGTTCGTAACCTGCCTTGCAGGCCGTTCTGGTCCGCTCGTTCCTGATTTTCAGGTCGTTCTTCATAGGCCTTGCTGTTCTTCAGTGCGTTTGTTATAAGTTTGTTTGTTTGAGCAGCCGACCGTTTTGAAGCCATGTCGCGTGGACGTACTCGTTCTCAAGTTCGTGCTGTGTGGGGACTTGGTGTTGGGGTTAATACTTTGACCCAAGTCCAGTCCATGAACAGGGCGAGGAGGAGTTCATGGACCAAGAATTGGTTGCGCCAGCGTGACCAGTTCTCTCATATGCCTTTGCTCCGTGAGCTCCGTGAGAATAATCCTGAGGATTTCAGGAATTTTCTCAGGATGACGGACCCCGTCTTTGAGCGTCTGCTGGCTATGCTGACCCCCTATATTAGCAGGCAGGATACCTGCATGAGGCAAGCCATTAGTGCGGAGCAGAGGCTAGTTGCCACGTTACGTTACTTGGCGACAGGGAGAAGTCTTCAGGACTTGAAGTTCTCAACAGGCATCTCCCCCCAGGCTCTGGGGATCATAATCCCAGAGACCTGTTCTGCTATTATTCAGGTCCTGCAGAAGGAATATATGAAGGTAAGTTTTATCCTTTAACATTACATGATATGTATAAAATGTTTTTTGATGTATTGTAGAACTGTCCTCTTTACCTAATTGCCATGCTTTCAATATGCTGTGAATGTCCCCTTTATCTTTGTGCATGCCTATTTTAATCATTTATTGCCCTACATGAATAATTTCTTTCATTAACCTCCCCACCATGCAATCCTGGGTCCATTTATATCTCTAGCCTATAGTCCCTTGAACAATGTATATTGTCTGCTCCATTGTCTTATTTGTCCCTCCCCCACCCCACAAATGTTTGAACCAGTCAGGTGTGTTTGTTAACCTAATTAGAACCCCTCCACTCACATTCAAATGTATCAATGGGCCATCAGAGGGGGTGAGTAATCTTATAAGTGTGCCTTATGTTTTTCAACATTTCAATTACAAACACACATATTAATAATATTTGACTGCTGTTGTTTACTAATGTTTTGGTGTAATCTGATATACAATTTATGTTTTAAAGTCCTTATCTTATTTTTTTTGCACTCCACAGTTTCCTTCAAGTACACAGGAATGGCAGACTGTGGCCTCCCAGTTCGCTGACCGTTGGGACTTTCCCAACTGTGTAGGGGCGATTGACGGGAAGCATGTGCGGATTGTGCCACCACCGCATTCGGGGTCTTATTTCTATAACTACAAGGGGTTCCATAGTGTAGTTTTGATGGCGGTGGTCTCGGCACATTTGGACTTTATGTTTGTGGATGTGGGGAAGAACGGCCGGATGTCTGATGGAGGAGTCTTTGCACAGACCGAGCTGTGCCATCATCTCCAGACCGGTGGCCTGGAATTGCCACCTGATGAGGAGAATGTGGATGGACTCCCCTCAGTTTTTATTGGGGATGAAGCATTTGCTCTCGGTGAGAACTTGATGAGGCCGTTCCCCCAAAGGACACTCACCCCTGAGAGGAGGGTATTTAATTATCGGCTGGCCAGAGCAAGAAGAGTTGTGGAGAATGCCTTTGGGATTCTGGCCAGCCGGTTCCGTTTATTCCTTTCTTCAATTAATTTGGCGGACTATAAACTAAACTACGTCATCCTTGCTTGCTGCATCTTGCATAACTTTTTAAGGAGACATTCAGCAACATATCTATCCTCTGTTGGGCCTGAGGCCAGCCTGGAACAGGATAGCACTTTGACAGGCCTAGAAATTGGCCGTATTGGCTTGGCCCCCCGAACCGCACGTCAAGTGCGTGACCGTTATGTCAATTATTTTAATGGTCGGGGGGCCATTGCTATTCAGGAACAGCTGTAAGTTTCTTACAAAAATAAAAAAGAAAATAGTTTTATCTAAATATCTTGTTTTTATTGTTGTTTACATTTAAGTTATGTCTGTCTCCTAGTGCACTTGTAGTAGTGTCAAGTGCATTTAGCTTTAGTTAATCAGGCCCACAAAAACAAACCACAAAATTTGACTTCAAGAATCAGCCACACACATTGTATTGCGTAAAAAATTTTACTTTGTGCACATTGAAAGGTGCATTTTTAACAAAATTTTTTTTCTTTTTTTTATTTTTATTTTTTGTTAAATTATTTTACGTTGTGTAAAAAATTTTTGTTTTACAAAATTATTCAAGGCATATTTTCACAAATATATAGACCTTTATATAAAAAGATTTACATAAACAACAGTGTTTTTAAAAACCAAACAAAAAAAAAAAGAACTTACAAAGTTCAACATTTAGAGAACGGTGCATGTAATGTCACCCTTGCAGAAATTGTTAATTTAGAAGATGCTCAAAATTTACCTTTACAAAAGGGTCAAGTCAACATGTGCTATCTCCTATCATGGGTGAGCAATGTACGTGTTTTGTGTGTGCAATCCCATTTTTGGTTCCTCTCACCACCAAAGATTTTTCTGGATGAAGGGGTTGCAAACACAAAAGAAGTACATTGCTAACCCATGATGGAAGATAGCACATGATGACACACCGTGTGCATCACAATGTAAATTTGGGTATACCCCAAAAATTTTAAATACTATTTTTTTAACAAACAAACTTCACAAGGAAATGAAGAACATGATTGATGTTTTTAGGCCAATGGTGATTATATTCGGCCCAAAACATCAATCATGTTCTTCATTTCCTGTTGCATGGAGTCCAGGCGAAGTTGCATGCTGTGAATTTGGTCACGCATTTGATCGATCTGGCCATTCCACAGCATTATCTGGCCAATTAGTCTTTGCGCACTGTCTGTGGTGAAGTGCTCTGCCGCTTGGCCTTCCACAACCATAAACTCACCTAAAATGAGTGAATAAAAACAAGGTTTACAATATGCACGCCAAAATACAGTAACTCAAGCTGGGGTGTCAGTCACTCACTTGGTGGGCTTGAAACCTCACACACTTCCTCCACCTCTCCTTCCTCAAGGTCGTCGGGTGGGCGTGGTCTTGGGCTGGGGCTTGGGGTATCTTCTGCCTCAGGCTGGTGACTTGGGGGGGTCCTGAGATTCTTGGATTGTTGTCTGAGTCTTTTCTCCCCTATGAGAATTGAACAAAAGGTATAGTTAAAACACACTGATATTTTAGCTTTTAATAAATAAAGTAAAACGTTGGTTATGAGTTGTGGCCAATTTTTCATCATAATAAATATTGAAGACAGGATGAACATTACCTCTGAACAACAATTATAAACAATGCTCATTTTCGGGCAAGTTTCACAGATGCTGACACCTCAATGATCTCCTATGTGTATTACCCCTCTAAAATTTATTTATGGTCACATAGTACACTAGTGCTCGTGAGTCCAGATGTGGAAACAGCTGATGTGTCCTGTCCCTACATTACACTGAATCATTTTTGATGAAGCATTATATTTTCAAACACACCTACACCACATCAACTAATTGTGGGAATTCGACAAATTATCAAGACATAAATGTATGTCCAACCCTGTCCCATCGTATTTGGCGAAAAAATAACGTCACTTTATAAAGTATCATATCTATTCTAAAGAACGGTCTTTACGAACGATGCTGAAAAAACTCCCAAAATAAGGATCAGCATGCAAGTTAAGTATCTCAATAGTAAAACACAAGTACTTACTTTTTTAAAGCAGCTTCTTTATTCGCCAATATTGTTCTGGCTCCCGACTTTTGATGTCAGACCACCGCTTCCTCAATTGTTCTTTCGAACGTTTTGTACCAAATTTCTCTTCAAGAGCGGTGACAACTGAGGACATTATTTTGTCCTTCCTCATATTCGGTCGTGTGTACGGTCCTTTTTTGCCATCGTAGTCCTCCCTTCTCAATATGGACACCATCTCCACCATCTCTTCAAAAGCCATGTTGGTGGCCTTATATCTCCTCCGGGATGTGGATGTTTGGGGCTCTGGGCTTTCCTCCGCGCTACTTCCACTTAATCTCTCCACCATCTTTTGCTATCTACTCCCACTGCGCAACGAAGAGTGAAGGGGCGGGGCCAAATCGTACTTACGAACGTCAGGGGTGGGCGACGCAGGCGGAGCATGACACATGCGCAGTGTATATAAAGCTATTACGATGGCCTACGTATGTCTGTGCGGAAGTAGCGAGCGTCACAAACGAAGGTAAGATTAAAGTGTGTGTGTATGTGTCCCCTAGATTACAACCCAAACTAATCCTGTGATTTGGGACTGACATTTAAGTTTGGATCTTGTGTCTTGTCTTGCAGAAAAAATGAATCCCTTTAAAGAGGAAGAATTTTTGGGCCAATTTATTGAGCTCTATGAGGACAAGAAAAACCTGTGGGAGGTCAAACACCCCCTATATTATAATAGGGATGTTAGGAAGGCAACACTGGGCACACTTTTAGAGTTTGTGAAGACTCGACTCCCCCAGGCAGACCTCAAGTTTGTGGACAAGAAGATTGGTATCTTGCGAAACATGTATAAGCGGGAACACAAAAAAATCCAGGAGTCGCTCAGATCCGGGGCAGCAGCTGACCAAGTATATGTACCCAAGTTGTGGTACTACAACAAACTGCGATTCCTGGATGACCAGACCGAAGCCAGGCAATCACTTTCCACCCTTCCCCCCACCCTTCCCTCCAGCCTTCCCTCCACTCTTCCCTCCAGCCTTCCATCCACCTCCACCCCAGCTGAGGAGTCCCAGGATGACCTGGGCCTTTTCAGCATTGATGAAGTTGATGCGCCCAGCTTCAGCCAGGTATCCTTTTTTTTTAAATTTGGGATTGTGTAAATGTTATTAATGATGTTAAGGTGTTAATTTTGAAAGTGCTTCCTAAAAAATCACTTCTGCACAAAGAGTAATATGTAGACATATCACTAGACAGTAGTGGCCAAATATATACTTCACTTCAGATCTTGTTGATCATCTGAAATAATGGTGTTGTCAAATAGATAGCCTTTACTATTTTGTGTAATTATATTTGAAAGTCATGAGCTGAAAATTGTGTGTGATTGCATAACACAAAATTACAACTTATGTCCCTTTTTTTGACACAGGATGACCTCAGCCAGGAGGAGGCCTTGCCCAGTGGGAGAGAGGAGGAGGCCTTGCCCAGTGGGAGAGAGGAGGAGGCTGTGGCTGGGCCAAGTCGAAGCCGCACAGAGTGTCAGGTGCCTCCCCTCCGCATTCTTCACAAAAGGCCCAGGAGAATGACACCAACTGAGCAGGAATCCCTAGACCTCATACGGGAAGCAAGCGTCATCCTGAGCAAACCACCCAATGCAGAGGAGGCGTATGGCACCTATATAGCCAGCAGATTGCTGGAGTTGGAAAAGGGCCAACGCCTCCTCTGTGAGGGTCTGATTTTTGAGGCTTACCAGAAGGGCTTGAGAGGGGAGCTTACTGCTACCACATATCTGGCAGATGAAGCCACTCCTCCTCCTCCTCCTGCCCCAAGTACACCACCAGAGGCACAACCTCCAAGGAAGGCTGCAGAGAAGCGTAGAGGGAAGCCTCCACGGAAGAGTCGAAAGTGATTGCCTGGTTTCTGTCTGGTCTGACTGTGCTCCCTGTGCTCCCTATAGTCGCAAGATACCAATTTTCTTGTCCTCAAACTTGATGTGTGTCCTGGGGGACGAAAGGCTTCCCAGATTCTAAAAGTGTCTCCAGTGTTGCCTTCCTAATATTTTTTAGAATAAACTAAATACATTTTTGGTTACCTTATAATTTTTGCTTATGTCTTTTGATTAAAAAACGCCTTTTTCTTTGGGAGTAGGCAGGTACAGGTCCAAAAGACTATGGGGTTGATTTGAGAAAAGCAAATAGTCTGTGCACTTTGCAGAGGGCAGTTGCCCTCTGCAAGTGCAATTGCTCCAGAGCAACAGAAATTATTTAAAAGCTTGACTTTGCAAAGAGTACCCAATCCTGTGCAAGTAAAAAAAAAAAAAAAAATTAGTCCAAAATCGATTTTAAAATTTATAATTTATGGAGATCTGGCTTTTACAAAATATTATATTAGTCATGGCAGGAGGATAAATCATGAAGAAAGTAGTTTGTGAGAACTCTGTGTGAATATAAAGCAGAAAAAAAACTTCATTCCTCTCGCATTATCAATCCTAAAATAAGGCTGTATTAAAAGACGACAGAAGAGGAATGTGCTAGCTTCAAGACGAAGGCTAGTTTTACCAGACCGAGCGCTTCCGTCTTGTAATTGCTTCAGAGCATGCGTCAGTTTGAGTTCGTCGGACTAGCACACAGACGATCGGTTTGTCCGCTAGAAAGAAGAGTCCGTCGGATAAATTTTAAACAAGTTTCAAATCTAAGTCCGTCCAACTTTTGAGCAAACAAAGTCCGCTGGAGCCCACACATGATCGAATTGTCCGACGAAACCCAGTCCGCCGGACCAAGTCCGCCGTAAAGTCCGCTCGTGTGTACGCGGCATTAGAACTCTTTTCAGATCTTTGAAACAAATGAACTATATTTGAACATTTTTTGCATATATGAAACAACACTAATTCTGAATATGAATGTACTATTTTTGTAAGTATTTTCCAAGTTTTATGTGTGTACAATAAAACACACAGTTTGATTTAAGCTGACTCAAGCAGACATAATTCCAAAATTCGTCTCACGAGCAATCATCATTATTGAAAGCTTTTTATACAATATTAAGCCATTTATTTCAGATATGGAGAAGAGAATTCACCTGTCCGCTGACATTGTCGATTGACTCACTTTCATTAAAATGAAACAGTTTTGGATTACCAATAACTACAAAACCCTTGCTACTGACACTACAGACTAAGCATTTTTTAACAGTAGAAACTTTTTATTAAAGGTTTTTTAAAGTACAATGTACCATAAGATGTCAAAAGTGGTACCACAGTTCAAGTATCTTACATACAATATATATAAGAATATAGTCTGTATGAACCAGACAAAAAAAATCACAATCCAGAGACAAACAAGCATGAAAAAACAGAGTGCAAGTGTATACCATCACTGGGTAGGGAGGAGGGAATGAGGAAGTAAAAGTGGAAGGGAAAAGCAGGAGGATCAAAAAGAATCCAACCATGCAGACCAGATTTTATCATATTTGGCTGGGCAGCCTCTACTTATATAAGTCAAGTGGTACAGGGGAAGTGCAGATCCAACAGCTGAGCACCAGTCATTGTAAGACAGACTAAACATTTAATTGTCATTTAACCACTGAAGGACCGAGCAACTTTTACAAGTTAAAATAATTTTTTTCTTGCTAGAAAATTACTTAGAACCCCCAAACATTATATATATATTTTCTTCTAACACCCTAGAGAATAAAATGGCGGTCGTTGCATAATTCGAGAAATAGGTATAAAGTTTTTCTCATACATAAACCTGTTTTTTAGATGACAACAGTCTGACCTAAATGTATGTATCTTGACCTTATAGAAAATAAACTACATCTAACAAAAGAATAAACAAAAGAATAAACAAATATCATAACATTGAACAGAAACAAGTAGCCATGTTACTACAACCGTAGTAACCATTAACTGCTATTAATCATCTTCTATGTGTAATTTGTTTGCTGTTTAATTATTTGTCAATATGTTCTGGTATCTCAAAATAAATTGGTTAATTTGTAAGTTTTAATCCATATTTCCCAATTCTTGTTGAAGCTATCCCTATTCCCATGGATGCTAGCAAAGGAGTATTCATATGAGCACTGAAAATTTACTCTTTACTAATTTAGAGATAACTTCTGTATTTGTAGGAGCTATATCCTTTTTCCATTGACACATTATGGACAATCTCGCTGCAATTAAAATATAAAGAATTACTGTTCTAAAGTTAGTGGGGAAATTTCCTATAGAAAGTTCTTGCAATGCCAGGGCTGGTGAGGGATGAGTTATGATCCCTGTAATCTTTGAGGTCAGATGGAAGATTGAATTCCAGAAGCTGATTATTGACTTACAATACCAGAGTATATGTAGCAAGTTCCCAGGTTGCCCACATTTATGCCAGCAGTCTGGAGAGTGCTCTTTGTATATTTTAGCTAGTCGGACTGGTGTCATGTACCATCTATAGAGTATCTTACAAATGTTCTCCCAATGTAATACATAATGTGAAGCTCTTAAGCTGGAGCTAATTGGTTGGGACCATTCTTGTGTGGAATATGAACCATTTAGATCTTGTTCCCATTTCAGTATCTCTGGTGAATGTTTTATTGGGGTATTGGATTGCAGCAAGGAGTAAAGAAGTGAAATGCCTCTCTTTTGGGTAGAGTCTTTTTGTGCAGCGGTCTTACAAGCTCACTTTTTTTGGAAAAAATTCACTTTTTTGAATAAAAAAAAATAAGACAACAGTAAAGTTGGACCAATTTTTTTTTATATTGTGAAAGATGATCTTACGCCGAGTAAATTGATACCCAACATGTCATGACTTTTGACGTCGCTTCCACCCTGCAATGGTATGGAGATGGATGGGTGCCATCTTCCCCTCACTCATCTCCATACCTAACAGGGAAAAGGATGTGAGCGACTCTGCTGCTCCGCTGCCGGCAGCTCCGGTAAGCGGCGGAGGGCACCGGAGAGCGGCAGGAGGGGGGCCCTCTCCTGCCACCGATAAATGTGATCTCACAACGAATCTGCAACAGAGACCCCTTTTATCTGAAAGGGGACCACCCACTGAAGAAGAGGATACCAGGGTTTTGGCATCTAGCTGCTGCCATAACAACAATATTCCTCTTCAACAGCCGCGTATAACGATGGCGGGCGGTCGGCAAGTGGTTAAATACCCTCAAAAACAAATAATACATGCTACTGTTACCAGCTTCTGCTCGTCCTCCTGTCTTATTCTGATACTCCATCACTGTAAATTTGCCACAGTATTTTTTTAGGGGGAAAACCTACAATCATAGGCTACCTGTATATCAGTGACATGCAGTCAGGGGAGGCAGGTGAGGCAGTGCCATAAGCATAACCCCCCCAAAAAAAGATCAAGCTTCCAGGGTTGTAGCTCAGCCACCTGGGGTCACAGGGACCTACCCCTGAAGCCCTACCTCACCACTGGTCAAAATTTTGGGCTCCTGTCACCTATAGTTCCGGAGATATGGGGCTTCTCCTGCACCATTGGAATAAGCTGTCCAATAAAAATGCTGCAGTGGAGAGCAATGGATAAACCAAACCTATACCACCCAACAATGGAACTTAGCCCTGAATTCCACTTATAAAGCCTCACGTTGTATCTCCCATTGGGAAACTGCACAAAAAAACTTCCACAACTGGTACTTGACCCCAACTAAACTGGCTCACATGTACCAGGCAGCCTCCCCCACCTGCTGGAGGCAGTGTGGTCACAATGGGCCAATGTTTCACATCTGGTGGAGCTACCCTGTCTGGTCGGACATAGCAACATTCATTACCTCCTCTATAGGCCTCTCCTTCTCTTTAATTCCTCAGATGGTGTTACTCAGCATGGACTCTCACTTTTGGCCTTCTAATCTTAATACCCTAATTACACATATCTTCATTTCCATTCGCTTAGCCATTGCAAGACAATGCATATGCACCCAACCTCCAACATTGGCTGAGGTAATCCGCATATTGAATGAAAACTGCCTGCTTGAATATGGCTACTCCAAGGCAAATATAAAAATCCAATCTTTCACAAAGATTTGGAAATCCTGGCTTCTACAGCCAAAAGGTCCTGGCGAGCTTAAATGACCAGCTTTTCCTAAAGCTCCCCCCAAAACACATTGTTATACACCTGAGGTCTCGTTAATGCTTGGTTCCCACCTATACTCTGATTCCTTTGCACTTACCGCTTTAACTTTATATTCCACTTCGCTACAGTTTGAAACTAAATACAGTTTTACATTTGGTATCATATGTATGAAAACCTTTTTACAGTCAACACTAACCGTGATTGTCCTCTTTTCTATATGATTTTGCGAGACCTAGTCAAATTTTGATGAGATTTTAAAATTCTAACTTACCTGTTGACTCTATAATTTCTTCTACAAAGGGTTTTATTGAACATATAAATCAACAGAATAATACATAAAGACAATGAAGGACACAACATGTTTACATGTTTGCGTGAACTACAAATTTCAAAAATAATAGTCTGAGACACTAGGATTTGCACAAGATCCTAAAAGTTTAGTGGAAATCTTATGAGATCAACAAATACTAATGGTATGGTGAAACGCTAAGTTCCACTAGTTTGCAGATATAGTTACAAAACTTTATATAACATTTGTGGTGAGAAAAAATGTAAAACATAACATTTCGATATGGAAACAAAGTAAGGCAATATATATTCATAAGCTGTTTCTCATCATGTGTCCGAGCCCAGCAGGACCTAGCCTGCGGGCTAGAGAGACGTAGAAGATAAGAGGAAAGTGAAAGAGAGGAGAGGACCTGAAGGGGAGAGAAGTAGGTGTGTAGGATAGAGGAGGGGAGTCCATGGGGTGGGAGGTGTTGAGACATACTAAAGAGAGAGTAGTGCTAAATTGAAGCGGGAAGGGTGGGTATATGCCACCCATGGTTGCCATGTCCGGAGAAATTTATCGTGCGTATCTGATAACATGGCTGTCAGCTTCTCATTAACCATGATATCGCTTACGTGGTTTTTAACTGCTTCAAAACTGAGAGTCGGAGTTTTCCAAGCTTTTGCTATGGTTAATTTAGTTGCAGTAAAAATATGAGATGCCAATTGGCGTTCTGGTCTTAGCAATTCTGTGATCGGATTCCCCAAAATGGCTTCAAAGGGGTCCCTCTTTATGTTAGTGTTGAAGAGATTACGAATAAGTGCATAGACTCTGACCCATAGTCTGCATACCCTGGGTCCCCAGATGAAGTCACGAGATGCTATGTAACGCGTAGGGATTGGCCGAGATAGACGCACACCAGAAGTGACGTAAGAAGGCGTGGAACAATGCCAAATTTTTTCCCTGCTTGTTTTTCCTTGTCAAAAGAAGTTTATTGAGTATACAATGTTATAAAGATACATAAAGTAAGTTTACAAGGATCTATAAAGTAAGCTCATTGTTTTACAGTAGGGTTTATATAGGTAAATATCATGAAATTTCAAATATTAAACAATGGGTTCACGTAAACCTAAATTAAAGATATATATCATTTCCTTAGTTACTTTTGTAGGTATTTAAATGATTTATACCTACTATACATATTGTTTACAAGTAGAGTGTATATAGGTCAAATAAATTCTGATAATGAGCTTTAATCGTAAGGTGGAGAAAAGGAAAGAGAAAGAAGAAAAAGGGTTGAAAGGTAGAGGTATGGTCCACAAGGTTGTCCCGCTCGTCAGTTTATTATTCTTTTTAGTTCTCTTTGAAGCCTTAGAATGGGTGTCTCTGTAAATCATTTAATCTGTTACCATGGCAACAGGACAGAGTCATTGAAGTTTGACAGGAACTGTTGTTTTATCCAAGGATGCCAAAGTTTTTCAAATTTTGGAATTTGATTTTGATCGATGGCTACCATCTTAGCATGGGACATTGTATTATTCATTCTGTGAATTGTTTCTGATAGTACCAATGTAGGAGATTTCCATGCCTTGGCCACTGTTTGTTTTGCAGCCGTTATTAGTTGGATCATAAGTTTGAATTGAGAGAGTGTTAACCATTCCGGTTTTAGATTAAGTAAAGTTAAATATGGATCTGGTTGTATTATTTTTTTAAATATTTTAGATGCAATCACGAAGACTTCCTTCCAGAAGGTTTGGATTACTGGGCACGTCCACCATATGTGTAAATATGTGCCTATTTCTGGGCATCCTCGAAAACAAAGAGCTGAGGTATTAGGTGAATATTTTGCCACTCTAGCGGGTACAAGGTACCAGCGAGTTAGGACTTTATAATTTGTCTCCAGTGCTAAGATGTTGGGTGAAGATGACTTAGATGTGAGCCATATGTTAGACCAGTCCGTGTCTTCTAAAGTTCGTCCCAGGTCCTCCTCCCACCTCTGAACGTAAGAGGGTCTATTAAGATTTGCTACTCCATATAATTGATTATAAAGTGATGAAATTGTACCTTTAGCAAATGGATCTTTTGTACAGATTGATTCAAAAATGGATAATTGGGATAATGGTGTATCCCCCTTTAGGAATGGTGTATAGAAATTTTTGATTTGGAGATATCTAAATATCTCAGAGTTTGGTAGATCATATTTTTCTCTAAGCGATGGGAATGAAAGGAATGATTTAGATGCTATGAAGTCATTTAGTGTCTGAATGCCTGATGTTGTCCAAGCTTTAAAAGAATTTGGGTAGATCCATGCCGGATAAAAGGCCGGATTTCTGATAAAAGAAAGGAGAGGATTGTGTGGAGATTGTAACTGATATTTGGTTTTTAGTTTATCCCAGAGAGATAAGAAGTGTTTAGTTATGGGATTATGAATTTTAAAGCGGTCTTTAGGATCAAGCCATAATAAATTTGATAATAATAGTGGGTCATTTTCTGAAGCCTCTATAAATACCCATAATGGGATTTCCTGTTTTGCATGGTATTTGGACAGACTGGCCAAATGTGCTGCTCTGTAGTAGTTAGTAAAATTAGGGTATCCCAGGCCTCCTTTATTTTTGGGAAGATGTAGTGTGTGTATAGGTATATGTGGTTTAGAAGAGCCCCATATAAACGAAGTTGCTCATTTTTGTACTATTCTCAAAAAATAGGAAGGAATTGGAATAGGGAGGACTCTGAATAGATAAAGCAATTTGGGTAGAATAGTCATTTTGATTGCATTAATCTTCCCTATCCAGGATAAAGGAAGTTGCGACCATTGTTTTATTAGATTTGTGATCTGTCTTAATACAGGAGGATAATTGATTGAGAATAAGTCAGAATGAGATGCTGTTAAATGAATTCCAAGATACGGGATTGATTTTTCTGCCCATGTGAATGGGAGTGCAGCCCTAGCCGGGATCAATTCCATGTTTGTGAGTGAAATATTAAGCACTAGGCATTTCTTAGGATTAATCATAAGGCCGGATAGGGCTGCAAATCCATCAAGAGCTGGTATTAAGTTAGGACCAGAGACCTGTGGTGATGATAGAAAAAGTAATATATCGTCTGCAAATATACATAATTTGTGTGTAATACCTCCTACTTCAATGCCAGTTATAGTTTGGTTTGTTCTGATGTATTGGCCATAGGTTCGAGTATAAGGGCAAATAATAAGGGAGATAATGGGCAACCCTGTCGGGTACCTCTTTCGATATTAAAGGCTTCAGATTTGTATGTAGCATATTTTATATAGGCTTTGGGTTTATTATATAATGCTTTGATCCATGTTAAAAAGTGGGGTCCAAAACCCCATTTTTGTAATGAATATTGCATATATTGCCAGGATACTGTGTCAAATGCCCTCTTAATATCGAGAGATAGAAAACATAAAGGGATTTTCCGTTTTTTAGCAATATGTGCCAATAACACTGCCCTGCGTATATTATCGCCTGCCTGTCTATTTGGCATGAAGCCTACTTGATCTCTATGTATTAATTTTCCTATAATGCTATTGAGGCGTTTTGCTATTATTTTTGCTAATAATTTAATATCGAGGTTTAACAGAGAGATAGGCCGATAATTCACACAGGAAGTATCATCAGAAAGGGGTTTTGGGATCATACAAACAATTGCCATTAGTGTTTCTTGCCGAAAAGAATGTCCATCTAGAAGTTTGTTAAAAGTTTCAGTGAGAATGGGAGAGAGTATTTCTGAGAATGTTTTATAGTATAAAGCCGAGTAGCCGTCTGGGCCTGGTCTTTTGTTAAGTTTTAGGTCTTTTATGGCGTTAGCAACTTCATCTATAGTTATAGGCTCATCCAAACTGCTTTTTTGATTCTGAGATAACTCAGGTAAGGTTATTTTTGAGAAGAAGGATTCAGCCTCTGTAGGATTAAATTCATTGTTTGTCTTGTATAAAGTTGCGAGATGTGAGTGAAATTTATGGACTATTTTAACTGGATTACAAGTGTAAACATTTTTTGATAATTTCAAACGTATTGGTTTGAAAGATTTGTTAGTTGAATTTAATGCCCGAGCCAAATATGTACCTGGTTTGTTTGTATTCATGTAGAAATTGTGTTTGGAGCGTTTGAGGGATTTATCAACTGACTCAGTGAGAAATAGATCGTATTCCAATCTAGATTTTTCCAGATGAGATTTTGTACTCTGAGATGGATTATCTTGAAATGATATGTAGGCTGCATTAAAATTGAGTTCTAGTTTTTTTGCTAGATTTTTGCGTTCCCGTTTAAATAGTGCCATTTGTTTTTGTATTGTACCACGCAAGACAGGCTTATGAGCTTCCCACAGTGTTATTGGGGTGATGTCTGTTGTATTATTAATTGATATGTATTCCTTTAAAGCTTGTTCAATGGCCATCTGATGTAGTGGGTGTTTGAGCATTATGTCCGGTAAGTACCACGTTGGGTCATGCGCTTTTGGTATGGCTGAGGCTATAGTAGTGTATACTGCATTATGGTCAGACCACGGAATCGGAATTATATCTGATGCAATAATTTCTGGTATCATTCCTATTGTTAGAAAAATATGATCTATTCTGGTGAAGGTTTGATGAGGGTGCGAGAAATAAGTGAATTTCTTTTTCATTGGGTTACTTTCTCTCCACGAATCTACCAGATTGTATTTGGAAAGGAGTTGAGAAAAAGGTAATCTAGAGGTTATTTTGGATGGTGTAAAAGGTGATTTATCTAGAAATGGGAGGAGGACCTGGTTCGAATCCCCACACATTATCATTGTTCCTATTTTGTGTGTATTTATCACTTGTAATATACGTGAGAGGAATGGTGTAGGTTGTTTGTTAGGAGCGTAGTAGGAAATCACCATGATTTCTGTATCCATTATATAACCCATGAGTATCAGGTATCTACCTTCTGGGTCTTTAATTTCTGATGATAAGGTGAATGGTGTGGATCGGTGAAATGCAATTAGAGTTCCCCTTTGCTTGGTACAGGCAGAAGCCGTGTAAATTTGTTGATAAAAAGGAGAAATATATTTTGGAGTAGAATCTTTGGTGAAGTGTGTTTCTTGGAGGCATACTATGTGAGCCTTCTTGTTATGGAAAGTACGGAAGGCTTTGGTCCTTTTTTGAGGGACATTTATTCCCTGAACATTCAGGGAAAGTATATTCAGTGGTGCCATGGCAATAGATCAAATAGTTTTGACTTACTTTTTGTTATGCAGAGCTGACTGCGCAGATCAACCTGTGTGGACTGAAGAGATGAATAGAAAAGAAACCAGTGAATTCTGGAGTAAAGAGTAAACAAAAAACATATGAGATTAGATGATACATTGTATAAATTATTTTTTGCAAGTAATCACAATTTACCCGTGAAAGAGAATAAATATCTCTCTCAGGGGAATAAGTGCCTTCGTCACACTCCCACATAATATGGTTGGGAGAATGAGGAGGGCTAATGGGGGTACACGGATCTTCCGCTTACAGGAGAGAAGTGCTATGTCAAAAGACATCAAAATGATGTTTCATTAATTGGAGTGCAGAATATAGTTTTTGTTGAAATTATTTATTCCAGGGTGGTTGTATATGGTTAGTCTTGCCCTAGGCTAAATAATTCAGTTAGAAAGGTACTGTTAATAACTTTGGTATTGATGAAGATAGTTTGAATTATTTTGGGATTTTAACCCTTTTAGAGTAAACAATTACATATTTTATTCATATGTAACTGTTTAGATATGTTAACTCATAAAATTGAGGTTGTATTGCTTCAGATTAGAATAAACAAAAACACAATTCTAGGAACTAGTTAGGTAATAATATATTTGTTTTAAGAAAAGAAAGAAAAAGCTTCCATTACTTCTGGATTATTGTACATATTTGTCCTAAAAAGTAATAAATCTATTGTTATTACTTGATACTATATAACTGAACAAGAATTTCCTTATTTCACTTATATATTCTAAGGCTATATGAATCAGAAGTAATAAGAAATATAACTGGAATGTAACATGATCCCACACAGTGTGTGACTATCAGAATGCAGTTACATTCAGTTATAAATACAGGTTTTTTATAGAGAACCATCTCTTAGTATAATAAATGAAGAGATATCAGGAATTAGGATGTCAGTCCATTGAATCTTCTTGGTCCATGGATGATGTGGCATAACGGTCTCTTTTGTGAGAATGATGATTCCCATTTTGTTCTGAAATTTTCTGGGTGCTGCCTGGAGGTGAAGATGATGCCATTCTTCTGCGTCTGGGAGTGTTGCTGCTTGTGGGTTCTGTCAGATTTAATTTTAAAAGGGTTTGTTGTAGTTCATCTGCTGATCTGCTTCTGTAAATTGTACCTTGGTAGTTAAATCTGACTGAAAAGGGGAAGCCCCATTGATACATAATGTTGTAGCATTGCAGTTCCATTAGTTGGGGTTTCATGGATTGTCTTTTAGTAATAGTAAGTTGGGATAGGTCAGCAAAAATTTGATAATTGTGTCCTTGAAAATTAAGTTCCTTTTTTCCTCTTGCAGCAATTAGTATTTGTTCTTTCGTTCTGTAATAATGAAATTTTGTGATTATATCACGTGGGGGTCCATCTTTCTTTTTGGCTGTGAGGGCTCTGTGTACTCTGTCCAGTTCTAAACGTTCAATAGGGATATCTGGCTTTAGTTCTTGTAATAGAGCAGTAATAGTAGATTGCAGGTCTGTCACAGTTTCAGGTATTCCCCTTATGCGCAAGTTTGAACGTCTGGCTCTATTTTCGTAATCTTCGAGTTTAGTTTGAAGTATTAAATTCTCTTTTTTTAATTGTTCCAATTCTGTTATATTTTCTTGGGTTGTAATTTCAATTTCATCCATTTTTATTTCTAAGTCTGCGGTGCGCTTTCCCAGCTCTCTTATTTCTTTGGTTAGGCTTTTTGTTATTTGGTCTGAGGTTTGTTTTAAAGCCTTATGAAGCATCTTTTCAAATTGTAATAATATTACTGGGGATGCTGAGGAGGCTTGTGGAGAAGTTTGTGAGAGGATTTGTTCTGTATCTGACTCAAATGGAGAGTCTTGCTGTGACATTTTCTGTCTGTGAGAGCGCCCTGGTGCTGTATATTGTGAGGTGACTGGAGCTGCTTCAGCTGCAGTGAGTGCCTGTGAGCTCTTTGTGAGGTGATTTTTATTTCTGCCACGGTTTCCTCCCAGTACCATATTTCCTGCCCAAACTTTCACAGTTTGTTCCCTGGGGCAAAAAGGTTCAAATGGATACCTTTTGAGCCTGCAGGCTCCGCTTTGTCCTTCTCTTCTCTCCTCAGCGGTGTGGAGCTCTAACAATGCATGTCTGCTCCGCTAGGCTCCACCTCCTGCCCCCCCTCCCTGCTTGTTTTTAATGTTACAATATAAGAGTTCACTTTGCCCAGTTTTTAAATAAATATACTGTTTGGTCCTGACATACTGTGCTATTGGAGGCTTCTTTGTTTTATTCCCCATATCTCACTGAGGTATTCCCTCCCTATACACTGGGATAACTGAGTGGATTAGTTTACTTATTGGAGAAGTACTGGAGGACCGGCCCACTTATGGGAAACAGTGGAGATCTCAGACACTAAAAGCTACTAACACACAATATTAAGGTGAGAGTTCTGGGAGACTTTAATACCGCAAAGCCATCTATAAATACATATGGAAACTTTTTCTTACTAACAACACCTAATATTTCTTCAGGCTGTGAAGACGGCAGAAGTTTTCTTTCTCTTTTTTTATACACTTTCATTAATTTATCACAAATTTTTTTGGGGGGGATCATTACAGTAGGTGACTGTGATATTGTGTCCATCTCGTCGCATTTCTCGGCGAGATTTGACACCTGCGAGCCCCATCACGGGAGCCAGCGCCGAGATGGCTCACTCATCGGGAAAGGAAATTTTTTTTTTCTTTCATGATGAGTGACAGGCAGTGCTGACAGCTGTCTGGTATGAATCCTGAGAGGGAACACCGTGCCAAATTTTAAATAAAAAACCAGCAGGGGGCCCGGTCTGCTGCTGCTGTCATGTCGCCGCTGTCTCGTCGCTTCTTCTCCCGGGCCCCTCCGCTATCTTCTTCCAGCTCTTTTGCCAGCAGGGGGCCCAGTCTGCTGCCGCTGTCTTGTTGCCGCTGTCTCGTCGCTTCTTCTCCCGGGCCCCTCCTCTATATCAGGTAAGTATCAGGCTATACACTCTGAGCCACCAGCTCCTTCTACAGGCCTCAGAGGCCTATCTCCAGTGGTCCGGATCCCTTGCGGTGCCTGCAGAGACAGAGATGAGCAGCGGATGCTGCCCAATTATGATGAGTGATTTTACACCTTGTATCTAGTGGGTTTTTTCAATCTGTTGTGAATAAACTGTCTTATAACTAATAACTGCACTTAGTTTATGCTTCCCCCTTTTCTTCCTATTTTGTTTAAGACAGAGCTGGCCTAACTCTGAGGATAGCGGCTGCTGGTGCATTGCACTATATCCAATTAGCATTGACTATGGTTATTGTATATATGATGGACTCTAAGAATATAGTTTGATCAATGTTTATACATTTTGGAGCTCCTTCTGGTCCCATACTCTCTATGCGTCAGAATACCTTCACCCTCAACCAAACACATTCACATGTGTCAATGGCACTAATGTGTTGGCTGCCCTTTGTCTTGGAGAAATCAAACATATAGTATCTTACATGGCACATATTCTGTCACAATCAGGCTCAAAGACCAGTTGCTATAGCAGTTGCGTGACTACCACCAACCAGCAGGATAGGTACAAAGGCAGTCATCCTGGTGGATGATGCAGGCTTACCTGAGTCTAAGTACTAACCGGTGTTCCCAAGAGTTCCTGATGGTGGAGATGGATTTTGCTGCATGTTAGTACCAGGTCACAGTACTTAGGATCACCCCACTAGGAGGTGAGAAAGCTGGTCCAGTAGCAGATAAGCAGGTAAGGATCAAACAGAAGCATAGTCACTAAACAATACAAGGGTCAGTAAAGAATAGTTGCAGGTTAGGAACAAGCAGAAGTGTAGTTGAGGAACAAGACAAGGGTCGATAATGAGTGTTAGCAAAATATGGATGGCAGCAGGGAAGACGAGAGCGAGATACTGGCTGAAGAGAGCACAAGGCAGGGTTGTCCAATGGATCAGACAAAATGCTGTCCAGCATCTCAGTTAGCTCAGCGAGACAAGTCATTGCTAGACACAACAGAAGTCCCATGTTCAAGTCCAGGCCCTGACATGTGCTCAACCTGTTGTTGCAGCAGTTCGTCATGTACCCTGGGTTCTAGGAGCCCCTTCATCAGATCAGAAGACTGGCCTTGTGATCACTTAAAATGGTCATAACCAGCCCTGGTATGCCTGGCAGAAATGCAGTGCCAACATTAGCTGCTGCCAACCGTCTCATCTGTGACATTTTCTTAACGTGGTGCATGCTGCAGAGGCTACTCCAGTGGCAGCATGTCATCAATAAGTACATGTGTGATTATGTGGTGAGGACAGACTTGAGGGAGCTTTGTTTCTTTCCTCTGCCTCAGTGACTCACCATTCAGGACCCATGCAGCATTTCGCCAGGTACTGGAGAAACAGCAGCATAAAGACAAAAGAGGAGGACTTGCTACTTTCTCAAGGCCAGCAGGGAACTTTGCCTGAGGATAAATATGAGGAGAAGTAGAAGGATTGAGGTGTTAGTGGTCAAGGGAAGGTAGAAATGGGGTAGGCTTTAAGGGTGATGATTCAAAACCTCCCAAACTATGGCAGGTGTACACGGGTGGGCTTAGATTGTTAAAGACAGTGTTGTCCTCAGCAACACCAAGCAGCTAGGGTCCTCTGCTGAAGGCAATTAATTGCTAAAATGCTTGAATGCCCATGGATTTGGGTCTTCAAACAAAAGGACAGCTATTGGGTGGTCAAACTATTATGTCCAAATTAATTACAAGGGTAGAATAACTGATCTACTGCCACCATCCCATGAAAGGGCCATTAGCACAGAAGGAAGCTCTGATATGGAGAAGAGAATTCACCTGTCCCCTGACATTGTCGATTGACTCACTTTCATTAAAATGAAACAGTCTTGGATTACCAATAACTACAAAACCCTTGCTACTGACACTACAGACTAAGCATTTTTTAACAGTAGAAACTATTTATTAAATGTTTTTTAAAGTACAATGTACCATAAGATGTCAAAAGTAGTACCACAGTTCCAGTATCTTACATACAATATATATAAGAATATAGTCTGTATGAACCAGACAAAAAAAAAATCACAATCCAGAGACAAACAAGCATGAAACAACAAAGTGCAAGTGTATACCATCACTGGGTAGGGAGAGCAAAGAGGGAATGAGGAAATAAAAGTGGAAGGGAAAAGAAGGAGGATCAAAAAATATCCAACCACGCAGACCAGATTTTATCATATTTGGCTGGGCAGCCTCTACTTATATAAGTCAAGTGGTACAGGGGAAGTGCAGATCCAACAGCTGAGCACCAGTCATTGTAAGACAGACTAAACATTTAATTGTCATTTAACCACTGAAGGACCGAGCAACTTTTACAAGTTAAAATCATTTTTTTCTTGCTAGAAAATTACTTAGAACCCCCAAACAATATATATATATATTTTCTAACACCCTAGAGAATAAAATGGCGGTCGTTGCAATACTTTTTGTCACACCGTATTTGTGCAGCAATCTTTTTTTTTTTTTCAATTTTCAATTTGTATTGGTTTTGAACAAGTACAAGGTCATAAGAATGAAAATCATATCGTATACATATCAATACATAATTCAAGAAATAGGTATATTGTTTTTCTCATACATAAACCTCTTTTTTAGATGACAACAGTCTGACCTAAATGTATGTATCTTGACCTTATAGAAAATAAACTACATATAACAAAAGAATAAACAAATATCATAACATTGAACAGAAACAAGTAGCCATGTTACTACAACCGTAGTAACCATTAACTGCTATTAATCATCTTCTATGTGTAATTTGCTTGCTGTTTAATTACTTGTCAATATGTTCTGGTATCTCAAAAGAAATTGGTTAATTTGTAAGTTTTAATCCATATTTCCCAATAGAAATAGAAAGTTCTTGCAATGCCAGGGCTGGTGAGGGATGAGTTATGATCCCTGTAATCTTTGAGGTCAGATGGAAGATTGACTTCCAGAAGCTGATTATTGACTTACAATACCAGAGTATATGTAGCAAGTTCCCAGGTTGCCCACATTTATGCCAGCAGTCTGGAGAGTGCTCTTTGTATATTTTAGCTAGTCGGACGGGTGTCATGTACCATCTATAGAGTATCTTATAAATGTTCTCCCAATGTAATACATAATGTGAAGCTCTTAAGCTGGAGCTAATTGGTTGGGACCATTCTTGTGTGGAATATGAACTATTTAGATCTTGTTCCCATTTCAGTATCTCTGGTGAATGTTTTATTGAGGTATTGGATTGCAGCAAGGAGTAAAGAAGTGAATCGGTCTTACAAGCTCACTTTTTTTGGAATAAATTCACTTTTTTGAATAAAAAAAAATAAGACAACAGTAAAGTTGGACCAATTTTTTTTATATTGTGAAATATGATCTTACGCCGAGTAAATTGATACCCAACATGTCATGACTTTTGACGTCGCTTCCACCCTGCAATGGTATGGAGATGGGTGGGTGCCATCTTCCCCTCACTCATCTCCATACCTAACAGGGAAAAGGACGTGAGCGCCTCTGCCGCTGCCGGAAGCTCCGGTAAGCGGCGGAGGGCACCGGAGAGCGGCAGTGGGGGCCCTCTCCTGCCACCGATAAAAGTGATCTCACGGCGAATCTGCAACAGAGACCACTTTTATCTGAAAGGGGACTGCCCGCTGAAGAAGAGGATACCAGGGTTTTGGAATCTAGCTGCTGCCATAACAACGATATCCCTCTTCAACAGCCGGCGTATAATGATGGCGGACGGTCGGCAAGTGGTTAAATACCCTCAAAAACAAATAATACATGCTACTGTTACCAGCTTCTGCTCGCCCTCCTGTCTTATTCTGATACTCCATCACTGTAAATTTGCCACAGTATTTTTTTAGGGGGAAAACCTACAATCATAGGCTACCTGTATATCAGGGACATGCAGTCAGGGGAGGCAGGTGAGGCAGTGCCATTAGCATAACCCCCCCCCCAAAAAAAGATCAAGCTTCCAGGGTCGTAGCTCAGCCACCTGGGGTCACAGGGACCTACCCCTGAAGCTCTACCTCACCACTGGTCAAAATTTTGGGCTCCTGTCACCTATAGTTCCGGATATATGTGGCTTCTTCTGCACCATTGGAATAAGCTGTCCAATAAAAATGCTGCAGTGGAGAGCAATGGATAAACCAAACCTATACCACCCAACAATGGAACTTAGCCCTGAATTCCACTTATAAAGCCTCACGTTGTATCTCCCATTGGGAAACTGCACAAAAAAACTTCCACAACTGGTACTTGACCCCAACTAAACTGGCTCACATGTACCAGGCAGCCTCCCCCACCTGCTGGAGGCAGTGTGGTCACAATGGGCCAATGTTTCACATCTGGTGGAGCTGCCCTGTCTGGTCGGACATAGCAACATTCATTACCTCTTCTATAGGCCTCTCCTTCTCTTTAATTCCTCAGATCGTGTTACTCAGCATGGACTCTCACTTTTGGCCTTCTAATCTTAATACCCTAATTATACATATCTTAATTTCCATTCGCTTAGCCATTGCAAGACAATGCATATGCACCCAACCTCCAACATTGGCTGAGGTAATCCGCATATTGAATGAAAACTGCCTGCTTGAATATGGCTACTCCAAGGCAAATATAAAAATCCAATCTTTCACAAAGATTTGGAAATCCTGGCTTCTACACCCAAAAGGTCCTGGCGAGCTTAAATGACCAGCTTTTCCTAAAGCTCCCCCAAAACACATTGTTATACACCTGAGGTCTCGTTCATGCTGGGTTCCCACCTATACTCTGATTCCTTTGCACTTACCGCTTTAACTTTATATTCCACTTCGCTACAGTTTGAAACTAAATACAGTTTTACATTTGGTATCATATGTATGAAAACCTTTTTACAGTCAACACTAATGCCCCGTACACACGGTCGGACTTTGTTCGGACATTCCGACAACAAAATCCTAGGATTTTTTTTGACGGATGTTGGCTCAAACTTGTCTTGCATACACACGGTCACACAAAGTTGTCGGAAAATCCGATCGTTCTAAACGCGGTGACGTAAAACACGTACGTCATGACTATAAACGGGGCAGTGGCCAATAGCTTTCATCTCTTTAATTATTCTGAGCATGCGTGGCACTTTGTCCGTCGGATTTGTGTACACACGATCGGAATTTCCGACAACGGATTTTGTTGTCGGAAAATTTTATATCCTGCTCTCAAACTTTGTGTGTCGGTAAATCCGATGGAAAATGTGTGATGGAGCCTACACACGGTCGGAATTTCCAACACCAAGGTCCTATCACACATTTTCTGTTGGAAAATCCAACCGTGTGTACGGGGCATAACCGTGATTGTCCTCTTTTCTATACGATTTTGCGAGACCTAGTCAAATTTTGATGAGATTTAAAAATTCTAACTTACCTGTTGACTCTATAATTTCTTCTACAAAGGGTTTTATTGAACATATAAATCAACAGAATAATACATAAAGACAATGAAGGACACAACATGTTTACATGTTTGCGTGAACTACAAATTTCAAAAATAATAGTCTGAGACACTAGGATTTGCACAAGATCCTAAAAGTTCAGTGGAAATCTTATGAGATCAACAAATACTAACGGTATGGTGAATCGCTAACTTCCACTAGTTTGCAGATATAGTTGCAAAACTTTATATAACATTTGCGGTGAGAAAAAATGTAAAACATAACATTTCGATATGGAAACAAAGTAAGGCAATATATATTCGTAAGCTGTTTCTCATCATGTGTCCGAGCCCAGCAGGACCTAGCCTGCGGGCTAGAGAGACATAGAAGATAAGAGGAAAGTGAGAGAGAGGAGAGGACCAGAAGGGGAGAGAAGTAGGTGTGTAGGATAGAGAAGGAGGGGAATAAACAGAGAAAGAGTGAGAAGAGAGGGGAGTCCACGGGGTGGGAGGAGTTGAGACATACTAGAGAGAGAGCAGTGCTAAATTGAAGCGGGAAGGGTGGGTATGTGCCACCCATGGTTGCCATGTCCGGAGAAATTTATCATGCGTATCTGATAACACGGCTGTCAGCTTCTCATTAACCATGATATCGCTTACATGGTTTTTAACTGCTTCAAAACTGAGAGTCGGAGTTTTCCAAGCTTTTGCTATGGTTAATTTAGTTGCAGTAAAAATATGAGATGCCAATTGGCATTCTGGTCTTAGCAATTCTGTGATCGGATTCCCCAGAATGGCTTCAAAGGGGTCCCTCTTTATGTTAGTGTTGAAGAGATTACGAATAAGTGCGTAGACTCTGACCCATAGTCTGCATACCCTGGGTCCCCAGATGAAGTCAGGAGATGCTATGTAACGCGTAGGGATTGGCCGAGATAGACGCACACCAGAAGTGATGTAAGAAGGTGTGGAACAATGCCAAATTTTTTCCCTGCTTGTTTTTAATGTTACAATGTAAGAGTTCACTTTGCCCAGTTTTTAAATAAATATACTGTTTGGTCCTGACATACTGTGCTATTGGAGGCTTCTTTGTTTTATTCCCCATATCTCACTGAGGTATTCCCTCCCTATACACTGGGATAACAGAGTGGATTAGTTTACTTATTGGAGAAGTACTGGAGGACCGGCCCACTTATGGGAAACAGTGGAGATCTCAGACACTAAAAGCTACTAACTCACAATATTAAGGTGAGAGTTCTGGGAGACTTTAATACCGCAAAGCCATCTATAAATACTTAAGGACACTTTTTCTTACTAACAACACCTAATAATTCTTCAGGCTGTGAAGATGGCAGAAGTTTTCTTTCTCCTTTTTTATACACTTTCATTAATTTATCACAAATTTTTTTGGGGGGGGATCATTACAGTAGGTGACCGTGATATTGTGTCAATCTCGCCGCATTTCTCGGCGAGATTTGACACCTGCGAGTCCTGTCACGGGAGCCAGCGCCGAGATGGCTCACCCATCGGGAAAGAAAAATTTTATTTTCCTTTCATGATGAGCGACAGGCAGTGCTGACAGCTGTCTGGTATGAATCCTGAGAGGGAACGCCGCGCCAAATTTTAAATAAAAAAACGGCGTGGGTTCCCCCCAGGGGCATACTGGGCTCTTAGGTCTGGTATGGATTGTAAGGGGAACCCCCTATGCCGAAAAAACGGCATGGGGGTCCCCCCAAAATCCATACCAGACCCTTATCCGAGCACGCAGCCCGGTCGGCCAGGAAAGGGGGTGAGGATGAGCGAGCGGCCCCCTCCCTCCTGAGCCGTACCAGGCCGCATGCCCTCAACATGGGGGGGTGGGTGCCTTGGAGGAGGGGGGTGCCCTGCGGCCCCCCACTCCAAAGCACCTTGTCCCCATGTTGATGAGGACAAGGGCCTCTTTCCCGACAACCCTGGCCGTTGGTTGTCGGGGTCTGCGGGCGGGGGGCTTATCGGAATCCGGGAGCCCCCTTTAATAAGATCCTGGCCCCCCACCCTATGTAAATGAGTATGGGGTACATGGTACCCCTACCCATTCACCTAGGGAAAAAGTGTCAATTAAAAAAAAAAACACAGTACACAGATTTTAAGAGTAATTTATTAGGCAGCTCTGGGGTCTTCTTCCGACTTCGGGGGTCTCCTTCCGACTTCTCTCGGTGTTCGGCCTCTTCTCCCGGGCCCCTCCGCTATCTTCTTCCAGCTCTTTTGCCAGCAGGGGGCCCGGTCTGCTGCCGCTGTCTTGTCGCCGCTGTCTCGTTGCTTCTTCTCCCGGGCCCCTCCGATATCTTCTTCCAGTTCTTTTGCCAGCAGGGGGCCTGGTCTGCTGCCGCTGTCTTGTCACCGCTGTCTCGCCGCTTCTTCTCTTCTTCTCTTCTTCTCTTCTTCTGATGTTGACACGATGCTCTGTCAGACTGGAATGCTGTGTGCGAGCTGCGGAGCCATTTATATAGGCGGTGACCCTGCCCCCTTGTGACGCCACGGTCCCAGCATGCGCAGAGACTCTGGTGTCATAAGTGGGCGGGGTCACCGCCTATATAAATGGCTCTGCAGCTCGCACACAGCATTCCAGCCAGAGAGAGCGTTGTGTCAACATCGGAAGAAGAGAAGAAGAGAAGAAGCGGCGAGACAGCGGTGAGACAGCGGCGACAAGACAGCGGCAGCCGACCGGGCCCCCTGCTGGCAAAAGAGCTGGAAGAAGATAGAGGAGGGGCCCGGGAGAAGAAGCGATGAGACAGCGGCAACAAGACAGCGGCAGCAGACCGGGCCCCCTGCTGGCAAAAGAGCTGGAAGAAGATAGCGGAGGGGCCCAGGAGAAGAGACCGAACACCGGGAGAAGTCGGAAGGAGACCCCAGAAGTCAGAAGAAGACCCTGGAGCTGCCTAATGAATTACTCTTAAAATCTGTGTACTGTGTTTTTTTTTTATTGACACTTTTTTCCCTAGGTGAATGGGTAGGGGTACCATGCACCCCATACTCATTCACATAGGGTGGGGGGCCGGGATCTGGGGGCCCCCTTATTAAAGGGGGCTCCCAGATTCCGATAAGCCCCCGCCCGCAGACCCCGACAACCAACGGCCATTGTTGTCGGGAAGAGGCCCTTATCCTCATCAACATGGGGACAAGGTGCTTTGGGGTAGGGGGGCCGCAGGGCGCCCCCTCCCCCAAGGCACCCACCCCCCCATGTTGAGGGCATGCGGCCTGGTACGGCTCAGGAGGGAGGGGGCCGCTCGGTCGTCCCCACCCCCTTTCCTGGCCGGCCAGGCTGCGTGCTCGGATAAGGGTCTGGTATGGATTTTGGGGGACCCCCACGCCGATTTTTCGGCGTAGGGGGTTCCCCTTACAATCCATACCAGACCTAAGGGCCTGGTATGCCCATGGGGGGAACCCACGCTGTTTTTTATTTAAAATTTGGCGTGGTGTTACCCCTCAGGATTCATACCAGACAGCTGTCAGCACTGCTTGTCACTCATCGCGAAAGGAAAAAAGTTTTCCTTTCTCAATGAGCGAGCCAGCGCGACATGCACAGCACCCTGTCGCCGAGAACCAGCGCAATGGTATCGCGCTGGAAACACAATCTCGCGGTCAGGTACTGTATGTTTATCATATTGTTGTTATTCCCCAACATATGATCATTACACATCATTGGAGGATTCATTGGACACTTTCACGTTGGATATTTATTTATTGATGTCTGTTTACATGGCTAACTTTGCACATTGATTCTTCACATTGTACGTTTTACCCATTTAGGGATTCATTTAATACCACTAAGTGTGTACATTGTATCACAGTGTTATTCAGTGACATATTTTTTGCGCAAGACCACTTTATTCAGTTTTACTATATTTAAGTGTTTTGTGATACACTTTGAGGTTTGGCTGCAATTATTGATTTATCATTTGAAGTTCTGTATTAGGTTTACTTATCATTACTCTCAATAGCGCGAGAGACACATTCACAATTTTTACCCTGGGGCACTGCCACCAAATGTGTGCCATCGTACCCTCCTGAGAACACCCACGAAAACAGAATTAGGTACATGGCGACTCTATAATTTCTTATATGCAATAATTTCTGCTGTTCATTTCCTTACATTTTGTAATTAAAACTCAATAAAAAACGTTTAAGTGAAAAAAAAATGCTGCAGTGGAGGCTCTCCTCTCACTGCAGCATCATAAAAGGGGGCATGTGTCTAAAAGACACATGCTTCCTTCCAGCCCAGCCCTCTTAACTAGAAGGAAAAAGCATGGGTTTATGGGTATAAGATTTACCCATAATCCCATGTTTTTCTCACACAGTTAAGAGGGAGAATGAGAATCTGCTGCCTGCTGAAAAGGAACTGTTTTAATAAAGCTAAATCATATATTATGATGCTATATGTTATAACTAGGGATGGGCTGAATGGACCCCTGTTCGGTTTGCAACAAAACTTTCGAATGCCGCGAAAGTTCGGACCCGAATATCGAACCCCATTAAAGTCAATGGGACCCGAACCTCAAAAATCAAAGGTGCCCATTTTGAAGGCTTATATGCAAGTAATTGGGAATACAATGGTTATAGGGGTCCGGGTCCTGTCCTGGGGGATATGTATAAAAAAAAATTATGAAAAATGTAATTTTTAAATGAGCAGTGAATTTTTGTTTTTTAAAGTTAAAGCATATAAATGAAAAATTCCTTCCAATATAGTACCTGGGGGGTCCCCTTAGTCTACCTGTAAAGTGGCAGATCTGTACCATGTCTAGAATCTGATGCAGCAATAATTGCATTTATAAAGCAAAAAAAAAAGACGACATTTTCCCTGCAAGCTGCCTTTATTTTGCTCAGCAACAGCTGGGGAGCCAGTGTGAGTATGATGAGGCCACAATGTAGTGCACTGGGAACAAGATTAGAGAGTTTTTGGATACATTCTGGTGTCACTTTGACTTTGTATAGAAGCAACGGGTGCGTAAAAATTGGTCTTTGGGTGTCGGTGGCGCCTTCCCACTGTAACCCTATAGAGGTAATCTTAATGAAAGCAAGAATTGCCCTTGCTGTAAAAATTTGCAATGATATGCACCTGTCAAACAGGTGCAGAAAAATTGGTCTTTGGGTGTCGGTGGCGCCTTCCCACTGTAACCCTATAGAGGTACTCTTGACGAAAGCAAGAATTGGCCTTGCTGTAAAAAATTGCGATGATATGCACCTGTCAAACAGATACAGAAAAATTACTGTTTGGGTGTCGGGGGGTGATTTCCCACCGTTACCCTATAGAGGTGCTCTTGTTGAAGGCAAAAAAAATTGCAATGATATGCACCTGTCAAACAGGTGCTGAAATATTTGGTCTTTGGGTGTTAATTGTGCCCGTGAAACCTATACCAAAAACATTCTTCCAGATGAAATTATTGAACACCCTAGAAGCTAGGCAGCCTCGAACGCCCTGCAGAGATTCCACATCCCAAAAAGACTTAATCAGTGACATCGGCATCAGGGGCTTCATAGCTGGTAATCCAGGACTGATTCATTTTTATAAAAGTCCACGACACTGTAACCTACTGGTGTCAGGAAAAACTGCACTCTCTGTGGGGATGGGATGAGTTCTGAAACCTTCCCCTTATAATGGTGGTCAAGGAGGATTGGCAACCAGTAATCATCCTTCTTCTTTATGCCACGTATTCTTGAGTCCTTTCGCAGGCTTTGAAGCATGAGGTTGCCCATGCGCCTCAAATTTGCTTTAGAAGCAGTCTCCTCTGGGTCACTCAGGATGACAGCATCTGGAACTTCCTCCTCCCAGCCACGTACTACTCCCAAGGGTCCTGGGGTTGGAAAGCCATCACTTACAGATTGACACATCTTCCTCTTCTTCAAAGCCTATGAAAGCGCCAGAATCCTCCTCCTCATCCTCCTTTCCTCTCTCCTCCTGTGTGTTCTGTGACATAGAAATGATGGTGTCTGGATAAAGAGGGCCTTGAGAGGAAAGGAAGTCCTCCTCTTCCTCCTGCTGCTCTGCCTCCAGTGCCCTGTCCATAATGCCTTACAGAGTGTGCTCCAGCAGGAACACAACAGGGATTGTGTCACTGATTCATGCACTGTCACAGCTCACCATCCTTGTGACCTCCTAAAATGGTGACAATACAGTGCATGCATCCTTAATGATCAGCCATTGGCGTGGGGAAAAAAAGCCGAGGCGGTCTGAGCAGCCTGTCATTGTGCCGTATTTGCACAGGTACTCATTGATGGCCCTCTTCTGCATGTATAGCCGCTGCAGCATTGACAGTCGAGTTCCACCTGGTGGGCATGTCACAAATCAGGCGGTTTACGGGCAGGTGGATTTCCCGCTGAATTTCAGTCAACCGAGCACTGGCTGTGTATGACCACCTGAAATGGCTACAGACTCTTCTGGCCAGCTTTAGCACATCTTGCAACCCTGGGTACCTATTTAGTAAATGCTGCACCATCAAATTGAGGACATGTGCCAGGCATGGCACATGTGTCAACTTTCCCTGTCTAAGGGCAGACAGGAGGTTTGAGCCATTATTGCACACCACCATTCCTGGCTTCAGCTGGCATGGTGTGAACCACCTCTGGGCCTGTCCCTGCAGAGCTGCAAGAATCTCTGCTCTGGTGTGGTTCCTGTCCCCTAAACACACCAGCTGAAGCACTTCATGCCACCTTTTAGCCTGACTCTGGGAATAGCCATTTGAACGCTAAGGGGGTACCTGATGTTCATAGGACAATTCTGCAGAGGAGGGCATGGAGGTGGTGGAGGAGGAGGAGGATGGGGTAGAGCTTACAGCTCTGGCATCATCACCACCAGCTATATGAAGAAGTAGAGGCAGAACAAGCTGCAGCACCGAGCCCTGTCCTGCATCCTTTTGAGTTGCAAGCAGTGTTACCCAGTGTGCTGTGAACGACATATATCGTCCCTGCCCATGCTTGCTGGACCACGTGTCAGCAGTAAGGTGGACTTTACGGCTGACTGCCTTGCCCAACAATGCCAGAACATTTCCTTCCACGTGATGGTAGAGAGATGGAACGGCCTTAGGTGAAATGTAGTAGTGTCTGAGAACCTGCCATTGTGGTACAGCACATTGTGCAAATTCACAGAAGGGGGGCAGAATCCACCAGGCTGAAAGGCAGAAGTTGGAGAGCCAACAGCTTTGACAAGCTTGCATTCAGATGCTGGCATGTGGGTGGCAGGGACTGTATTTTTTTTCCGCTGCAGCAGATGGGGCAGAGAAATTTGCCGGCTACAGTCTACAGCTGGTGGTGTGCTGCTGGCAAATGTGCTGCTAGGACCTGGGACAACCTGTGCTATACCATCATCCCTGTCAGTGGAGGCTGCTGAGAGGTAATGACTCGGTATCGCAGGGGGAGACTGAAGTCGGTAAGGAGGAGGAGGGACAGATTTTTGCCCCTTTTGTGTGGTTTTTAGGTGCTCTTGCCGACGGGCTGAGTGGTTGGACGTTAAATGCCTTGTTAAGCATGTGGTACCCAATTGGTTGGTGTTTTTGCCACGTTTAATGTGCCTGAGACACAGTTTGCAGATAGCAACAGTGAGATCTGCTGCAGATGTGCTGAAAAAGGCCCAGACAGCTGAGCTTTGTGGAGTGGGCCGGAAGAACAGCTGCAGAATGAAAATAGGGTGGCTGCCCTCTACTCTTTCTTGATGTCGGCCTCCTTAGGATTGTGCCGCCTCACCTTCATTTTCCTCCTCTGCTCTATCTGGCACCCAAGTTGCATCAGTGACCTCATCATTGCATACAGACAAATGGAATTTCTGATAGGAACTTTTTCCAACAGAAAAATAGAGAACCTGCTCTCAATCTTTTGCTGGCGGAAATTCCACCAGCAAAAGTCCGATGAAGCATACACACGGTCGGAATTTCTGACCAAAAGCTCACATCAGACTTTTGCTGCCGGAATTTCCAATCATGTGTACGTGGCAATAGAGCAAAACCATTAAAAGAACTTTTTGCTTTTGTCTCCAATTGAAGGCAATTTTACTAATAATACAGAATACTATTTTTTCCATAGCAATATTATACAGCTTCTAAAACTGTATATACATGCATTTAATATGTACACTTGTAGAGAAGAACCGCACTCTGCTTACAGTTTAGTGCCAGCAATCAGGTCTTCCCACCGACCTTGTATATAGAAAAAAAGTCCAAGAGGTTGCTGCACTTAAAAACTTCTTTGCTTTATTTCACAATATCTTCAGGAGAGATTTACAAAGCAAGTATAATCCTTTCAAGCAATATCAAAGGCAACAAATGCCTACACAGTTTCAGACATGAGTAGATTCAGATATGGATGGATGGATACGTTTCGGGCAGCTTACGCCCTTCCTGAGATCCATTGAAGCACATCCTATTTAATATGTATGTATTTGCCAAATGTCACTTGCTACAATAAGAAAGACCATCTATTCTTCTGTAAATCATAGTATATTAGTAGAATTGTTCACTATGGCAGTCATTACATCATTTGCAACCATTCTTTGTCAATGTTGTCTAATTATAGGAATACGTGTTTAAATGTTCATCATGCTAGCCCAAAAACCATGTCTGTTCTTTTATAAAAAAAGGACTAGGAAAGAGTTAAAATCTCTGTCAGTTTATTTATTGCTATCCCTCACCCTATTTTCCCAGGAACAAACACTAAGTGAAATAAAGTTTCTAAAACTGAGAGAATTCCGGTTAGTGAACATTCATACCTGAGCAGTGATTTTAAAGCATTTTATAGGTATTTTACATGTATTTTACAAGCATTTTTGCATGTGTATCGAAGCTTTAGCAGTTTATTTCCTATACTGCACAAGAGGAGGAAAGCAGTTCTAAGTAAGAAGAGTTCTTTGTGTGCAAAAATGTATGTATCACTGTACTGTACTGTACACTGAAGTCTATGGGCCAAAATCATCTGAATGTGCTAAAAAAAATCTTTAATGAACATAAGGCACAGGTATAGGGCAACTGAACTTACAACTGCTCTTGTTCTGATGACAACTGTAACATTATGGATCTCCTCCCAAAAAATTGTCTCAGTGAAAATGGTCACAAGAACAATGAGAGAGGGTGAATCTCCCAGCGAAGACAAAGGCAGCAATAAAAACTTGTTATTGGCTTCACATACACTTTAATTAAACTGGGGAAAAAAGATGGTAATTTCTAAGATTTTGTTAAATAATTGACCATAAGCATTAACAATGATATCTTAGTGCTGACTATTATATTCGCATACCACCCACAATTCTAAGATGAAAAAGAGGGACACCTTTTAGCACAAAGTATGTAGGCAAAAAACACATAGCTGCCAGGCCCCTGTTATGCAAACAATGGAAAGTTAATATGCAAAACAGGACCTCAATCATAAATTTGACTTCCTCCCCCAGGCCAGTGTTACGTAGCTCGATTTCTACACCTGGATGGGAGTGACTCCAAACGCTAGACGCTAGCTTTCTCTTTATAAGGGCATAACTTTGAAATCCTGCTGTAAAAGCATGCTTTTTGCTCCATTCTTCTAGAATGAGCTTTTAATTCAGTCACCATAAGGAAATTGCAAAGCTGTTTTTGGAGGCACTTGAAATACTTTCACTGCTTTCCTTCTATCCTAAGGCATTTCACCAGGCTTACAAAAGAGTGATCAAAAACTGGACAAAGGTCATCCTCCTCCGCATCTTCTTTTTTGGAAGAGTCTGAATAGGGTTGGTTGGCCCGAGAAAGCTCTGGGACCAGTTTACTGGTTTTAGAAGGAAAACTGGACATTGCCAGAATAGATGACCCTTATACAAGGTGAGTTCAAACAACTCCTTTAGAGTGTCTTGACAACATGCTTGATGAATTGTGACAATTTGTTCATCATCACCTTAATCACTGATTGTTTGAACAAAGCAGAATTCATATAGTCATGCTCATCTGTATCTTATTTGGCAGAGTCTGGAGAGGGATGATTAGCCTGGGAAAGCTCTGTGATTAGTTGACCGCTTCTGGAAAGAAAACTGTCTGTTGTCAGAATAGATAACCCCTGCTTGGGTTGAGTGGAAACAACTCTTTTAGAGTGTCTTGACCATGTGCTTAATGAAATGTGACAACCTGTTGGTCCTTATCATCTTCATCACTGACTGCCTGAACAAAGCAGGATTCATACAGTCATGTTCACCTCCATCTTCCTCTTTGGAAGAGTTTGAAGAGGACTGTTTGCCTAGAAAGCAGATGAGCACTGTCCCCTGCCTTCTCTAGTGGCACCGATCTTTATTAGGGGTTGGCATTTATTTTCCTACAGAAGTAGAAGAAAGGCAAAAACTGAGCTTGTTCAATGACTATTAAGCAGCAGTGTCGCATCCACAAAGAAGCTCAGTATCTCAGTAATAATAAGGCAAGTGTCAGGGGCAGCCATCAGCCATGATATTGTACTGCTTCCCCACTGAGAGAGATTTATACTTCATAAGCCACCCTAGAGACCAGCAGAGGTGCTCCCTGATAAACAATGCATTTATCAGGTGAACACAGGGACCTTGTCCCAGCGGAGCAGGATGGACAGCCCAAAGTTTATTCAGGCTAGGTAGGAGACATGTGCCAATTTCCTGGATCCTGTCCCTTTACATAATGAGTGGATACAACTCCTTTAGAGTGTGTTGACCACATGTTCAATGAATATAACAGCCTGTTAGGTGTTGTCATCTTTATCCCTGGCTGCTTGAACCAACAAGAATAACACATTCATATTCATCTGCATCTACTTTTGGAGGAATCTGTAGAGTGAAGTTTTGCCTGGGGAGACTACAAGACTGCCCCTTGCCATAATAATTAACCTCTTCACAGGGTGAGTGGAAACAACTCTTTTAGAGTGTATTGACCACATATTTAATGTGTGTGACAACCTTTTAGGTGTCATCAGGATTCATACAGGGCTTGCTTACCAAGATATGAGCCACACAGACCCAATTTAGGTGTGCATGATGCATGCTGATCTGGAGGGACTAAATAACAAAAATCCCATTAGCTTCCCATTCACCTGAAAGAAAACTCTTATCTGAAAGATGCCCCTTACCTTCTTTGCAATGACTGGTTACAAGAATGAGGTGACAACTCGACTTAGGAAAGTAAGCAAATGGCTTTACAGCAACTGACAGTAGGAAATACAAGTAGATAGCAGCATACAGCTCACAGAAGGGCTGACAATCCAACAAAAATACCAGAAAGAAAGGCACTAGCATCCACCAGCTACTAACCTGCATAGACCAGTCACAGCATTGAAGGATCAGACTGCAGGCTGCACAAGGACCTGTCTCAGTAAAAGTGAATCCCTGACAAACAAGGATACTAATCAATTCTAAAGAAGAACTCCACATTTTTTAAGAATCATTATATTATGTACAATTTCTACTCAAGTCACCTGGTAACCAAAAGATAATAAACATTTCACATCTTCTTCAAATTACAGCCCTGCTGTTTAATAAAGCAGTTGAAAAACAAGATTCAATGCAATAGGAATTAATGTGTTTGGTAATATACCTCTAAGGGGGTTAACTACTGCAAAAGGGAGGCTAATACTGCAGCTTCCCAGACCAGAGCCCTGAGATTTTTAACAGGTGGTTAATGAATCAAACCCTGTCATGCCAGAAAGCAGGACATGAGGAAAAGGTTTTTCAGAACAGAAACAAAAGGTAGGAATTTGTAACAGATTTACAATAAGATTCTGCAATGTACACAGATCACCCACGGGAATTATAAATATGTTCATTATTTTTTTTTTTTAACAAAAATGGAGTTACACTTCAAATAACCCACATGCATCCTGGCAGCTGCCTTCATTCTACCCCAAGCCGCTGTGGAACTCAGAAAAGCATTCCAGCTGCCTCAATTGGATCCATTCAATCTAGAGAAGCATCACTGAATAAAATTAAGATGCAGCATGCATCACAGAGTCAAATAAAAAGGCATTACAATCAGGCAGGATTTATATAGCAGACAGCTGCACATTCATGGTGTTACCCTTGGGAACAGCCTTGCATTTAGCAGGTCATAAATCCCAAATGCCAGCCACAACACCTATGCAAAGAGCCTATTTAAGGGTCCATAAAGGGTTTGTAAGAGAAATTCAGTATGTATTGGAACCAGAATGCTAGTACTTGCTCATGCTTCTAATTTTGAGTAGAGGCTCACTGTAGAAGGGGCTCACACATTCACCCATATGCACGCCCGGTACTGGAGCAAAAAGTCCTATTTAAGCTGGATTATGGCAAGAACAGATTGCTGTGTGGTCTTCAGCTTGTTCCTGTTTAACCTGCACCATGACCTGCTATATGTGCCTACCCATGCATGACCCAGCTTGCCCTTGACCAGTCTCTTTATTCCTGCCTGCCTGTTGTGACCTTGGCTTGCACTCTGGCCCTGCTCCTGTCTTGTGCTCCTGTACCTCGCTGCCCAACTGTGCACCGACCCCATGGCTGTATCCTGACTCCTGTACCTCACTGCCCAGCTGTAGATGACCTTTTGGCTTGTGTCCTTGTCCTGGCTATGCTCCTGCCTGCTGATCACATATCACCATGCTCTAGTTCCTTTTTCCTGCCTGGTGATCCACGGTCATCTGCTTCCTGCAAACCTCAGCTGGCGCTGCCTGTTACACCAGTCCTTGTGCCACTCTGTGTCCTCACACTTCCTGTCATCACTACCAGGGGTTTTGAACAAGAGGTGAAAGAGAAGCCCCCTCTACAGCTCAAACTCCACCAGGAACATGAAAGGTCTGCAGCTAGGAAGCAATAGGTGATTGAACACAAGTTTATTACAGCCAAGTAAGGGGGGCTGCTTGGTCTTATGAGATGAGGAGGAAAAGAAAGGAATGCCGAAAAACCAAAGACAATGGATTCAGGGCTCATCTAAAGAAAAGTCCTATTTGAAACAGGTCTCAGGGAAGTAGATAATAGCCTACATCACCGAACAATTGACCTACAGGGGAGTTACTTAAACACCTTTCCCTATGTGTGGAACTACAGCCACCGGGAGGGATTCTCTGAATATAAAGGCATAAATATTCAAAAAAAGGGCAGGGGGAGAGATCCCTAAAGATATTCTTCAGAAAGGACACAAAAGTATAAAGGACTAATAATCTTTATTAATAATCTATCACTACCAAGACAGAAAATAAATAAATACACCACTGATGACAGACATTTAGAAAAATATAATGATTTGTTTAATAAATACCTTCCTCCAAACATATTTAATAAAATTAAGACAAGAAAGTCTTAATGGAACACCGGTGTCCACAACAGAACCAGCCATACATTTCAGTCAACCATCCCATGCATACGAATCAACCTGGTTACTCTATATTCACTGCTAATTGGCCTATTGGGTCTATAGGGACCAAAGTCACAATTAACTAGATTGAGATTGCCAGCAGTGACTTTATATGGGAAGTTCATAGGTTTCATTGTCAGTTTAATTTCACTCAGGCATGTTTAAAGGCAATGCAGTAAGGAATTCAATATGTGGTTGCTCAGCAGGGGAATATCAGATTGATGGTTGATCCTATGTGTGAACGTGGATCGCAATTAAATTGATTAGGGATAACATTGATCAAGGAAAACAATAACGGTATTAAAGCAAAGAGTTCATCCGATGTAGCTCACCATTTGATGTCTTGCTCCATGTATATGTGTTCCCTACACATTTTGAAATCCATACAGGTGATCCACTCGTTCAACGATAAAGATCATAGATCACAGGATAAATTCATGAGCGGGAGATTAGACAGAGCGTCTTTCCATGTTGAGGATGGATACTAGTCCTTTACAGACATACTCCAAATTGCTCCCAGTTAAATGATCTCAAGTGATATCTCAAGAAAACCCTGCATACCGTGCAACCGCTGCAATAATGTCCAAACCGAGCCGGCCCAACTTGCTCATAAGGTGCTGAGTGCTAGATAGATATGCTGAACGGAAATTCAGGATGAATAAACTGGGTTTGCCATGTTAGTGGACAAGTCGGTGCTCACATCGCTGGAGACATGTGAGTGTGAGAAGGAAAAGAAAGGAACGCTGACCTGGGGGAGGGAATCAAATTTATGAGTTAGGTCCTGCAGGTGGGGGTGTGGGCCAGGCATACCGAGTGGTAGGCTGACATGGAGCCTTCAGGAAAACTATTTTTTGAATGCAAAGGTTTACCTTAAATGCAACATTACCTTGTTATTTTACTAGTTTTTCAAAATAAAAAAAGTAGTTTAAGGTTGTATAATACTTTCAGTTAACTAGTAAAATTTTATAGAGGTCCATACAACAAACAAAATAAGGACATCTGAGTAAAAAGAAGGACAGAGGAACCTGGTTCCAAAAGAGGAACAGTCTCTCTAAAAGAGGGACAGTTGTATTTCAATGTAAATCTCAGTTGGAGCAGCCTGAAGATTTCTGTAAATAATTCTTCATTAACTTAGAGCCACTGCAGGGGCATATTGGTTTTCAATTTTTATTGGCAGAGGTTTTGCAACTTGCTATAAAGGGCAGATCCATAAAAAGTCTAACCACAATGATTAAGCAGGATGCTCTCTATAGTCACACCATGTTTTTGTCCTTAATATTTCAGGAAATTATTCTAACACTATGCAATCCTTTTCAATATTCAAAACATGTATTTAAATTCCTCCAAAGGTAAGTTAAATGTACCCAGATATGAATGAAGTACTGTGCAAATAATTGAAGTGATGCAGTCATTTGATAAGGATTTATTCAATTACAGCGTGAACACCTGCCAATATGTATAAGAAAATGAAGCAGAGGCAAACTATGGTGTCTAAATATAAACTGTATTATCCATCATGGGGTATATATTATTGCGTGTGTTAAATTAAATGTATATTAAGTACAGGAAGCCAATTAAAACAAAGGCTGATGAGCATTTTTTTTTTGTGAGCCAGAATTCCTATGGTGACCCAACAAACTATTGTATCTAGGCATTATTGGAACACCCATGATGTTCCAAAAATTTAATATGGTCTGAAAAAAGGTCAAGCACAGCAAAACACATGTGTCATGTGTGTAAGAACAGTTCTAAAGACCTCAAAAAAATTACATTAAAGATGAATGAATACAAGGGAAGAGCATAACCAGTGAGCACTTTCTTCATCATATATTGTGTAAGCATGTTCCAGATTCATAAGGAGTAGCTTGCCATAAAACATACGTGTCTGCACATGTTAAAAAAAATATGCAGATAGTGGCATATGGTAGATATACAATGAAGTAGGGCGGATGCTTCAGAGGGCAACATTTGTTCACAACATTAATTTAGATCTAATGCCGCATACATGCGATTGGAATTTCCGACAACAAATGTTCGATGTGAGCTTGTTGTCGGAAATTCCGATCGTGTGTAGGCTCCATTGGACAATTTTTGTTGGAATTTCCGACCAACAAAATTTGAGAGCTGGTTCTCAAATTTTCCGACAACAAAATCTGTTGTCGGAAATTTTGATCGTGTGTACACAATTCCGACGCACAAAATTCCACGCATGCTCGGAATCAAGCAGAAGAGCCGCACTGGCTATTGAACTTCCTTTTTCTAGTCCTGTCGTATGTGTTGTACGTCACCGCATTCTTGACTTTTGGAATTTCCAACAACATTTGTGCAACTGTGTGTATGCAAGACAAGTTTCAGCCAACATCTGTCGGAAATAAATCCACGGTCTGGTTGTCGGAAATTCCGATCGTCTGTATGCGGCATAAGTTTTCAAGGTTGAAGTTTAGCAGTTGTGAAGTGGAAGAGAACTTTGGGTGTATTGATTAGGTAAGCTAAATTTATTTAAGTGTATCAACATCCTACATTGTTTAGTATGTCTGTTAAACACAAATTAAAGCACTCAGCACAATGGATGGTGATAAAATAGACACAGTGCAGGCTACGTGCATCTGATTTTAGATACTTGAAAAAAGATGTGACTTATTTTTTTTTTGTATAATCTTTATTTTTTGGAAGACAAGTAACATGTCATGTCAAACATTTGTATCTGAATAAAGTCTCAAACCCACATGGGCTCATATCACATAAACATCACATACAATCAGGCTGAACAAGAAAATAATATAAAAAAGGAAAGGAAATACCAGCCGAAGGGCTGTCCCCATTAGGGATTTAGGGGAGTCTCATTGGAAATAATCACAGCGAACATATTTAGTATGCATACAAAAAAAATGGTATAGAAGAGCCTCTGCGTGATAGCACTACCGCAGGCGCTAAGCCAGTGGGTGGTATCATTAATTTATTTTTGAAAATAGGGTCACCTAGCCAGCGCCAGGCACCGGGGGAGGGGGGCCAAAATAGCCTCCAACCAACCTCCCCCTGCCCTCCGCACGAGCCAGGGGTACCTGAGATTAATGGTAAATGCTCGGGGGGATAAACAGTGCCCCCTTTAAGGAAGGGGCCCTCCTGTTCAGCGATGAGGCATTAGGCATTATGTCCATCATCAGCATGTTGTGCAATACATAAACCACCATCCCTGTAACAGGGGATGTATACGATTTCTGAAAGGTATAAGAGAGAGAAGAGGGAAACGGGGAAAGAGGAGATGACCAGATCATACCTGAAGTCCTGTGAAGAGCTTTTTTCATGTCCACACCGAGCACCCCATTCTTGATTGGAATAGGTGACCCATCAGGACTCCGAGAGCTGCTGTACAGTGAGGAATGTCCCCCTGTCCACTAGGTTCCTGGTGACACACAGGCTTTAAGGGATGGTTCTGCCAACTCCAACAGAGCTGTGTCTAGGCTAGAGGGCACGTGTCCAGGGTTGGAAACGTATTCTATCTAGGGTGTCCAGATACCGACAAATCGGTCTCAAGAACCCCCGACAAGTCGCTATCGAGTCTTCCACCTCCCAGATGTCACTCACCCTGCTGATCCACTCCTCCCCGGTAGGGACTCTGGACTGTTTCCAGGAGGTTGGAAGCAAGCACCGTGCCGCATTCAGTAAGTGAGGCAAATGCACTTTTTTTGTATTGGCTGATTGGAATCGGAGGAATGTGCAGGAGGAAGTGAGTCAGGGATAAAGGAACATTGAGCCCTAGTATGTCTTTTATTTGGCCCTTGATTTCTTCCCAAAAGGGTTTATTTAAGGGGCATTCCCACCATATATGTAGAAGTGTACCCCTGTGTCCACAGCCTCGCCAGCATAGCTCAGACCAGGAGGGATAAATGCGTGCCAAGTCTGTTGGCACCCGGTACCAGTGGGACATTATCTTATAGTTTGTTTCCTCGGTTTTAGAGTCAATAGAGCATGAGTGGGTGAGCTGATATAAATGGGTTAACTGGGTCTCGGTAAGTTCACGCCCCAAGTCTCTTTCCCACACCCGAATATAAGCAGGCTTAGACTCGTGGCAGAGCCCAGTAGTCGGTATAGTTCAGATACCATATGAAGTATTGGTTCTTCATCTACAAAGAGGCGTTCAAACGGTATGAGGGAGGAAAGGTCTCTTATTGCGCAGCTGTGTATCTCAAATAAATGATTAACTTGTCTATGCCTCCAAAAGTCCATTAATGTGCCCTTATGTCTAGCCTGCAGGGCATCAAAGCTCAAGAGTTTACCATCTTTCAAGAGTTTACCACTCATGCGGTCAGTCCTCGGTGGTTGCAAGGGCGGCCGGTTCCTCTGGGACATGGCAGGAGGTGTCTGGGGTGAAAATCCCCCTTGTAGCGGTGGTTAAGTGCGGCGGTGGTTCGAAGTTGTGGACACGCATGTCCTCACTCCTCCATTGCCTGGACACGCCCCCAGATATGACTTATTTTATGCCTATATCGCTTGAGGAGTCATGTATACAGTAGTGGTGGAATTGGCTTGGTCACTTTAATTTAGCAGCCAACCTTTTCTTAGATCTCTATTTTTTGCAGCTATAACAGCTTCAACTCTTCAGGGAAGGCTGTCCACAAGGTTTAGGAGTGTGCCTATGGGAATGTTTATTTATTATTCCAGAAGCGCACTTGTGAGGTCAGGCACTGATGTATGATGAGAAGGCCTAGCTGTCAGTCTCTGCTCTAATTCATCCCAAAGGTGTTCTATCGGGTTGAGGTCAGGCCAGTCAAGTTCCTCCACCCCAAACTCGCTCATCCTTGTCTTTATGGTTCTTGCTTGATCTCTTGCATGATCCTGATATGATCTCAACACGATAGAAGACCTTTGGGATAAATTAGAGTGGACACTACAAGCCAGGCCTTTTCATCCAACATCAGTGCCTGACCTCACAAATGCGCTTCTGAAAGAATGGTCAAATATTCCCACAGACAAACTCCTAAACCTTGTGGATAGTCTTCCCAGAAGAGTTGAAGCTGTTATAGCTGCAAAGGGTAGGCCAACTCAATATTGAACCCTATGGACTAAGGCTGGGATGCCATTAAAGTTCATGTGCATGTATATATGAACTATGTGTGTAGAATACATTTTAGAAAATGGCAAAGGCCACTGGGTCTAGAAGATATTTGTACTGTTATCACCATTAGAGCTACACCCTTACCAAAATGACTACATCTGTGTTAAACAGCACGGAGAGAGGAATATCCCCTGCCAGCTATTGTACTCAAACAACCAGCACCCATGGTTGTCCGAATAAATGAACAGTGGCTGCACCTGAATCTTGGATTAAGTCACTGTTCAGCAGACAATTTTCGTCCTGGCTCATTTGATTTTTCATTTGAAGTTTGTCGAGCCCAGTAGTGCTAAGTGGGTGACTCATAGCTTGAAATTGGCCAATTTAGCAGTGATTGGCCAAAATTTGAGCTGCGAATGACATGCTTTAGTTTTTTTGGACCTTGAATACTAATAATAAAATTGACCAAAGATCTGGATAAAGTCATGACAGTATGCTTTGACATATGAGTTCAACTGGATTTTTTTTCCTACATGTACAGTATAGCTAAGCTAAGATTAGTTGACTTATCACCATGACATACTATTATCATTATAGATCTCACTATATGTACTGTTGTTACATGATTCATGCAGTATAACTTATGCATACATATCCTAAATGTAAGAATACTGCATATTTTAGCATAACGTTTTTTTGTGATTAGTATATCACATTTGTCCATCACACCCTAGCTGGCATCTGGTATCATATATATAGTATCTCACAAAAGTGAGTACACCCCTCACATTTATGTAAATATTTTATTCTATCTTTTCACGTGACAACACTGAAGAAATGACACTTTGCTACAATGTAAAGTAGTGAGTGTACAGCTTGTATAACAGTGTAAATTTGCTGTCACCTCAAAATAACTCAACACACAGCCATTAATGTCTAAACCACTGGCAACAAAAGTGAGTACACCCCTAAGTGAAATTGTCCAAATTGGGCCCAATTAGCCATTTTCCCTCCCCGGTGTCATGTGCCTCGTTAGTGTTACAAGGTCTCAGGTGTGAATAGGGAGCAGGTGTGTTAAATTTGGTGTTATCGCTCTCACTCTTCAAATGTCCAAATGTCCAAATTGAGCCCAAAGTGTCAATATTTTGTGTGACCACCATTATTTTCCAGAACTGCTTTAACCCTCTTCCACTCCTCCATGACGACATCACAAAGCTTGTTGATGTTAGAGACCTTGTGCTCCTCCACCTTCCATTTGAGGATGCCCCACAGATGATCAATAGGGTTTAGGTCTGGAGACATGCTTGGCCAGTCCATCACCTTTACCCTCAGCTTCTTTAGCAAGGCAGTGGTCCTCTTGGAGGTGTGTTTTCGGTCGTTATCATGTTGGAATACTGCCCTTTGGCCCAGTCTCCAAAGGGAGGGGATCATGCTCTGCTTCACAATGTCACAGTACATGTTGGCATTCATGTTACCCTCAATGAACTGTAGCTTCCTAGTGCTGGCAGCACTCATGCAGCCCCAGACTATGACACTCCCAATACCATGCTTGACTGTAGGCAAGACACACTTGTCTTTGTACTCCTTACCTGGTTGCCGCCACATATGCTTGACACCATCTGAACCAAATAAGTTTATCTTGGTCTCATCAGATCACAGGATATGGTTCCAGTAATCCATGTCCTTAGTCTGCTTGTCTTCAGCAAACTGTTTGCGGGCTTTCTTGTGGATCATCTTTAGAAGAGGCTTCCTTCTGGGAAGACAGCCATGCCAACCAGTTTGATGCAGTGTGTGGCATATGGTCTGAACACTGACAGGCTGACCCCCACCCCTTCAACCTCTGCAGCAATGCTGGCAGCACTCATACATCTATTTCCCAAAGACAACCTCTGGTTATGACACAGAGCACATGCACTCAACTCCTTTGGTTGACCATGGCGAGGCCTGTTCTGAGTGAAACCTGTCCTGTTAAACCACTCTATGGTCTTGGCCACCATGCTGCAGCTCAGTTTCAGGGTCTTGGCAATCTTCTTATAGCCTAAGTCATCTTTATGTAGAGCAACAATTGTTTTTTTCAGATCCTCAGAGAATTCTTTGCCACGAGATGCCATGTTGAACTTCCAGTGACCAGTATGAGAGAGTAAGAGCGATAACACCAAATTTAACACACCTGCTCCCTGTTTACACCTGAGACCTTGTAACACTAACGAGTCACATGACACCGGGGAGGAAAAATTGCTAATTGGGCCCAATTTGGACATTTTCACTTAGGGGTGTACTCACTTTTGTTGCCAGTGATTTAGAAAGTAATGACTGTGTGTTGAGTTATTTTGAGGGGACAGCAAATTTACACTGTTATACAAGCTGTACACTAACTACTTTACATTGTAGCAAAGTGTCATTTCTTCAGTGTTGTCACATGAAAATATAGAATAAAACATTTACAAAAATGTGAGGAGTGTACTCACTTTTGTGAGATACAGTATATATATATATATATATATATATATATATATATATATATATATAATGAACTGACATTGTAATATGTTAAGGGAAAGCTTGTGGATGAATAGAAGCGTCAAACAGAAAGCAATGATGGTGCTTCTGACACAGAGTTTTCTTTAAAGATGAAAAATAGGAATAAAAACAATAACATACAACAATAAACACCTGAATGTTTTGTGTGCAAGAAACAAGGTCATTTAAAAGCAGATTGCAGAATTTGGAGAGCTAGAATGCAAAAACAAACTAAGCTACAATAGGCCAAAAGTGTGAAGGAAGAAACTGATTTTGCTTCAGATAAAGAATATTTTTAATCCAATAGTTCCATCTAATCTTTGCAGGCATGGTGTGTTGATTCAGGAGCTACAAGTCACTTGACAAATGACAGGAATTTCTTTATTCACCTTGACCAGAGTAAAACAGAAAAAATCACCACAGCTAATGGGCAAATAATGGAATCAGAATTAATAGGAGACGGTTTTCTTTACTGTCATATATAGATACCTGTGAAAAATGTCCTCTATGTCCCTGCTCTTGAAATCTTTTGTCAGTAAAGAAGCTCACAAAACAAGGCAATGTTCAAGATGACAGTTGTGCCATTACAAAAGGTAATATCTTACTTGCAAAGGCTAAAATTACAGATGAACTGTATCATATGAACTGCAATGAGGTGGTTAATACAGCCAAGGAGGAAAAACATTTTAAACTGTATTCACACATCCACAGACTCCTTGGGCACAGAAGACGAATGGCTATGCAAGTGGAATAAAAATTAGTCCATGTGATCAAACAATAAAATGTACCAGGTGTAAAAATGGAAGATTTATAAGAAAAACCTTTCCAAAGCAGAGTAACAGCAGGGCTAAAAAACCTCAGGGCTCAAATTATTTAGATCTTTGGGGTTTAATGGAAAAAAAATGATGCCAGGAAAGAAGAGATATTTCTTAACTTTTATAGATGACTCCATATGAACTGTGGAATGGACAGGCCCAGAATTTCAACCATCCAAAAATGTTGGAAGCAAATCCTATGTGCATATCCTAAAATAAAAACATACAAAAAATGGGATGTTTGTGCACATGAAGGTGTACTTGTGGAATACAGTGAATCTCAAAAGGGAGATATCATTTTACACAAAGACACAAACAAGGCAACCATCAGCAGAAGTGTAATTATCGATGAAACTTTGGTGTGTTCAAAATTTCATGAGCTAACACAAACACTTCTACATCAGTGTCACACGAAACAACAAAGTGACACAGAAATAGAAATTAACGCAGACATTCCAAACATTGTAAAAGAAGAAACCAGGCCACAAGAGGCTTCAATCAGGAAATCCACCAGAAGCAATAAAGGCATCCCAGCCAAACAACTGTCCTATATTGCTCACATAGCATTAAAACGAGAGCTAGATTCATGGGATGAGATGCAAAAATGTCCAACTCATGAGAAACAAAAGTGAATCAGGTGTTTTAATGTTTTAACAAAACCGCTTACAAGAAACAGAACTGAGATCTGAAATGGAACTAATACCAGGAGTAGTTTGTTGCGTGGGGGTGTTGGAATACAGAATTGTATTTTGTGTAGCAATTAGTGTACATCAGCATTTAGTAGAGATATATTCTTCAATCAATAGATGGTAGGAGTCTGTAGATGCATGTATGGTATGCAGGAGGCTATGTACAACATCTTGCTATTACTTCCCCTCAGCCATGATCTGCCTGACTTGCGTAGAGAAGCCCAAAAACCCAGTGATGTCATTCCCAGGTGTAAAATAATGTACAGTATGTAGAACAGAAAGATTTTATTAAAACTGCCATTAGCATCTTAAAGAGGGGTAAGGAAGAACCAGGTAAGCAACATTTATAATGCTCTCTCTGTACAGAACAACTCTATTCATAAGTGTGACAGTTTGACAGAATTCATAAGAATTCTCATGTCTTATGTATGGGATAGCTGGGTCTGCCAACCAGACAGTATATACTGTATAAAGGCCTGTTACAGACACAGGCACATAAATGAGGTTTCTTACAATATTGAAAAAATGGGAACACCACTGTGTACTATTCCACCATACATAAAATGTAGCAAAACATTTTACAAATATGTATATTTAATTTGTGCATTCAAGCCCAGCCCCACAGGGTGGAGGGACATCAGTTCATGTATGACTTAGGGGTATGTTTATAAAGCAGTGAATGTGACTTTCCCCAAATATTCACTGGTAAAGAAAAATTCACTGTCATTTAAAACACATGCACCTAGAATATTCACCTGCAGTGAATGCCTGGTGATCGTCAGACTTGCTGTGCTTTATAAGTCTGTCCCACACCTCTCAATCACACCTGCTCCCACAGCCAAAACATGCTGCTCTTTTACAGATGCGTGCTGTACCTGTACAGGTACAGGTACAGCAGCCCATTCACTCTTCTGAGAAACAATAGTTAGTATTAAGTCTAATCTATTTCTGATAGCAGAAAAGGACAATGCATCAAAATGATTGACAATGAAATATGGACAAATAAACTAAACAATAGGTAGGCAGGTACATATGTCACAATTTTAATAGCCAAGATATCTATTATGGATGCCAACTTGATAAGAGAATTTATCATACTGAGAAACGGAAAATGGAGTACTGGTTCAATTATTAAGAAACATAATATTTCCCTTATCTGGAGTTATGACTGTAATCCCAGAATGCTTATCACAACTAGAAGAGAACCTGCCTAAGTTGCCCAAATACATGTCCCAGGGATCTAACTGCAGAAATACTGATGAAAAGTAACTAAGCAATGAGGACTGGGAGAGGACTTGGAGAGGGAGAGAAGTGAGAGAAAGACCTAGAGAAGAAACCTAGGTGGCGCGGTATGCTACAGGGGCAGATGTACATATATACGCTCCACTGTTCCCACACTGCCTCCAATGCTTTAGTAGTGTCCATGTGTGTGCTGACCACCTTTTCCTAGACCAATATCCATGGAATTTTTCATTTGGCTGCAGCAAATGACACAGACGATTGCTTCTATGCTCAAGCCAAGGTCATCTTGGTGCCTAGCAGTATAAAGTGAGTGAGTTTTAGAAGAGGCTTTGAGCATCCAATTGGCTTGCTATTCAGCAAGGCAATTTCAGGAGTTTTTGGGGAGTTTTAGGGATTGCAAAACAAATTAATTACAACTAATTACAAATTAAAGATTCTATTCCAGAAGCCCCTAATGCATTCCCACCAAGTGTGTAAGAGAGAGCCCAGAAGGCCACATCCCCTGAAACATAGGGGAGGAGCCAGGAAATATTATTACCAGTCAGGAGGGGACACGGTACCAGCGAGTAAAAAAATTCAAGTTCGCTTTCATTAAGGAGACAGTCACTATTCCTTTAAATGACCTGTGGAAGAGACTATACCATGTATCGACCTCCCAGCTAGAATCCAGATCCCTTTCCCAACTCAATGCATATACAGGTTTTTCTGAGGTCTCTGTCAGAGCCACATAAATTAATGATATGATACCCTTCTGGTCCGGGTTCCAGAAAACCACCACTCATAAGCCATGATACTTGGGGGATCTGGTTTAGTGCTCCAAAGTGAGAGGATGAAGTTTCTCATTTGTTGGGGCTTCTCCAATTTACAATGAGACACCGTCAAGGGTCCCACAGATGAGTGGAAATGTCCAATTCTGAATAGACACTTGTTCGTCCGACATTGGAATGCCTTAATGTTCTGTCCAGGGGGAAAGAGGGGGTTGTGGAACAGATGTGTCAGTGGTCTAAAGTCAGAGGTTATCGCCTTCGATTTGTTGACAGAATCACATAGGGCCATAGAGTGAGAGAGCGTAGGTGCTAATATCGGGGCTCTGCTTAGAGGGCACCCTATCTTGGTCCCTGCCTTCTGGGCATGAAGCCCATCTGGTCCTTATGAATGTAGCTTCCAATAAAAGTAGATAATCTATTGGCCATGATTTTAGTCAAGATTTTAAGATCGTTGTGTATTAGGGATACAGGCCTATAGTTACTAACTTCTGTGCTATCCTTTCCTGGTTTGGGAATAACTGAAATGAAGGCCATGTTTGCTGCATTATCTATTTTAGAGCCCGTACGGGGCGAGTTAAAGAACCAAGTCAAATATGATAAGAGTGAGGATCCAAAGGTCTTGTAGTAGCAAGCAGAAAACCAATCAGAAATTGGGGCAGACCCTGTCTTAAGGTTTTTAATAACCTCCAAATCATCTGCTTCGACTATGGGTTTTGCCAAGATCCGATCTGTGGTCGGTTTTCAATTTGGGGATGGGGATGCCCTCCAGAAAATCTGATATGAGGAAAGGGTTGTTTGCCCTGTAGAGCTTATAATATAAATCTTCGATTTGGCCATAATCTTTTGTGGATCCTGTTTAAGTGCCCCTGTGGAGGAACGTAGTTTTGGGAATGAATAGTAGCGGGGTTGGGGTATCAACCTCACAGCAAATCTGGGACCTATTTTATCCTTATGAAGATAGAATCGAGTACCTGACTACCAAATATTTTTTTCAGTCTGAGTGGTAAGGGCTAAGTTTAGGGATAAGCAACTAGATTCCAAAAGCACTCGGGACTTAGGGGTGGGATTTCGTCTGTGGTCCTTAGAAAGTTTATGAAACTCTTGTTCCAACTTTTCTATTTCGGCCCGTCTTTTGTGTTTGAGTTTGGAGGCAAGCTGGATGATCTTGCCCCTAATGACAACCTTATGGGCAGCCCAAAGCATCTCAGGAGAGACTACCCCATCATCGTTAACCCAAAATTATTATGCGGCCAATGTACATCCGCCGCCAAGTGAGTGTGTATCAACCATGTAGAAGCAGAGGGAGAAGCATTGCTGCCGCCCCGGCCCATGCAAACACCCAATTTAGCTGATTGTAAAACACCCCCCCACTCTTTTAAGTGACAAGGTATAATAAGGTGTAAGGGAAATCTCCCCATTTTAAGAACATCTCCCCGGAGCCAGGGGGAAAGCGAGGGGAACTTTGGCAATTCCTGCCCAACCCACAAGGTAGAGCCCTCACTGGAAAAAACAAAGGGACAAGCTAGCAGACTCACATGGAGATCAATATATGGCCCCAAATGCAAGAGGGGCTAAAAACTGTAATATATAGTAAACAGTAACTTCAGTCAGAGAGGACCTTGTATAGCATAAACTCTCTACCCATCCCACTGCCTGGACCTCCCCGAATGAAGTCAAACATATTAATGAGCAGACAATCAAAATTGCATAAACTTGTCAAAGTCTAACTAAGAAACTCAAAAAAACAAAACAAAAAACCCCACAATTTTCAGAGAACAAAAACAGATCCCTCAAACAGCCAGTCAGTAGGTTAAGAGTTCCACACATAGGAAATGAAAATGTGATCAAGCGGGGAAAGCTGGACCCCCTTCCTTAGAGGGAAAAATCAAGGAGGGTGGGAATCTTTAGATCTTTTCGGCTGCTGCTTTTGCTGAACCAGAGTTATCAGACTTGGTGGTGAAGGACACTTGGCAGATCCCGGATGCTTGTAATGAGAGGCCGATGGATGGTCCAGGGAAAGCAAACCCATCTGGAGCAGAAGGCGTTCACCTTCTTGAAGCGAGGAAAAGCCATGGGTTTTGTTCTTGAAGATGAAAGATAGTCGGAATGGGAAGGACTACCAGTACTTGATTTCCTTTTGAAAAAGGACATGGAGAAGGGGCTTCAGTGACCTCCTCTTCTGGATAGTGAACAGGGAGAGATCAGCAAAGATTTGGACCGGGTGCCCCTGAATGGACGGTTGGTCTGCTCTCCCTGGTTATTTGCTTGATGTCTTCCTTCACCTGGTAAAAGTGCGGTTTGACCACTATGTCTCTGGGAAGGCCAACCGAACGGGGAGGTTGGAGTGCTCTATGAGCTCTATCTAGCGCCAGCCTGTGCTCCAGAATGTCGGGAATAAGATCCAAGATAAAGGAGCAGACCGCCGCATGAACATCTTTGATGTACTCAGGGATGCCTCTTATACAGAATTTGTATCGCCTTGAGCGGTTCCCTAAGTCATCTATTTTTGATCCTGTATGCGGTCTGTGTTTTGATTAGTTCTGGAGATTGTATATTCCATCTTGTTTTCTATGACTTCTATTCTAGAGCCTAGGTTTTGCAGGTCTGCATGTATTGCTGAAGTAATTTTGAATGCTGTTTGAGCCAGCCCTTTTGAGAGCATCCTAGAGAAAGTATTTATCATGGTAGTAAAGTCCATAGAGGTTGCTGGAGAAGGCTGCCCCACAATTGTGGGCACAGTGGGGCTTGCTTCCAGGTCTCTCAGGTAGTGAGCAGCAGCTCATCCAATGTTCTCTCCAGGAGAGATTCAGTTGAGGTGTTGGGAACAGTATATGGGGAAGAGAGGTACTCACAGGAGTGGCGCTGAGTTGTAAGATAGCCTTTGGAGCTGAAGCTGAGCTCTCCTCCATTTCTTCTCCCCTGTCCTCTGAAGCAGACTGCGGATCTGGTGCCATTTTAGAATCCCCAGGGGCGTGGATCTGAAGTTGGGCTGGTGAGTGAGGTCCCTCCTGACCGACCCCAATGACATGGGGGTGATCCCAGGCGTCCCGGCTAGCAATAGAGACCGGGGGGCTCGGGTGCGCTAAAGCTGCTCGCAGCGGTGGGGCTTCAAAGACTGAAGCGGGAAGGAGTGGGAAGATCACGCTGCCATTCTCGGGAGCCCTGCGCATGCACCTCAATCCTCAGCACTTTTTTTAATTGCAGGGGCTTACGTCTGTGATGCACAGAATGTACTACAACAGCACTAACATTCAGAAATTTAAAAAGTATTTAAAATTGACGGTAAATGACTTGTCATTGACAGCTTCTATGTTTGTTTTTTTTAATCACACAGACCCCCTCCAACTGTCTGCTATGTATTTTAGGGGGCCTTTAAAGGGGTCTGTGTGCAATAAATAAGATGTCATTTGCTGTCAATTTACAGTAAATTGTATCATTGTTTTTCTTTGTAAGTGTCACTTTTGCTGTAGTACATACTACAAGAACAATTTAAAAAAATGCGTAGCGTCCCCTCCACCAAAAAAATAAATAAAAAATACAGACCCTTTGAGTCTGGAATGGGTTTTAAGGGGTGACTCATGCAAAAAAAAATTCAGGAAATCCAAACCAGACTGTTCAGGTCTGATATGGATTTTAAGGGTGACAACAGAATTTGTAGACAAATAAAGGGGGGGGGATTTGGGACTTTAGATAAAGTAATTGTGGCTAAAGGATGAGTCAATGTTCAAGTATAGCTTTTATTCACATACATAGCAAAATATACAGGACATACCTTTGACATTTGACCTGAACCTGACAGTCACACAAGGTAAACACATGTGTGCATGAAAGCAATCAAAACTGTACATAATAACATAACCCTGATGTAGTAAAGGACTGATGTCCCCATGTAAAAACATTTAAAATTACACAGCCATAGTCTATAAGAGGTGATGAAAATGAGTGCATCCAGAAAGCCCGATGTGTTTCATGGTTTCAACCACTCTTCAGGGGCATATGCATGAATGGCTACAGAAAAGGATATAAATAAGCCAATGTCGTACCAATATAATGGAAAATTTAAATGCACAGGGAACAAACAAAGGGGGGGGGCACTTCTCCCCACTAGATACTCACATAACAGTACATCTGAGAGATGTGAATGCCAGATACAGTAGGGATGAGCCAAACACCTCCCTGTTCGGTTCGCACCAGAACATGCGAACAGGTAAAAAATGTGTTCGAACACGCAAACACCATTAAAGTCTATGGGACACGAACATGAATAATCAAAAGTGCTAATTTTAAAGGCTTATATGCAAGTTATTGTCATAAAAAGTGTTTGGGGACCTGGGTCCTGCCCCAGGGGACATGGATCAATGCAAAAAAAAAAGTTTTAAAAATGGCCGTTTTTTCAGGAGCAGTGATTTTAATAATGCTTAAAGTGAAACAATAAAACTGTAATATTCCTTTAAATTTCGTACCTGGGGGGTGTCTATAGTATGCCTGTAAAGGGGCACATGTTTCCCGTGTTTAAAACAGTTTGGCAGCAAAATGACATTTCAAAGGAAAAAAAGTCATTTAAACTATTAATGAATTGCCGGTCTGACAATACACATAAAATTTCATTGATAATAACGGCATGGGAATTCCCCACAGGGAAACCCCGAACCAAAATTTAAAAAAAAATGACGTGGGGGTCCCCCTAAATTCCATACCAGGCCCTTCAGGTATGGTATGGATATTAAGGGGAACCCCGGCCAAAATTTAAAAAAAAAGGTGTGGGGTCCCCCTCAAAATCTATATCAGACCCTTCAGGTCTGGTATGAATTTTAAGGGGAACCCCGCGCCAAAATTTAAAAAAAATGGCGTGGGGTTCCCCCAAAAATCCATACCTGGCAGGCCGCAGGAAAAAAGGGGGGACGAGAGAGCGCCCCCCCTCCTGAACTGTACCAGGCCACATGCCCTCAACATTGGGAGGGTGCTTTGGGGTAACCCCCAAAGCACTTTGTCCCCATGTTGATGGGGACAAGGGCCTCATCCCCACAACCCTTGCCCGGTGGTTGTGGGGGTCTGCGGGCGGGGGCTTATCGGAATCTAGAAGCCCCCTTTAACAAGGGGGACCCAAGATCCTGGCCCTCCCACCTTTGCAAAATGGTAAGGGGGTACTTGTACCCCTACCATTTCACTAAAAAAGTGTAAAAAATTTTAAAAATGACAAGAGACAGTTTTTGACAATTCCTTTATTTAAATGCTTCTTCTTTCTTCTATCTTCTATCTTCTTGCTTCTATCATCTATCTTCTATCTTCCTTCGGTTTCTTCCTCCATCTTCTTCTTCTTCTGGTTCTTCTGGTTCTTCCTCCGGTGTTCTCATCCGGTATCTTTCTCCGTGGAGTCTTCTTCCCTTCTTTTTTTGGGCCGCTCCGTATCCACCATGATGGGAGGCTCCTGCTGTGTGACGCTTCTCATCTTCTGGTGGTTCTTAAATAACAGAGGGTGACCCCGTCCCCCTCTGACGCACAGGGACTTGACGGGGACCAGAACCAGAAGAAGAAGAAGATGGAGGAAGAAACCGAAGGAAGATAGAAGAAAGAAGATAGAAGAAGATAGAAGAAAGAAGAAGTATTTAAATAAAGGAATTGTCAAAAACTGTCTCTTGTCATTTTTAACATTTTTGACACTTTTTTTGTGAAATGGTAGGGGTACATTTGTACCCCCTTACCATTTCACACAGGGGGGAGGGCCGGGATCTGGGGGTCCTCTTGTTAAAGGGGGCTTCCAGACTCCGATAAGCCCTTCGCCCGCAGACCCCCACAACCACCGGGCAAGGGTTGTAGAGATGAGGCCCTTGTCCCATCCACATGGGGACAAGGTGCTTTAGGGGCTACCCCAAAGCACCCTCCCAATGTTGAGGGCATGTGGCCTGGTACGGTTCAGGAAGGGGGCCGCTCTCTCATCCCCCCTGTTTTCCTGCGGCCTGCCAGGTTGGGTGCTCAGATAAGGGTCTGGTATGGATTTTTGGGGGGACCCCATGCCATTTTTTTTTAATTTTGGCGCAGGGTTCCCCTTAAAATCCATACCAGACCTGAAGGGTCTGATATAGATTTTGAGGGGGACTCCCCTTAAAATCCATACCATACCAGACCTTCTATCTTCTATCCTCTTTTTAAATTTTGGCCGGGGTTCCCCTTAATATCCATACCAGACATGAAAGGCATGGTATGGAATTTAGGGGGACCCCCCACGTCATTTTTTTTTTAAATTTTGGTTCGGGGTTCCCCTGTGGGGAATTCCCATGCCGTTTTTATCAATGAACTTTTATGTGTATTGTCGGACCGGCAATTCATTAATAGTTTTAAATGACTTTTTTTCCTTTGAAATGTCATTTTGCTGTCAGACTGTTTTAAACACGGGAAACATGTGCCCCTTTACAGGCATACTATAGACACCCCCCAGGTACAAAATTTAAAGGAATATTACACTTTTATTGTTTCACTTTAAGCATTATTAAAATCACTGCTCCCGAAAAAACTGACTTTTTTAAAACTTTTTTTTTGCATTGATCCATGTCCCCTGGGGCAAGACCCAGGTCCCCAAACACTTTTTTATGACAATACCATGCATATAAGCCTTTAAAATTAGCACTTTTGATTTCTCCCATAGACTTTTAAAGGGTGTTCCGTGGCTTTCGAATTTGCCGTTAACACCCCAAATTGTTCGCTGTTCGGGGAACTGGCGACTTGAACTCGAAGCTCATCCCTAAACAGGAGGCTGCTAGAGATGTCCCCCCCGGAAGCTGAGGCAGGGGCCCATACAGGAAAACAACAAGCTTACAAATGCATTCCCCAATAAGGGGAACAGATGTTGGCCAATGATATATGTGGGCATCAATTTCTAAACAGAAAATACGTTGAATATGCTTAAAAATATTGATATATAAAGGGGGAATAGTAGAATGGAGCCCAATAGACCAAAGTGCAAACAAGACAAGTGATAATAGGGTGTAAATTCCTATGTGCAAGGAAAACAAATGCTTGATAGGAAGAAAGGAAGAAACAGGACCATGCATAGGAGGTGCCCAAAAAATATAAGGGGTGAGAGTGGCCACATAGTGAATCTGCTACAAAAAGAGTAAATATGTGATTATCGTGATAGCATGATAAGGGAACCTCCTACATACAGATACGAGCGTGCATCCACCGTGATGTCTCAGTGGACTGACAAGCACTGGATGGAAATGTTATGGATGTTAAATACGCCTGGGCCACCTGGAGACCCCTCCCAACATCACGTGGTACAAACGAAGAGGAGGGAGGCGTCACTGCCAAGGTTTTAGGTTCCCCCTGAAAATCTATGCAAAGCCTTTTGTAGAAGCATGCAGGAAAGGGGGCATAAGCATACATATTTTTCCCCTCCTGAACGGCACCAGGCCCTCAACATGGGAGTCACCCCTGGCAAAGCACCTTGTGCCCATGTTGACTTTTAAAAGGGTGTCTTCCCCACAACCCTGGCCTATTGGTTGTGGGGGGTCTTCGGATGGGGAGCTATTGGGATCTAGAAGGCTCTTTTAATAATGAGGGGGCACCAAGATATCTTGTGAATGTGCCCCTACTCATTCACAACATAATTTATGAATTATTATTTATAAAAAAAATGAAAATCCCCAAAAAGTTCCTTGTTGTAAATCCATCATCAGTCACATGGTCCTGTAATGCCGTCCTACTATGGGGCCAGTGATGCCACTCGTTGATAAGGATTTGGTGGTTCTTGAACCCACCAGTGTCCTTAAAGCATAACTAAAACGTGAATACTCACCTATTTAATGGTCCCTCTCCAGCAGAGGCATCTTATTCTGAATGCCAGTCTTTGGGTCTCTTCATTTGCTGACATGTGATGACATCATCCCTACACAGGAGCCAGTCATTCCCCCACTCAGAGATGAAGTCATTCCCCCACATACTGAGCATGGCACAGTATGCTGAGCTGCGCATACGCAGCTTAATTTACAATGCCGTAGAAGACAGCGAGCAGGCAGGTAGGGACATTTTGTTGCAGAAGAGCCATTGCATGTCTGTTCTGCAATAAAAGCCAAAGTCTGTCTTCTCACTGTTTCTTACAGTGGAACTTTAGTTTCTCTTTAAAAACAATTTACAGCAGGAAACTGTCATGTGCAATAGCACCACCCATGTCCGAACGCTCGAACAGCCAAACCAAAGTGATGTTCAGACTGAACCTTAAGCTCATCCCTAATCATAACAGAGAATAAACTCTGTAAGGCCTCATATACACTGCTGTTGGTAAACGGTCGTTTAGGAGCAGTTGGGCATTTTTTTCAGCTGCGCCTGAACTCTCCTTTATGTTATCTTATCAGTACATGTACATAGGGTCGTTTATAGTTGTTTCCAGGCAGTTGAGGTTAGAAGCATTTTTTGGAAAGCAAAAAAATGCATTCAGGTCAGATGTTCAGAGGCATTTGAAACACCAAATGCCTGTAACAGCTTGTAAACACGTGTAAACACAGTAACTCACATTTATCCGCGTTTTGTTTACAGGCATTTTTAATGGAGATACATTTCTGACCATTTGCAATGCAAAAAATTCTTCTAAACGCAAACGCGGCTAAACGCGGCATGTAAACGCGGCACAACGGACGTTTTTAACCATTGATTACTAGTTGTCAAGTTCCACCGTTCAGGAGAGATTTAAAAACATCCCATGTACATTAGGCCTAAGAAATATTTCAACAACCCCCAATACTGGCCTTCAAGCAACCATCCTAGCTTTGAGACACCATAAAATAACATAAGGAATATGATTACTGCACTTTTGTGGGGCATTATTTTTAGACCACATCAGACCACAAGGTAGAAAGACTTGAATTATTTGGTTCTTAAAGGGAACTTTAAAAACACTTAGAAAATGAAGCTTTTGAAATATATATGACAGTTCTATTTGACAAAAAATGATAGTGGATCTCAATTTTGTAAATCACTATCTGACAGATTTACGACCATTCTCACCTCTGTGACTTTTACTCCACCATCCTCTTTTATAGTGCACTCCTTTCTTTATCTCAACAACCATTCCAGTGTAATTACGATTGCTCTGTGTATGTGTTGTTTTTTTCCCTCAGATGTTCAAAAAAACCCCAAAAAATCATGAACAGTTCTTCATTGTTTTTGTATTGATCATTACAAATAGTTAATGGATACATGTGGCATGGATTTCTGGTTTTGGAGTATATATCCTGCATGTAATTGTGTTCATTGTACAGTTGCCTTACCTGAGGATGCGTCTGAAGGAATCTGAAACTGTTATAACTAGGTTATAAGCTGGTTTCTTCTGTATAAATTATAAATATACTGTATATATTGTGACAGTGCAATGCCCTGCCACTTTGTAAAAGTAGGACTCGTAATGGAAATGTATAAGTCCTGTAAATAATTGTATTCTATTTTGTATGTATTGCACACTGCCCTCACTGTGCACACAGCACTAATAATTTTAGTTTTCAGTACATGTTTACATCTTTCGAGTCCTGATTAGAATTAGCCTGCCTATGTAACGCCCCTTTTTACCATAAACATACAATTGTAATATTAATGTGATACCTACGTAATCATGTATATAAAAACCTTCAAATACATCATAATAAAACAGAACAGTTATTTGGAAAGATGCTGAGCATATCTTTTGTGTCTGTTCCCTACTGCAGTAGTTATTATTAATTTGGAACCACTAATTAATATGAGGATAGGAGTTTTTAATCATCAATTTAACTGAGTCAGCATGGCGAGCCAGCCAGGGGGGGTTTCCAGGTGACCCTAAGTATCCGAAACGAGGAGCTTGAGAAGATCCGGGAATTTCTGATAATCAGCCGGCTGAGGTAAGCCCTTTGCTTACATTTGAGTTATCAGACTTCCTTGGTCGGTAAGGCATTTTTAAGACAAAGGATACCTATTTTACTCCCCTTAATCGAACTGTATTGATTGGTGGTTATATGTTATGTTGTCACTGTCTATTGCCCATCGGAGTGTTATAGATAAGAAAGGGAAGAATAGTACTGTTCACAGGTATATGTAGTACATCTGCTAGATAAAGTAGTTTAGAGGCAATAGGGTATAGGCACAAGTAGAGAAGACTGGCCAGTCATTATGGGCATTGAATTAAGTAAGGGAATGAAGGGTAAGAGACCCTCAAAAATGCCCAGCGCAAGGGGAGCGCTATTCATGAACCGAAGGTGCGGTTCCACGGTTCCGCCTATACTGAGCCCCTAGATTAATGATTAAAGTGGACAGGGATCCACAATGGGTAACTGGGTTACCAAGGTCCACAGGGACTAAGAATCATGCAGAGTAAACAGCTAGAGAAACAGCTATGTGAGCAGGATGGATCAATGGTGACATTAACACTAGACAGAAAGGGACATTTTCATGTTAAGTTGTGGAATGAATTTGGGGTCAGGCACTACAACTAGTAAAGTCAAAACAGAGAAATGAGAGGTAAAACAGAATACTTTATATGTTGTCAGAGAGGGAAGTGATAAGCTGGAAGGACACCATGCCAATTCCAGTTTTTTAGACAAAACATTTATAACAAAATGTGCCGGGTTAACGAATCTAATGGTAAACAATGTGATCACAATTATTTTTTTAATCTGTTTTCCAGTCATGGTAAAATGAAGGTTACATTTAAACGTATATTACACAAAATGAATATGCTTTGATAGTGGAAACAGTGCTTTTAAAAAAGGGAAATTAAGTAAAATTACGTAATAATGAGTATTAATTTCTAATATGAGTTTAACAATTTTATTAATAATATAGATATATTGAAACTGGTTTAGATAACCTTTGGTTGGAAATGAAATCCAGGTTATTGGGGAAATTTGTAAAAATGGGATTAGTTTAGATTAAGATAACAATTTTTGTAATTTTACATTTATTCAATAAGCCCTTATTGAGAGAAAAAAAAGATTAAGATGAGGTTGTTAATTGGAATACAGCTGCCATAATATTCAACAAAGCCAAGATGCATGGGATACATAAGGAGTTTTTCTACAAAAATGAAATTTTAAGGTTTTTGATAATAACTTGCTGTGCAGTCCATGATGTGAGAGTAATAATAAATACAATTTAAATATAACAGACCCATCACATCAAGTCCACACACCCTGTTAGGATAGATGCCACGTGCAGCCAGTTGTTTTATAGTTTTTGATGCTTTCTGGTTCATCATACAGATTGTTGTTCCTTTGGTTTTCATTTATTTTTATTTTTGAAATCCAAAGCAGAACGTGTGGATTGTGAAATGATGTGGCCCTTTTCCTTGTAAGTGCAGTGGTATAAGCAGAAGAATATTTTGGATTTATGGGCATCTCTGCATGACTTGTTATCATTTATTATAATATTGCCAGGAAAAAGTTGTCTTTTGAAACATGAAACTGGAGTTCTTACACAAACAGCATGATAGAAAACAAGCTATTGTAATATATTTATGCAAGCTGGATCCAGTAATAAAGAGTTCATCCCGATATATCAGAGCTGCAGCTTTTATGCAAAGGTGCTATTAGACAAAGTTTGATATTGTTTTGGTCAAACATTTAATTTTTAATAGTCCGACATTCTGTGCAGCAAATATACAGCTAACTAAATGTTTGTCTAATGAAGGGTTTAAAATATGAGTTTGTTTATGTACAAATTTAACAATGAAAAATGTGTACATTTGAATCCAGCCACCTTATTGCCTCTATTGGAGGAGGCTGGAGACAAAGGAAGACACATGTGTTATTGATGACGTAGGAATCAGCTGCTGTGAGCCCAGTGCGGGACACACTCCCTGAAGACCCAGATATTAAATTTGTAGATTTGAGTATGCAGTTTATCACCCAGAAGGATACTCTGTATTCAAAGTCATTGGATCCTTTTTCCCCAGCTCAAGAAGCAGAGCTCCATGTTTTAGCAAAGCCTGTGAGCTATAAAAAGAATGTATATTTATATAGATAGTCGAGAAATAGAGAGCTTTTGGTTCCATTTGAAGGTCCAGAAGGTTGTTTTTACTTCGGCAGGTAAACCAATAAAGCATGCCAAGTTAATTTGATTGGCTGTTTTCAGCCTTCCAGGTTCTTGCTGAGGTAGCCATATTAACTTTCACACATAGAAGCAGACCAGGTGACTAAGGATGCTGCATTTTAAGCCCCGGACACTTGATGGGTCTGTGCAACTCACAGATTCCACCCTAGTTCTGGCCCAGTATACCTGGGATTAATAATTCAACTTTAAGGACCCCGGAACGAGAAGAACAAGTGGTCCACAGGGGGCAACTTCTTATGAAACAGGACTTTGGAAAAGGTAATCATTTATGTCTGCCAGCCACTCTTTTCCCTCCAGCTTGACACATAGACCGTGTCATCAGTCACAAGCAGTTATGGCTGCCTTAGTAAATGAGCGTGGGATAGAGGCAGGGTTCACCACAGTTGTTTTTATAACATACCACTTCTTGTTTTACCTGTTACCAAAGGTGTTACCAAAAGCTGAACATCCCTTCCAGAGATTACAAAAAGATATATCCAGATGCCCAAGTTAGAATCTTACAAGTATGCATTTTGTCTGTATGGACGTGTTTTTTGGATGTCCAGTGGCAAATGCTACTGCAAAGGCCACAGTAAAAAGTGTTATCAGAAGTAGTTTGTAAATATATAGTGAAGTACAGAGAGTAACAGAGGAAATAATTTTTATAGGAGAGTCCTTACTCGAAGTTTTGAGGTTTTATTTTTACACCCCCTACTATCTACAATGTAGCGGACAAAGTAGAGTAAGAAACTAGAAAACTTTTGCCTGAATGTTTTCTTATATTTTATCAAGCCCCTAAGGGGATGTTGGACTATGGGATTTGGTTTGGGAGTGTGTTACTCACTTGCTTATATTTTGTTTCAGCAGCTGAAGTCCTCCATTCGGATCTCACAGAGAATGTTGCTGATCTTTTAAGGTTTTTGATAAACTCATTTATGTGTTTTCTCCCCAATTCCAGATCCTAAAAGTTTGGAAGGATCTAAAACTAAAGCCAGGTGACTTGTGGATTGTTAAGAGACATTTATATATAAGGAAATGTTTGGAGACTCAATACAGCATCTATTTCTTGTACAGTTTTTGCAAAACTTGAAGTAAAAGTCACCTGGATCCACACCAGACACTGCAAAAATGACTAAATTAAAGAAATCTCTGTGTTTGATTTGTTTCCCTCTTGTGATCACAGTCTAGGGTACTTTTTGATTCAATTACTTTAATTGTAAGGGATATATATATATTTGAAAAGTAGTTTAGCCATGTTGAAGACATATTTGTCTTTTGTACATCTTCCATTTTATGTAGAATTGTCTGTGTTTACATATGCTGATAAGTCAGCATGCCCACAATTCAGCTAGAAGGCCATTCTGGCCACAGGAGTGTACAGCCAGTACTCTGTAAGTATGTCTTATCAATTATTTGTTTTCCACAATGAAAAGTCATTTTGTAATGAAAAAGTTGCTCAGCTATTATTTTGTCCACAATGGAGTTTTTTTGCCTCTTTGGCCAGGACTACCTTCACCTAAACGTGTGGAGGTCCCAGGTTAAAGGTGATAGCAGGTATGGTTAGTGATCAAAATATTAGGGGAGAATGTAATGGAAATTTGTAAGTTCTGTAAATAATTGTATTCTATTTTGTATGTATATTTCACACTGCCCCCACTGTGCACACAGCACTAATAATGTTTTCAGCACATGTTTATATTCTTTCGAGTCCTGATTAGAATTAGCCTGCCTATGTAACGTCCCTTGTGATACCTACATAATCATGTGTATGAAAACCTTCAAATGCGTCATAATAAAACAGAACAGTTAATTGGAAAGATGCTGAGCGTATCTTTTGTGTCTGTTCCCTACTGCAGTAGTTATTATTAATTTGGAACCACTAATCAATATGAGGATAGGAGTTGCCTATCGTCAATTTAAAAGAGTCAGACTCTGCCATGGGACCCCAGAATATCAATTTTCAGCAGGGAAAACTGTTTTTTACAGCTCTCACCAGGTTTTGTTAATCTCAGATTTGGCTCTGGAGTTTGAAGATTTCAAAGTGCTTTGGGAGGGAAGAAATCTGCAACTCAGTGTCCAGGTCTTACTTCAGACCAGCAGATTGTGTGTCCAGGTGCGCATAGTCCTTATAATGATAAGCTTGCTCATAGCTCAGACTCCACCTGGGGACAAAAAGTTTCTTGTCCAGGAGACAAATGGCTGCAGGGGCAGTGTGTCTGCATATACAGGTCTGTACAGTGTGGCAGACAGGTGCCTTGTTCAGCCAAATACACAGGCAGACAGGTGCCTTGTTCAGCCAGACATCTCACATCTGTGGGTCAATGTGGTGTGCTGTGGAACAGCAGTGCTGCAAGGAAGTAGTGTGTGCAACCAAGACATTACCTAAGTGTCTGTTCTAGCCTGAGAGAGAGGCATTCTGGCAAGGCTGAGACCTGTGTAGCCTGAGGTGAGCTGCTAAATAGCCAGGAGGCTGTTTTGCTTTAAATTCTGTGGGAAACTGGAACCTTGTGTGGGAAATCCTGATGTAAAGGACTTTTCTTTTTGGTTAATAAAATTGAGCTGGCAAGCCTTAGAACAGGCATCACTAAATGGCAGATGGAGGTCAGGATCCGGACCGAGCCACTGTCCCATCCGGACCTGCGGTCGCATCATTTAGGAGCCGCTTCTGTTCCCCAGCCTTGACCGCTGTCATTCTCTGTATGTCAGGAAGCACAATGGTGGGGGGGGGGCAGGTAATAAGCTGAGTGTTGGTAATAAGCTGATTTTGGAAGGCACAGTACTGCATTGGAAAGGAGCAAGAGCTGCCGGCTGTTAACCTTTCATATTAACCAGCAAGTGATTGGTGGCTAGGATCGCCCTGTATCCTGTGCCTCCTGAAGTCACCTTATTACCACCACTCAGCTTATTACCTGCCCTCCAATGCAGAGCTGTTCCTCCTGAAGTCAGCTTATTATCAGCACTCAGCTTATTACCCACTCCCAATGCAGAGCTCTGCCTCCCACACCTGGCATATTACCTTCCTGCCTTCCTCCTTCCACTCGATCTAAGATAGGAGAGTGAAGGGCAGGGGGCAGGATATCCAGAGAGCAGAGCACACTACTGTGGTAAAGGGGGGTTAGTGCTGTTGGGTGTGAAGGTAGGGAGTGCTGTGAGGGGGGCTGTGAAGAGGTGGGGTTGTGATTTAAGAGGGGCAATGTTGTAGGGGAGTGAAGAGGGCAGAGCACATCACTAGGGGATTTGTGATGTAAGGGTGATGTAATGAGTGGCAGTACTGTGGGGGGAAGGTGATGTGAAGGGGATGCAGGTGATGAAAAGAGGGCAGATCACACTACTGTAGGAGGGGTATGATGTAAGGGAGCAAAGCTGCGGGGGGGGGGTGATGTAAAGTTGGCAGTGCTGTGTGTGTGTAGGGGGGGTTGATATGAAAAGGGCAGTGCTGTGGGGGGGTTGATAATTTGAAGGGTGAGCTGTTATGTAAAGGGGATTCAGTACACTACTGTGAAGAGGGGGCCTAAGAGCACTACTTTAAAGAGAAAACTGTAAAGTGAGGTCGGGGACTGTGATGTGTGGAGGACTGAGGACATTCATGTAAGAATAGGATTGTGATATAAGGGGGGCTGTTATGTAAAGGTGTCTTCACACAAACATGCGATTCAGACCTCTGCTGGAAAAAAATCTTACTGATTGGACCTCCATAAAATGTAATAATTTTATTCAATACCCCTGCCCTAGAACCACAGTTTGAACTGGCATGATGCCCTAAAATTGAGGTGTATTTCCCACATGAAATATTTTATTATATCTTTTTTTGTGACAACACTGAAGAAATGACACTTTGCTGCAATGTGACCCCACCCCCCTCTGACGCACGGGGACTTGACGGGGACTTCCCTGTGGCATTACTCGTTATGTCAGAGGGGATGGACAGGGAAGTCACCATGGGTCAGAGGGGGCGGAGTCACCGGATGGCCCCGCCCTCCATTATTTAAGAACCGTCAGAAGAGGAGAAGCGTCACACAGCGGGAGCCTCCCATCATGGTGGATGCGGAGCGGCCCGAGAAGAAGAAGGGAAGAAGACGCCGGCCCGCGGAGGAAGATGCCGGACGAGAACACCGGAGGAAGAACCAGAAGAACCAGAAGAAGAAGAAGATGGAGGAAGAAACCGAAGGAAGACAGAAGATAGAAGATAGAAGAAAGAAGATAGAAGAAAGAAGAAGCATTTAAATAAAGGAGTTTTCAAAAACTGTCTCTTGTCATTTTTAACATTTTTAAATGTTTAATGTACAACCCTTACGATTTCACACGGGGGGGGCTGGGATCTGGGGGTCCCCTTGTTAAAGGGGGCTTCCAGATTCTGATAAGCCCCCACCTGCAGACCCCCAGAACCACCAGGCAAGGGTTGTGGGGATGAGGCCCAACATGGGGACAAGGTGTTTTGGGGGCTACCCCAAAGCACCCTCCCAATGTTGAGGGCATGTGGCCTGGTACGGTTCAGGAGGGGAGGTGCTCTCTCATCCCCCTCTTTTCCTGTGGCCTGCCAGGTTGCGTGCTCGGATAAGTGTCTGGTATGGATTTTTGGGGAGACCCCACGCCATTTTTTAAAAAAATTTTGGCGCGGGGTTCCCCTTAAAATCCATATCAGACCTGAAGGGTCTGGTATAGATTTTGAGGGGGACCCCACCCCATTTAAAAAAAAAAATTTGGCCAGGTTTCCCCTTAAATTCCATACCAGACCTGAAGGGTCTGGTATGGAAATTTAGGGGGACCCTCACGTCATTTTTTTTTTTATTTCAGTTCGGGGTTCCCTTGTGGGGAATTCCCATGCCGTTTTTATCAATGAACTTTTATGTGTATTGTCGGACCGGCAATTCATTATAGCCGCGGGTAGTTTTAAATGACTTTTTTTCCTTTGAAATGTCATTTTGCTGTCAGACTGTTCTAAACACAGGAAACATGCGCCCCTTTACAGGCATACTATAGACACCCCCAGGTACAAAATTTAAAGGAATATTACACTTTTATTGTTTCACTTTAAGCATTATTAAAATCACTGCTCCTGAAAAAACGGCCGTTTTTGAAACTTATTTTGCATTGATCCATGTCCCCTGGGGCAGGACCCGGGTCCCCAAACACTTTTTATGACAATAACTTGCATATAAGCCTTTAAAATTAGCACTTTTGATTTCTCCCATAGACTTTTAAAGGGTGTTCTGCGGCTTTTGAATTTGCCGCGAACACCCCAAATTGTTCACTGTTCAGCGAACTGGCGAACAATGTTCGAGTCGAACATGAGTTTGACTCGAACTCGAAGCTCATCCCTAGTCTTGGCAATCTTCTTATAGCCTAGGTCATCTTTATGTAGAGCAACAATTCTTTTTTTTAATCCTCAGAGAGTTCTTTGCCATGAAGTGCCAAGTTGAACTTCCAGTGACCAGTATGAGAGAGTGAGAGCTATAACACCAAATTTAACCACTTGTCGACTATCCACCGTAGTCGTACTGTGGCAGATTGGGACAGCTGGGCGAAACGACGTTATGTAATGTCGCTTCACCCTGTGGTCACTAGGGGGTGCGCGCGCGTCCCCCGCTCACCCCCCGAGCCGATGTAAGTGCCCGGCGGTTACGATCACCGCCGTGCTCCCGAGATCGCTCGGGGTACACGGAGAACCGGGATCTGTGTGTGTATACAGTTACCGGTCCTCTGAGGGGGGAAAAGACAGATCGTCTGTTCCTACAGAGTAGGAACAGTGATCTGTCATATCCCCTGCACAGTCCCATCCCCCATCAGTTAGAACACAAACTAGGTAACACATTAACCCCTTGATCGCCCCCTAATGTTAACTCTTTTTACAGTAATCAATGCATTTTCTATAGCATTGATCGCTGCATTAATGCCAATAGTCCCAAAAATGTGTCAAAATTGTTCGATGTGTCTGCCATAATGTCGCAGTCCCAATAAAAATCACAGCTCACCGCCATTACTAGTAAAAAAAATTACTAATACATATCTTATATTATATCTTATATACCTTATATTACTAAAACTATCCCTTATTTTGTAGATGCTATAACTTTTGCGCAAACCAATCAATATACGCTTATTGCATTTTTTTTTACCAAAAATATATAGAAGAATACATATCGGCCTAGACTGAGGAAAAAAAAAAATTTATATATTTTTGGGGGATATTTATTACAGCAAAAAGTAAAAAATAATGCGTTATTTTCAAAATTGTCACTCTTTTTTTGTTTATTGCGCAAAAAATTAAAACCGCAGAGGTGATCAAATACCACCAAAAGAAAGTTCTATTTGTGGTAAAAAAGGACGTCAATTTTGTTTGGGTGCAATGTCGCATGACCGCACAATTGTCAGTTAAAGCGACGCAGTGCCAAATCGCAAAAATAGCTCTGGTCAGGAAAGGGGTAAAATCTTCCGGGGCATAAGCAGTTAACACACCTGCTCCCCATTCACACCTGAGACCTTGTAACACTAACGAGTCACATTTGAACATTTTCACTTAGGGGCTACTCACTTTTGTTGCCAGTGGTTTAGACATTAATGGCTGTGTGTTGAGTTATTTTGAGGGGACAGCAAATTTACACTGTTATACAAGCTGTACACTCACTATTTTACATTGTAGCGAAGTGTAATTTCTTCAGTGCTATCACATGAAAAGATATAATAAAATATTTACAAAAATGTGAGGGGTGTGTACATACTTTTGGGAGATACTGTGTGTGTGTGTATATATATGTATATATATATATATATATATATATATATATATATATATATATATATATACAGTGGGGACAGAGAGTATTCAGACCCCCTTAAACCCCCTTTCACTCTTTGTTATATTGCAGCCATTTAAGTTCATTTTTTTCCTCATTAATGTACACACAGCACCACATATTGACAGAAAAACACAGAATTGTTGACATTTTTGCAGATTTATTAAAAAAGAAAAACTGAAATATCACATGGTCCTAAGTATTGAGACCCTTTGCTGTGACACTCATATATTTAACTCGGTTGCTGTCCATTTCTTCTGATCATCTTTGAGATGGTTCTACACCTTCATTTGAGTCCAGCTGTGTTTGATTATACTGATTGGACTTGATTATTAAAGCCACATACCTGCACCTGTCTATATAAGACCTTACAGCTCACAGTGCATGTCAGAGCAAATGAGATTCATGAGGTCAAAGGAACTGCCTGAAGACCTCGGAGACAGAATTGTGGCAAGGCACAGATCTGGCCAAGGTTACAAAAAAATTTCTGCTGCACTTAATGATCCTAAGAGCACAGTGGCCTCCATAAGAAGACATTTGGGAGGACCAGAACCCTTCCTAGAGGTGGCCGTCCGGCCAAACTGAGCTATTGGGGGAGAAGAGCCTTGGTGAGAGAGGTAAAGAAGAACCCAAAGATCACTGTGACTGAGCTCCAGAGATGCAGTCGGGAGATGGTAGAGAGTTGTAGAAAGTCAACCATCACTGCAGTCCTCCACCAGTTGGGGCTTTATGGCAGAGTGGCCTGACGGAAGCCTCTCCTCAGTGCAAGACACATGAAAGCCCACATGGAGTTTGCTAAAAAAAACACCTGAAGGACTCCAAGATGGTGAGAAATAAGATTCTCTGGTCTGATGAGACCAAGATAGAACTTTTTGGCCTTAATTCTAAGCTGTATTTGTGGAGAAAACTAGGCACTGCTCATCACCTGTCCAATACAGTCCCAACAGTGAAGAATGATGGTGGCAGCATCATGCTGTGGGGGTGTTTTTCAGCTGCAAGGACAGGATGACTGGTTGCAATCAAGGGAAAGATGAATGCAGCCAAGTACAGGGATAACCTGGACAAAAACCTTCTCCAGAGTGCTCAGGACCTCAGACTGAGCCGAAGGTTTACCTTCCAACAAGACAATGACCCTAAGCACACAGCTAAAATAATGAAGGAGTGGCTTCACAACAACTCCGTGACTGTTCTTGAATGGCCCAGCCAGAGCCCTGACTTAACCCCTTCCCGCCGAGCGTATGCAGATATGCGTACTCAGCTTTCCGGGGTTATACCGGGATGATGCCCACAGCTACAGGCATCATCCTGGTACCGTTGTTTAGAGCCAGCGATTGTCTATCCAGATATAACAACCGATGCAGCTAAAAGCCGCTCGGCTGTTTTACCGGAGCAGCGGGAGGGGACGTCCCCCCTCCAGCTGCCTCCCCCCACGCTTACCGGGCCTCCCGTGCCATTGGGAGGCCCAGTGACCAATCGGGTGCCAAGTACAGGGATATCCTGGACAAAAACCTTCTCCAGAGTGCTCAGGACCTCAGACTGAGCCGAAGGTTTACCTTACAACAAGACAATGACCCTAAGCACACAGCTAAAATAATGAAGGAGTGGCTTCACAACAACTCCGTGACTGTTCTTGAATGGCTCAGCCAGAGCCCTGACTTAACCCTTTCCCGCCGAGCGTACGCAGATCTGCGTACTCAGCTTTCCGGGGTTATACCGGGATGATGCCCGCAGCTGCAGGCATCATCCTGGTACCGTTGTTTAGAGCCAGCGATTGTCTATCCAGATATAACAACCAATGCGGCTAAAAGCCGCTCGGCTGTTTTACCGGAGCAGTGGGAGGGGACAACCCCCCTCCAGCCGCCTCCCCCCGCTCTTTCCGGGCCTCCCGTGCCATCAGGAGGCCCGGTGACCAATTGGGTGCCTCCGGCGGCTGGGGGCAGCTGGGGGCGGCTGGGGGCGGGCTGGAACAAAGCTGTGGGTGGCTTTGTTCCAGCCTTCTCATTGTAAACGCGGAAGCGACGTCATGACGTCACTTCCCGTTTACTCGGCTGCCAATGGCGGCGATTTTAAAAAGATACACAATATTCAGAATCGCCGTTTTAGGCGATCTGAATACTGTGAAGTGCAAAGTAGGGATTGGGGGTCTTTTAGACCCTCGATCCCTCCATAAAGAGTACCTGTCATCACCTATTACCTTCACAAGGGATGTTTACATAACTTGTGACAGCAATAAAAGTGATCAAAAGAAAATTTTTTTAAACACATTTTACAAAAAGAAAAATAAATAAGAAATTTTTTTTTTAAAGTGCCCCGTCCCTGCGAGCTCGCGCAGCAAAGAAAACGCATACGGAAGTCGCGCCCGCATATGTAAATGGTGTTCAAATCCCACATGTGAGGTATCGCCATGATCATCAGGGCGAGAGCAATAATTCTGGCACTAGACCTCCTCTGTAACTCTAACCTGGTAACCATAAAAAATGGAAATTCTTAGGTACTGTAGTTTGTCGCCATTCCACGAGTGCGTGCAATTATAAAGCGTGACATGTTTGGTACCTATTTACTCAGTGTAACATCATCTTTCACATTATACACAAAAAAATGGGGTAACTTTACTGTTTGGATTTTTCAAAATTCATGAAAGTGTCCCTTTTCCCAAAAATTTGTGTTTAAAACACTGCTGCACAAATACTGTGTGATATAAAATATTGCAACAAGCACCATTTTATTCTCTAGATTCTCTGCTAAAAAAAATATATATAATGTTTGGGGTTCTAAGTAATTTTCTAGCAAAAAATACGGATTTTAACTTGTAAACACCAAATTTCAAAAATAGGCTTAGTCATGAAAGGGTTAAACCCAATTGAGCATCTCTGGAGAGACCTAAAAATGGCTGTCCACCAACGTTTACCATCCAACCTGACAGAACTGGAGAGGATCTGCAAGGAGCAATGGCAGAGGATCCCCAAAACCTGGTGTGAAAAACTTGTTGCATCTTTCCCAAAAAGACTCATTGCTGTATTAGATCAAAAGGGTGCTTCTACTAAATACTGAGCAAAGGGTCTGAATACTTAGGACCATGTGATATTTCAGTTTTTCTTTTTAATAAATCTGCAAAAATGTCAACAATTCTGTGTTTTTCTGTCAAAATAGGGTGCTGTGTGTAAAATTTAAGGGGGTCTGAATACTTTCCGTCCCCACTGTGTGTATATATATATCTGATTATTTTCTGCCCTTCTCTGCTTTTATCTTGTTCAACATTTGTTCCTGTTAACTAACTTAAAAATATAGATAATCTTCAAGACATCTTCTAAATATAAAAGAAGAATCAAGTTCAATAATAAAGCTGACACAGGGCCACTTATAAAGTTAATGTTTACAGCCAGCATGATTTATTTTCTTAAAACTATGTCATTGTTTTGTAAAATACTTAGGTCTATCATTTTTATGTTACATTCTTAATTCAGGCTCTCCTATATTATTTTTCAGCTTTTATATTTCTCTTTTCCTTGTTCTTTGAAAGAAGGTTGCTTTCAAGAGGGTATTCTATATATAAGGTTTTGTCTGAGTGAGTTTTTGTGTCTATGTACTTGTCAAGGTTAGAGTGTTGTACTGTTAAAATGCTTTCAGGACAAAACAAAGCTTGCACTATGCTCTTTGAAGTTTAAAGCACTGCAAAAGCACAGGGTAGATTTAGCTAATGCTTCACAAATGCACTTTCCTGTTAATGAGCTTTAAAACTGGTCATGTGAGACATGCTTTAATGGTGTCTGTTAAAAAGCGCTATACTCCCACCCAAAATTTTCAAGTGTTCGAAAAATAATTTAGGCATGCTGATTTTTCCAGCCTTTGAAACATGCTTTTCTTGTTGCTGGACACCACATCACACATAATGCATTTTCTGTAGCTGTCAAAGTAAAACCAATAGAGCTCTGCTTATACTCAATTTGAGGTGTCCTTTTAATCTTCTTCTAAAAGTGAAGAGATGACAGTTCGGGCCAAACTTAATGTCCAAAACTAATAAAGACAAACCTCTGCAGAGGAAAAATATACATATTCTGAATGTTTTGCTTGACAAAGTTCTTCCTCAACCACAACATAATATATAGCAATGCAGGGACGTGCGGTGATGTCAGTGGCTGGTGAGGCATTGGCTAGTATCAGAACCAGATACACACAGGTTACATATGCCATGAACGTTAGAGCGAGAGCAATAATTCTATCACTAGAACTCCCCTGTAAAAAAAAAAAAAAGAAAAAAGAAAGAAAAAAAAACTAAAGCGACGTCTATGGAGATTTTTAAGTACCTAAAGTTTGGCGCCATTCCACGAGTGTGCGCAATTTTAAAATGTGACATGTTAGGTATCTACTTACTTGGCATAACATCATCTTTCACATTATACAAAAAAATTGTGCTAACTTTAGTGTTTTGTTATTTTTTTTTGTACATTCATGAAACAGTTTTTTCCCCTAAAAAAGCATTTGAAAAATTGCTGCACAAATTCCACTTAGCATAAAAAGTTGCAATGACCACCATTTTAGCTAAAATATATATATATATATACTATTTGGAGGTAGGGATAGGTGAACGGTTTGGCCCGAGCATAAGTTTGGGCCAAACTTTCGCTGTTCAGACATTCGGTGAATAGCCAAACAAACGGGTCGTTCAACTGTTTGTTCGGCTCCCCGAACCGACCGCAATGTATTGCTTTGCTGAACAGTGCATTGCAACTCCTGATTGGCTGAAGCAGTGAAAGCTTCAGCCAATCAGGGCACTCAGAGCACTCTCAGATTCATGATTGGACACTGTCATCATGACTTTATCCAATCATGGCTCATTCCCGCTTCACAATATAAGTATTCTTTCAATGGAAGACATTTTCAGTGTGATTTAGGCGTGGAGAGAGATAGAACAGGGCTCTGTTTAGTGCTATTAGTTAGTGTGCTATACTGTGCTATTTCACTTCAATTGTCAGTGTAGAATATTAGTTTAGTGTCAGTGTAGGGATAGTGTGAGTGTAGTGAGGAGGACCATCATTTAGCTTTGCATAGTGTGCAGCTAGATTAGGGACAGCTCAGATAGTTTCACTGTAGTGTAGTGAGACCGTGTCAGTAATCTTTACAATAGTGTATAGCTAGAGTAGGGACAGTTCAGATAGCGTCAGTGTACTGATGGTTGAACACGGTCTATTTGATTGCATTACTGCCAGTTTAACGACATTTACTTCTGTGCGCGTTACTGCCAGTTTAACGTTATTTACTTCTCTGTTCGTTACTGCCAGTTTAACGCCATATCATTTTGTGTGCATTACTGCCAGTTTAACACCATATAGTTTTGTGCATTACTGCCAGTTTAACACCATTTACTTCTGTGTGCGTTACTGCCAGTTTAATGCCATTTACTTCTGTGTGCGCTACTGCCAGTTTAACGTCATATATTTTTGCATGCATTACTGCCAGTTTAATGCCATTTACTTCTCTGTGCATCACTCCCAGTTTTACGCCATATAGTTCTGTGTGCATTACTGCCAGTTTAGCATCATATAGTGCGTTACTGCCAGTTAACGCCATATAGTTCTGTGTGGGTTACTGCCAGGTTAACGCCATATAGTTTTGTGTGCGTTACTGCCAGTTTAACGCCATATAATTTTGTGTACGTTACTGCCTGTTTAACGCCATATAGTTTAGTGCGTTACTGCCATTTTAGTGCCATTTACTTCTCTGTGCATGACTGCCAGTTTAATGTCATATCGTTTTGTGTGTGTTACTGCCAGTTTAACGCCATTTACTTCTCTGTGCATTACTGCCAGTTTAACGCCATATCATGTTGTGTTCGTTACTGCCAGTTTAACGCCATATAGTGTTGTGTGTTACTGCCAGTTTAACATCATTTACTTCTGTGTGCGTTACTAACATTTAAAGCCATTTACTTCTCTGTGCATTTCTGCCAGTTTAACGCCATACAATTTTGCGTGTGTTACTGCCAGTTTAGTGCCATTTACTTCTGTGTGTGTCACTGCCAGTTGAACGCCAATAAGTTTTGAGTGCGTTACTGTCAGTTTAATGCCATATCGTTTTGTGTGCGTTACTGCCAGTTTAATACCATATAGTTTTGTGCGTTACTGCCAGTTTAACGGCATTTACTTCTGCGTGCATTACTGCCAGTTTAACGGCATTTACTTCTCTGTGTGTTACTGCCAGTTTAACGCCATATCATTTTGTGTGTGTTACTGCCAGTTTAACGCCATATAGTTTTGTGCATTACTGCCAGTTTAACGCCATTTACTTCTGTGTGCATTACTGCCAGTTTAACGCCATTTACTTCTGTGTGCGTTACTGCCAGGTTAATGCCATATGGTTTTCTGTGCGTTACTGCCAGTTTAACGCCATTTACTTCTCTGTGCATGACTGCCAGTTTAATGACATATCGTTTTGTGTGCGTTACTGCCAGTTTAACGCCATTTACTTCTCTGTGCGTTACTGCCAGTTTAATTCCATATAGTTCTGTGTGCGTTACTGCCAGTTTAACGCCATTTACTTCTCTTTGCCTTACTGCCAGTTGATGCCATATAGTTCTGTGTGCGTTACTGCCAGGTTAATGCTATATAGTTTTGTGTGTGTTACTGCCAGTTCAACGCCATATAATTTTGTGTGCGTTACTGCCAGTTTAACACAATATAGTTTTGTGCATTACTGCCAGTTTAACGCCATTTACTTCTGTGTGCGTTACTAACAGTTTAACCCCATTTACTTCTGTGTGCACTACTGCCAGTTTAACGCCATATATTTCTGTGTGTGTTACGGCCAGTTTAACGCCATTTACGTCTGTGTGCATTACTGCCAGTTAACATATAGTTCTGTGTACGTTACTGTCAGGTTAATGCCATATAGTTTTGTGTGCACTACTGCCAGTTTAACGCCATTTACTTCTCTGTGCATGACTGCCAGTTTAACGTCATATCGTTTTGTGTGCGTTACTGCCAGTTTAACGCCATTTACTTCCCTGTGCGTTACTGCCAGTTTAATGCCATATAGTTCTGTGTGCGTTACTGCCAGTTTAACGCCATTTACTTCTGTTTGCGTTACTGCCAGTTGATGCCATATAGTTCTGTGTGTGTTACTGCCAGGTTAATGCCATATAATTTTGTGTGTGTTACTGCCAGTTTAACGAAATATAGTTTTGTGCGTTACTGCCATTTTAACGCCATTTATTTCTCGGTGCATGACTGCCAGTTTAATGTCATATCGTTTTGGGTGCGTTACTGCCAGTTTAACGTCATTTACTTCTGTGTGCGTTACTAACAGTTTAACGCTATTTACTTCTGTGCATTACTGCCAGTTTAACACCATACAGTTTTGCGTGTGTTACTGCCAGATTAGCGCCATTTACTTCTGTGTGTGTTACTGCCAGTTTAATGCCATATAGTTCTGTGGGTGTTACTGCCAGTTGAACGCCATAAAGTTTTGTGTGCGTTACTGTCAGTTTAATGCCTTATCGTTATGTGTGCGTTACTGCCAGTTTAATGCCATATCGTTTTGTGTGTGTTACTGCCAGTTTAATGCCATTTACTTCTGTGTGCGTTACTGCCAGTTTAACGCTATTTACTTCTGTGTGCGCTACTGCCAGTTTAATGCCATATAATTTTATGTGTTACTGCCAGTTTAACGCCATATAGTACTGTGTGCGTTACTGCCAGTTTAGCACCATATAGTTCTGTGTGCGTTACGGCCAGTTTAACGCCATTTACTTCTGTGTGCATTCATATAGTTCTGTGTGCGTTACTGCCAGGTTAACGCCATATAGTTTTGTGTGCGTTACTGCCAGTTTAACGCCATTTACTTCTCTGTTCATGACTGCCAGTTTAACGTCATATCGTTTTGTGTGCATTACTGCCAGTTTAATGCCATTTACTTCTCTGTGCGTTACTGCCAGTTTAATGCCATATGGTTCTGTGTGCATTACTGCCAGTTTAACGCCATTTACTTCTGTTTGCGTTACTGCCAGTTGATGTCATATAGTTCTGTGTGCGTTACTGCCAGGTTAACGCCATATAGTTTTCTGTGTGTTACTGCCATTTTAACGCCATATAATTTTGTGTGTGTTACTGCCAGTTTAATGCCATATAGTTTTGTGCGTTACTGCCATTTTAACGCCATTTACTTCTCGGTGCATGACTGCCAGTTTAATGTCATATCGTTTTGTGTGCGTTACTGCCAGTTTAACGTAATTTACTTCTGTATGCGTTACTAACAGTTTAACGCCATTTACTTCTCTGTGCATTACTGCCAGTTTAACCCCATACAGTTTTATGTGTGTTACTGCCAGTTTAGCGCCATTCACTTCTGTGTGTGTTACTGCCAGTTTAATGCCATATAGTTCTGTGGGTGTTACTGCCAGTTGAACGCCATAAAGTTTTGTGTGCGTTACTGTCAGTTTAATGCTTTATCGTTATGTGTGTGTTACTGCCAGTTTAATGCCATATAGTTTTGTGCATTATTGCCAGTTTAATGGCATTTACTTCTGCGTGCATTATTGCCAGTTTAATGGCATTTACTTCTCTGTGCGTTACTGCCAGTTTAACGCCATATCATTTTGTGTGTGTTACTGCCAGTTTAACGCCATATAGTTTTGTGCATTACTGCCAGTTTAATGCCATATAGTTCTGTGTGTGTTACTGCCAGTTTAACGCCATTTACTTCTGTGTGCATTACTGCCAGTTAACATCATATAGTTCTGTGTGTTTGTTACTGCCAGGTTAACGCCATATAGTTTTGTGTGCATTTATGCCAGTTTAACGACATTTACTTCTCTGTGCGTGTGTTACTGCCAGGTTAACGCCATATAGTTTTGTGTGCATTACTGCCAGTTTAACGACATTTACTTCTCTGTGCATGACTGCCAGTTTAACGTCATATCATTTTTTGTGCGTTACTGCCAGTTTAACACCATTTACTTCTCTGTGCGTTACTGTCAGTTTAATGCCATATAGTTCTGTGTTCGTTACTGCCAATTTAGCACCATATAGTTCTGTGTGCGTTACTGCCAGTTGAGGCCATATAGTTCTGTGTGCGTTACTGCCAGTTTAGCACCATATAGTTCTGTGTGCATTACTGCCAGTTTAACGCCATTTACTTCTGTGTGTATTATTGCCAGTTAACATCATATAGTTCTGTGTGCGTTACTGCCAGGTTAACGCCATATAGTTTTGTGTGCATTACTGCCAGTTTAACGTCATTTACTTCTCTGTGCATGACTGCCAATTTAACATCATATCGTTTTGTGTGCGTTACTGCAAGTTTAACGCCATTTACTTCTCTGTGCGTTACTGCCAGTTTAATGCCATATAGTTCTGTGTGCATTACTGCCAATTTAGCGCCATATAGTTCTGTGTGCATTACTGCCAGTTGATGCCATATAGTTCATATAGTTCTGTGTGTGTTACTGCCAGGTTAACGCCATATAGTTTTGTGTGCGTTACTGCCAGTTTAACGCCATATAATTTTGTGTGCGTTACTGCCAGTTTAACGCCATATAGTTTTGTGCGTTACAGCCATTTTAACATCATTTACTTCTCGGTGCATGACTGCCAGTTTAATGTCATATCGTTTTGTGTGCGTTACTGCCAGTTTAACGCCATTTACTTCTCTGTGCATTACTGCCAGTTTAATGCCATATAGTTCTGTGTGCGTTACTGCCAATTTAGCGCCATATAGTTCTGTGTGCGTTACTGCCGGTTGACGCCATATAGTTCTGTGTGCGTTACTGCCAGTTGAGGCCATATAGTTCTGTGTGCGTTACTGCCAGTTTAGCGCCATATAGTTCTGTGTGCATTACTGCCAGTTTAAAGCCATTTACTTCTGTGTGTATTATTGCCAGTTAACATCATATAGTTCTGTGTGCGTTACTGCCAGGTTAACGCCATATAGTTTTGTGTGCATTACTGCCAGTTTAACGTCATTTACTTCTCTGTGCATGACTGCCAGTTTAACGTCATATCGTTTTGTGTGCGTTACTGCCAGTTTAACGCCATTTACTTCTCTGTGCGTTACTGCCAGTTTAATGCCATATAGTTCTGTGTGCATTACTGCCAATTTAGCGCCATATAGTTCTGTGTGCATTACTGCCAGTTGACGCCATATAGTTCATATAGTTCTGTGTGTTACTGCCAGGTTAACGCCATATAGTTTTGTGTGCGTTACTGCCAGTTTAACGCCATATAATTTTGTGTGCATTACTGCCAGTTTAACGCCATATAGTTTTGTGCGTTACAGCCATTTTAACATCATTTACTTCTCGGTGCATGACTGCCAGTTTAATGTCATATCGTTTTGTGTGCGTTACTGCCAGTTTAACGCCATTTACTTCTCTGTGCATTACTGCCAGTTTAATGCCATATAGTTCTGTGTGCGTTACTGCCAATTTAGCGCCATATTGTTCTGTGTGCGTTACTGTCGGTTGACGCCATATAGTTCTGTGTGTGTTACTGCCAGTTTAGTGCCATATAGTTCTGTGTGTGTTACTGCCAGTTTAACGCCATTTACTTCTGTGTGTATTACTGCCAGTTAACATCATATAGTTCTGTGTGCGTTACTGCCAGGTTGACGGCATATAGTTTTGTGTGTGTTACTGCCAGTTTAACGCCATTTACTTCTCTGTGCATGACTGCCAGTTTAATGTCATATCGTTTTGTGTGCGTTGCTGCCGGTTTAACGCCATCTACTTCTCTGCGCGTTACTGCCAGTTTAATGCCATATAGTTCTGTGTGTGTTACTGCCAATTAGCGCCATATAGTTCTGTGTGCGTTACTGCCAGTTGAGGCAATATAGTTCTGTGTGCGTTACTGCCAGTTTAGCGCCATATAGTTCTGTGTGCGTTACTGCTAGTTTAACGCCATATAATTTTGTGTGCATTACTGCCAGTTTAAGGCCATATAGTTTTGTGCGTTACTGCCATTTTAACGCCATTTACTTCTTGGTGCATGACTGCCAGTTTAACATCATATCGTTTTGTGTGTGTTACTGCCAGTTTAATGCCATTTACTTCTCTGTGCATTACTGCTAGTTTAATGCCATATAATTTTGTGTGCCTTACTGCCAGTTTAACGCCATATAGTTTTGTGCGTTACTGCCAGTTCGACGTCATTTACTTCTGTGTGCGTTACTGCCAGTTTAACTCTATACAGTTTTGCGTGCGTTACTGCCAGTTTAGCGCCATATAGTTCTGTGTGCGTTACTGCCAGTTTAACGCCATATAGTTCTGTGCGTCACTGTATGTTTGGCACATTATATTGCGGTATATTATAGTGTATCTGCGGAGTGTGTCTGTGTGGTGTGAGTACTCAATTTAACGTGCACCAAACACCTCTTTACATTTTAAAGCGCATCCACGTACAGATTTCAACTTCTTCTTTACATTTGCTTATAAGCACCGCCCCCTCCCTCCCAATAATGTCCGGGAGGATAACAAGGAGAGGCAGACATTCCCATGGCATTGTAAGGGGGCCAGCAACAAATGTGTCCACAAGAAAAGGTGGACGTGGTGGTCAGTCCTCAGGCAGGGCATCATTTCCTCTGTTTAGTGAGTTTCCCCAAGCTATCCAGCCACAGCATGCAGAGGAGGTGGTGGACTTGTTTTCTTTAACTTTCCTCATCCATCTCATCCTCTGTCATGCAAGCAAGTGACAAGTGTGCAGTCCCCTGCAGTTGCCAGAGTGGATAAACCTGCCTCCTTGTCCACATCTATTCCTGTCATAGCCCCAACATCAGCCATTGAGGAGTCAGCAGAGTTATTTGACCACAGCATCAGCCACTTCATCCTTGGTGGTGCCCAGCCATTACTGGATTCAGATGTTGGTTCTGAGGTTGAGGATGACAGGAACATGAGCCTAGAGAGAGGGAGGAATACTGGTAGACAAATTGGCATTCATATTCCCCAAGCTGCAGCATATTGCCAAGTTGTCTCCAGTGATAATGATGAAAATGGAGGAGATGGAGATGATAATGATGATGAGGTCAATTATGTTACTTGGGTGCCAGATAGAGAAAAGGATTAAACTGAAGGTGAGGTGGCACAACCCCAAGGAGGCCGACATCAAGAGAAAGTATAGAGCAGCCACCCTATTCCATCACATTCTGCAGCTGTTATCTCCTGGCCCACTCCCCAAAGCTCAGTTTTTCAGCACATCTGCAGCAGATCACACTGTTGCTATCTGCAAACTGTGTCTAAGGCACATCAAATGTGGCAAAAACACCAACCATTTGGGTACCACATGCTTAACAAGACATTTAACGTCCAACCAATCAGCCCATTGGCAAGAGCACCTAAAAGCCACACAAAAGGGGAAAAGATCTGTCCCACCTCCTCCTTATTACCCACTTTAGTCTGCCCCTGAAATACCAAGTTATTACCTCTCAGCAGCCTTCACTGACAGGGATGATGGTATAGCACAGGGTGTCCCAGGTCCTAGCAGCACATTTGCCAGCAGCACACCACCAGCTGTAGACTGTAGCAGGCAAATTTCTCTGCCCCATCTGCTGCAGCAGAAAAAAAAATACAGTCCCTGACACCCACATGCCCATCATCTGAATGCAAGCTTGACAAAGCTGTTGGCTCTCCAACTTCTGCCTTTCAGCCTGGTGGATTCTGCCCCTTCCGTGAATTCGCAAAGGCTGTTCCATCGCTCAACCATCACGTGCAAGGGAATGTTCTGGCATCGTTGGGCAAGGTAGTCAGCCATAAAATCCACCTTACCACTGACACGTGGTCCAGTAAGCATGGGCAGGGATGATATATTTCGTTCACAGCACACTGGGTAACACTGCTTGCAACTTGAAAGGATGCAGGACAGGGCTCAGTGCTGCAGCTTGTTGTGCCCCCACATCTCCATACAGCTGGTGGTGATGATGCCAGAACTGTGAGCTCTACCCCCTCCTCCTCCTCCGCAATATAGATAAAACTCATTGAAAAAAGGCATGGGTCCCCCCCATCCATTACCAGGCCCTTTGGGTCTGGTATACATATTAAGGGGAACCCTGGACCAAAAATGTAAAAAAAAATTGCATGGGGGTCCCCCCAAAATCCATACCAGGCCCTCTGGGTCTGGTATGGAAATTAAGGGGAACCCTGCCCCGAAATTTAAAAAAAATGGCATTGGGGTCCCCCAAAATAAATACCAGACCCTTATCTGAGCATGCAACCTGGCAGGCCACAGGAAAAGAGGGGGGACAAGAGAGCGGCCTCCCTCCCGAACCGTACCAGGCCACGTGCCCTCAACATGTGGAGGGTGCTTTGGAGTAGCCCCCCAAAGCACCTCATCCCCACAACCCTTGCAGGGTGGTTGTAGGGGTTTGCAGGTGGGGGGCTTATCGGAATCTGGAAGCCCCCTTTAACAAGGGAACCCCCAGATCCCGGCCCCCCCATGTGAATTGGTAAGGGATATTCCATTTCACAAAAGAAAGTGTCAAAAAGACAGGAGACACTTAGGGACAAGTCCTTTATTATGTACTGTAATGTACCCCTTACCAATTCACATGGGGCAAGGCCAGGATCTGGGTGTCCCCTTGTTAAAGGGGGCTTCCAGATTCTGATAAGCCCCCCACCCACATACACCCCACAACCACCAGGCAAGGGTTGTGGGGATGAGGCCCTTGTCCCCATCAACATGGGGACAAGGTGCTTTGGGGGCTACTCCAAAGCACCCACCCCATGTTGAGGGCATGTGGCCTGGTACAGTTCAGGAGGGGGGCGTTCTCTCATCCCCCTATTTTCCTGTGGCCTGCCAGGTTGCGTGCTTGGATAAGGGTCTGGTATGGATTTTGGAGGGACCCCTACGCCTTTTTAAAAAAAAATTGGTGCAGGGGACACCTATGCCATTTTTTAAAAATGTTGGTGCAGGGTTCCCCTTAAAATCCATACCAGACCCTTAGGTCTGGTATGGATTTTGGGGGCACACCTATGCCATTTTTTTTTAAATTTGGTGCAGGTTTCCCCTTAATTTCCATACCAGACCTGAAGGGCCTGGTATGGATTTTGGGGGGACCCCCACGCAATTTTTTGTTAATAATTGGTTCGGGGTTCCCATTAATATTCATACCTGACCCAAAGGGCCTGGTAATGGACCTGGGGGGAACCCATGCCATTTTTTTCAAGGAGTTTTATCTATATTGCTGAGACCTGACAATTCATTACAGCCGCGATCAGTTTTAAATGACTTTTTCTTTTAGAAATGTCATTTTTCTGTGGTACTGTTCTAAACACTAGAAAACTGCACCACTTTACAGGCATACTATAGACACCCCCAGGCCAGATATTTAAAGGAATATTTCATTTTTATTGTTTCACTTTAAGCATTATTAAAATCACTGCTCCCGAAAAAACACCCATTTTTAAAAAAAATGTTTGCATTGATGCATGTCCCCTGGGCAGGACCCGGGTCCCCAAACACTTTTTTATGACAATAACTTGCATATAAGCCTTTAAAATTAGCACTTTTGATTTTTCATGTTAGTGTCCCATAGACTTTAACGGTGTTCCGCGTCTTTCGAATTTGCCATGAACAACGCATATTGTTCGGTGTTCGCAGAACATCCGAACAACCAAAGTTCGGCCCAAATTTATGCTCGGGCCTAACCGTTCGCCCATCCCTAGACATGCCCACCGGGTGGAAATTCAACTTTTGGAATGCTGCAGCGGCTATACATGCAGCAGAGGGCCGTCAACGAGTATGCCTGTGCCAGCACGGTACGACGACAGTCTCAAGCTGCCTCGGCTTTTTTCCCCCACACCAATGGCTGATCATTAAGGATGCATTCACTGTTTTGTCACCATTTGAGGAGGCCACAAGGATGGTGAGCCGTGACAGTGCATGCATTAGTGACACAATCCCTGTTGTGTTCCTGCTGGATCAGACTCTGCATGGCATTATGGACAGGGCACTGGAGGCAGAGCAGCAGGAGGAAGAGGAGGACTTCCTTTCATCTCAAGGCCCACTTTATCCAGACATCATCATTCCTATGTCACAGAACACACAGGAGGAGAAAGGGGAGGAGGATGACGAGGAGGATTCTGGCACTTTCATAGGCTTCGAAGAAGAGGAAGACATGTGTCAATCTGTAATCGATGGCTTTCCAGCCCCAGGACCCTTGGGAGTAGTACGTGGCTGGGAGGAGGAAGTCATCTTGAGTGACCCCGAGGAGTCTGCTTCTCAAGCTGTGGCTAATTTGAGGCACATCGGCAACCTCATGCCTCAAAGCCTGTGAAAGGACCCAAGAATATGTGGCATAAAGGAGAAGGATGATTACTGGTTGGCAACCCTCCTTGACCACCGTTATAAGGGGAAGGTCTCAGAACTTATCCCGTCCCCACAGAGAGTGCAGAAGATAAAATCTCTTGAGGACACATTAAAGAGGATTTCATTGAACTTTTTCCTGACTGCAGTAGGTTATAGTGTCATGGAAAACTTCGTTTTGAGTCATCTGTTGGTCAAGAGAGGAGTGTTGGAGAAGGCTCCCGCCTAAGTGAGGCATTTTGGAATTTTTTTAGTCCTCACCACCCAGGGCTGTCAGCTTCCACATCCTATCAGCAGCGTCTGGCATCACATAGTGGATGATTAACAGAACAGAGATGGAGAGCTTTACAGCTGACGATCCACTGACTTACTGGGTCATGAGAATAGACCATGGCCCAGTATGCTATTGAGTTGTTGGGCTGCCCTGCATCCAGCGTGCTTTCAAAATGGACATTCAGTGCTGCAGGAGGTTTTGTTACTGATCATAGAACGCGTCTATCCAAAGACTCCGTGGACCGTTTGACCACCCAAAGAGTAATTTTTTTGCACCTGTTTGACAGGTGATTATCTTTGCAATTTTTTTACAGCAAGGCAAATTCTTGCTTTCATCAAGATAACCTCTATAGGGTTACGGTGGGAAGGCGCCACCGACACCCAATTTTTATGCACCCTTTACTTCTATCCAAAGTCAAAGTGACACCAGAATGTATCCAAAAAATCTCTAATCTTGTTCCCAGTGCACTAAATTGTGGCCTCATCATACAAATTGGCTCCCCAGCTGTTGCTGAGCAAAATAAAGGCCGCTTGCAGGGACAATGTCATTTTTTTGGCTTTATAAATGCAATTATTGCTGCAGCAGATTCTGGACATTCTGGACCCCCCAGAACTATATTGGAAGGTTTTTTCATTTTTATGCTTTCACTTTAAAAATCAAAAAATCACTGCTCATTTAAAAACTTTTTTTATTAATACATGTCCCCCAGGGAAGGACCCGGACCCCTATAGCCATTGTATGCCATTGACTTTAATGGGGTTCGTCATTTGGGTCCGAACTTTCACGTTTTTCGAAAGTTCTGGTGCGAACCAAACAGGGGTCTGTTCGGCCCATCCCTATTTGGGGGTTCTGAGCAATTTTCTAGCAAAAAATTATGATTTTTACATGTAGGAGAGATGTGTCAGAATTGGCCTGGGTTGCAAGTGGTTAATTACCTAAGTAAGTAATATTCAAATAATTAAGATAATTTGAGCTGAATGCTGAACATGCAGCTTTCTCTTCAGGTCTCTCTGTTTTTTCCTGTGAGTGCTTGGAACGCATGCCGGACATCATGGAGGTAACTGTTCCAGTCCTGTCTATGCAAGTTCAGGCCCACATGATTTCATTGATTCATCAATTTAGATTATTGTTATATATTGGCGTGATACATGGGGAGCCAGCCTGTACCTCGGATGATGTCTTAGTGGAGGAAACATTGGGATGTATTGTGCTGGCTCCATGTTATTGCGCTTCTTACTATCCTCCTTTGTGATCACATATATACAGTGCCTGTATTCATCCCAATTGATGTAAGTGCATTATTTATTCAATAAATATATTTGGTAAGGATTTTATGCTATGTTGGTGTTTTTTTCTCCTCCATTTATATATGCCTGGTTGAGCCTTGGATTTTTTGGACGTTGAGTTGGAGTGGCTCCATTCCCGCTGGGCTGGTTCTGTGTGTGCTGGTTCCGTGTATGCTGGTTCCTGTGTATGCTGGTCCCTGTGGAGTCCAATCTGCCTTGGTTTCTCTGTGCATTTGGCTGCTTGCTAGTAGCCCATTTGATCTGGTAAGAGTACCACTCTTGGTGGTCCTCTTCACAAAAGCACATCTAACTTCTCCCCAAAAGCAGAAGTTTGAATTCATATTATACTGTTTTTTTCCAGTCACCTACTTCCTCCTTGGAATCCTTGTGTTTTCTCACGTGCATTTTTATATGGACATTATAAGATATTGATGTTTATATATTTTTTATCAGTATTATTTTGTATGATGTTTATATATTTTTTATCAGTATTATGGTTGTATGATTTACACTCTTTATTGATCTTAATTATTTATTTAATTCATTTTTTTGTACTCTCATTTTGTTTGCACATCTCAGCGCTGAACTTTATATCACACTCCAATGCTAAAGATTTGCGACTTGGTTTGCTGAACATTGCACTGTTAACTAATCCATAATCATTAATACAGTCCTGAGTGATATGGGTTCACTGTAGTTGCAAATAACTGCAACACTGAGCGTCTGTTCACAAAAAATGTAACCTGTTTAGCAATTGCAGCAATTAACAAAGCTGTTTTTCTTTTAATCCTATTTTGATACTATTTACTTAATACCACACATTATCTAGCTCATATCTTGTAGCTCTCAATTTACAAAGCAGTATAATGTGCTTTATTTAGGCTGCTCTGCTAATAGCGGTATTTTACCTTTATTAGTGCTATTATAGCACTGTCAGCTTTATTTTATCAACCCTTGAGATAAATCAATACAAAAAGTCGATTACCACACCTGTTATCGCTCTTTAAAATAATGCTAGCCTCAGGGTAGTTATAGCTGTGAGTTTTAATAGATGTATATTGAGGAAATTAGAAACAAGGGCCATTTCAGGTGGTGATAAAATAACACTTTGGCTCAAGGCTAGGTAGCATTTACATCCTTCTGTGAATTGGCAGGCCCTGCAGTACTGTGCGTGCACTGAAAAGTAGCTAAGCAAAGCAAAAGACAAAATATCATTAGTTGCTACAGACAAGAATTTTTTTTCTTTAGTCTTTTATCATTTTAAATAAATTGTTCTGGGACATGTATGTCCCTCTGTGTTTTTTCTTGTTTTTTCTTTTTTTCCCCATATATTGGGGTACTTTTATTATAAACATCTATTTGGAAGCAGCCGCAGTACAGATAGATTTGCTGGAGACCTCGTGTGACAGTGTTTTTAATGTGAACATGAAATCTTCATATATATATGACTGGAATAGATGTAAGTGGCAAAGTGTTTTCATACTCCTTATATCAGGGTATTATCAGGTAGATGTATTTTTTTTTTCTCTTCTCCTCTCCCTCTCTCCATTTGGTGGGGGGGCGAGGAGAGGGGGAGATCTAACAACAAGATCGGAGGGGTGCCGGGCGGGGCAAACCCCCCATGCTATCGGCAGGATTATATAAGATATGATTACTTATTTTATAAATATCTATTTTTTCTGTTTGTTGTCTACTTCTATGTTTCTATATAAAATATGGAATGTAGATATTGTTTGTAATAAATGAATATGTTTAACTAAAGATGAATTAATGAAAGATGTATCGATTTATTGTTTGACTGCCTGTATTTAAATTTTATAGACTACATACATCCTGCTAACCCCTGATGAAAGAGACGACAATCAGCTCTGAAACACGTTGTGTATAGGATATTGGATCTACATGTTATATATCTTGATTTTCCAGTTTCCATGATCATGTTCAGTTTCCATGTCTGATGTTGTTTTTCAATAAATTATTATTACATTTGTATTCTCTGTAGTGCCTTTAAAGTCCCACCCTCAGGGTTTTTTCCTTTTCCAAATAAGGATTTTAGGTTTGTTTTGTATTTTTTGTGAAAATTGTGATTTGATAAACATTTGCGCAACTATTGTGGAGCCTAAGGGGGGTCTTGCACAAACTTTGAAAGCTGTAAGTGAAAAATGAAAACATCCAGATTTTTAGAGAAAGTTGATTATTTACAGTTTTGCGTGCCTTCGATTTTCACCATTTCACAAAAAGGCACAACTTAAAATGTATAAATATTTGTTATTTATTAAAAGAAAAGTATTGGAAAATGTTTTTTCCCATAATCACACTTACCTAGGCCCTGTCCTCCGCTGCCTCTGCACTGAGAACCAAGCCACCGAACACAGCCAGTGGCTTGGTTCTCTGACTTCTCAGTCAGCAGCTCTCCTGCTCTGCTCCTCCATGCCCATTGGAGCGCTGAGCTGTGGAGGGGCAGAGAGTGGCCGTCTCAGCCTCTCAGTGGCTCGCTGAGAGGCTGAGACAGTCATCAGTCCAGGCACCTGGCGGATCCAGACTCCCAGAGTCGGGATGACGAGGTGCCTGGACTGAACTGTGTGACGTCAGCAGAGAACGGACATCAGACTGCTCTCTGCTGAAAACGGGTTACAGGAGTGCAAAATGAATCACACTCTTGTGACCTTTAGGAGAAGCCCAGCCAAACAAGCTCAGGCTGGACTTTTCCTTTAACTCAATACAGGTTTGATTTTTTTACTTATTAGGAATTTAGTAGAATTTGCTGTCTTCATATCTGCTGATAATTATTTTAGTGTATTTTTAGCAAAAATATTGTTTTTGATATACATTTGCACAAATATTAGGGGACCTTAAAAATCTGTAGCACCTTCTTTTTATTCTACTGGTCATGTGCTTTCAGAAAATGTATGCTTTTGGGGTCTTTTAAAAACCTGAAAGCTGTAAGAGAAAATGAAAAGTTAAGGGAAAATTTGCAAAAATGGTCTGGTCACCTGAGTATAAAACTGAAGCCTGGCCTGGCCTGGCCTGGCAGTGAAAAGGTTAAAGTGTCTCTAAACCCAAGAAAAAAAATGTATAGTATTGCAACTTCCTGGTCCTTAGATTTGTTGGCTGTATTGGTTTTCTTTTTTCACTCTTTTTCCCTTTATTTTACGTAGTAATCCTTCTATTAACATGCTTCCTGTCATTGGGTGACAAGCATACAGAGCAGGACAGGGGATGTGTTAGGGTTACATAACACTGAGCTAGGACTACATTACACCTCCCTCTCTTTTCCATAACAGTAGAAAGTATTTTTTGTAGTCCACAGAGATATCAGGGAACAATGCTTACTAATAGGAGGCACAGAGCACAGGAAGTTATTAGTTCACAAAATTTCTGGCTGGATGAACCGTTTTAAGTAAAATAATACTATAAAACATTTAAATGTTATATTAAACAAACCAAAAGAGAGCAAATAAGAGAAATGTATTGTTAGAGATTACGTACACATCATGTATTCTTGCATTCATTTATTATATATCATAAATATACTGCAGTCACTTTAAAACTGAGCATACATTTAAAAAAAAGAAGGTAAACATATTTAGAACAAAATAGTTTTAGCTAAAAAGAGAAATCTGTCTATAAACTTTCAGATGACTTCCAAACAATGCTTTAAGTTGAAATCAAGATGCACAGTTTGACTCCAAGCAAGGTTATGGACAGGTGCTGGCGCTTTTCCAGAGAGAAAGACATCTTTCAGGACACATAGGGGAAAAAGAGGCAAAACATGTGCACTTTCCAATTTGTCACAGTGTCCTGACAGTTAATTCAGTTAGATCCAGGTGGTTAATAGGGGTTCTGTAGCAAGGGATTCCACAAATATGTGAAAGCTGTGGAGACCTGACACATATCTTGAATCAGAATGATTTTAATAATAAAATAATAATAAAATTGGTGGGCTGTGCCAGCTGCAGCCACTTCAATGTGACTGACTGTTTGTGTGTGTTGTAATTTTGGGCAAGAGTTCATTTCTCATTCCTTTTGTTTGATGTATAAATGTCAAATTATAGTAATTTGTCTTTCCTATTATAATATTGTACATTCTTTACTGTTAATTTTAATTTTTAATTATAACTAAACTGAAATCAAAGTAAGATTTTAGAGAAATATATGCAATGTAAATAATTAATAATGATGGGCAAACCAGTTAACCAGGTACATTTTTGCAACTCCTGGAATCCTCAGATCAAGCTACATACAAATGTTCAGAAGAATCAATGATGATTAGGTAAAACTCCCTTTGATCCAATAACCTTTATTTCCTTATTATTAGTTAAAAAATGTCATACTAAAAATACTTTAAACATTAGATCAAAACTTGTGAAACAGTCATGATAAGAAGTAGTGGAGATTTAAAAGTTGCTTGGCTTACAAATAGTTGAAGTTGGGCTTTAAATTGCTTGTCTTTTACCTAAACTCCATTTAAAAAGATATGTCCATCTAATGCCGTGTACACATGTCTGGACTTTTTCACAGCAAAGGTTCGACGGAACGAATCCACAGGACAATTCGATCGTGTGTGGGCTTCATCGGACCTTTTCTGTTGAAAAATCAGATGGACTTTAGAAAAAGAACATGTTTCAAATCTTTCCGACGGACTCAAGCCCGGTCGAAAAATCTGTTCGCCTGTATGCTAGTCCAATGAATGAACAACGACGCAAGGGCAGCTATTGGCTACAGGCTATGAACTTCCTTATTCTAGTCCGGCCGTACAACATCATGTTCAAATCAGTCAAACTTTGGTGGAATCGTGTGTAGGCAAGTCCGTTGCGTCGGAACTCCATCGAAAGTCCGTCAAAAAGTCCTTCAGAGGTCAGTCCGTCAAAAGTCAGCTCATGTATACACGGCATTAGACTACCCTACCACAGTGGTGTCTGTAGCGAGCCCAGAGCGCCCACAACACAAGGAATGGATTGACTACACTGATGATATCCCTATGTTTGGACCAATGCTTATTTTGAACACATAAATGTGAGTTGCCTGTGAATTTTTATCTATATTAAACTTGTCCTATATCTGCACCCAGAGGTACCTCTCCCCTGGTGTCTTTTCAGTGCATTTGGAACAGGGTTTCTGTTCCCCCCTGATGGTAGCGCTGAGTGTGGGAACCCCCTTCATCATCACCCCATATAGTCCATGGACGTTTTAAATTACCATAAGACTGCAGACTTTTACTATGTTATCTTTACTGTGTGCATATATTAATATGCCTATACAGCACATTACCTAATACTGTGGGATATTTACAGTTTTAGTTCTCTGCACCTTTACTTGTATAATGAGTTTATAACAACTAACACTTCTTGTTGAGAAGCTACTACATATCCTTCAATCGTTGGTCTCTCAGTCTAGTGCTCTGCAGGTGAAAACAGATTAGTACTTACACAAGCAGGCATAACAATGAAGATAAGATATTTTATCAAGTTAGCACTCCCCCATTTGATGATGAAATGATGATGAATTGATTGGACACTGTATGACCCAGAGCAAGAAGTTGCTTGTTCCTTTAGCAAATAGGGACAAGCTAGGTGAATGAATACACAGACATGGGGAATCGATCAGCCATGATACTACAAAATGCAGCAGCAACATGGGATCCCATTATTACACATGGGATCCCATTATTACAAATTAAAGCAAGCAAATAAGACAAGAACTATAACTACACTATTAACTAGTTAAAACAACAAAAAGATGTGAAGGTGTACAATGCTTTTAATCTGAGCTGATCTATCCAACAAACTTGTATGCAGTTCCACATAGGATCACTGGTAGTGTATGCCATTTACTAAAACTTGAGAGTGCAAAATCTGTTGCAGCTGTGCATGGTATCCAATCAGCTTTGAACAATCTACTTGTTCAATTAAGCTTTGACAAAAAAACCTGGATGGATTTGTTTCTATGCAGAGCTGCACCAGATTTTGCACTCTACAGTTTTATTAAATCAACCACAGAGCGCCCCAACAAAATACCAAACAAATTCAAAACTAGAAAAATGTGGAGTTGGGATTTAACATTCACAGAAATACAATACGCTATTTCTTACATTTATACAATCAACAATGAAACAGATATTTTTAATACAACTCAAGAGGAGTTCATATGAAGAGCAGAGTGCCTTCTCTAATTACTTTTATTGGTGCTTCTCAAATTGTCAACTCCTTACCAGTTTCACTTTCTTTTTATCAACTTATATCAAAAATAAAGTCAGTTATGGAATACAAAAATAAACTCTTCTCATACATGCTAAACAGATTATTCAAAGAAATGTTACAGATAAAAAATGAAAGCAATGTATCAACAAGAATGAACAAAGAACACAGGCAATAGATACTATTTTTAGATCTCCTATTACGCACCATGTCACATATGACCACTCTTTACTGAACACAGTTCTTTTACAGTCGATACCCAATTTGTCAATGTCACAATATATATTTGGTGTTATGTGATTAAGTCTCCAAGCCATGTATTTTTCCCACACAATCTATCATTATATACAGTAAGCACACCACATTCATGCTTTTATGCACAGTATATATTTCTCAAAATCAGAAAACTGCTAACTTTATTTCACCACCATTTTGTTTACACACATTTTTTGATTTCTGATTGAATAGTATGATCATGTCCATATAGAGCCATTCAAATGGCTGGCAGAAATGGTCTCACCTCTAGCTAGCTCTTTTTCAAACTTTCCTTCCTACAGCCACCAAGTGGTCCCAAAAGAAACTATGCCAGGCACTGAAATGTCTATGCCATGTCACACACACTGATTTCCTAGGGAAAGCTCCAAACTAGCAAGCACTTACGGCAAGTCTCCATTGCAACTCTGCATATTTCCCTGATCCAGAAACACTAAAGCTTTTAAGCATTGAGTACAAAGATTTGCATAGCAAAATATTTTTAACACATATGGGTTAATTTACCAATGGAAAAAAAAGCCAATCACTTTGCAAGGGAATAGTCTTTTGGTTTAGTAAATGTGGAGAAGATTCAATTTGCAAATAATACCCAATCACATACAAGGAAAAAAAACTGTATTTTTGCTGGTGCATGATTGGATGGTAGAACTCAAGAATTTCACCTCATTCACTAAGCTAAGAAAAAATTCAATGGCAAAGTGAAAATTCCCTTGAAAAGTGAACATCATATTTGCCTTTAATAAATCAACACCATATAGATTTTACATAACAACTTGCTTCATTATAGTTTGTTTTAGTTACAGTATAAACTGCATTTATTTAGGAACTACAGCAAGTTCACAGAAAACCACAAGTGACCATAAAGCATGAAGAAACCCACTTCTTCTATTAAAATTACATGTGGGTAATAAATAATTTGACATTAAAAATGAGAACACACAATTTTCTGTTGAAATCCACGATATAGGCTTTTTAATAAAAAGTCATGTATTTTTTATGTAAATGTATCTTTGATGACACATGGTGATGTATAATAAATCTTTCAGAGAAAACAGAATTATATTGGTTAGTGATAAATTGATTCTTACCTGCCGTTGTTTTGATAATATCTGATGTGTTCCTGAGACCCATAAAGTCAAATTGGTAAAGTCTCCAAGATTTTTGATTTGTAGCTTCCACTGAGTTTTTCCTCCATCTGTATATCATTTCCTCCTTTGGGTAACCATCTGTTAACAAACAAAGATCTTATCTTTATCAGTCAAGTGAAGCACTTCATACTGCTTTGTCCTTGTAAGACATTGTTTAGCAAAGGGCTGCTTCTAATATTTAGAGGGAAAGAATAATTAGCTTTAGTCAATTTGATTTTGTTTTTGTTTTACACATTTCTTGCAAGTTTATCAATTATTCCAGCTTTTATTAATATAAAAACTTTATTTTGAAAACAAACTTTTAACTTTAGTACTATTTGCAGGTGAATCAAACAGCAAACTTACATTAGGAGGAGGAGAGGCATGCTGCCAATAGGTGAGTAATTCTACAATGTATTTATTACCTTTTCCCTGCTCTTTAGGTTAATTTTAGGTCACAGATGTTACATGAACTTTCAGAACTTGCAGCTGCTACTCTTGTTATGGTAAATATGAAACATAAATTGTAATATATCACACAACACATTTCTCAGATTAAACACTTTCGACTGCCGCATGCCGATTTACGTCAGCAGAATGGCACAGGCAGGCAAAAGGGCATACCCTTTGAATTTTCAACCTAGTGGGAGCTGGAGCCCTCCACGCGCTGTGGGAACGTGCCTGCAGGTCCCGCAAACTTGATGTTCGCCAGCGCCCCACGATTGCAGTGAGGAGAGGCAGAACAGGGAGATGCCTATGTAAACAAGGCATTTCCCTGTTCTGCCTAGAAACATGACAGGGATCTACTGCACCCTGTCATTGGGAGCAGTGATCTCTGTCATGTTGTAGTGAGCCCATCCCCCCTACAGTTAGAACACATCCGGGGAACACACTTAATGCCTTGATCACCCCCCCTAGTGTTTAACCCCTTCCTGCCAGTGTCATGTATACAGTAATCAGTGGCTATTTGTAGCTCTGATTGCTGTAAAAATGTCAATGGTCCCAAAATAGTGTCAAAAGTGTCCGATCTGTCCGCCATTATGTGGCAGTCCCGATAAAAATCGCAGATAGCCACCATTACTAGTAATAAAAAAAAATTATAATAAAAATGCCATAAATATATCCCCTATTTTGTAGATGCTCGAACTTTTGAGCAAACCAATCAATATACACTTATTGCAATTTTTTTTACTGAAAATATGTAAAAGAATACATATTGGCCTAAACTGGAAGAAATTTGCTTTTTTTCAAAATTGTCAGTCTTTCTTTGTTTATAGCGCAAAAAAAAAAAAAATCGCAGAGGTGATCAAATACCACCAAAAGAAAGCTCTATTTGTAGGAAAAGTGGGTACAATGGGTACATGGGTACAATGTCACACGACCATGCAATTATCAGCTAAAGTGACACAGTGCCATTTCGCAAAAAATGCTCTGGTCAGGAAAGGGGTAGATCCTTCCGGGGCTGAAGTGGTTATAAAAGAAAATTAAGACATTTTTAATCGTATTTTTACTGTTGAACAGAATACATAGATATAAAAGGATATATATGTTAAAAATACTATACATTTCCTATAATAAACTATATATTACAGAGGAACACCGGTTTCCACCATGACCATCATGTAAAGCTGGCCATACACTGTTCATTTTTTTGCATTAGACCACTGGGCTGAAGAAAACAAATTTCTCCATTCACCCAAACATGGTGGATGGAGAAATGTACCCATGCCAGAACATTGTATTCTGACTTCTGAACTGTCAGAATACACTGAGCAGCAGGACATTCCTTCAACTGAAGTTGATCAAAGAATTGACTGCTGAACTGATTGAATTTCAATAAGTGTATCACAAGCTTAATTATGTATAAACATGTTGTGATAAAAAAAAGGCCACACATTTTTTTTTATCTGTAAGGAAAAGTATGAAAAGAAAAAATCCTAATTATTTTGAGAGATCTTAACATAATCGATATAGTGAAGATATCAGACTCTTCACTCCATGGCATCCATTTCATACATGCTATGCCATATGTTATGACATAAGTACTACAAATTCAAATAAGTGTCAGATTACCAATTATACACGTTGAAAAGTAATACTTGGTCAGACTCTACAAATAACGAACAAAAGATATATATATTTTTAACTATGCAATTTCTTTGTGAACTTAAATTATATATAAAGTCATATAGGATAGAGTAACTGTAGACTTAGCAGGAATTAAAATGATGAGGTTTATTTACTAAGGGCAAATTGGCTAATCACATGCATGTACTGTATATTCCCAGGGTTGCCATTATAGGAACCACTATCCCTGAGATTAAAGATTAATAACAAAAAACATGATTAAACATGCAAGTTTAAAGGTGCCTAATAATTTGATGCACACATTCCACTGTTAAAATTAAATCCATTTATTAAATTCACATAAAAGCGTTAAAATAATAGCATGACATAATCCATCATGGCTTGTTTGCTATATTTAAAAATGTAACACATAAACATTTTTTACAAATTAGTTTCACAGCTTGTCATTGATCTTCCCACCCTTACCTCGTACCACATGGCTCCTTTGTTATTGTTAGAACTGAAAAACTTGTGAGTTTTGGATGACTTTAGCTGGAGGGATTTCAATGACCTTAGGAGTAGGGGTTGGAGGATCAACGACAAGCTCTGAAAATAAATTTGCAAAAAATGTTTATGTGTTAAATTTTTGAATATACCAAGCAAGCTATGTTACATACACAGTTAGTCTGGTTATAAACAGACACAAGTCCATCTAGTTCAACCAATAAAAAGGAAAAAAATAAAAATACCCCCCCCCCAAAAAAAATCATAAAATCCTATATACAGGATCCTATAACCACAGTTGATCAACAGGAAGGCAAAAAAAACCCAGCAAAGCATGAACCAATTTGCTCCAGCAAGGAAAAAAATCCTTCCTGATCCCGTGACAGGCAATCGGATATTTCCTGAATAAACTTTACCTATAAATGTTAGTATTATATTAGTTGGATTATGTCATGCTACTATTTTATTTGCCTTTATGCAGCCCATCTAGAAGGGGTGGTGTGGGTAGTGCAGGGAGGCCTAGACAGTTGCTGGTAATAGGGGATTCTATGATCAGACAGACTCATATAGAATAACTTGTAGCCAGGATTGCCTAAACCGAATAGTTTGCTGTCTCCCTGGTGCCAGGGTTCGGCCTGTGGTGGACCGGGTTGATAAATTACTGGGAGGGACTGGGCATGTCCCAGCTGTCTTGGTCCATGTTGGAACCAATGACAGAATACATGGAAGGTGGAGGCTCCTTAAGAATCAATTTAAGGAACTAGGCTGCAAGTTGAAGGGAAGGACCTCCAAGGTGATTTTCTCTGAAATATTGACTGTGCCATGTGCAACACAGGAAAGATAGGGGGGGATTAGAGAACTGAATGCATGGCTAAAGACCTGGTGTAAGAAGAAGGGAATTTGGGTTTCTAGAGCACTTGGCTGACTTTTTTATTTGGGTACAATCTATATGCTAAAGACGATCTGCACCTAAATGGAAGGGGGTCTGCGGTGCTGGGGGAGAGGTTTCTGGGGAGGCTGGAGGTGTATTTAAACTAGGTTTGAGGGGGAAGGGAAAACTAGATTATATTGGGGCAGACAACTCAGACAGGGCGTCGGTCCCTATTGGTGGGTGGAATGGGGAAAGATAGGGGCAGGGCTATGGAATAAACTTGACCAAACATGGGACTTTAAATGTGTCTAATAATATGATGCACACTTACTACTGTTAAAATTCCATTAATGTATTCAGTTCACATAGTTACATACTGTAGTAACATAGTCAGTCTTGTTGAAAAAAAACTAGTTCAACCAATAAAAGGCAAAAATAAATATTATAATATAATTACCCCATAATATAATTCTGTTATTATTTTAAAGGCAAATTGACCATGGTGCTAAGTGGATAATGTTATTAAAGGATAGAAGAAGAATTGCACTTACAGTTGCATTAGGAATACTAAAGCACTTCAGGTGTGAAGGTATTTATATTTACAATAAAGGCAAACTAACAATTCACTTCGCAGGATTTGCAACAGAGCTTATACAGAATGGAGTAAAGCTCTGCTGACTTCCATCAACCAATCACATGCAAGCAAAACTGCTTTATGATTTTATTTTTCTTGTATGGGATTGGATATTCATTGCAAAGTAAAAACTTTACCACATTCACTAAACTCTGGTACAAATTCTCTTGCAATGTGATATCTTTCCAACATTAGGGAAATCCACTTTTAACCAATTGCTATAGAAACAAATGTTTTTTTATAGTAATATTCCCTTCTGCTCCTGTTTTGGTGGCAACTCAAATTTTTAGATTTGCATGAAAAGGTTTGATATGGAGTTGGGATTTAAAAATTCACAGAAATACAGTAAGATATTTCTTACATTTATGCAATCAACAATGAAACAGATGTTTTCAAGACAACTCAAGAGGAGTTGATACGGTATGAGGAGCAGAATGACAGAAGCCAGAAGAGTGCCTACTCCAATTACTTTTATTGGTGCTTCTCAACTTGTAAAATGCTTAACAGTTACGGTTTCTTTTTATCAACTTATATCAAACATAAAGTCAGTTTTGGAATCCAAAAATGAATGCTGCTCATGCATGAAAAACAGATTATTCAAAGAAATTCTACAGATAATAAATGAAAGTAATGTAACAACAATGACTAAGAACAAAGAATGTAGGCAATATATATTTTTTTAGGTCTCTTATTACCCACCATGTCACATTTGGCTACTCTTTACTGAACACAGGTCTTTTACAGTCACTAGCCAATTTGTCTTTGTCACAATATATATTTGATGTTATGTGATCAAGTCTGCAAGCATGTATTTTTCCCACACAATCACTATGTACAGTAAGATCACATCGAAAAACATCAAAAGTGTGGATGAGGGAATTGTGTCATTTAGTTTCTTTTTTTAATTCATTAATGTATGGGCTGCTTTACTATTGCTTTACAAAATAATTACTTTATAGTCTAATTAACAGCTGATATATTTAGCATTACCCCCTCAGGACACACTGGTATGTTACTGGGTCTTCCCCACTTTTTGCTCCAGAGCCAGGCACAAGGTGATGCTGGTTGAGCAGCACTGAGATGCTGCTCATCTGCCTAGTCTCCACCTATAGCCCAGAACCCTCCTAGATTGCTAGGACACAGGGGCAACATGAGCAGCACAAGAGCACACTGAGCACCAGAACTAAACGATCACAGCGTCTGTTAAGCAGACATGCCACATTAATTTACCTAGCTGCTCCTCTCTTAAGCAGAGGAGCCCAAAAACTATTCTAACTACTCTAGCACCTACCTAGGAGGGTGCTACATATAGTACCACCTTTTAACCACATATTAAGACAAACTGCATTAGTTACATTTAAAGGGTTAACCAAAATAATATTCTGACATCAACCACTAAGGAAAAAAAGGATGCGAAAAAGAACATGCCCCAAGCATTTTGTGTCACATCAAATAATATATTGTATAGACCCAGGTGTAAAAATGCAAGTAATATTGATTGACTACAAAATGAAAAGTCATAACACCAACACTATGATTTAAGTGAAATCTTGGTAAAAATTCCATGGTTAAAAGAATAAAAGTTGTAACACCTATTTATACAGGGAAAAAAGTGTATTGCAACCTATATAGGCAGCAAATGAAATAAGTTAGTGAGGGGCTAAAACTTTTTGTTTGTGATGCCGTGTACACACGAGCGAACTTTACAGCAGACTTGGTCCGAAGATCTTTCTGACGGACTTTGTAGCGTAGGTGTGTCGGACTTACAAACGGATGGACTTGGACACACACGATCACTCCAAAAGTTGGATGGTTTCGAACACGGAGAGGTACAGCATGTATGAAGGGACTGGAAAAAGGAAGTTCAAGCCCCATTACGCCACCCTTTGGGCTCCCTCTGCTAATCTCGTGTTTACTGCGTGTTAGTAGAAGTTTGGTTAGAGACGATTCACGCTTTTCAGACTTCAGCTTATATCGATCGTTTTCTGCGGTTCAGTTTGTGCTTGTGAGGTTTGTATCTGGTTTTCAGTGCGTGTTGGTCAGTTCGTAACCTGTATAGCAGGCCGTTCTGGTCCACTCGTTCCTGATCTTCAGGTCACTCTTCATAGGCCTTGCTGTTCTTCAGTGCGTTTGTTCTAAGTTTGTTTGACCAGCCGACCGTTTCGAAGCCATGGTGCATGGACGTACTCATTCTCGAGTTCATGCTGCATGGGGGATTGGTGTTGGGGTTCATACTTTGACCCCAGCCCAGTCCATGAACAGGGAGAGGAGGAGTTCATGGACGAAGAATTTGTTGCGCCAGCGTGACCAATTCTCGCACATGCCTTTGCTCCGTGAGATCCATGAGAATAATCCTGAGGATTTCAGGAATTATCTCAGGATGACAGACCCTGTTTTTCAACGTCTGGTGGCTATGCTAACCCCTTATATCAGCAGGCAGGATACCTGCATGAGGCAAGCCATCACTGCGGAGCAGAGGCTAGTTGCCACGTTACGTTACTTGGCAACTGGGAGAAGCCTTCAGGACCTGAAGTTCTCGACAGGCATTTCCCCCCAGGCTCTGGGGATCATAATCCCAGAGACCTGTTCTGCCATAATTCAGGTCCTGCAGAAGGACTATATGAAGGTACGTTTTTTATCCTTTAACATTACATGATATGTATTTAATGTTTGCTAATGTATTGCATTAATTTCATCGTTACCTAATTACCATGCTTGGAATATGCTGTGAATTTCCCCTTTATCTTCATGCATGCATTTTTTTTATCGTAAATCATTTTTTGCCCTACATGCATATTTGCCTTCACTAACCTCCCCACCATGCAATCCTGGGCCCATATACACCTATAGCCTATAGTCTCTTTAACAACATATATTGTCATCTCCATTGTACTGCTTTACCCTCCCCCACCCCCTCAAATGTCTCCAAATGTCATGTGTGGTCTTCTACTAAATTAGAACCCCCACCCCCTCAAATGTCTCCAAATGTCATGTGTGGTCTTTTACTAAATTAGAACCCCCCCATCCCCTCAAATGTCTCCAAATGTCATGTGTGGTCTACTAAATTTGAACCCCCACCCCCACATACAAATTGATTAATGGGCCATCAGAGAGCGTGAGAAATCTTATAAGTGGGCCTTATGTTTTAGCTTTTTATAAATAATACATTTAAAAAATGTTAGACTGCTGTTGCTCAAGAATGTTTTTGTGTAATCTGCTAGCAAAGTAATGTTTAAAAGTACTTATATATTTTTCTTGTTTGATTCCACAGTTTCCTTCCAACCCACAGGAATGGCTGGCTGTGGCCTCCCAGTTCGCTGACCATTGGGACTTTCCCAACTGTGTCGGGGCAATCGATGGGAAGCATGTCCGCATTCTGCCACTACCCCATTCAGGGTCTTACTACTTTAATTATAAGGGGTTTAATAGTGTAGTATTGATGGCGGTGGTCTCGGCACAATCAGATTTTATGTTCGTGGACGTGGGGAAGAACGGCCAGATGTCGGACGGAGAGTCTTCGCACAGACTGAGTTGTGCCAGCGTCTCCAGACTGGTGGCCTGGGATTGCCACCTGATGACGAGGACGTTGATGGACTCCCCTCTGTTTTCATTGCAGATGAAGCATTTGCTCTTGGGGAGCACCTGATGAGGCCATTCCCCCAAAGGTCCCTCACCCCGGAGAGGAGGGTATTTAATTACCGGCTGGCCAGAGCAAGAAGAGTTGTGGAGAATGCCTTCAGGATTATGGCCAGCCAGTTCTGTTTGTTCCTCTCGGCCATCAATATTGCGGACTATAAAATCAATTGTGTCATCATGGCTTGTTGCATTCTCCATAATTTTTTAAGAAAACATTCTACAACATATCTCACTTCTGTTGGGCCTGAGGCTGGACTTAGTGCTGAATCTGCACTCACAGGCCTGGATACTGGCCGTACTGGTTTGCCCCCCCAAATCGCCCGTCAAGTGCGGGACAGATATGTCAATTATTTTAATGCCAGAACATCTTTAAAATTTTATAAAATAAAAAAAAATATTTTGGATCAAATCTCTTGTTTTTATTCTTGTTTGCATTTATTTTTGGCTGTCTCCTAATGCACTTGTAGTGGCAAGTGCATTTCCCTTTAGTCAATAAGGCCCTTTGTCACTGTAAACACCAAAAAAAAAATAATAAACTGGTATTGAGAAATAATAAGCCACACACATTATAGTAGTAAAAACATTTTACTGTACGCACATTCAAAGGTGCATTTTATTAAAACGTGTTATTTTTATTTTTTTTAACAATTTTTTTATTTTTTAACAATAAAATTTTTGGGGGGTTATTTTACACATATTTCTCCAAAAATATTTGTTGTGACAAATTTTGGCTTGACAACAAAATTTGGTTTGTTCACACATAATAACAAAAAAAAACAGGAACTTACAAAGTTCAACATGTCAAAAACTGTGCTGGTGATGTCACCCATGTAAAAGCAAAATTTGGCAGATGCACACAAATTGTGAGTCCAAATGGGTAAAGTCAACATGTGCTATTTCCCATCATGGGGATCAATGGACGTGTTTTGTGTGTGCAAGCCCTTTTTTTCCTCTCACAAACTAACATTATTATGAGGAAGGGGTTGCAAACACAAAACAAGTACATTGAGATCCCCTGATGGCAGATAGCACATGATGACACACCGTGTGCATCTGCTAAATTTTGCTATTGCTATTTCACAACTGTAAAAAATTAAAAAATATAAAATCTTACAATGAAATGAAGAACATGATTGATGTTTTTAGGCAAAAACTGATTAGCTTCTGCCCAAAACATCAATCATGTTCTTCATTTCCTGTTGCATGCTGTCCAGCCGATTTCTCTTGCTGTCAATTTGTTCTCGCATTCGATCAATTTGGCCATTCCACACCATTATCTGCCCAATCAGTCTTTGTGCACTGTCTGTGCTAAATGGCTCCGCCGCTTGGCCTTCCACAACCAGAACACCACCTAAAATTTGTGGAGAAAAATGTATTTAGAAATATGCACGCCTAAATAGATTACCTTAAGCTGGGGTGTCAGTCACTCACTTGGTGGGGTGCAAATCTCATCCACTTCCTCCACCTCTCCTTCCTCAAGATCATCAGGTGGGCATGGTCTTGGGCTGGGGTTTGGGGTAATTCCAGATTCAGGCTGGTGACTTGGGGGGGTTCTGGGATCCTCTGACTGTTGTCTGAGTCTTTTCTCCCCTATGAGAATGAAACAAAAGGTATACTTAACACAGTGATATTTCTGGCAAGAAATAGGAATATGAAATCTTATGAAGTGGTGGACAATTGTCTGTTTTTTATAAACATTTTTAAAGACAGGATTCAAATTCACTTTTAACAAAACTGCAATACTTAACATTTTTATGCAAGTTTCACAGATGAGACACCTGAAGTATCCCCTGGAGCCCCTGTGTGGATTACCCTCAAAAATGTTCTCTGGTGTCACACAGTACACTAGTGCTCCTGAGTCCAGATGTGGAAACAGCTGCTGTGTCCTGTCCTTACATTACACTGAATAATTTTTTAATAAGTATTCTAGTTTCAAACACATCTACACAACATCCAAAACTTATTTTAATACGACAAATAATCAAGACCTAAATGTATGTACAACCCTGTACCATCGTATTTCTTTCAAAACAAACGCCATTTTTTTATAATCATATGTAGTTTCAAAAGAACGATCTTTACAAACGATGCTGTATAAACGAAAAGCATATGGATCAGCATGCAAGTTAAGTATCTCAATAGGAACACACAAGTACTTACTTTTTTTAAGCACCTTCTTGATTCGCCAATATTGTTCAGGCTCCCGAGTTTTTAGGTCAGACCAGCGCTTACTCAATTGTTCTTTAGCCCTTTTAATTCCAAATTTTTCCTCAAAAGTGGTGACAACTATGGACATTATTTTGTCCTTTCGCATATTGGGTCTGGTGTACGGTCCTTTTTTGCCATCATAGTCCTCCCTCCTCAATATGGCCACCATCTCCACCATCTCTTCAAAGGCCATGTTGGTGACCTAATATCTCCTTCTGGATCTGGATGTTTGTGGCTCCGGGCTTTCCTCCATGCTAGTTCCAGATAATCCCTCCGCCATCTTTCTCTATATACTCCCACTGCACAACGAAGAGTAAAGGGGTGGGGAAAAATCATCCTAAAGAACATCAGGGGCGGGCAACGCAGGCGGAGCATGACACATGCGCAGTGTATATAAAGCTAGTACGCTGGCCTACATATGTCCGAACGGAAGTAGCAAGCTTCATAAACAAAGGTAAAGATTGAACGTGGGTGTGTGTGTGTATGTGTGTGTGTGTGTATGTGTGGGTGTGTGTTTTGTGTATGTGTTTGGTGTGTGTGTGTATGTGTGTGTGTGTGTGTGTGTATGTGTGTATGTGTGTGCACCCTATATTCTGTATAAAATAATACTGGGAGTTTGGATTGACATTACAGTTTTTATCTTGTGTCTTGTCTATCAGATAAAATGAATCCCTTTAAGGAGGAGGATTTTTTCACTCAGTTTATTGACCTCTATCAAGAGAACCGAAACCTGTGGGAGGTCAAGCATCCCTTGTATTTTAATAAGCAAGCAAGGCAGGCAACACTGGGGAGACTTCTGGAGTTTGTAAAGACTCAAGTCCCCCAGGCAGACATTTGAAGGGGAAAATAAAATTGGGATCTTGCGGAATATGTACAGGCGGGAACACGAGAAGATACAGGATTCCCTCAAATCAGGAGCAGCAGCCGAGAAGGTTTATGTCCCCAAGCTGTGGTATTACCCCAAACTGAGATTTCTGGATGACCAGACAGAAGCAAGGAAATCGCTTTCGACCCTTCCCTCCACCCTTCCCTCCACCCCAGCTGAGGTGTCCCAGGAAGAACCGGGCCCTTTCATCCTCGATGAAGTGGATGCACCCAGCTGCAGCCAGGTATACTTTTTTGGGAATTTTGGATTGTGTAAATATTAATGATGTAAACTAAAATGTTTGAATTGCTTAAAAATCAATGAATTACTCACAATTATTATCATGTATACATATCACTAGACAGTAGTGGCCAAAAATGTACTTCAAAGATTGGTGAACAGCTAGAATAATTGTGGGGTCAAAATGATAGCCTTTTCTATTTGTTTATAATTAAGGGGGGTGGTTAATTGCTCACAGGTGCTTGAGGCATATATAACCTTGTGTAGGACTCATAGTGAGCCTGCTCATTTGTGAGGCTGTTGGAACTCTGTTCAAGTGGTGAGTTAAAACCAGAGGGGGGATCTTGAGTGGAGAGTGAACAAGTCTTGCTTTTTGATTGCTGGGTTGCATTTTTAGGGCTTTTCCTTTTAGCTTTTCAATCACCCTTTTCTGTCACTTTTTAAACAGTTTTTTGTTTTTTTTTTCTTTGGTTTCTTCAGACTACCAATTAAGGGGGGTGGTTAATTGCTCACAGGTGCTTGAGGCCTATATAACCTTGTGTAGGACTCATAGTGGGCCTGCTCATTGGTGAGGCTGCTGGAACTCTGTCCAAGTGGAACTGGTCTAAGTAGTGAGTTAAAACCAGAGGGGGAACTTGAGTGGAGAGTGAACAAGTCTTGCTTTTTGATTGCTGGGTTGCATTTTTGGGGCTTTTCCTTTTAGCTTTTCAATCACCTTTTTCTGTCACTTTTTAAACAGTTTTTTTTTTCTTTGGTTTCTTCAGACTACCAATTACGGGGGGTGGTTAATTGCTCACAGGTGCTTGAGGCCTATATAACCTTGTGTAGGACTCATAGTGAGCCTGCTCATTTGTGAGGCTGCTGGAACTCTGTCCAAGTGGAACTGGTCTAAGTGGTGAGTTAAAACCAGAGGGGGGACCTTGAGTGGAGAGTGAACAAGTCTTGCTTTTTGATTGCCGGGTTGCATTTTTGGGGCTTTTCCTTTTAGCTTTTCAATCACCTTTTTCTGTCACTTTTTAAACAGTTATTTTTTCTTTGGTTTCTTCAGACTACCAATTAAGGGGGGTGGTTAATTGCTCACAGGTGCTTGAGGCGTATATAACATTGTGTAGGACTCATAGTGAGCCTGCTCATTTGTGAGGCTGTTGGAACTCTGTCCAAGTGGAACTGGTCTAAGTGGTGAGTTAAAACCAGAGGGGGGACCTTGAGTGGAGAGTGAACAAGTCTTGATTTTTGATTGCTGGGTTGCATTTTTGGGGCTTTTCCTTTTAGCTTTTCAATCACCTTTTTCTGTCACTTTTTAAACAGTTTTTTGTTTCTTTGGTTTCTTCAGACTACCAATTAAGGGGGGTCATTAATTGCTCACAGGTGCTTGAGGCCTATATAACCTTGTGTAGGACTCATAGTGAGCCTGCTCATTTGTGAGGCTGCTGGAACTCTGTCCAAGTGGAACTGGTCTAAGTGGTGAGTTAAAACCAGAGTTTAAAACAGGAGGTTATAACAGGGGTCATAGTACCTGTGTAGTGTGAGTACCTGAGTGTTGCCTGAGTCGTGTGTGTGGATCGTTAGTACTTGTGTATTGTGTACTGTATACTTGTGTATTGCGAGTGCACGTAGGTCTGTGAGTGCACATAGGTCTGCGAGTGGCCTGTGAGTGCACGTAGGTCTGCGAGTGCACGTAGGTCTGCGAGTGGCCTGCGAGTGCACGTAGGCCTGCGAGTGCACGTAGGTCTGCGAGTGGCCTGTGAATGCACGTAGGCCTGTGAGTGCACGTAGGTCTGCGAGTGGCCTGCGAGTGCACATAGGTCTGCGAGTGGTCTATGAGTGCACGTAGCTCTGCGAGTGCACGTAGGTCTGCGACTGTTCTGTGAGTGCACGTAGGTCTCTGAGTACCTGTGTATTGTCTTGTTGTGTACCTGTGTATTGTCTTGAGTATTAGTGCCAGGAAGCTAGCTGTTAGGTAATTTGGACAGGGTATATTCCCCAATCGTCACTAAATTTAATAGGTACGATGCCCGGCGGGTGTGGAGAGGTGACTCTTTGTACATCTTGCTGCATGTATGCGTTCCTTGATCATCCGATCGAGGGCGAATACTGCTGTGCAAATTGTAAGCACATTGTTTCCCTGGAAACCCAGGTCCTGAATCTGGGGAAGCAACTGTCAGCACTGAGAAGTCCCTCCATACTAAAGGAGAGCCAAGAACATACACGGCGGCAGGTGCCAGCAGGGGCCAGCACAGAGGCGGGTGGAGACAAAGAAGTGCAGGCAATGACAAAGAGTAGATGGGTGACAGTCAGGAAGGGTAGAGAGGGAAGTGCCAGGGAGGCTGATCCAGAACTGGAGCATCCCAATAAGTACGCTCCATTGAGTGACATCGGTGAAACCAGTCAGGAACCAGCACTGCTGGAACTGAGGGACTCTCCTAGCTGCCGGGGGAAGAACTCCTCCAGTGAGAGTGGGGGGCAGCAAAAGGAAAGGAAAGACAGATTCTGGTGGTAGGGGACTCTTAGAAGGACAGAGAGGGCAATCTGTAACCAAGACCTGAAGCGCCAAACAGTATGTTGTCTACTGGGCGCTCGGGTTCGGCACATCACGGATCTTGTGGACAGATTACTGGGAGGGGCTGGGGAAGACCCAGCTGTCATGGTGCACGTTGGCACCAATGACAAAGTCAGAGGCAGATGGAGTGTCCTAAAGAACGATTTTAGGGATTTAGGAGCTAAATTGAGGAAAAGGACCTCCAAGGTAGTATTCTCAGGAATACTACTGGTACATCGAGCCACACCAGAAAGGCAGAGGGAGATTAGGGAAGTAAACAAGTGGCTGAAGAGCTGGTGTAGTAAGGAGGGGTTTGGGTTCCTGGAGGACTGGGCCGACCTCTCAGTCGATAACTGGTACTATAGAAGAGACAGACTGCACCTAAATGAGGAGGGTGCATATCTGCTGGGAATGAAGATGACCAAAAAGTTAGAGGGGTTTTTAAACTAGGCGATGGGGGAGGGTCCAGAGGTAGAGATAGTCAGCACAGAAGATATTCCAGAGGGTAGTATTGGGGGCATTAGTGGTAGGTTAACCAAAGCACAAAAACACAAGGTAAGTATAGTAGCAAGTCCTAGTTGCAATCTTGAAACACCCAATACGAGGACAATATGCGACCGGTCTAAACTATGTGGCATGTTCACCAATGCCAGGAGCATGGCGGACAAGATGGGTGAACTAGAGATACTGTTGTACGAGGAGGATTTGGATTCTGTGGGAATTTCAGAGACCTGGTTCAACAGCTCTCATGATTGGTTGGCAAACATTTAAGACCCTTTACCATAAAGATAGAGAGGGTAAAAAAGGGGGAGGGGTATGCCTATATTAAGAATAATATACAAGTGAATGTGAGAGATGACATCACTGAGGGAGCTAGGGAGGAGGTGGAATCCTTATGGGTAGAGCTCCAAAGGGATGAATCTAAGGGGAAAATAATACTGGGAGTATGCTATAGGCCCCCTAACCTGAGGGAGGAAGTGGAGACAGATCTCCTATCACAATCTGGATTAGCAGCAAGGATGGGAAGTGTTATCATAATGGAGGATTTTAATTATCCAGACATAGACTGGGAGGAGGGAACCGCGCATTCATTTAAGGCTCGCCAGTTCCTTAATGTCTTGCAGGACAATTTTATGGGTCAGATGGTAGACGCACCAACTAGAAATAAAACATTACTAGATCTACTGATTACCAACAATACAGACCTGATCACGGATGTGGAAATACGGGGCAATTTAGGTAACAGCGATCACAGGTCAATTAGTTTCACACAAATAGGAAACATAAAGGGAATACAAAGACACTGAATTTCAAAAGAGCCAACTTCCCTAAACTACAAACCTTGCTAAAAGGCATAACTTGGGATAAAATTTTAGGAACAAAGAATACGGAGGAGAGATGGGTTTGCTTTAAGAGCATATTAAATAAAGGCATTAGCCAATGTATCCCATTGGGTAATAAATTTAAAAGAGCGAACAAAAGTCCTGGATGGCTTAACTCCAATGTAAAAATGCATATAAAAGCAAAGGAGAAGGCCTTTAAAAAATACAAGGTTGAGGGATCATCTTCAGCATTCAGACTTTATAAAGAATGCAACAAGAAATGTAAGGGTGCAATTAGGACGGCTAAGATAGAACATGAAAGACACATAATGGAGGAGAGCAAAAAAAATCCCAAGAAATTCTTTAAGTATGTAAACAGTAAAAAAGGGAGGACAGACCATATTGGCCCCATAAAGAATGAGGAAGGACATCTGGTTGCAAAGGATGGGGAGATGGGGAAGGTATTGAATTTGTTCTTCTCCTCAGTCTTCACAAGTGAATCGGGGGGCTTCAGTAACCAAAACTGCAGTGTTTATCCTCATGACACAACTCAGGAAGCACCTCCATGGTTAACAGAGGACAGAATTAAAATTAGACTTGCGAAACTTAACATTAATAAATCACTGGGACCAGATGGCTTGCATCCGAGGGTACTTAGGGAACTCAGTCAAGTGATTGCCAGATCGTTGTTTCTAATTTTTACAGACAGTCTACTGACTGGAATGGTACCAGCTGATTGGAAAAAAGCCAATGTAGCACCAATATTTAAAAAGGGCCCAAAATACATCCCTGGGAATTACAGACCAGTTAGCCTAACATCAATAGTATGTAAACTCTTGGAGGGGATGATAAGGGACTATATACAAGATTTTAGTAATGAGAACGGTATCATTAACATTAACATCTGGATTTTGCAAAAGCATTTGTCACAGTTTCCCATAAACGTTTACTGTACAAAATAAGGTCCATTGGCATGGACCATAGGGTGAGTACATGGATTGAAAACTGGCTACAAGGGCGAGTTCAGAGGGTGGTGATAAACTGGGAGTACTTGGAATGGTCAGGGGTGGGTAGTGGGGTCCCCTGGGGTTCTCTGCTGGGACCAATCCTATTTAATTTGTTCATAAACGACCTGGAGGATGGGGTAAACAGTTCAATCTCTGTATTTGTGGAGAATACTAAGCTATGCAGGGCAATAACTTCTCCACAGGATGTGGAAACCTTGCAAAAAGATCTTAACAAATAAATGGGGTGGGCAACTACATGGCAAATGAGGTTCAATGTAGAAAAATGTAAAATAATGCATTTGGGTGGCAAAAATATGAATGCAATCTATACACTGGGGGGAGAACCTCTGGGGGAATCTAGGATGGAAAAGGACCTGGGGGTCCTAGTAAATGATAGGCTCAGCAATGGCATGCAATGCCAAGCTGCTGCTAACAAAGCAAACAGAATATTGGCATGCATTAAAAAGGGGATCAACTCCAGAGATAAAATGATAATTCTCCCACTCTACAAGACTCTGGTCCGGCCGCACCTAGAGTATGCTGTCCAGTTCTGGGCACCAGTCCTCAGGAAGGATGTACTGGAAATAGAGCGAGTACAAAGAAGGGCAACAAAGCTAATAAAGGGTCTGGAGGATCTAGTTATGAGGAAAGGTTGCAAGCACTGAACTTATTCTCTCTGGAGAAGAGACGCTTGAGAGGGGATATGATTTCAATATACAAATACCGTACTGGTGACCTACAATAGAAATAAAACTTTTTCGCAGGAGAGAGTTTAACAAGACTAGAGGGCACTCATTAAAATTAGAAGAAAAGAGGTTAAACCTTAAACTACGTAGAGGGTGCTTTACTGTAAGAGCGGCAAGGATGTGGAATTCCCTTCCACAGGCGGTGGTCTCAGCGGGGAGCATTGATAGCTTCAAGAAACTATTAGATAAGCGCCTGAATAACTGCAACATACAGGGATATACAATGTAATACTGACACATAATCACACATAGGTTGGACTTGATGGACTTGTGTCTTTTTTCAACCTCACCTACTATGTAATTATGTAATATTTGAAAGTCATAAGCTGAAAATTGTGTGTGATTGAGGAAGCAAAAATTACAACTATGTCCCTTTTTTAAAACACTGGATGAGCTCAGCCAGGAGGAGGCCGTGCCCAGTGGTAGAGAGGAGGAGGCCTTGCCCAGTGGTAGAGAGGAGGAGACCATGCCAAGTGGCAGGCAGGAGGTGGCTAGGCCCAGTAGAAGCCTCACCAAATGCCAGGTACCTCCCCTTAGCATTACCACCAATAGGCCCAGGAAGATGACCTGAATAGAGAAGGAATCACTTGCCCTCATTCGGGAAGCCAGCCAAATGCTGAGTAACCCCCCCAATGCTGAAGAGGCCTATGGTACTTATTTGGCCACCAGGTTAATGGAACTTGAGAAGGGGCAACGCCTCCTCTGTGAGGGGATTTTTTATGAGGCCCTTTAGAAGGGGTTGAGTGGCCAGCTTACTCAAACAAGCCATATTTCAGATGAAGTCCCTCCTCCTCCTCCTCCTCCTGCCACAAGTACACCACCAGAGGCACAGCCTCCAAGGAAGGCTGCAGGGCAGCGTGCAGGGAAGGCTCCATGGAAGAGTCGAAAGGGATTGCCTGGCTTCAGTCTGGTCTGGGGTCTGACTCCGCAAGATCCCAATTTTGATTTCCACTGACTTGATGTGTGCCCTGGGGGACAAAAGGCTTCACACATTCCAAAATTGTCTCCAGTGTTGCCTTCCTCATTTATGTTTTTCCCAGAATAACTGGCTATTTTATTTACCTAAAATTATTTACTATGTGTTTTTATTCAAAAAGGACATTTTGTTTGTGAGTAGGCAAGTACATGTCAAAAAGACCATGGGGGTTATTTACAAAAGGCAAAATTATTTTTGCACTTGTTGGAAGTGCAGTCGCTGTAAATCTAAGGGGAAGATCTCAAATGGACGGAAGCTCTGCTAATTTTATCATCCAATCATGTGCAAGATAAAATTCATTATTTTTGGTTTCCTTGCATGTGCCCCTCGGATCCACAGTGACTGCACTTCCAAGTGCTCTTTCAGTGCAATTTCAAGTGCACTTTGCACTTGTAGTGCTAAATGAATTTGCCTTTTGAAAATAACCCCCCTATGTCAAATTAACAAGGGACACCAACCTCATTAAGGTTCATTAAAACAATACAAAATAATAAGGTTATTGTGGTAACTTGAAAATAAACATGTAAATCAATATATTTTTGAGAATTTATCACAAATTGTAAAATAGATATTGATGAAATATAAAAGTTAAAAATATTTTGCTGCATTATTTGTGGAGATCTGACTTTTAAAAACTATAATATTAGTTATGACATGAGAATAAAAAAAGAAAAAGTAGTTTGTGAGAACTCTGTCTTAATATAAGCAGCAAAACAACTTCATTCTTCTCGCATTATAAAGAAGACAATAATACGCTGTATTAAAAGATCACAGAATTAGCAGCGTGAGGAATGTGCTAGCTTCAATATGAAGGCTAGTTTTACCAGACCGATCGCTTCTGTCTTGTACTTGTTTCAGAGCATGTGTCAGTTTTGGTCCGTCGGACTTGCACACAGACGAACGGTTTGTACGCTAGAAAGCTGAGTCCATCGGAAAGGTTTGAAACATGTTTCATTTCTAGGTCCGTCGAACTTTTGGGAAAAAAAAAGTCCGCTGGAGCCCACACACGATCGAATTATCCGACGGAGTCCGGTCCGCCGGACCAAGTCTGCCGTAAAATCCGCTCGTGTGTACGCGGCATAAGAGTCAACAAACATCCTGCAGTGGGTGTGTTTGGGAACAGATTCTCAGATTATGTGGTTAGTAACAAAAATGACTGAGTGGTTTAGGTGTTCTCCAGATATGTCTGGATGAAAAATGTAAGTGTTGATCATGTAGACTGTGGTCACTGTATGTATTTCAAGGTTTAAACTTACCACTGTTTACTCCAAATGATCCAGTGCCTCCTTAAGGCTTCCAGCCACCAATTTGATTCCCATTGCCATCGCCAATTACTGCCATAACCAATATGAATGGTACTTGCAAATGCTAGGCTTGGGACAGACTTTGAGGCTGGTTATTGGACAGTCATTAGTGCTCTGTGGGAAGGCAGTGGGAATTTTGAAAGTTCCTTTACATCCAGAAATTGTGGGACTTTAAACCAGGTCTCAGAAGAAATGTGTCCTAAACAAGACTCCTCCTTGTAGTAGCAATAAGATTTTGCTCATAAAAGTAGTATGATAAAACTATTGTTATTTGTAGAGGGTTGCCAGACCAAATCTACTCATGCAAATGTAGCAATACTTAGTGGAGTTATAATATAGTATCTTAAAATAAGTGATGCTGTACAGTGAATTTAAGAATCCAAATCATCAGTCCATTTGTATTCACAGTGCAATAGAACTTTGTGTTCATTTTTTCTCCAACATTATGAAGTATATTTATAAAGCAGTAGTTACTTTAACTTTAACCAACCATGCACTGCAGGTGTATCTTCTAGGTGCATGCAGTTAAAATGACAGCGATTCACGTCTAGTGAATGTTTGGTGAAAATCACATTCACTACTTTATATGCTGCATAGGAAATAACAGTATGGTCCAAGGTCATTGTAAAAGGTTATAAGGGTTCAGAGGCAGCTCTCTAATTAGGCAAATTAGGCATTTGCCTAAGGCCTCGCAATCCCAGGGGCCTCGCAAAAGCCAAATTTGCCTGTAGCTCAACGTCCCCAGGATAGTCCTGGTGAATCAGAGTCCTGGAATGCCCGTGGGGTGTTTTGGTTCCCACGAGCAACGCTTCGTATGGCAGCCGCAAAGTGGCATCTCTCCCCGGCTGACACACACATACGGAGCTCTGCACACTGAGCCCTCCTCCTCCTGCTGCAATGTTTTCCTGGACACAGAGGAGGAGGCGGGGAGGAAGCACGGCCATGCAGTTCTGAGGGACAGCGCTGATTTGAGGTCTTTATTAATGGGCTAAAAGTGAGACTTGCAGGGTGGGGGATAAACATACAGTACACTTGGAGTGGTTTGGGGAGAGGATATATGGGCACTTTAGGATGATAGAAGACTTGGTGCTACAAGGGAGGATGTATATGAAATCCATCCCCCTCACCCCCCAGCACAAGTCTTTCCCCCTCCCAAAGAACCCCCTATCACATATTATTCCCCCCCAATCAAAGAGATGCTGTCTGTGGCTGTAGTGTTTGGTGGCTGCTGCAGCAATGTGAGAGTTTGCTTGGCATTACCAATCTCTGACCGTCTCCTATTTTCATCTCTGCAATCTCTGACCGTCTCCTGTATCATGTCTGCAGTCTCTGACCATCTCCTGCATCATGTCTGCAGTCTCTGACCATCTCCTGCATCATGTCTGCAGTCTCTGACCAACTCTTGTATCATGTCTGCAGTCTCTGGCCATCTCTTGTATCATGTCTGCAGTCTCTGACCATCTCCTGTATCATGTCTGCAGTCTCTGGCCATCTCCTGTATTATGTCTGCATTCTCTGACCCTCTCCTGCATCATGTCTGCAGTCTCTGACCATCTCTTGTATCATGTATGCAGTCTCTGACCATCTCTTGTATCATGTCTGCACAGTCTCTGACCATCTATTGTATCATTTCTGCAGTCTCCGACCATCTCTTGTATCATGTCTTCAGTCTCTGACCATCTCTTGTATCATGTCCGCAGTTTGACCATCTATTGTATCATGTCCGCAGTCTCTGACCATCTCTTGTATCATTTCTTCAGTCTCTGACCATCTCTTGTATCATGTCCGCAGTTTGACCATCTATTGTATAATTTCTGCAGTCTCTGTCCATCTCTTGTATCATGCCTGCAGTCTCTGACCATCTCTTGTATCATGTCTGCAGTCTCTGACCATCTCTTGGATCATGTCAGCAGTCTCTGACCATCTCTTGTATTATGTTTGCAGTCTGACCATCTCTTGTATCATTTCCGCAGTCTCTGACCATCTCTTGTATCATGTCTTCAGTCTCTGACCATCTCTTCTATCATGTCTTTAGTCTCTGACCATCTCTTGTATCATATCTTCAGTCTCTGACCATCTCTTGTATCATGTCTTCAGTCTCTGACCATCTCTTGTATCATGTCTTCAGTCTCTGACCATCTCTTGTATCATGCCCGCAGTTTCTGACCATCTATTGTATAATTTCTGCAGTCTCTGACCATCTCGAGGGGGTTACAGAGGAGTCAAGAGCTGGAGCACTGCTAGAATGGGGGTCACCAGAGGAGTTGGACTTGTGTGGAGTGCAGAGAGGATAATATAGGATGAAACTAGAGCCACCAAGCTGGAGCCCAAGAGAGGACCGTCTGGCTGAGCCCGGTACGGTGCACCTGAGAGGAGGTCAGTGACAGCGCTGCAAGGATAGTCTGATGGGGGTCAGTGATGTAAGGGGGAGTGAATACAGTAAGGTAAGGGGGCACTGATTTAAAGGTTCCCCCTTATATTAGTAACCCCCCCTTTTATCTTAGTGTATTCACTTTGCGGGTGGTCTGTGGTCACCAGCATATTCCCCACATTTGAGTTCTCATTTTAAATGCAAGTTGGAACCCCACGGACCCTGATAAAAAGGGGAACTCTGATGTAGATGGAAATGCTGTGCACTCTGATATAAGGTGATCTCTGCCCACCAGAGCCCCCCTTACTTTAGAGTTCCCCCTTACTCCAGTATGCAGCATTGCCCCTTACATCAAATTTCCCCTTGCACTGTAAGGGGGAATCTTGCAGACTCTGATGTAAGGGGGAACTCTGTGCTGGGTTATATTAACCTGAGTTTCATGTGAATGAAGAAATATGATTTTTGACTTTTATTCTACTACTACTATTACACATTACTAGTAGCAGTTGCACAAATTGTATTTATACATGTAATATATATATGTTTAATGATAATTTGCTAGGGAAAATTCTAGAAACTGTGAAATTATAGTTCATAGTGTTTAAGGCTTTTAATATATACAATTTATACAGTTCATTTTTATCACTTGAATTATTTTTCCCATTATGGGCGTGCGTGGGGCCTCATGTCTAGGTTTTGCCTAAGCCTTCACAAAGCCTAGAGCCGCCTCTGTAAGGGTTTATGTTCTTTTTGCAGAATGTACCAGGGCTCTTATAAAGTTCCAGTAAAGTCTAGATGATGCAAAGGAGATGTTTCACAACAAATAATACATTAAATACAATTCCCATAATGTACATGATACATTATATAAAAGAGCACAGAGGCAATTGCTTATGTTTTGGTTAGTTTATGAAAACTAGATTAAAAAAGTAAGCTGGTGCCAGCAGCTATCAATTCAATTTTTAATTTTTCTAGCACAAGCAAGGGAATAAATTACCTGATCGCCTTATTACTTGTTATGGCGAAAAGGACTTTTTTTAATTTTTGCTTTATTTTTTAAAGGGTAATTCATATATAAACTAATAAAGGTTTCAGTGAAATCTGCATGCAAATTTCCATGCAGTCTTTACATTTGCTACTGGTTACTGCTAGAACCATTTTTACTTCTCTTGCCCACATTTTAGGCTTGAAGATTAGTTAAAACTCCAAAAATATGCTTGTTTTCTAAAAGCAGATACCCTAGAGAATATTAGTATACATATTTTTTATGTTATGTCACACCATATTAGTACAATTTATCAAACCCATATTTTAAGTATAAATTAAAATAAGTGACCTGAAGGGTCAATAAGACCTGAAGGGTCTGGTATGGATTTGGAGGGGACCCCCACGCCATTTTTTTTTAATTTTGGCGCAGGGTTCTCCTTAATATCCATACCAGACCTGAAGGGCCTGGTATGGAATTTAGGGGGACCCCCACGCATTTTTTTAAATTTTGGTCGGAGTTCCCCTGTGGGAAAATACCATGCCGTTTTTATCAGTGAACTTTTATGTGTATTGTCGGAAAGACAATTCATTTAGCCGCAAGTATTTTTAAATTAATTTTTTTCCTTTGAAATGTCATTTAGCTGTCAGACTGTTCTAAACATGAGAAACATGTGCCCTTTTACAGGCATACTATAGGCACCCCCCAGGAAATTTAAAGGAATATTACACTTTTATTGTTTCACTTTAAGCATTATTAAAATCACTGCTCCCAGAAAACGTCCATTTTTAAAACTTCTTTTTGCATTGATACATGTCCCCTGGGGCAGGACCCAGGTCCCCAAACACTTTTTATGACAATACCATGCATATAAGCCTTTAAAATGAGCACTTTTGATTTCTCCCATAGACTTTTAAAGGGTGTTCAGTGGCTTTCAAATTTGCCGCGTGGTGAACAGCCAATGTTCGAGTCGAACTCATGTTCCACCCGAACATAAAGCCCATCCCTACTCCTAATACAATCTAGACAACCCTAAACCACCGCATAGCTTTTCATATTATTATTTTGTAACATCGGCCTGTATCAAATGGAACACTTAATCTATAACATAGGAGGTAGAGATTCGCTTTTGATCTGACTTCTGCTCAATCATTTAATTAGTTAGTCTCTGTTATCCTAATTTCAAAATCTCTACCTTACAGAACTGAGACTCCAGCTACACTTACAATATCCCGTACACTGAATATGACAACGGCTGATCCTTTTCCTAAAAACGTTTGTTGATGGTTTCATCTAGCAGAACAGACCGATAATTGCTTAAAAAGCTATTATATTGACAAATGTACTTTGTGTATGTCACTAACATGTACTATGTTTTATTTATCTTCAATAAAACATTGTAAAGTTAAAAAAAAAGAGGAGAGTAGAGCGGTAGAGGGTAGACCAATGACATCACTAGTAGATCCTGGCCCTTTGATCATCTGTCATTGGTGGACCTGGCATTCGCTTGATGTCAGTCAGACGCAAACTTCTACCACTCTCTCCTAGCTTACTAGGCTATATGCTTAAATTGGTGGTGTGGTATGGATGTGGTTGGACCCCACCCATTTTTTTTTATTTTGGGGGAATTCATATCATTCTTTTTCATTTTGTTGCATGGATTTCCCCCTTAAAATGCATAACAGACCTAAAGAGCCTGGTATTAATTTTAGGGAGGACACCATAAAAAAAGCAAAAACAAAAAAACTAAAACCACCTACTATTGACAAAAGAAACACATTAAGATTAAAAACATGGGGAAAACGAAGTGACACAGTAACACAGCCTGCCACTGACAGATAAAAAAAGTGGGCTTACTCTTCACTCTCCCCAACCACACAAACTGTGATTAATTGCCAATTATCAATAGCAAATATATAGCAGACAATATAATACTATACAGCACTGAATATTGCAGGATACTGAAAGCTCACTACACTAACCTGTCTTTCTTATAATCCATTGTCAGCTGTCCCTCGCTCACACTAAAACCACCAACATAATGACAAAAGGCTCAAGGGGTTAATATGGCGCACAATGGAGGTAGCCGAGTATATATAACTAAAAATGGTGGGGGGAAGGGGGTGGGTTGGGGGTTCCTGAGAGGGGGAACTTGGTGGTGGTAGTTAATGTTTTACAACAAGTTCAGGTATTAGTCCATGTAAGGATAAAATGATGCTGAATAAATGGAAGGCAGCCAGTCTATAAAAGCTAGAAGAAGCTCTGGAACAATAAAAAAGAAAAAAGGACGGCGCCCTCTAAGTGCAGCATGTATGTTAAAAATATGTATTACAATAGATAAAAAACACTCACATTTGAGTTGCTAAAAACCAGCATGTAAAGTAGTTTCATCCGCGTGCTCTCGGGGGATGTGGGTGTCACGGGCCAGTGGGGGGTTCCTGGGATGTGAGTCCTGTGACCTGGGTCCTGGTAGCTGTTCCGGTGTTGCTGAGGGTCCTCAGAGCCTCCGGGTGGCCAGGATGTCGGTCATGGATCCTCTGTGCTGACCTGCATCTTCACTTCCGGGAGCGGGGGGAGGCGGGCGGTGCTTCGCGTTCGGATTGATGTATTGATCATAGTGGACAGGAACAATATATATATATATATATATATATATATATATATGATTGTTCTACCTGCTTTCACTACATTCAGCGATGTAGGGAAACCCCAGCTATATTTTAAATTTGCCTTCCTCAGTACTTATAGCAGGGGTCTTAACTGACGCCTCCTGGCTAGGGTCTATAGGTAGTATGTAGTACCTATGTATATACATATATATATGTATGTATACATATGTATATATATGTAGTACCTACATGTATGTATGTATGGCTAGGTATGTATGTATGTGTGTAGATGTGTGTGTATATATGTGTATATGTATATATATATATATATATATATATATATATATATATATATATATATATATATATATATATATATATATATATATATACATACACATATATATACATATATATATATATATATATATATATATATATATATATACATATACACATATATACACACACATCTACACACATACATACATACCTAGCCATACATACATACATGTAGGTACTACATATATATACATATGTATACATACATATATATATGTATATACATAGGTACTACATACTACCTATAGACCCTAGCCAGGAGGCGTCAGTTAAGACCCCTGCTGGAAGTACTGAGGAAGGCAAATTAAAAATATAGCTGGGGTTTCCCTACATCGCTGAATGTAGTGAAAGCAGGTAGAACAATCAGACTGAAATACATAGAGAACTTGCAGGACTTCTGTAGAGAGCTGGACATTCCTGTACCAGTTATGCCCAATTAGGCTGTAGTTGACCGCGAGTGTTGTTGAGTCACTAATGGTGTAGTTTTGATGCACTAGATCAATAATCTTGAAATAGAGGTTGTGGGGGTCAGGGCGGGGGTGGGTTGGGGGTATTGGGGGAGGGGCGGTGCCCTTGAAGGAGGAGTGGATGGTCATCTGGCCGCCCGCTTGCCCTGTCCCCCCTCCTTATTTGGGGGGGCGGGGTGACCACGGCGACCCGCTGTTGGAGTCGCACCCCAATACTGTGGCTAGACGCAGGCAGAGATCAGTGGTGTCTCTCTGCTGCAGTCTTGGAACCAGGTATTGGCTGGCAGGGGGGGAAGAGGGAGGGATGGCCGGGGGGTGGATGTTGGGGGAGGGGGGTTTGGGAGGTGGGAGGAGGGGGTTTGGGATTCGGTCCTGCAGGGTCTCCGCAAAGGGGGTCTAAAGGGAATATGCGGCATCGTGTTGTGGCCCTATCATAAAATCAAGGCGAGATGACAGAGATCACTTGCTTAACATATAATGTCAAAGGGTTGAATCCCCCTTCTAAGAGACATAAAGTGTTAAGAGAGTTAGAGCAATACAAGGCAGATGTCGTGTTTCTTCAGGAAACTCACCTTTCACAAGAGACACATATTAAGTTGTTCTCCAATGGCTTCCCAGATTGGTTCTATAGTGACTTCCCTATAAAGAGGGACAAAGGGGTGGCAATTGGGCTCTCAAAACGGATCAAGTTTGTTCTCTTAGAGCGGAGCGCAGATTTGGACGGCCGTTATCTCTTCTTAAAGGCGAGGATCAGAGAAAGGATTTTCACTTTAGCAAACGTATATTGCCCAAATAAAAACTCGATCGAGTATCTGTCGCAAGTCCTGAACAAGTTAATGGATTTTAGGGCAGGAGAGGTGATACTGGCAGGAGATTTTAATTTTTGCTTAGACCCAGCGCTGGACAGTACATCTAAAGTTCAGGGAGTAGGAAACTCTTAAAAAACATATATATATGTTATATGTATAAATTCCACAACTGCCAAATAATTGATGTATGGAGAGTACAGCATGCGAAGGCCAGGGACTATACCTATTTTTCTCCAGTCCACGGGTCCTATTCAAGGTTGGACTACTTTATGGTAGACCATAGGTTATTAGAATATGTAAAGGATACGAAGATTGAAATAACCACTTTGCCAGACCACGCCCCGGTTCTGATGAGGATGGGGATCCCGGGATCCCGGAGGCCCCCATTCTCATGGCACTTGGACGAAAAACTCATCGAAAACCCTAATGTCAGTAGTAAACTACAGGAGGAAATTGAGGGGTTCCTTTCAATAAATGACACTGGAGAGATTTCTGGTTCAGTTTTTTGGGAGGCACTAAAAGCTTATATAAGGGGCATCTTGATGTCAATGGGGCCTAATGAGAAAAAAGAAAGCTTAAAAAGAAAAGCAGATCTTATAAAAGAAATCCATCACCTCAAACCCCATAAGGCCGATAGGGGGAGCCCTAACATTCTCCAACAACAATTAATAATAAAAAGAGAAGAACTAAAAGATTTAATGGAAGTAGAATCTAATCGTATTCTAAATAAACATCAAAAAGAGAGATTTAGAAGGAGTAACAAAGTGGGGAGGCACCTGGCATCAGTATTGAAGAAGATAAGAGGGGTAAACTTTATAGATAAGATCCGAAATAAAAAGGGGGAACTAAAATATACATCTATATGAGACATTGCTGAAGAATTTCGGAGCTATTATACAACCCTCTATTCAGTCAGGCAATGCAGGGTTGGTACCCTGGTAAGAGAGGAAAGGATGGAAGAGTTCCTAAGGCAGGCAGGATTACCAAGTCTTTCGAAAAGTTATGCAAAGGAATTAGACGAACCGATCACTGAAGAAGAGATCGAGAGGGCCCTGAAGTCATCTCCCTCAGGAAAGAGCCCAGGGCCAGATGGCTTTACAACCTATTTCTATAAGAAATTTAAAGAGTCTCTGGTCCCAAAGCTTTGTCAGATTTGGAATGGGCTGGGGGGCCAGGAGGTGTTATGTGAGGGGGCACTGACAGCATCAGTGACACTTATTTTAAAGGAAGGGAAAGACAGTTTGCTGTGTTCAAGCTACAGGCCGATAGCATTGCTAAACACAGACATCAAATTATTCGCCAAGGTCCTAGCTAGAAGATTAAAAGATAAAATGACATATTGGATCCATCCAGACCAGACAGGCTTTATACCTGGGAGAGAGGGGAGGGACAATGGCGTTAGGTCGCTCCTTGTCGTGGAGGCTTTGAAAGCGAACAGGACCCCAAGACTACTTCTGTCGATTGACGCTGAGAAAGCTTTCGACAGAGTAGACTGGGGATTCATGATGAGGACCATGAAGACAATCAGCCTGGGCAGTACTATGCTGAACTGGATTTGAGCATTATACAAATCTCCTTCAGCTTTTGTTAGAGTGAACGGTACACCATCGGCAGAATTCAAAATGGAAAACGGGACCAGGCAGGGTTGTCCCTTGTCCCCCCTTTTATTTGTTTTGACTTTGGAGCCCCTATTGGCCTCGATCCAAAAAAATCCGGATATAAGCGGATGTTTGGTGAGGAGAGAAGAACACAAGTTATCAGTCTTTGCCAATAATGTATTGTTTTACATTGTTAAACCGAGAATCTCGATCCCTAACCTACTTGCTACGCTGAGGGGATACGGAGAGTTATCCAATTATAAGGTCAACCTTAATAAGTCAGAAGTTCTAAACATTACATCAATAGACAAGAAGCAATCAAACTCAAGGAAACATTCAATTTCCTGTGGTGCAAAAAAATCAGCTATCTGGGAGTTACATTAGCAAATACTGTAAGGAAAATTTATCTCCTAAACTATATGCCACTTCTAGACAAGATTAAGCAGGAAATTAAAAAAAGCATGTACCTTCCGATCTCGTGGATCGGTCGAATAAACACTGTTAAAATGACTCTGGCCCCGAAGATCCTGTACAAAATGCAGTTGCTTCCAATTCCTCTTCCGCAGACCTATTTTAGGGCATTAATCAACACCATCACTAGATTTATATGGAAAAACAAGAAACCACGGATCGCTTATAAGGTCCTGAGCAGGGATAAAGCACAGGGTGGCCTAGCACTCCCAGACTTTATAAGATATCACAGGGCAATAGTATTATCACGGGTGACAGATTGCGATAAGGATGCGATAGACAAAAGATGGGTAGATTTAGAAAAAGATTTGAGCAATGCAAAATTAAATCAATTAATATGGAATCCCCCTCACTTTAGGAAGCTAGGTTCAAATGCACACATTATAACACGTTACACTTTTAAGATATGGGATCAGCTACACAAACAAAATGCGTGGGAGTTCAGCTCGCCATTCATTTATTTAAAAGACAATGAGTTTTTTCAACCAGGGATGGGGGAGGTGGGAGGGAACTGGATTATGAAAAATTATGCACAATTGAAGGATATCACAAAGAATGGTAAAATTGTCACTTTCCAGGAGTTAGCCCTGCTCAAGGACCTAATGAAAATTGACGCGTGGCAATATAACCAGCTCGCGCACTTCTCTAATAGTCTCCCAGGTCCTATCAGAGATTAAAAAAATCTTAGGCCTTTGGAGAAACTGTTCGTGAGAGATACAGCAATTAGGAAAACAACAGAATTATATAAGATATTAATGGATGAGGGAGAGGGAGTGAAGCCGACATTTATCAATAAATGGGAGGCCGAACTGGGACCTGTACCGAGCAGAGTGTCTTGGGAGGCCATTTTCAATGCAACACACAAATCAGCCGTGGACATGAGAATGATAGAAATAAATTATAAATGCCTATCTAGATGGTATGCGACGTCAGATAAACTAAATAAGTTTCAACCAGAGAAATCTACAAATTGCTGGAGGGGCTGTACCGACAGAGGAACGATGGCTCACCTCTGGTGGGAATATCCAACTATTAAACAAATTCTGGCAGGTAGTGCTAAAGATCATAGAAGAGATAACGGGAAACGCAATTAGGGAAGACCCCTGGCTGTGTATGTTCCATGGGTCAGAAGGTCTCAATAGAAAGTATAATGCATCTTTAACTCCGGTATTACTAAACTTGGCAAAAAGTCTAATCCCAAAAAAATGGCAAGAGGTCGGGGGCCCAAACATCCGCGACTGGCTAATACGGGTCAATGAAACTTATACCTTAGAGGTGGGCGAGGTAATAGACATCGGGCCAGGGGAAGAAGCCGACTATGACAGAGAAAAGTGGGCGAAGTGGATACTATTTAAAAAAACAGGGAGATTGGCTGAGTTGCTAATGTGAGAATGTGAGCCCTCATTGGCAGCATCACTGCAGGATGGGGGGGGTTTCTTAAGCAGCATATAATGGGTTCGTTAGGATGTTTGGCTAGTATTTTTGTAAAGGATAAATAAAGAATTGTAAAACTGTAAAATTTACAAAAAGTAAAGGATATGCTACTATGATGTGATGATAATGAGATGGGATAAAAATGAGCTAATTATGGTGATTTAAACCTCTCAAATGGACTCGCTGAAGTAGCAAAAAAAAAAAAGAACACAATGACAAGAGTCACGCGTAACTCGTTGCACGCACTGAAGACCAGATACAAACCCACAAGCACAAACTGAACAGCAGAAAACGATCTGAAAACCATGAGTCTGAAAAGCGCAAATTGTCTCTCACCAAACTTTTACTAACATGAGATTAGCAAAAGGAGCCCAAAGGGTGCTGTGCTTGGTTCTGAACTGGCCTTTTCTAGTCTTGTCGTACATGGTGTACGTCACCGCGTTCTTGGCAATCAGAAATTCCGACAATTTTGTGCGACCATGTGTACGCAAAACAAGTTTGAGCCAACATCCGTCGGAAAAAATCCATGGATTTTGTTGTCGGAATGTCCGATCAATGTCCGATCATGTGTACGGGACATTAGACAACGTGTGTTGTGATGTACTACTACCTTGCCTTTCACAAATAAAGATTTTTCAAAAAAAACATTCTGCTATGCCTCCCAAGTTTGGGAATACAACATACGTGACTTTTGTTTTACAGCCTAGATGCATAGAGGGTGCAAAATCCACGGAGCCCCTTCAGGCATTCTAGGGGTATAAATTACACATCTAATTTCTTGACCACCTATTTTGAAAAGCAAACACTCCAAGGTATTTTCTAAAAAGCATGGTGAGTCTTTTAAAAATGTATTTTTTGCTACAAGTTTTTGCAAGATGCAAGAAAGAAAATGAAAATGTATTTTTATTTACACAAAGTTGTCAATTTATATTTTATATTATATTTTATATTTTCAACACACAGCATAGCCATACTTAGAAATACACCCCAAAACACATTTTGCTAATCCTTCCGATAACGGCAATACCACAAGCGTGCATCTAATTTCCTGACTACCTATCGCATTTTTGCAGGCCCTGGAGAACCAGAACAGTGGAAACACTCACAAAATGACCACGCATTGGAAAGAAAACATCCTAAGGTATTTACTAATAGGCATGGAGAGTCTTTTGAAGACTTAATTTTTTGCCACAAATTTTGAGAAAATTTAGAAAGAAAATTTTTTTTTTACACAAAGTTGTCAATTTAATATTTTTCTCACTCTTATATATTAAGATATATATATCTTATAATATATTTCTCACTCCTCTTGAGTATGGCTGTACTACCTGTGTGAGTCTTTTTCAGTGTCTGGACTGGTTATGTACTGATCGTTGTATCTTGTGTATCACACAAATCAACCAATTGTGTCAAAATGAATATACTGTAATAGTCTCCTCTGTACCAGTGGTAAGGAAATATAGCTTAGCCTCATCTATATAGTGTATAAAAACACAAAGCGCTGTGATAGTTATTTAAGATAAAACTCCAAAGATCAAATAAATTTGTGAGGCTGCTATCAACAAAGAGTGCTCAGAATCACTAAAAAATAAATACTTAAAGAAAGATTGAAGCGCTTCACTGCGTGATCAATAGAAAATAAATAAATAATTACATAAATAATATAACCCACATACAGAATCAATTAAACAAATCTGAATACTGTGCAATGAAAATGTAGCTAAATCTGTGACCACACGTGTTAAAATTAATAAATACCTAGAGTCACAGTGTACATAGATAAAATTAAATATAAATAGTGTTAAACCAAATGGATGGCCATAAATGAATATAAAAAAATTTATAAAAAATATAATTAAATTAACATTATACACACTACTGATATAATATAAATAAGTGAGAGAACAAGACAGCCAAGTCAAAAAAGGAAAAACAATATAGTCCCAGTGTTTAAAGATCTGGAATTGCTTTAAAATTGCTTAATTGGAATGCTCGCTTGTTAATCCTGAACGATGGTGTCATTCAGCTCCAACCTCAAAAGATGTGGTTTTCACCACCAGCAATCATATGTAAAGCAGATACAAAAGAAGACATTTCATTGCGCAATGCTATAAATATATAGTACACCAGCAAACATGCTATGAGATCCACTCACGTGCGACCCATGTTAGAAAGGCATATGCAGATGTGAATAGCGGTCAGCCGCCAAAGGACGAGAGCAGGATCGCTGCAGTACACAGCCAACACTGACAAACTGCACAGTGCGTCCTAGGCTCCTCCCATGCATTGCGTCACCGTCACGTGACTTTCTCCTTGGGATTCCAATTAAGCAATTTTAAAGCAATTCCAGATCTTTAAACACTGGGACTATATTGTTTTTCCTTTTTGGACTTGGCTGTCTTGTTCTCTCACTTATTTATATTATATCAGTAGTGTGTATAATGTTAATTTAATTCTATTTTTTATAATTTTTTTTATATTCATTTATGGCCAACCATTTGGTTTAACACTATTTATATTTAATTTTATCTATACATCTGTACACTGTGACACTAGGTATTTATTAATTTTAACACGTGTGGTCACGGATTTAGCTGCATTTTCATTGCACAGTATTCGGATTTGTTTAATTGATTCTGTATGTGGGTTATAATATTTATGTAATTATTTATTTATTTTCTACTGATCACGCAGTGAAGCGCTTCAATCTTTCTTTATTTATAGCATCATCTATATCAGTTCCAGTTACTAGGCAAGCAAGCCTAGCCTACTGGTGCATGGCTTTTTGAAAAAATGCTTTGTTTAGTGGACAGGAAGTGCAGGAGGCTGAAGAATAGAAGAACGTAAGGGTTCCTGTGGTTCCAGGGGCACAGCTGTCCAAAGTGGATGGCTAGTACTGGTGTCTCTCAGAAACATAGTCAGCAGGAGGTTCAGAAGGGTTAGTTCATGCCACAGGCAGAGACATGGTCAGCAAACAGGCACAGGATCGGTTCAGGCAGCATAGTCGGAAAACAGGCCATGGTTAGTAAAGGCCATGGTAGAGGCAACACTGCACTTGTGTGGCAGTGATCAGGAACAATGTTGCTGGCTGTACTGGTCTGGTGAAAGTGGAACTTGTGTAATGGCAATCAAGAACATTGCTGCTGACCCACTTTGGTGTCATTGGGACTGGTGTGATGACATTCAGGGACAAAATTACTGGCTTACACTGGTGTGGTGACACTGTGACTGGTGTAACGATGATAAGGAACACTGCTGCTGGCATATACTGGTCTGGCAACACTTCTACCAGTATAATAGTGATCAGGGACAATGTAACTGGTGTAGTGAATCAGGGACACTCTAACTGCTGTGGCGCTGATCAGGGACAATATGACTGATGTGGCGGTGATCCAGGACACTGGGACTGGTATGGTGGTGATCATGGAAAGTGTAACTGGTGTGGCGGTAATCAGGGACACTGGGATTGAAGTGGTGGTGATCAGGGACATTGTAATTGGTGTGGGATGGATCAGAGACAATATGACTGATGTGGTGGTGATATATAGTCATTTACAAATTTTTTTGTCAGAGCGGGGCAATACTGCTGGGGGGGGGGGCAGCAGTATAAGCAATGTGTCTTTAACTGTGCAATATATGCAATGTGTCTTTAACTGTGTTTGGCATCCACTTATGATGCTATTGTTTACTATTATGATTGGCCACAGGTATCACATAGTACAGGGCTGCTGTAATTGGCCCTGTACACTGTTATCACTGTGACCAATCACAGGGAAACTCACTTGGATTGTGTAAGTGCATCTTAACCTACTAATAAATAAACTGTTAAATCTCTGCACTGAGCTGGCGCTTCCTTCTCTCCCCCCTTCTTAGCAATGGTGTTATAAAGGACAATCATTGTTCACTACTGGACATATGATCACTGCAATTGGTCACAATGATAACACGGTACCAGGGCGAATCCCAAGTGCGCACATGAGCAGGAGATGCAGGAAGACGTACAGATACATTAACCTACACCACTGTTGCTCCTGTCCCTCAATCTATATGCATTGGCCAGACAGAAGTTGGTTAAACTACGAAATGCAATCTGTAGCAGTTATATATGGTATATGTTTTTTAAGTTTTCTTTTAAGTTCTTCCTAATATCATGTTCTGATATTTGCATAGAAAAAAATGCTTAATAAATTTTATAGTTTAAGAAGAAAACATTTCTCTAAACTCTCGATTCCCTTGGTGGATTATCTGTTTTGAATGGCATAGAAATTTACATAAGCTAATTTAGGTTGATGTTTGAAAATATATTAGCTAAAGGTTAGGTACTTAATTGAGACATTTTATAGTGTGATTTTTTTCCTAATGCAGTAAAGGAAAAACAATTTATTTTGAAGACAAAGAAGTCGAATGGATTTAACAAATTAAAAAGCAAACGTGTGACCTGGAATGTTAACACAATATGCCATTAATGCACTTAATTAAGGCAAAGCGCTAAGCCTTCAGCTTTAACCATAGAGTATAAAAAAAGGAACATGTAATACTTTTGTATATCTTTAAGGAAACCTGTCATAAGAGAAATATGTACTGTAGGTGTTCTACATAGCTGGAACATAGCTGTGTTCCAGTCTGAAAATGCTAGTATTAAAGAACTTCTAAAAGACTAATTTAGTTGTAGTTTACTCAAAGTTTTAAAAATTCATCAACTTTTGAAATGAAGAATCTCTGAACTAGAAGTCAGGAATACTAACCAGCTTCTAAAAAAGTGTATTAAAGAGAAAAAAATTATGCCAATTGTGCAGAATGGTTTGGAAAGCTCCTGTCACCCTTGTCTGAAGATATGATTGGACCAAAAAACAGCCTAGGGATACTATGTTAAGAGGGGGGTAGCTGGTGGCACTGCCAGTCAAGATAACGGGTGCCTAGGCAATAGCAGAAGCCGCTATAAGACAGAAACAGAGTTTGGAGCAGCCTTTGGTTACTTTCTGCTCAAAGCTTTTGGAAGCCCAAACTGCCAAAAGTAACGCTGAAATTCAGATTCAGCCACAGACATGCACATTTATGCATAGCAGGCCATAGATTGTGCAAAAATTGCTCAATTTCCCCATCAACACAGTCAGTGTTAATGAGGGACTCTCTCCTGCAGCACTATTGTGTTCTGCTGGTGGGGAGCGTGCCAGCAGAACATAATGATTAGTGTTGCCGGGTATAGCCAGCGGCACTAATCATTTGGGAAAAACCCAACAAGCTGGTTGTGCAGAAATCAATTGATAGATCAACTTGTGTGCAGCCAGAGTTCCCATACATGGATCAAAATCCACCCAGTCCCTGCTGAACCAACCAAATTTTAATCAATGAATGGCTGGCTTAAGTCTAATGTCACATCATCCAATGGAGCAAATTAAGGCCAGGGTTCTGATGTCCATACTTGTTTGGAATTTCTCATATTTCTTTTCTTCAATTTTATGAAAATTATGAAAAAAGTTATTTTATCCAAGCAATTCTGACCTGAAAGACTGCATCTAAGTACAATAAATAAAATTAGCTTACACATACAGTGCAGCTAACTAAAATGTTTCTCTCTATTTGATTGCTGTGTTTTGAACTCTACATCAAAAATTAAAATGGGTCTTTCATGGATTTGACTCAGCTTACAATATATAAAAAATGAATCATTGAATAACGTGATTAAAACATGTGTGGGGAGGGGAAGCGGTATGTGCAATGTTGGGAAAGGTGTGTGTATAATGAATTAGGATAGTTGAATACTTTGTACATTAGCACGATTTGGCTCAGTGGGGCAAACATAAATAACTAATATAATGTAATTGCAATCTGTGACTTACAAACATTGAATTATTTAAGTTCTATATCAATAAATAGTTTGTCATTTTACAGAAATAGTAAGAGGAACATAGTGGTGTATTGTAATTATCAATGGTAGATGAGTGATTTACTTACTTATATCACCTCTACTTTGGATACCTTTTACCATCTGTGCCTATTTAACTCCACTTATCACCTCATCCTCCAGCTATATCGCTGTTTTGTTTATATATCATGTTAAATGCAACAGTGCTTCTGCCTGGAAATGTGGTGGGAGACTTAGGTCCATATGCTGTCTGACTTTACTGGAAAAATTTCATTTTGGGGCCGGGACAATATCACATCTCCTAAATCACTTATTTGGCAAGTCATTTTTCCTGTGGTACCATGCTATTGGTACAGGACGTTACCTGATTGGAAGATCAGAAGGCAGTAGGATGACCAAATAAGGAAGTTCTTTAAATATAGTGGACTCTTTAACCGCTTCAGCAACGGAAGGATTTACCCCCTTCCTGACCAGCGCACTTTTTGCGATTCGGCACTGTGTCACTTTAACTGACAATTGCACGGTCGTGCGACGTAGCTCTCAAACAAAATTGACGTCCTTTTTTCCCACAAATAGAGCTTTCTTTTGGTGGTATTTGATCACCCCTGCGGTTTTTATTTTTTGCACTATAAACAAAATAAGAGCGAAAATTTTGAAAAAAACGCATTATTTTTTACTTTTTACTATAATAAATATCCCCTAATAATATATAAAGAAACACATTTTTTCTCTAGTTTAGGCCGATATGTATTCTTCAACATATTTTTGGTAAAAAAAATTGCAATGAGCGATTATTGATCGGTTTGCGCAAAAGTTATGGTGTTTACAAAATAGGGGATAGTTTTATGGCATTTTTATTAATATTTTTTTTTTTTTAATGGTGGCAATCTGCTATTTTTATTGTGACTGCGACATTATGGCAGACACATCGGACATTTTTGATACATTTTTGGGACCATTGTCATTTATACAGCAATTAGTGCTATATGCACTGATTCCTGTGTAAATGACACTGACAGTGAAGGGGTTAACCGCTAGGGGGCGGGGAGGAGTTAAGTCAATACTAGGGAGTGTTTTCTAACTGTAGGGGGTGGCTTTGGCCAATTATGGCTCAGGGGGTTTAGAACACGCTCCACACTATATAAGGCTGCCTGCACGGCGTCCCTGTGTAGTATGTTCCGGCGTGCTTAGATAGCGAGAGAGAGAGAGTGTCATTTCATTTGAGTTAGCTAGATTAGGCAGGACAGTCAGTGAGTTAGCTGCACTTATAGTGTCTTGTTACAGTATTTACAGCTACCTGAAGAAAATAGCTGGTGTTCTATTGATCCTATTAGTATCACAGTCAGGCAGCTAGACTATTTACAGTTAGTGTAGTGTGTCCTCCTCACAGTGTTCAGTTAAAGCTACAAGTTAGTTTAGTGTGACCTCTGCACAGTGTTCAGCTAAAACTACAAGTTAGTGTAGTGCGTCCTCTTCACAGTGTTCAGCTAAAGCTACAAGTTAGTTTAGTGTGACCTCTGCACAGTGTTCAGCTAAAGCTACAAGTTAGGGTAGTGCGTCCTCCTCACAGTGTTCAGCTAAAACTATAAGTTAGTGTAGTGCGACCTCTGCACAGTGTTCAGCTAAAGCTACAAGTTATATAACATGTATTTTCAAATCTTGTGACGTGCTAATGGTGTATCACACCCACGTGAAGAATCAAAAATTGTGGCGCTATCCTAAACACACATGTGTTGACACTATGTCCAGTGCAAAAAAACTAACTAATCTAATGAGCACATTATTTCAGGTGCAAAAAAATCAAAAAATCAAAAAAAATTATATATGCATAAATAAATCAAATAAATGCATTAAATAAATACAATACCTAAAGTGACTAAGTGTTGATGATAACAAATTAAATGTGTGACTCCTTCTTCAAATAATAAAATAATAACACCATATACATTAATAAAAGTGACTAATGCATAAAGTCTATGATGAATACACACAAATGTGTAAAAAAAGTCCGTGATAGTGGTTCAATAAAACACAACAACTGTGCCACAGCAAATCCTCAGTGTTTCTTGATATTAAATGGAACCTTCCACCACACCTCTGTGTTCCGTGCTCCCTCTCCCAATAGACAGTCTCTCACCAGCTCTCTCTGCCTCCACTCTCGTATGAGGCTAACAAGCATAGGAGTATCCAGGCTACCAGCAGGGGTTAGGTTTATTCCATCCAGAGATTTCCTCCATATAAGAATGAGAAAACTCCCAATAGTGTGATAACGTAACAACTTTTAATGACACACACTTCAAATGACACTTCAAAAGATACACTCACATTGTATAAAAATATAAAAGCACAGCACAACTCCACGGCAATCAGCACACTGAAATATCAACACAGCGATCTGGACAAGCCTCCCTGGGGGGTATGCGGTCACGGCGGACCCTGTAACAACTGGCGTGTCAGATGATTCTCTCACCCCCTCCTCGCTCGTTTGTCCACCGGATCCTCCGTCTCCCCTGTTAGGCTAACCGCACAGATCGCTTGCTCCTGTCACCTAGTGTATAGTAATTATTCTCCGCTCGGCCACGCCCCCGACATGTTTCGCTACATCTGTAGCTTAATCATGGGATAGGCCGCTTTAAGCATCAATCTCCTTTTATATAATCACCTCCCCTCCATTCAAGTAGAGAGATCACAGTGCGCAAGCGCATCCTGTGTGACTCGCGCCTGCGCAATCGGAGTGTCCCCGTAAGCGCAAACCCCCGCTATTCATACAGTCCGGTCTGTAGTGTGTAGTACACCTAAATCAGACTATCGGCCGCCCTCTACTAGATTAACAATATTACTGGCAATCTCACAGAGTAATAGGTGATTTAACATTATTCTAGCGTTCTGACATGTTTTTCCAACATACTTTATGTGCTGTAAAACTCATTAAAATATGTAATATTACCTCAACACATATAATAAAATACTCCAAGAGCTATCTAATCAGGTTGTTACTATCACAACTAATTAGTATTTAATATCCGCACAAGCAAATGAAATAAATATTGTATGCAAAGTGGTATAATGTCATAGAAGGGAAAACTCAGGCTCCAATAAATGTTATAAAAATATTGTAAAAATATTAAATTTCATGAACAATATTATCAAATATATCTGGTGTAGCTGATGTATAGGAAACGTATATAAAAAATAATGAATAATGATAAATAAATAAAATAAAAATAAAAAATGGCTAGGCTGGGTTTAACATATCAAGGCTCAAATCCGATATTCCTTGATCAAATCTTGAATAATTCTAAAATTACTGATTAAAAATATAATTCTTATCCCAGATCAAATTGTTATCCACATAATGTCTAGGGATCTTATATCCGACTATCTGTTCCTAAAATACTGCTATTTGATCATTCGTGCAATTATATTGATTGCACTTATATTCCTTAAAGAGACAGATTCATATATAGGCCACTCAAAATGTTCTATGAGAAAATATTAGGCTAAAAGTAATACGATAAAATATGCTAAAAAAATTCCAGAGCAGGTGTTACACTTCCACTGAGGAATTCTTAAAACCATTCCCATATCGTATCTATACGAGATAGTCTAATTGGTTAAAAATCATTAATGAAGCAGTTGAGGTCTAATTCAATGTTAAGTCCCCTCGGGGTGAGGCTTTTAAAAAGGAATATCCATTCCGTTTCTCTGCGTGACAAGTCTCTCACTCTGTTCGTACCTCTCCATGAGGGGTGTACCACATCAATGCCACAAAATTGCAGCAAAGATGGGTTCTGTTGATGTTTTTCTTTAAAATGCATTGATACGCTGTGGTACTTGTAACCATTTTTTATGTTGGTCAAATGTTCATTAATACGAACCTTCAATTGCCTTTTAGTTCTACCAACATAATACAAACCACAGGGACACCACATAAGGTAGACTACATGTGTTGTGGTACAAGTACTAAATTCTTTGATCTCAAACCTCTCTCCTTCTCTATTGGTGACACTGGTGATGCCTCTGTTACTAACCTTCACTGTTTTGCAGCAGACACACCTCCTACAGCAAAAGAACCCTCTAAAATTAAAAGATAAGGACCTTGGATTTGGTGGATCCAAAATCTTTTTCACTATTTTGTCTCCTATACTTGGGGCCCTCCTGTAAATGAATTTCGGTTGGGCTGGTAAAATTTCTCCCAAGTGTTTGTCCTTACAGAGGATGTACCAATATTTTCTGAAGATGTTTTCAATTTCCTTATACTGGCAGTGGAACCCAGATATAAAGCTCAACTGATGTTGGGTGTCTCCTTTTACCTTTTCTTTTTCCTTTAAACATTGTTCTCTAGGAATTTCCGCTATTTCTTGTGTAATTTTGGTTAGTATATCTTCCTTATAACCCTTCTGGATGAACTTCTCCTTCAAGATCTCCGATTGGGTCAAGAAATCCTCCTTCAGAGTGCAATTCCGACGGATCCGCAATAGCTGGCCCTTTGGGATATTTTTTATCCAAGATGGATGATGTCCACTGGCCACAGACAAATAGCTATTGCGGTCCGTCGGTTTGAAATACACCTTGGTTTTTAACGTGTCACCCACTTTCTCTATGGTAACATCTAAAAAGTTTATTATAGTATCACTGACTTGGTAATCCAATTTAATATTGTTTGTATTCCTATTTAATTGTTCCAGGAATACTTCCAAGGATTCCTTGGATCCCTCCCAAATTAACAAGATATCATCAATGAATCTTCGATAGAAGATCAACTGAGGCCTATTGATATTGAACACCCGTCTATCCTCCCATTCAGACATAAACAGGTTGGCGAGGCTGGGGGCATATTTTGCCCCCATTGCCACGCCAACCTGCTGGGAGTAGAACTGTCCATCAAACCAGAAGTAATTGTGGGACATGCAGAAGTCTAGTGCATGCCCCACAAATTTCTTCTGTGCAAATGGGATATCATCCCGCTTGCTAAGTGCCCAATTCAGGGCCAACGCAGCATCCTCATGCTGTATGTTGGTATAAAGAGACGCTACGTCTGCCGTTACCAAGTAAGATGTTAATGTAGGATCAAATTTTACTGGTTCCAGTAGACGTAGCAAATCGGCAGTATCCTTTAGGTATGCTTTTGTTATCTTCACACTGGGTTGTAGGAACTTATCTAAATATTCGCCTAGCCTCGCAGTTACTGATCCGATTCCATTTACTATGGGCCGTGGAGGCGGGCATTGGGTGTTTTTGTGCACTTTAGGTAGCGTGTATATCACTGGTATACGATTTGCACTTGGAACAAGATACCTTTTCTCTTTGGGGTTTAAAGCCTTCAGTCCAAATCCCCATTCCACCAGTGTAGCCAATTGTGCACTATATGAGTCTGTAGGATCTGATTTCAGTTTCATATAAGTATTATGATCGCTCAATAGCTCCACCAGCTGATTGTGATAAAATTGCTTGTCCATGACTACCACTCCTCCCCCCTTGTCGGCTGGGCGAATGATGATGTTTTTCTTATTCTCCAGGGAGTCAATCCCCTCCTTAATGTAATGGGGGTTTACCCCTTTCTTAACCGGGAGTACCTCAATATCTTTCAATACCAGGTTTTTAAACACCTCTACATAATGATTATTTTGAATCTGGGGATTAAAAATAGATCTATTTTTAAGGCCACTATCTATATTAGCTGGGGCTATCGATGCCCTCATTCCTGCTTCCACCGGATGGTTTAGAAAATGTTTCTTTATGTTTATTGAACGAATAAATTTATGTGTATCGATGTACACCTGAAATTTGTTCATTTTCTTTTTCGGTGCACATTTAAGACCTAGGTTTAAGATGTTCATTTCTCTATGATCCAATGTAACTCCGCTTAAATTATAAATTCCAGTATTCACATGTCCCTCGGCCGTTTTTTTGGGTTGCTTTGATCTGCCAGCCCTACATCCCCTCCTTCTTTTGGTGGGGGTCTTATATTCATGTCTTGCATGTATGGGGGTCCAAGCCTTCCTCCCCCTCTCTGTTGTTGTGTTCGGGGGTTTCCTCTCGGTGTACCTCGTTTCCCTCCCCTCCCCCGTTGCCCTAAAAAAGATTGGTGATGTGGTGGCGGATCATAATAGCCTTCATCTTCCAATCCTGTATATCTATTATACAGCGGGATCCCATTATTTATTTCTGAATAGTGGTTCGGTGGGGGATATTGCCTCCACTGATGGTAATCTTGTGGAGGGTGGTACCCTCGTGATCCCTCTCCTCTATATGGTGATTGGTAATTGTATTCTCTTCTTTGTGGGGTGTTATTCCTATAGGGTCTAGGTGATGGATAATTGTAGTCTCCCCTTCCCAGTCGTCCTGGTCTAGGAGAGTAACCATATCCACCATTGTAACTCATATCCCTCGCTTGGTTATCCCCAATTTGGGTGGTACTAACAGGCCCCTGTTTGTTCTTTTTTGCCATAGTTTTTTGCCCATTTTCCTTCTGGGATGGTTTGGGTAGGGATTTCTTCACGATAGTTTCTCCTTCCTGACTTGAATCTTCCATGGATACTTCCTGATTTTCACTGTTCGCATTTTGCCATGCATAGATCTTATTTGTCCTAAAATCATTCGAATCTCTCGTGAATTTCTTCACTTTCTTTTTCTGTGTCTCACGATCAACTTTATCCAACTTCTTTTTCATATTCATATTGAAGTCTTTCATTTGGTTGGAATCTTTGATAGGTTCCAGTTTTTCTTGTAATAGCCTAATATTCTCATTAATCCTACTTAATTTGATTTGTTTCCTTTTTAAAACCAGACTCTGTAGTTCTCTACCAACTCTATTAAAAAATGCCAGCCATTCTTCCATAAAACTAGGGTCATTAAGACCATCCTGTGGGGGAACCTCCCACCTCAGGCTTCTAAAAATTAAGTTTTCCCTTAAATAGTGTTCAAACGTGAACACATCCCACCAAGTTTTAATTTGCTTCTCCAGGAGGTTTTCTAACGATCTCAGTGTGCCTGAGTGATCCTCCTCATCTATGGTCATGTCTTGGTTATTAGAAAAAACATGTTCAGGGTTCATTTGTCTGTTAGACAAAAAATTAAAAGGATCCATGGCAGCTAGTGGATAAGTGTGTGAATCAATTAATGTGCGGTACCTCTAAGTATAATAGCCACCCTATACCCAGTAGACCACCACTGCGCCTCGGAACAACAACCTAGATGATGACTATCTTCAGTTGGTAAACTATACCTACAGCTGCCACTTAGTAAATATAAACCATATAACATGTATTTTCAAATCTTGTGACGTGCTAATGGTGTATCACACCCACGTGAAGAATCAAAAATTGTGGCGCTATCCTAAACACACATGTGTTGACACTATGTCCAGTGCAAAAAAACTAACTAATCTAATGAGCACATTATTTCAGGTGCAAAAAAATCAAAAAATCAAAAAAAATTATATATGCATAAATAAATCAAATAAATGCATTAAATAAATACAATACCTAAAGTGACTAAGTGTTGATGATAACAAATTAAATGTGTGACTCCTTCTTCAAATAATAAAATAATAACACCATATACATTAATAAAAGTGACTAATGCATAAAGTCTATGATGAATACACACAAATGTGTAAAAAAAGTCCGTGATAGTGGTTCAATAAAACACAACAACTGTGCCACAGCAAATCCTCAGTGTTTCTTGATATTAAATGGAACCTTCCACCACACCTCTGTGTTCCGTGCTCCCTCTCCCAATAGACAGTCTCTCACCAGCTCTCTCTGCCTCCACTCTCGTATGAGGCTAACAAGCATAGGAGTATCCAGGCTACCAGCAGGGGTTAGGTTTATTCCATCCAGAGATTTCCTCCATATAAGAATGAGAAAACTCCCAATAGTGTGATAACGTAACAACTTTTAATGACACACACTTCAAATGACACTTCAAAAGATACACTCACATTGTATAAAAATATAAAAGCACAGCACAACTCCACGGCAATCAGCACACTGAAATATCAACACAGCGATCTGGACAAGCCTCCCTGGGGGGTATGCGGTCACGGCGGACCCTGTAACAACTGGCGTGTCAGATGATTCTCTCACCCCCTCCTCGCTCGTTTGTCCACCGGATCCTCCGTCTCCCCTGTTAGGCTAACCGCACAGATCGCTTGCTCCTGTCACCTAGTGTATAGTAATTATTCTCCGCTCGGCCACGCCCCCGACATGTTTCGCTACATCTGTAGCTTAATCATGGGATAGGCCGCTTTAAGCATCAATCTCCTTTTATATAATCACCTCCCCTCCATTCAAGTAGAGAGATCACAGTGCGCAAGCGCATCCTGTGTGACTCGCGCCTGCGCAATCGGAGTGTCCCCGTAAGCGCAAACCCCCGCTATTCATACAGTCCGGTCTGTAGTGTGTAGTACACCTAAATCAGACTATCGGCCGCCCTCTACTAGATTAACAATATTACTGGCAATCTCACAGAGTAATAGGTGATTTAACATTATTCTAGCGTTCTGACATGTTTTTCCAACATACTTTATGTGCTGTAAAACTCATTAAAATATGTAATATTACCTCAACACATATAATAAAATACTCCAAGAGCTATCTAATCAGGTTGTTACTATCACAACTAATTAGTATTTAATATCCGCACAAGCAAATGAAATAAATATTGTATGCAAAGTGGTATAATGTCATAGAAGGGAAAACTCAGGCTCCAATAAATGTTATAAAAATATTGTAAAAATATTAAATTTCATGAACAATATTATCAAATATATCTGGTGTAGCTGATGTATAGGAAACGTATATAAAAAATAATGAATAATGATAAATAAATAAAATAAAAATAAAAAATGGCTAGGCTGGGTTTAACATATCAAGGCTCAAATCCGATATTCCTTGATCAAATCTTGAATAATTGAATATAATTGCACGAATGATCAAATAGCAGTATTTTAGGAACAGATAGTCGGATATAAGATCCCTAGACATTATGTGGATAACAATTTGATCTGGGATAAGAATTATATTTTTAATCAGTAATTTTAGAATTATTCAAGATTTGATCAAGGAATATCGGATTTGAGCCTTGATAATGTCATGTCTTGGTTCTAATAACCAAGACATGACCATAGATGAGGAGGATCACTCAGGCACACTGAGATCATTAGAAAACCTCCTGGAGAAGCAAATTAAAACTTGGTGGGATGTGTTCACGTTTGAACACTATTTAAGGGAAAACTTAATTTTTAGAAGCCTGAGGTGGGAGGTTCCCCCACAGGATGGTCTTAATGACCCTAGTTTTATGGAAGAATGGCTGGCATTTTTTAATAGAGTTGGTAGAGAACTACAGAGTCTGGTTTTAAAAAGGAAACAAATCAAATTAAGTAGGATTAATGAGAATATTAGGCTATTACAAGAAAAACTGGAACCTATCAAAGATTCCAACCAAATGAAAGACTTCAATATGAATATGAAAAAGAAGTTGGATAAAGTTGATCGTGAGACACAGAAAAAGAAAGTGAAGAAATTCACGAGAGATTCGAATGATTTTAGGACAAATAAGATCTATGCATGGCAAAATGCGAACAGTGAAAATCAGGAAGTATCCATGGAAGATTCAAGTCAGGAAGGAGAAACTATCGTGAAGAAATCCCTACCCAAACCATCCCAGAAGGAAAATGGGCAAAAAACTATGGCAAAAAAGAACAAACAGGGGCCTGTTAGTACCACCCAAATTGGGGATAACCAAGCGAGGGATATGAGTTACAATGGTGGATATGGTTACTCTCCTAGACCAGGACGACTGGGAAGGGGAGACTACAATTATCCATCACCTAGACCCTATAGGAATAACACCCCACAAAGAAGAGAATACAATTACCAATCACCATATAGAGGAGAGGGATCACGAGGGTACCACCCTCCACAAGATTACCATCAGTGGAGGCAATATCCCCCACCGAACCACTATTCAGAAATAAATAATGGGATCCCGCTGTATAATAGATATACAGGATTGGAAGATGAAGGCTATTATGATCCGCCACCACATCACCAATCTTTTTTAGGGCAACGGGGGAGGGGAGGGAAACGAGGTACACCGAGAGGAAACCCCCGAACACAACAACAGAGAGGGGGAGGAAGGCTTGGACCCCCATACATGCAAGACATGAATATAAGACCCCCACCAAAAGAAGGAGGGGATGTAGGGCTGGCAGATCAAAGCAACCCAAAAAAACGGCCGAGGGACATGTGAATACTGGAATTTATAATTTAAGCGGAGTTACATTGGATCATAGAGAAATGAACATCTTAAACCTAGGTCTTAAATGTGCACCGAAAAAGAAAATGAACAAATTTCAGGTGTACATCGATACACATAAATTTATTCGTTCAATAAACATAAAGAAACATTTTCTAAACCATCCGGTGGAAGCAGGAATGAGGGCATCGATAGCCCCAGCTAATATAGATAGTGGCCTTAAAAATAGATCTATTTTTAATCCCCAGATTCAAAATAATCATTATGTAGAGGTGTTTAAAAACCTGGTATTGAAAGATATTGAGGTACTCCCGGTTAAGAAAGGGGTAAACCCCCATTACATTAAGGAGGGGATTGACTCCCTGGAGAATAAGAAAAACATCATCATTCGCCCAGCCGACAAGGGGGGAGGAGTGGTAGTCATGGACAAGCAATTTTATCACAATCAGCTGGTGGAGCTATTGAGCGATCATAATACTTATATGAAACTGAAATCAGATCCTACAGACTCATATAGTGCACAATTGGCTACACTGGTGGAATGGGGATTTGGACTGAAGGCTTTAAACCCCAAAGAGAAAAGGTATCTTGTTCCAAGTGCAAATCGTATACCAGTGATATACACGCTACCTAAAGTGCACAAAAACACCCAATGCCCGCCTCCACGGCCCATAGTAAATGGAATCGGATCAGTAACTGCGAGGCTAGGCGAATATTTAGATAAGTTCCTACAACCCAGTGTGAAGATAACAAAAGCATACCTAAAGGATACTGCCGATTTGCTACGTCTACTGGAACCAGTAAAATTTGATCCTACATTAACATCTTACTTGGTAACGGCAGACGTAGCGTCTCTTTATACCAACATACAGCATGAGGATGCTGCGTTGGCCCTGAATTGGGCACTTAGCAAGCGGGATGATATCCCATTTGCACAGAAGAAATTTGTGGGGCATGCACTAGACTTCTGCATGTCCCACAATTACTTCTGGTTTGATGGACAGTTCTACTCCCAGCAGGTTGGCGTGGCAATGGGGGCAAAATATGCCCCCAGCCTCGCCAACCTGTTTATGTCTGAATGGGAGGATAGACGGGTGTTCAATATCAATAGGCCTCAGTTGATCTTCTATCGAAGATTCATTGATGATATCTTGTTAATTTGGGAGGGATCCAAGGAATCCTTGGAAGTATTCCTGGAACAATTAAATAGGAATACAAACAATATTAAATTGGATTACCAAGTCAGTGATACTATAATAAACTTTTTAGATGTTACCATAGAGAAAGTGGGTGACACGTTAAAAACCAAGGTGTATTTCAAACCGACGGACCGCAATAGCTATTTGTCTGTGGCCAGTGGACATCATCCATCTTGGATAAAAAATATCCCAAAGGGCCAGCTATTGCGGATCCGTCGGAATTGCACTCTGAAGGAGGATTTCTTGACCCAATCGGAGATCTTGAAGGAGAAGTTCATCCAGAAGGGTTATAAGGAAGATATACTAACCAAAATTACACAAGAAATAGCGGAAATTCCTAGAGAACAATGTTTAAAGGAAAAAGAAAAGGTAAAAGGAGACACCCAACATCAGTTGAGCTTTATATCTGGGTTCCACTGCCAGTATAAGGAAATTGAAAACATCTTCAGAAAATATTGGTACATCCTCTGTAAGGACAAACACTTGGGAGAAATTTTACCAGCCCAACCGAAATTCATTTACAGGAGGGCCCCAAGTATAGGAGACAAAATAGTGAAAAAGATTTTGGATCCACCAAATCCAAGGTCCTTATCTTTTAATTTTAGAGGGTTCTTTTGCTGTAGGAGGTGTGTCTGCTGCAAAACAGTGAAGGTTAGTAACAGGGGCATCACCAGTGTCACCAATAGAGAAGGAGAGAGGTTTGAGATCAAAGAATTTAGTACTTGTACCACAACACATGTAGTCTACCTTATGTGGTGTCCCTGTGGTTTGTATTATGTTGGTAGAACTAAAAGGCAATTGAAGGTTCGTATTAATGAACATTTGACCAACATAAAAAATGGTTACAAGTACCACAGCGTATCAATGCATTTTAAAGAAAAACATCAACAGAACCCATCTTTGCTGCAATTTTGTGGCATTGATGTGGTACACCCCTCATGGAGAGGTACGAACAGAGTGAGAGACTTGTCACGCAGAGAAACGGAATGGATATTCCTTTTTAAAAGCCTCACCCCGAGGGGACTTAACATTGAATTAGACCTCAACTGCTTCATTAATGATTTTTAACCAATTAGACTATCTCGTATAGATACGATATGGGAATGGTTTTAAGAATTCCTCAGTGGAAGTGTAACACCTGCTCTGGAATTTTTTTAGCATATTTTATCGTATTACTTTTAGCCTAATATTTTCTCATAGAACATTTTGAGTGGCCTATATATGAATCTGTCTCTTTAAGGAATATAAGTGCAATCAATATAATTGCACGAATGATCAAATAGCAGTATTTTAGGAACAGATAGTCGGATATAAGATCCCTAGACATTATGTGGATAACAATTTGATCTGGGATAAGAATTATATTTTTAATCAGTAATTTTAGAATTATTCAAGATTTGATCAAGGAATATCGGATTTGAGCCTTGATATGTTAAACCCAGCCTAGCCATTTTTTATTTTTATTTTATTTATTTATCATTATTCATTATTTTTTATATACGTTTCCTATACATCAGCTACACCAGATATATTTGATAATATTGTTCATGAAATTTAATATTTTTACAATATTTTTATAACATTTATTGGAGCCTGAGTTTTCCCTTCTATGACATTATACCACTTTGCATACAATATTTATTTCATTTTATTTTATTATTTTATTAAATACTAATTAGTTGTGATAGTAACAACCTGATTAGATAGCTCTTGGAGTATTTTATTATATGTGTTGAGGTAATATTACATATTTTAATGAGTTTTACAGCACATAAAGTATGTTGGAAAAACATGTCAGAACGCTAGAATAATGTTAAATCACCTATTACTCTGTGAGATTGCCAGTAATATTGTTAATCTAGTAGAGGGCGGCCGATAGTCTGATTTAGGTGTACTACACACTACAGACCGGACTGTATGAATAGCGGGGGTTTGCGCTTACGGGGACACTCCGATTGCGCAGGCGCGAGTCACACAGGATGCGCTTGCGCACTGTGATCTCTCTACTTGAATGGAGGGGAGGTGATTATATAAAAGGAGATTGATGCTTAAAGCGGCCTATCCCATGATTAAGCTACAGATGTAGCGAAACATGTCGGGGGCGTGGCCGAGCGGAGAATAATTACTATACACTAGGTGACAGGAGCAAGCGATCTGTGCGGTTAGCCTAACAGGGGAGACGGAGGATCCGGTGGACAAACGAGCGAGGAGGGGGTGAGAGAATCATCTGACACGCCAGTTGTTACAGGGTCCGCCGTGACCGCATACCCCCCAGGGAGGCTTGTCCAGATCGCTGTGTTGATATTTCAGTGTGCTGATTGCCGTGGAGTTGTGCTGTGCTTTTATATTTTTATACAATGTGAGTGTATCTTTTGAAGTGTCATTTGAAGTGTGTGTCATTAAAAGTTGTTACGTTATCACACTATTGGGAGTTTTCTCATTCTTATATGGAGGAAATCTCTGGATGGAATAAACCTAACCCCTGCTGGTAGCCTGGATACTCCTATGCTTGTTAGCCTCATACGAGAGTGGAGGCAGAGAGAGCTGGTGAGAGACTGTCTATTGGGAGAGGGAGCACGGAACACAGAGGTGTGGTGGAAGGTTCCATTTAATATCAAGAAACACTGAGGATTTGCTGTGGCACAGTTGTTGTGTTTTATTGAACCACTATCACGGACTTTTTTTACACATTTGTGTGTATTCATCATAGACTTTATGCATTAGTCACTTTTATTAATGTATATGGTGTTATTATTTTATTATTTGAAGAAGGAGTCACACATTTAATTTGCTATCATCAACACTTAGTCACTTTAGGTATTGTATTTATTTAATGCATTTATTTGATTTATTTATGCATATATAATTTTTTTTGATTTTTTGATTTTTTTGCACCTGAAATAATGTGCTCATTAGATTAGTTAGTTTTTTTGCACTGGACATAGTGTCAACACATGTGTGTTTAGGATAGCGCCACAATTTTTGATTCTTCACGTGGGTGTGATACACCATTAGCACGTCACAAGATTTGAAAATACATGTTATATGGTTTATATTTACTAAGTGGCAGCTGTAGGTATAGTTTACCAACTGAAGATAGTCATCATCTAGGTTGTTGTTCCGAGGCGCAGTGGTGGTCTACTGGGTATAGGGTGGCTATTATACTTAGAGGTACCGCACATTAATTAAAGCTACAAGTTATTGTAGTGCGTCCTCCTCACAGTGTTCAGCTAAAACTACATGTTAGTGTAGTGAGACCACTGCACAGTGTTCAGCTAAAGCTACAAGTTAGGGTAGTGCGTCCTCCTCACAGTGTTCAGCTAAAACTACAAGTTAGTGTAGTGCAACCTCTGCACAGTGTTCAGCTAAAGCTACAAGTTAGTGTAGTGCGACCTCTGCACAGTGTTCAGCTAAAGCTACACATTAGTGTAGTGCATCCTCCTCACAGTGTTCAGCTAAAACTACAAGTTAGTGTAGTGAGACCTCTGCACAGTGTTCAGCTAAAGCTACAAGTTAGTGTAGTGCGTCCTCCCCACAGTGTTCAGCTAAAGTTACAAGTTAGTTTAGTGTGACCTCTGCACAGTGTTCAGCTAAAGCTACAAGTTAGGGTAGTGCGTCCTCCTCACAGTGTTCAGCTAAAACTACAAGTTAGTGTAGTGCGACCTCTGCACAGTGTTCAGCTAAAGCTACAAGTTAGTGTAGTGAGACCTCTGCACAGTGTTCAGCTAAAGCTACAAGTTAGTGTAGTTCATCCTGCTCACAGTGTTAAGCTAAAACTACAAGTTAGTGTAGTGCGACCTCTGCACAGTGTTCAGCTAAAGCTACAAGTTAGTGTAGTGCGACCTCTGCACAGTGTTCAGCTAAAGCTACACATTAGTGTAGTGCATCCTCCTCACAGTGTTCAGCTAAAACTACAAGTTAGTGTAGTGAGACCTCTACACAGTGTTCAGCTAAAGCTACAAGTTAGTGTAGTGCGTCCTCCCCACAGTGTTCAGCTAAAGTTACAAGTTAGTTTAGTGTGACCTCTGCACAGTGTTCAGCTAAAGCTACAAGTTAGGGTAGTGCGTCCTCCTCACAGTGTTCAGCTAAAACTACAAGTTAGTGTAGTGCAACCTCTGCACAGTGTTCAGCTAAAGCTACAAGTTAGTGTAATGTGTCCTGCTCACAGTGTTCAGCTAAAACTACAAGTTAGTGTAGTGAGACCTCTGCACAGTGTTCAGCTAAAGCTACAAGTTAGTGTAGTGCGTCCTGCTCACAGTGTTCAGCTAAAACTACAAGTTAGTGTAGTGAGACCTCTGCACAGTGTTCAGCTAAAGCTACAAGTTAGTGTAGTGCGTCCTGCTCACAGTGTTCAGCTAAAACTACAAGTTAGTGTAGTGCGACCTCTGCACAGTGTTCAGCTAAAGCTACAAGTTAGTGTAGTGAGACCTCTGCACAGTGTTCAGCTAAAGCTACAAGTTAGTGTAGTGCGTCCTCTTCACAGTGTTTAGCTAAACCTACAAGTTATTTTTTTGCGAGCTCTGCACAGTGTTCAGCTAAAGCTACCTGTAGAAGGTTGGTGGTGTTTTCCTGATCCTATCACTACCGCAGGCAGCTAAATAAGCTCCAAGTTAGTGTACTGCGAGCTCTACACAGTGTTCACCTAAAGCTACCTGTAGAAGGTTGGTGGTGTTTTCCTGATCCTATCACTACCGCAGGCAGCTAAATAAGCTCCAAGTTATTTTTTGTGAGCTCTGCACAGTGTTCAGCTAAAGCTACCTGTAGAAGGTTGGTGGTGTTTTCCTGATCCTATCACTACCACAGGCAGCTAAATAAGCTACAAGTTAGTGTAGTGCGAGCTCTGCACAGTGTTCACCTAAAGCTACCTATAGAAGGTTGGTGGTGTTTTCCTGATCCTATCACTACCGCAGGCAGCTAAATAAGCTACAAGTTCGTTTTTTGCGAGCTCTGCACAGTGTTCAGCTAAAGCTACCTGTAGAAGGTTGGTGGTGTTCTCATACTACAGGCAGGCAGTTGATTTTGCTAGCTGTAGTATCAGTACATATATATATATATCTATATATATATATATAGATATATATATATATATATAGATATATATATATATCCCAGCTTAGTGCAGCTACAGGCCATTAGTATGTCTGGAAGGCCAACAAGGAGAGGCAGACAGTCACAAGCCAATAAAAGAGGGCAAGCAGGCTCTGTGTCTAGAGGCAACAGTGCTGGTCGTGGAGACGGTGCATCCTCATCAGCACGTGGCCGTGGGACACGCTTGCCTTTTTTTTGGCAGCTGGCTGTGTTGAGCAGCAACATGCGGAAGACTTGGTCAAGTGGATGACCAAGCCGTCCTCATCCTCCTCATCCTCTCTCACCCATGCTCGGGGTACTTTGTCTGGCAAAGCAGCGGCCTCTTCCCTCGGCTCAATGTCATCAGTGACTCCTTCCCTAGCCCCACCATGTCCTCCTGAGGAGTCCCTCGAACTGTTTGACCACAGTGTTGGGAACATGCCCAGCATTTGGAAGGCTCTGATGATGATACTGAGTTAGATGAAGGCAGTAACGTGAGCACAGACAGAGGGGGTGCCCAAGAAGGACAGCAATCTGGCAGTCATGCTCCCCCTGCTACAGCATACTGCCAGGTTTGCTCCAGTGATGAGGAGGGAGGGGATGATGAGGTCACTGACTCAATGTGGGTGCCTGATAGGAGAAAGGAGGAGGAGGCGGCACATCACCAACGAGGCAGGATGCCCTCCAGGGGCCAGCCTAAGGGCAGCACACTAACTGCATCACATCCCAAAGCTCCGCATGTGCAGGGCGCTGCAGTCTCTGCGTGTTATTCAAAAAGTTCTTTGGTGTGGGCCTTTTTTGAGACAAGTGCATCAGATTGCACAGCTGCTATTTGCAACATATGTCTCAAGCGTATCTCGCGTGGCCAAAACATCTCCCGCTTGGGCACCACATGCTTGACCAGACATATGTTGACCTGCCATGCAGTTCGTTGGCAAGAATATTTAAAAGACCCACATCAAAGAACAAAGAGGACCTCTCCTTGCTCCTTATCAGCTGAGATCTCCAACCCCACTATACCTTCAGTCCTCTCTGAGACCTGCACTGAGAGGAATGAAGGTGTAGAATTAGGTGTGTCACAGCCAAGTACTTGTGGGCAATCTGCTTTGGGTACATCGACATCAGATTGTACCAGGCAAATTTCCCTGCCCCAGCTACTGCACCGCCGAAAGAAGTTCGCTCCCAGCTATCCACATGCCCAGCGGTTGAATGCTAGCTTGGCAAAATTGCTAGCACTTCAACTGCTGCCTTTTCAGTTGGTAGACTCTGTCCCCTTCCGTGAGTTTGTGGAATGTGCGGTTCCTCAGTGGCAGGTACCCAAACACCACTTTTTCTCAGCAAAGGTGATTCCGGCTCTCCACTGTCATGTGGAAGGCAATGTCTTGGCCTCGCTGGACATGACAGTCAGCGGTAAGGTGCATATTACCGCTGACTCATGGTCCAGCAGGCATGGACAGGGACGTTACCTAAGTTTCACAGCGCATTGGGTGACTCTGCTGGCAGCTGGGAAGGATGCAGGACAAGGTGCAGTAGTGTTGGAGGTTGTTCCGCCACCACGCCTCCAAAATGCCACTACTAATGATTGTGACACACCTCTCTCCTCCACCCCCTCCTCTTCTTCTTCCTCCATGGCCTCTTCCTGTGCTTTGTCCTCAGAACCAGCGGTGCTCCGTAGCCGTTCAAGGGGCTACGCAAGTATGCAGGCCAAAAGATGCCATTCGGTGCTTGAGCTGGTGTGCTTGGGGGACAGGAGCCACACTGGGGCAGAGGTTCTGTCAGCTCTGCAGGGGCAGGTTCAGAGGTGGTTGACGCCACGCCAACTTAAGGCAGGAATGGTGGTTTGCGACAATGGCACCAACCTCCTCTCTGCCCTCCGACAGGGACAAATGACCCATGTGCCCTGTTTGGCTCATGTCCTTAACTTGGTGGTGCAGCGGTTCTTGGGCAGGTACCCAGGCTTACAGGATGTCCTGAGGCAGGCCAGGAAAGTCTGTGTGCATTTCCGCCGGTCATATAATGCCAGTGCTCGGCTGGCAGACCTCCAAAAGGAGTTTAACCTGCCCAAGAACCGCCTAATCTGTGACATGCCCACCAGGTGGAACTCAACGTTGGCCATGCTGCAGCGGCTGCACACACAGCAGAGGGCCATCAATGAGTACCTGTGCGACTATGGCACCAGGACAGGGTCAGGGGAGTGTGGTTTTTTTCCCCCACGCCAGTGGGCCATGATCAGGGATGCATGCACTGTCCTGTCACCATTTGAGGAGGCCACGAGGATGGTGAGCAGTGACAGTGCATGCATCAGTGACACTGTCCCCCTTGTCCACCTGTTGGAGCACACACTGTGTGGAATAATGGACAGGGCACTTGAGGCAGAACAGAGGCAGGAAGCGGAGGACTTCCTTAGCTCTCAAGGCCCCCATTATCCAGACAGTGTTCCTGCGTGCCCGCCGATCACACAGGATGAGGACGAGGAGGAGGAGGAGGATTGTGTCAGTATGGAGGTGGAGCCTGGCACTCAGCATCAGCAGCAGTCTTTAAGGGATCAGTCCCAAGAAACACATGGACTTGTACGTGGCTGGGAGGAGGTGGCTGCGGACCATGTCGTCCTTAGTGACCCAGAGGACTCCGGACCAAATGCCTCAGCAAACCTACGCTGCATGGCCTCCCTGATCCTGCGAAGCCTGCGTAAGGATCCTCGTATTCGTGGTATCAAGGAGAAGGACCAATACTGGCTGGCAACCCTCCTTGATCCACGTTACAAGGGTAAGGTTGTGGACCTTATCTTGCCATCGCAGAGGGAGCAGAGGATGAAACATCTTCAGGAGGCCTTGCAGAAAGGTCTGTGCAACGCGTTCCCAGAGACTGGGAGGTTACAAACTCCTGTTTCTGGACAACGTGTTGCTGAGGCTTCGGTCAGTCAAAGAAGGAGCGGTGGAGAAGGTGGCCATCTGACCGATGCGTTCAGACAATTTTTTGGTCCGCAGCCCCAAGGTATGATCGGTTCCAGCAACCATCGCCAGCGTCTGTTTTACATGGTGCAGGAATACCTAGGGGCAAGATCTGACTTGGACACCTTTCCCACCGAAAATCCTCTGGGTTACTGGGTCTTGAGGATGGATCACTGGCCAGAGCTTGCACAGTATGCAATTGAGCTACTGGCCTGTCCTGCATCCAGCGTTCTTTCGGAGCGCACATTCAGTGCTGCTGGAGGCTTTGTAACTGATCACAGGGTGCGTCTGTCCACCGACTCGGTCAATCGACTGACCTTCATAAAAATGAATCAGTCTTGGATCACCACCAGCTACCAAGCACCTGATGCTGATGTAACCGAATAAATTTTTTTGAAATCTCAGATCCCTTCAAAGACTGCCTATGCTGATGCTGAGTGACTATCCTGAGTAATTATCCTCTTCCTCCTCAATGATCACGGTGATAGCTTGTAAGAACATATTTGGTTCTGGGCCCCACCACCAGTGCCTAAGGCCAAATTTTTCAGCCCCTGTTTAACAGGGGCGTGTAATTACAATTTTTGATGCAATACTTTGCAGCAGGGCTCGTTCCTGTGTTCCAACTAGAGTATCTGTGAGGGGTTGCAGTGTTGTGGCACCAGCACCAGTGCCTAAGGCCCAATTTTTCAGCCCCTGTTTAACAGGGGAGTGTAATTACAATTTTTGATGCAATACTTTGCAGCAGGTCTCGTTCCTGTGTTCCAACTAGAGTATCTGTGAGGGGTTGCAGTGTTGTGGCACCAGCACCAGTGCCTAAGGCCCAATTTTTCAGCCCCTGTTTAACAGGGGAGTGTAATTACAATTTTTGATGCAATACTTTGCAGCAGGGCTCGTTTCTGCATTCCAACTAGAGTATCTGTGAGGGGTTGCAGTGTTGTGGCACCACACCAGTGCCTAAGGCCCAATTTTTCAGCCCCTGTTCAACAGGGGCATGTAATTACAATTCTTGATCTAATATTTCACAGCAGGGCCCGTTTCTGCACCCACCAAGAGCGAGTGAGGACTTACAGTGTTGTGGCACCAGCACCACCACCACCACCAAAGGCCCAATTTTTCTGCCCCTGTTCAACAGGGGCATGTAATTACAATTCTTGATCTAATATCTTACAGCAGGGCCCTGTGAGGGCTAACAGTGTTGTGGCCACAACAACACCTAAGGCCCAAATTCCTGCTGAGTATATAGGGCAGGCCCCTACTTTCAACATCCAACTTACAAATGACTCCTACTTGCAAATGGAAGGAGACAACAGGAAGTGAGATGAAATCTACCCCTAGGGAGGGAAATTCTCTCCTGTAAGAGTTAATATGGGAAAAAGGTGTCTCCTCCACTGATTTTTCACCAATCTTTGTTTCCCTTAAAAACCCCAAATTTTCAAAATCCAATTGTCATTGGGACAGAAAGTGAGGTGAAATCTTCTGAACAGGCGCACAGACAGCAAAACAAATTTACAGGGGTGATAACCCTTCCCTATGTTTTCCAAAAAGCTTTAAAATAGATTTTTTGGCTGGAGCTACACTTTTTTTAACCTGGGTGTGGGGTTCCCCTTAATATCCATACAAGACCCAAAGGGCCTGGTAATGGACTGTCTCCATTACCAGGCCGTTTGTCTCACTGATTTTCATCCATATTGCCAGGACCCGACATTACATTAAAGCCGCAAGCAGTTTTAAATGACTTTTTTTCCTTTAAAAATTACATTTTGTGCAGGGACTGTTCTAAGCACGGGAAACACGCGCCACTTTACAGGCATACTATAGACACCCCCCAGGTACGATATTTAAAGGAATATTTCACTTTTTTTAACTTTAAGCATCACTAAAATCACTGCTCCCGAAAAAACAGCCGTTTTTAAAAGTTTTTTTTGCATTGATACATGTCCCCTGGGGCAGGACCCGGGTCCCCAAACCCTTTTTAGGACAATACCATGAAAATTAGCCTTTAAAATGAGCACTTTTGATTTTGAATGTTCAAGTCCCATAGACGTCAATGGGGTTCTAACATTCGTGCAAATTTTCGGACCGGGGGGGGTGTTCGGCTCATCCCTACTCCAGAGGTGCTTGATATTGACATAGATCCGAAGGGCAGGTTCTTGTTTTTGAAATTGCAATATTTACAGAATGTTTTTACAATTGCCAATGTTTATCTTCCCAATCAGGAGCAGCTCCACTTCCTTTCCTCTGTGATAGCCCGCCTGAAGGCCTTTAGGACTCCCAATGTAATCTTAGGGGGTGACTTCAATATCCCCCTCATCCCGAGACTGAACTCGTCTACTGGTAAGTCACACATCACACCCTCCTCCCTAGCTAAAATATGTACCATACTAACAGAGTTGTCCCTAGTTGACATGTGGCGACTCCTACACCCTGCTGAGAGAGACTACACATACTACTCCCCCGCACATAAATCTTACAGCAGAATAGATTATATTTTTCTTTCACAAACATTTTTGGATCTAGACCCTGCTTGTGGGATTGGCCTCAAATTATGGTCAGACCATGCTCCGGTACACGTCACTCTTGGTAGGCTACCACAACATGCAGAACGCCACACTTGGAGACTGAATGATAATCTCCTGAATGACACTGTGTGCACTGCGGCAGTATCCAAAGCCATTACAGACTTTGTCCAGACCCACATACGAGACGAGACATCTGCCATGAATAAATGGGAAACTCTGAAATGTGTGTTACGAGGGATTTTCATTCAACATGGCTCCAGACTGAAAAAAGCCCGCACAGAGGACATACATCGCCTCTTCTCCCTAATCGCCTCTCTCAAAACCACACACAAAAGTACTTTAGACCCCAAAATGTTAGCTGAACTCTCTAATGCAAGGAGGGACCTACTGCACCTTTTCACAGAAAGGTCATTGACAGCCTGTAACAAAGGACTCCACGTTCACTACTCCCAAGCTAACAAGTGCGGGAAACATTTAGCACGGGTTATTCACCCTAGACAACAGAGACAAAACATCCCCTACATTATATCCCCTTCCCAACAAAAGAAATACAAGAACTCCAAAATCATTTCCGAATTCAAGGATTTCTATTCCTCACTATATAATCCCCCCCCCCAGGGACACAGACTTCACTACCCTCATCGAACCTTCACCAATACATACAGGACACGGCATTCCCCTTCAGATGCGGATACTCTGGAACAATCTATAACCTCTTCTGATTTTTTACTCACGATCAAAGGTCTTAAGAACGGAAAAAGTCCAGGCCCAGATGGGTACACTCCCCTGTTTTATAAAATGTTTGCTCAACAACTAGCCCCGATTATGGCACAAGCATTTGAGGAAGTAGACAAGACACATCCTTTACCATCACAACTTCTCCAAGCCCAGATAGTAGTATTACCAAAACCCGGAAAAGACCATGCGGATTGCAGCAATTATAGGCCCATATCCCTATTGAATATCGATCTCAAGCTCATCTCCAAAATTATAGCCACACGTCTAGCTCCCCTGCTTCCTTCCATAATCCATAGTGACCAAGTAGGATTTATTCCGGGTCGCGAAGCTAGGGATAACACCACAAAAACCCTACACCTCATATCATATGCCAGGCACCACAACATCCCCACTTGCTTACTGGCGTGTGACGCTGAGAAAGCTTTTGATAGAGTTAGCTGGCCCTTCTTACAGGCATCCCTACATCAAATAGGTCTAGGCCCAAAGATATTGTCCAAAATAATGTCACTATACTCAAATCCCTCAGCAAAAGTAACGGCCAACGGTGAGTCCTCGGAGTCCTTTGGGATAAGAAATGGCACAAGGCAGGGATGTCCATTATCACCATTACTGTTTGCGCTTACTATCGAACATTTGGCCCAAGCCATCCATGATAATGACTCTATCCATGGGATTCCCACACCCTCAGCCCCCCGCAAATTATCGTTATACGCGGATGGCTTGCTCCTCTATGTCACTAAGCTGCAAGTTAGCATCCTCTCCATTCTGATGGAGCTTGACCTCTTTGGAACGCATAGCAACTTTAGATTAAATATCGCTAAGACAGAAGCCCTGAATATTTCACTGGCACTGAAAGATGTAATCCTTATTCGAGAAAAATTCCCTTTCCGCTGGCAACCACGCTCGTCTAAGTATTTGGGAACCGAGATCCCTAGGGACTTACAAGACATATACGCCTTGAATTATAGTCCTATGCTGACAAAAACACAACGTTCTCTAGAATCCTGGCATCATCTCAAGCTTAAGACTAAAGCACAGAATCTTGTGTACCCCCAAAATTGGAGGAGGCATTGGCCTCCCGGACTTTCAATTGTACCATACCTCTGCCATAATCTCGAGACTCCTTGAGTGGTTCCCAAGACCCTTAACCAAACCATCCACGCTTATAGAGCAAGATATGGCACAGGTAGACCTTCGGGCCCTCCTTTGGGAATATAACGTCAAATTCCGCACCATGAACGGGATCTCTCCTATGACCACAGCAGCGCTCACCTTATGGTATAGCAAATATAACAAACTCTCCCTATCCACTGACCCTAGCCCTTTTTCCTCTCTATTCGATAACTCATCACTTCCAACTTATGTCTCCAGAGGACAATGTGGTTCATACATGAGGGAACAATGACCTACTGCCGGACAGTTTGTTCACCCCACCACAGGTCAATTCCAACCACCACCAGATAGTCAGTCATCCACCCCGACCGACTGGCTCTCCATGTTATCCCTAACTCAACACAGCAAGTCACTGCATCTTTCAGGACGACCGACTGGCTCTCCATGTTATCCCTAACTCAACACAGCAAGTCACTGCATCTTTCAGGACAGGCCCACAGACCACTCACGACATTTGAGGATATGTGTAGTCTCTCTCAGATTCCCAGACACACCCTATCTCTGATATATAGAGACGTATAGTCCCACATATGTGATTCTCTGCCTAATTACACGCAAAAATAGTCCGGGGATCTGGGCATAGAGATATCCCTGGAACAATGGTCCACATCATTCACACTTACACACAAATCATCTAGATCAGGATTCACACAGGAGAAGAATTACAAATTGTTATCATGTTGCTACAGAGATCCAGTCACGGTACACAAAATGTATCCAGCTACTTCGGACATATGTTGGCGCTGTCACAGAGCAAAGGGTTCCTACATTCATGTGTGGTGGGAGTGCAACAAGGTCCACCCATTCTGGGACAAAGTTTTCAGCATTTACAATGATATATATCATGCCTCTTTAATTCCATCCTCCTTAGTGGCTCTTCTATCCATACTCCCAGGTCCAGTCCAATCTCACAAGAAGAATCTCCTTAGATTCTTCTTATCTGCAGCTCATCATGTCATAACCCTATATTGGAAAACAGACACCACTCCATCTATCGCCAGATGGACAGACATCCTTAATGACATAATGCTCATGGAAGAGTTACAGGCAAAATTAAATGATACTTATGAAAAATTCAACATGTTGTGGTCCCTTTGGCTCCACCACTCCTCTTCTGACCTCCTCCTCAACAGAATTTCTGTATGAGGACTAGGTCATATACTTTACGATGTTGGAGGAAGGTGCCGTCTTTATTGTTTATTATTTTAAGTTTTGGTTTTCTTGCGTCCAAATGTACTTGTCTCTGACAATTTCCTATAATGTAAAATATAGATAACCTGGACAATACAAGTCCTATGATGCTGAGTTCCCCCCTACCCCCCTCTCTTGGATCTCCCATCCCCTACTGTTCCTCCACTCCATACCCTCCCCCATAAGACAGTTTGATTGTACTTAATAAGGCCCGGGCGGTGTCCAGAGAGAGAAGACACTGCACAGAGAGGTATTTTTCTATGAAAGACTGTTTTAAGCATTTGAATATACCTGAAGTTATACTATTTTATACTATGGGGGAAGATGTGGTCCGCCTTCCCCATTCCACCCCTTTTCCCTTTCTTTATTCTGTTCCCTCTCCCCACCTTCTTACTGGTTTTCTTATATTGTGTTTTATTATGAAAAAAAAAACTCAATAAAAATTATATTCAACCTTAATATGTAATTTTGTAATTGTTTTATGATAGAACCTGTTTTATGACAGAATCTTGTGCATCCCTATGAATTTGGGGAGTACTAAAACTGCTGCTATGGTTAGCATCAAGTAATTACAGTACAATATTTATGGCTATTGTCTCTGAAATACCACACTCTAATATTTACTTCATAATTTTTGGAACCCAAACCGATTTACTCATACCTACTCAATTTTATATATATAATGTGATGTTATGTTTAAAGAAGCATGTCTTACTTTGTATTATCTCCTGTAAGCTATTTTTTTTCCAAAATATAATTAAATAATAAATCTACACACAAGAATTTGTAAAAGATAATTCAAGGCTAAAACTGTTTCAAAGCAGAATAATAAATGCTGAAAAATAATAAAAGAATGTAACAGTTTTCATATTAGTTGAAGTAGAACAAGGTGCCATAAAATGTTTTATAGAAATTATTTTCATCGATTTTTTTAGCATTTAATGGTTTTTGAGCCCAATTTTTTTCAAGTTTTAGATTGAGACTGGTGAACACTGAACAATAGCTAGATAAGACCAAATTGGAAGTTCTGAACAATAGCTAGATAAGACCAAATTGGAAGTTCTGAGACAGTATGGAGCACTACAAGAGGTGTGACTTGAGCAGCCAGTAAATATTTTGAGAAATCAGGGATTCCAATGCCACCTGTTTGTTTTTCCCCCTATAAAGTAGGAAGCTGGGGTCTAGCTGTATTTAGACCCCAGTCCACGTAGGAGACCTATTGTGTACTTTTTGCCTAAAGTGCACAAAAACACTCAGTTGCCTCCAGGGAGGCCTATAGTCAATGGTATTGACTCAGTGACAGCGCGTTTGGGTCAATACACTGACTATTTTTTAAAACCTCTAGTGTCAAAAACAACAGCATTTCTGAAGGACACTAAACATGTCATTCAGATTATTAAGACTTTATTGTGTAATGATCATGGTCACGGCAGACGTCACTTCATAATACACAATTATTGGTCATGAGGATGCACTGACGTCTGTCAAATGGGCCTTGGATAATTCTGATCTCCCATATTTACATAAGGGGTATCTGTTGGAATCATTAAAATTCTATTTAGCCAAAAATTACTTTTGGTATAATGGAAAATTCTTTTTGCAGGTCTTAGGAGTTGCTATGGGCGCTCGGTTTTACCCATTGCTAATTTATTTGTGGCGCTCTGGGAGGAAGAAACCATTTTTTTGCAATAGACCTACACAGTTGAAATGCTACCAAAGGTACATTGATGACTTGATCATGGTCTGGGAGGGAGACCTGGTCAATCTACAAATGTTTATGTCTAGACTTAGTGGCAATAATAAAAATATTAAGCTCTCGTGGAATGTCGATGCTACCTGCATGACATTCCTCGATTTAGAGATTTTTAAAGAAGGGCATTCATTTAAAACAAAACAATTCTTCAAGCCCACAGACAGAAATGGCTACATATCTCTAGATAGTTGCCATTACCAATCTTGATTGTGCAACATTCCAAGAGGTCAGTTCATCCGTCTGCGGCAAAACTGTACTTTAGAGTCTGATTATTATGTGCAGTCTAATATTTTAGCTGATCGCTTTCTCCAAAAAGGGTACAAAAAAGAACAGATTACTGATGAGATCTAAAATATTGAGAATTTGGATCGAACCCTGTTAGTAGCTGATTACTATGAAATCTTAAAGAAAGACAGGGTTTTAGGTATAGTGTTACCCCCACGCCCTAGGTTTATTTATAGATGTGCTCTAATGTTGAGGGATGTCTTATCCCCAAGTGTTGTAGACCCTCCTGTCATTAAGGACAATATAATTTTTTCATTCTTGGTTTCTCTGGTTTTTATGCCTGTGGAAAATGCCCCCCATGTAGACCGTGTAAGCACAACAAAAAAAGACATACGAATTTTGTAGCCTCCGCCACTAATAGAACATCCTATTAAAAATGTAATTACGTGTAATACAATGGGTGTTGTGTATGTTGGAGTGTGATTGTGGACTCCAATATGTGGGAAGGGGAAGGACATAGAGACCCCTTAGTGTTGCCGAGCATGTTAATAACATTAAAAAAGGCCTAAGAACACATAACGTGTCAAAGCATTTTAGGAATTTTCATAACAGAGACCCTAAGTGTCTTAAATTTTGGGGCCTAGAGAGGGTTAACAAACATTGGAGGGGAGGGAATTATATACGCCATCTAAGTCAGCGAGAATCCTTCTGGATCCACGAGACACAAGTTTTGGTTCCGGGACGGTTAAATGTTGATTTCAATTTGAATTGCTTTATATCAGACAAATGATATTTTTATATTGCATTTTATTTTAATTTTCATGCTATTATGTATTTTTGCCATGAGATGGCTGTGGGTTTCTTATTTCGTCCATTTTATTCATTGTTTTAAACAATTATTACATTTGCTATTTTTATTAATCTCTTATATATAGGTATTTTATTCCATATATATTTATTATGTGTGTCTCTCTCTATCTTGTGTCCCCATGAGAGAGTGAGCGCAATTGATCGCGTGGTAAGTTCCGGTACTTGGATTTCCGGTTTTCGGAGCTTCCAATCCTTTGCGCTCTCCATGGTGACCTGGAGGGTGTTTAAATATCCGGGTGATGTGATAGCCCCGCCCTCGCTGACGAAGTCCCATAGGATGTAACGCATACGGGGGTCTTGCGGACGTCACCTGCAGTCACCTCAGGCTTACCGCTGTTTTTACACTGCCATTTGTATCACTGTTTCAGCGCCTTTTATGTCACGGCTGTCAGTATTTTTATATTGTGGACCTTCTTATTAAATGGACTGTACAAAGAACAATTAGATTGTGTTTATTTCCTTTTCATATCGGATCTTGGGTCATCTGGTATCATTGGTCACACTCACCAACTGCCTCTATCCCATCTGTGGATACAAGCCTTTATGACCTTCTGTTAGCTCAAAGGTCCATCAGATCTGGTAAGAGTTTGGATTTGTTGGTGGAGGATTAGTCACCCTGAGAATTTTCAACAGGACTTGTATGGTGTCTTCTCTCACGAGGTGCCCCTGCTTTCCATCGCTGAAGAACCTTTTTTTTATCAATACCGTTCCTCTTTTATATGTATACGGATTCATATATTGCGCTGCATATATTTCTTTACTTACGTTTATTTGAGGTGTTGTGATTAACCTTCAAGTGTACAGCTTGCATTTTTGCTAAATTATTTTGAGTTTTGTGTGCGTTGATTGTTTTATATTATACAAAGAATAGATATAGCAAGGGCAGGGAATCTGAATCAAATGCTTTACGGATGTTGAGTGATAAAAAACATATAATCAAGTAATCTAGTTTTTATATTGTGTATCAATTGTAGAACTCTATGAATGCTGTTACTGGATTGTCTCTTTTAATTAATTAATTCTATTAGCCAGTATTTTAGCCAAAACTGATGTCATTATTTAAAAGTGAAATGGGGCTACAATTAGACCAAGAGTGCAGGTCTTGATGGGGTTTTGGGATTATAACAATTGAAGCTTTTAACACATTTAGGGGAAAGTATTGCCCTTGCATAAGAAATTAAAAGAGGAAAGAAAATGAGGCTAGATGACATCTGAGAACTTTTTATAGAATATTGACGTATATCCACCAGGGTAAGGTCTCTTATCAGTTTTAGGAAGTTTTACAGAGTTTGAAATTTCTTGCACAGTGAACTTTGTATTATGTTTCAAAGGAAGAACAGGTATGTTAAAGCAGCGTTCCACCCAAAAATGGAACTTCCTCTTTAAGTGATGGTGACCCCCTGAAATGCCACATTTGGCATGTCATTTTTTTGGGGGGAGCAGGTACCCTCTTTTTAGAGACATCAAGCTCCCACTTCCTCCTGGGGCTCTGTGGCACGGAAGGAAGTTCACCTCTCCCCCTCCCTCCCTGCAATCTTCTGGGACACATCACAGGTCCCAGAAGATTGCCTGGCCATTCACAGCATGCAGTGTATGCCCAGCTGTGAAGCCACAGCCGGGCACCCACAGTAAGATTTCTGGCGCTGTGGAGAGGAGGGGGAAAGGAGCAGGGCTTCATGCGTTCACATCGCTGGACCATGGGACAGGTGAGTGTCCAATTATTAAAAGTCAGCAGCTACACTTTTTGTAGCTGCTGACTTTTAATTTTTTTTATTTTCGGTGGAATCAATTGTAAAGGGAGATGTATCTTTATAGAGTTTTGAGAGATGTAAGTGAAATTCCTTAAGAATCTCAATAGGGTCGTTAGTGAGCTTACTCTTAGAAGTGAGGAGAGAAATAGGATGGGAATCTGGATTGTAAACTAAACACATGTGAGGTTTGAACACTGTTTTCATATGTGGGCGGGACTTACGTATGCGTTCGCTTCTGCGTGGAAGCTCACAGGGACAGGGGCGCTGTTTAAAACACAAATAGAAAACTTTTAACCCCGTAAATTCCCCATACCTCCCGCTCCCCCTCTCCCCCTCAAGGCTCTCCACCCTCCCACTCTCTTCTTACCCAACTCCTCCTCCCCTTTACTCCTATTGGATCTAGTCGCCACTTTTATCTCCTTCTTGGATACAGTCAGTCTAGCTACTTTGGGGCCTCACCCCTTTATTTAATCTATATACCCATCACCTCGGCACACCTCAATGAGCACTTATGCTCTGCCCAATCCCTCCATTTCTTTTCAAAGTCTTCCATTCCCACCCCTTCACTGAACCTTAAGTATTCTAAGCTTTGGATTTTGTTTATTTTATTGAACCAATTCTGTAATGTGGGTCTCCCTTTTTCTTGCCAGTATCTAGGTATGAGACTTTTAGCCGCATTTGTGAGCTGTGGCATTAACGTTCTCAGATATTTCTTTGTGGGCATTCTGATCCCATGAAATAAGCACCCCCATGGGTCGTCTGGGATTTCAATGTTAGTAATCTCACTGATGATTCGCCTAATCTCCCCCCCAGTATTTTTTAATGTCTGAGCACTGCCAACATATATGTGCCATCGTCCCAATCTCTTGACACCCCCGCCAACAGAGTTGCGATGTTTCGCTCTGATATTTATGTGCTCTATCGGGAGTAATATACCATCTCGCCAAGCACTTGTAGTTTAACTCAAGCATCTTGCAGTTAACCGACGTGGCGTTAACCCTCCTCAATATTTGCTAAATCCCCAGTTCTTTAAGCTGAATATCTAATTCTTTCTCCCACTTCTTAATAAATGGTGGAATCTCCGTCCCCTTCATTTCTATTAACACTTTATAGATCTTAGCGATCCCCCTCCTCCCTATTTTCTCCATACAGATTTTCTCCAAAAGCCGTAGGTTTTTGGCTGATCTAATGGGCTGCGGGAGTGTTTTGATAAAGTGATTCAATTGGCTATACCACCATGGGTCTATTACCAGCAATTCGCCTTTATTTTTTAATTCCTGATATGTGCATTTTTTACCCTGTTTCATGACGTCCTTTAGTTGTACATCCTCCTCTAATATCCACTTCCCAAACAAGTCCTCTATCCCCAGTACAAAGTATTCTGTATCCTTAAGTGGGATTAAAGGTGAATTAAACTCCCAGTGCTCCCTTTTGTGTAAGTTGTAGTGATATCCTGTGTTTCCGTGCTAAGTTTTCTGAATTGTGGTGGGATCCATATTATCTTACCCATTGTGGCTTTACAAATTGTGCTTTCCATTTTAACCCATCTTTTTTCTTTATTATTTTTAACCCATTCTATTATTCGTGATAAAACAATTGCCTCATAATACTTTCTAATTTCAGGTGCCCCCCACCCCCCTTAGCCTTATCTTTACCTAACTGTAAAGGTTTACCTTAACTTCCCACATTCTTTTAGGACTGTGATCAAATTTGGTAGAGTAGTCCCAGGGCGGGTAACATAGAATAAAATGTCATCTGCAAAGGCGGACAGTTTATGGACTTCTTCACCAATTTTTATCCCGCTAATGTCCCCGTTTTGCCATATCTTTGTTAGAAGGGGTTCAAGTGCCAGTACAAACAGTAATGGGGAAAGTGGGCACCCCTGTCTTGTGACATTGAACATTTCAAATGGCTTCGAGAGTAAACCAATTACCTTCACTCTCGCTGTAGGTTGAGTATATAATGCCTTTATCCATCTGGTCATATTTTCCCCAAGCCCTATCTCCTCCATCATGCACTGCATAAAGCCCCAGTCCACCCTGTCAAAAGCTTTTTCAGCATCTATTGACAGGAGTAGTCCTGGGGCTCCACTATCTTTAATTTTCTGCACTGCCAAAAGCATTTTAATACCATTATCCCTCCCCTCTTTTCATGGTATAAACCCAACCTGGTCTGGGTGTACGATCTCGTTCATTATCTTTTTCATCCTTTCGGCTAATACTTTAGCAAATAGTTTCATATCTGCATTTAAGAGTGATATGGGCCTGTAACTGGAACAGAGTGTGCTATCCTTACCTTCTTTCAAGATAATGGTGATACTGGCTTCCAACGCTTCCTTCCTCATCTCCCATTTGTCCCCAATCCCGTTCATATAGGAACACATTTTGGGGATTAATTGGTCCTGAATTTTTTTGTAGTATAATACTGTCAGGCCATCGGGGCCTGGACTTTTGCCAAGTGGTGTTTCCTGCGGCATTTTTCTTAACTCTTCTACTGTTATGGGGGCCTCTAAAGCACTCTGATTGATTTCTGCAATTTTAATTAATCCTATATCTTTTAGGAAAGCTTTTATTTTCTCTTGTTTTTTTCCAATCTCTTCTTGGGTATCTTTCTTGTTAATTGCGTATAGCCCCCCCGTAATAGTCTTGGAATGTTTTGGCAATATCTCTGGTTCTATATCTAATGTCCCCTGTTCTTGTCTTTATTTTTTCTATATAATTGATAGTTTTCTTTTTTTTTAATACCTTTGCCAGGAATTTACCAGGTTTGTTCCCTCCTAGATATCTTTCTTTTTTGATTAAATTATATGCATGTTTCTTGTTCTACTACATCCCGCATGGCCTCTCTTTTGCCGTATAGCTTTAACAACACCTCCCCATCTCCACTTACCTTATGTTGTTGTTCTAAGTCAGAGATTTTTTTTGTTCAGGCTATTTTATCTCTCTTAGTTCTTTTTTTTTCTCTGATCCAGCCATAATTAGAATACATATAGGCTTTGTGGGCCTCCCAGACTGTAGCTTCTGAAATATCCACTGCAACATTTGTTTTAAAATACAATTCTAGTTCTTCCTTTATTCGTTTTTCAATTTTGTTGTCGTGTAGAAGGTCCTCATTTGACCCCCATATATTACTCTTTTTTTGGCTCTCCCTAATTTTCAATTGTAAACTCACAGGCGTGTGGTCTGAGAAGGTCATTATTCCAATATTTGTGCTAGTCACAGCCTCGAACAGCCAGTGCTCAACCAGAAAAAAATCTAGTCTAGAATACGTTGGATGCACGGGGCAGTAGAATGTGTAATCCCTTGCGTTATTGTGTTGCATCCTCCATGCATCTACCAGTTGATACAGATGTAATTTCTTTTTCAGTTTATTCATCCATACCCCACCTGTCTCCTTTTTGTTGTTAATTTGACTTTTTTTTTTTAGTTTGACACTTTAAAAAAAAAATTTGATCACTTTTATTCTTATTACAAGGAATGTAATCATCCCTTGTAATAGGAATATGGCACGATCTGTTCTTTTTACAGTGAGATATAGGGTCAATAAGACCCCATATCTCACCTCTAGGCTGGGATGCCTAAAATAAAAAAAAAAACAAACAAGATCATGGCTTCCCAGTCGTGGTGGCGCCTTTTTTTAAAGCAGAGGTCGGGCGTGACGTCATAACATCACGCCCGGCCCCTGAACAATCATAGAGACCCCAGGGACCATCTGGTCCACCGGAAATCTCTATCATTACCATCTGGGGCCGGTGGATCCTGTCTCCAACTCACCGATGGAAGCTGTGAGTCGGTAGAAGCACCGGAGGGTGGCGGGAGGGGGGCATCCTCTCCCTGCCGCCCGTAAGAGTGATCAAGTGGTGGAACAGCTGCTATGATCATTCTTATGGTGTAAGGAATTGCCAGCTGAAAATGGCAATATCTGAATGATGTCTGTAGCTGCAGGCATCATTCAGATATCACTGCATAAAGTCAAGGACATTCCTGAATGTCCTATGGGGCGAAGTGGTTAAGGGAAAAATATTCAGAGGAGACAGATTTAATTTGGTCAAGAATTGCAGGGATGGATAAAATAGAGTCAATGAATGACCAGAAAGGGGCCAAGACTCAATTGGAGAAAACAACAGTAAATAATTGTGGGATCATGATCTGACCATATTAGGGACAAAATATTAGCTTTAGATATAGAAGGAAGGAAAGAGCGAAAAACCTAAATGTGGTATATCCGAGTGTAAAGGTTATGTGAGCTAGAAAAATATGTGTAATCTCTAAGAATGGGATTCAGAGCACACCATACATCAATATACCGTGCGTTAGAGAAGCGCTCTCGAAAGCGAATGGAATTAGGCTTAGGGCGGCGGTTATCAGGTTTAGGAATAAAGTGCCTTTAGAATGAATAGAAACTAAATGCAGGATGTGTGTAAAACAAGGAATTTAATTTTTGTTAGGGGCATAATAATGTGTTTCTTAAATATAAAATTGTTATGTTTGTGGACAGTGATCACTACCCCTATGTGCTTTGTTTTTTTACTTCCTCTTCTCTTTCCTTTTTTTTTTCTGTTTCTTTTTTTCCTTTTTCTAAGTTTTTATTTAGATTTTTTGAAGTACTGGAAAAGATAGCATTGATAGTAAATACATTGTTCTTATATAACTGTATAAATCTTGTGTTTAGCAGTTGTGGAAGTATAGGATTGTAGGTTGTCATTATAATTGTTTGGTGGTTATAATGCAACTATGTAAATGACATCAAGTGATATTTTTGGCTATCATAGTGCCAAAGCTCGTAATAAACACCCCTCTGTGCTTTATAGGAGCAGATGCCAAAAAAGTAGCAGAGTAGGAGGGATAAAAGCTACTTGGAGCAGACTGAGAAAAAAAATGAGTCTCTTGAAAATAAGCAATATCGATATTTTGAATCTTTAGGAAATTGAAGGCCATAGAGCATTTTGATGTAGAGTTCAAACCCTGAATGTTAATGCCCCATACACACAATCGGATTTTCCGACAACAAATGTTGGATGTGAGTAGGGATGAGCTTCGAGTTCGAGTCGAACTCATGTTTGACTCGAACATCGACTGTTCGCAAGTTCGCCGAACAGCGAACAATTTGGAGTGTTTGTGGCAAATTTGAATGCCGCAGAACACCATTTAAAAGTCTATGGGAGAAATCAAAAGTGCTAATTTTAAAGGCTTATATTCATGGTATTGTCATAAAAAGTGTTTGGGGACCTGGGTCCTGCCCCAGGGGATATGGATCAATGCAAAAAAAAGTTTTAAAAACGTCCGTTTTTTCGGGAGCAGTGATTTTAATAATGCTTAAAGTGAAACAATAAAAGTGCAATATCCCTTTAAATTTCGTACCTGGGGGGTGTCTATAGTATGCCTGTAAATCGGGCGCATGTTTCCCATGTTTAGAACAGTCTGACAGCAAAATGACATTTCAAAGGAAAAAAAGTCATTTAAAACTACTCGTGGATATTAATGCATTGCCGGTCCGACAATACACATAGAAGTTCATTGATAAAAACGGCATGGGAATTCCCCACAGGGGAACCCCGAACCCAAATTTAAAAAAAAAATGACGTGGGGGTCCCCCTAAATTCCATACCAGGCCTTTCAGGTCTGGTATGGATATTAAGGGGAACCCCGGCCAAAATTTAAAAAAAAAATGACGTGGGGGGGTCCCCCTAAATTCCATACCAGGCCCTTCAGGTCTGGTATGGATATTAAGGGGAACCCCAGCCAAATTTTTTTAAAAAAATGGCGTGGGGTCCCCCTCAAAATCCATACCAGACCCTTATCCGAGCATGCAACCTGGCAGGCAACAGGAAAAGAGGGGGGGACGAGAGAGCGCCCCCCCCTGAACCATACCAGGCCACATGCCCTCAACATTGGGAGGGTGCTTTGGGGTAGCCCCCCAAAACACCTTGTCTCCATGTTGATGAGGACAAGGGCCTCATCCCCAAAACCCTGGCCGGTGGTTGTGGGGGTCTGCGGGCAGGGGGCTTATCAGAATCTGGAAGCCCCCTTTAACAAGGGGACTCCCAGATCCCGGCCCTCCCCCCTGTATGAAATGGTAAGGGGGTACAAAAGTACCCCTACCATTTCACTAAAAAACTGTCAAAAATGTTAAAAATGACAAGAGACAGTTTTTGACAATTCCTTTATTTAAATGCTTCTTCTTTCTTTTTTCTTCTTTCTTCTAACTTCTATCTTCCTTCGGTTTCTTCCTCCATCTTCTACTTCTTCTGGTTCTTCTGGTTCTTCCTCCGGTGTTCTCATCCGGCATCTCCTCCGTGGTGTCGGCTTCTTCTTCCCTTCTTCACCTCGGGCCGCTCCGCATCCATGATGGCATGGAGGAAGGCTCCCGCTCCTCTCTTCATCTTCTTCTCTTCATCTTCTTCTCTTCATCTTCTTGTCTTCATCTGCTTTTCGGGCCACTCCGCATCCATGATGGCATGGAGGGAGGCTCCCGCTGTGTGACGCTTCTCATCTTCTGAAAGTTCTTAAATAATGGGGGCGGGGCCACCCGGTGACCCCGCCCCTCTCTGACACATGGTGACTTGACAGGACTTCCCTGTGGCATTCCTCGTGATGCCACAGGGAAGTCCCATCAAGTCACCGTATTTAAGAACCGTCAGAAGAGGAGAAGCGTCACACAGCGGGAGCCTCCCTCCATGCCATCATGGATGTGGAGCGGCCCGAAAAGAAGATGAAGAGAAGAAGATGAAGAGAAGAAGATGAAGAGAAGAAGATGAAGAGAAGAAGATGAAGAGAAGAGTGGAAGCCTCCCTCCATGCCATCATGGATGCGGAGCGGCCCGAGAAGAAGAAGGGAAGAAGACGCCGACGCCGCGGAGGAGATGCCGGACGAGAACACCGGAGGAAGAACCAAAAGAACCAGAAGAAGAAGAAGATGGTGGAAGAAACCGAAGGAAGATAGAAGAAAGAAGAAAGAAGAAGCATTTAAATAAAGGAATTGTCAAAAACTGTCTCTTGTCATTTTTTACATTTTTGACAGTTTTTTATTGAAATGGTAGGGGTACTTTTGTTTTCTCCTTCAACCTGGAAACAGCATTGCTATCAAAATGATGACATCACTTGCAGGACCCCCCGTGCTCCCTACTTCCCTGAATTGGAGGTTTAGGGCTTCAGACTTAGTTCCCTGCAGTAGAACACCCAACATTCCGGGCCCCAAATCCCGAGAGAGCCTTTTATACTCCTTATGATTGGTAGGACAAGTTGGTAATTAGCTGAGTTAGTTTACTGTTCTGAATTTATCTTATATGTAAGGGCCAGGGGTGCTACCCCTGCACATTCACTCATTCCACAGACAAGGGTTCTTTCACTCCTCAGTGGCATGAGTCTTCGGGAACCTCCTAGAGGTTCCGAAGCCATATTGCGGACGCCAGATGGGGTTTTGCCCCAAAGTCCGTCCTCAGTCTTCCTAGAAGACGTTGTTTTTAATTTTATATATTATTCTTCTCCTCCCCTCTCCTCCCTAACCTCTTCTTTCTTCTGAGCCACTCGGCAGGTCTCACAAAGCTTCTAACAACAACTCCGATCCCCTCATAGTTATCCCAATGGACAGAACCCAGGCCCAACAGTCTTCCACGGGTAAGTAATGTACTCCGCAGCAGCATTCCACCCCTCTGATTCAATGGCAGTAAAACACACGACATTTAAAGACCTTAGAGTGGCCTCTCATAATGCTCAGGGTTTGAACTATCCTAAGAAACGTAGAATGGCTTTTAAAAACTACAAACCCTGAAGAAAGATATAGTATTAGTACAAGAGACTAATTTCCCAATCCGATACAGCCCCAAATTTCTCCACGCACATTATCCCACATTCTACATAGCGAATGCCGCTAATAAAACCAAAGGAGTAGCTGTGCTATTCTCTAAAAACAGTAAGTTCTCTTACGTTTCAGACCATAAAGACCCCGAAGGTAGATATATCCTTGTGAAAGGCACGATTGAGGGAAATATTTACTCCATAATTTCCTATTATGCCCCCAATAAAGGACAAACTGCATTCTTCCAATCTCTCCTCAATACCCTTATGCCCCTAGTGGAAGGCAAGGTAATCTTTGGAGGTGACTCAAATAATACCTTCTATCAGGGGCTTGACAAAACTAGACCCCCCAAAGCCCAACTGACGCGCCCTACCAAAGCTAGCTTGAACATAGCGAAAGCCCTTCACGCGCATGGACTAGTTGACATATGGAGGGAACTGAATCCCTCAAAAAGGGACTATACCCACTTTTCGGCTCCTCATCAGTCATATGCAAGAAAAGACCATATACTGGTTCCCTTCTCCCTTATCCCATCAACATATAAGGCAAACATAATTGACTCGGCGTGATCAGACCACTCCATAGTTCTACTTTATATGCAAAACGCCCTCTCCAAGCCTTCAGGTTCCCATTGGCGCAAATTGGAACGAATCTATTCTGAGTGACCCTATTATTACATCTAAATTAGAAAAGTCACTAAAGGAATACTTCCTTATCAACAACACAGAAGATATCTCCCCTGAGACCCTCTGGGCGGCTCACAAAGCCACCATCAGGGGTAAAATTATTAGTATGGCCCCTCAAATAAAGAGAGAGAGACTAATAGATATCCAAAAACTAGAAAAGAGCTTTGCCTCTCTAAAACCCTTCTTGCACAACTGGACGCAATTAGGCTTGAATTGAATTTAGCTCTCATGGTAAAAGCGGAGAAGCATATCCGCTGGAGTGGAGCTAGATTCTACCATCAAAAAGACAAAATTGGTACGATGTTGGCTTCTAAATTGTCTCCACGTCCATGGTCTCACTGTATTCCCAGAATTAGAACACCAGGACATCCCCCTACGGCTGACCCATCAAGGTATTGGAGGCCTTTAGGGACTTCTACATCAACCTGTATGCCAAACCCACCAAGAATAAGGATTCTTTGATATCCAGATTTCTTCAGAAGCTTCCGTTACCAGCACTTTCGGAGGATCATAGGGAGATTATGGAGGCTACCATATCAGTTGAGGAAATAAAGGAGGTAGTTAAAAATCTAAAAACAGGCTCCGCTCCTGGTCCCGACGGTTTATCAGTGCTCCCCACATGGCTAAATTCTTTAACATGAAAGCTCTAGGATCGCCCTTAGATCCTCATCTGAATGCGGCCTACGTTTCTATAATTCCCAAACCCAATAAAAATCCCGAAGTAGTTAAAAATTATAGACAAATCTCCCTCATAAATAATGACCTCAAAATATTAACAAAAATAATGGCCAACCGTCTCTCTTCCTTTATTAGCCACTACGTCCATAAGGACCAGGTTGGGTTCATACCAGGGAGGCAGGGGCCTGATCAAATTAGAAGCCAACTCAGCCAACTTCCCGCCCACATATAATAAACTGGAATCAGAGCTAAAGTCCTGGGGTAGTAAGGAGCTTTCCTGGCTAGGGAAGATCCATTCAATTAAAATGACACTCCTCTCCAGACTACTATATTTATTTAGAGTTTTACCGATTATCCTTAAGAAGGATCACTTACAATCTCTACAAAGGAAAATCAACAAGTTTATTTGGGGAGGAAAGGATCATAGACTTCTAAATAACACTCTTTATAGGTTGCGGATACAAGGGGGCTTAGGGTTACCAAGACTTTTCTGGTATTACCAGGCAGCAAGAATCTCCCAACTCTCAACTGGATCCAAATCAAAAGACAGTCAGTCCCTAATCATACTCTTGACTATTTACTATGGATCCCCTCCAAGGACAGACCCCCCATACTCTCACCAATCCTCTCACAATCCATGTCCATTTGGGACAAAATAATGGCTCAACCTTCATTAGCCTCTAAATGCCGTCCTTTGGCACATATTTTTAATAATCCGGACTTCACTCCAGGTCTAAACATACTCCCCTTCAAATGGTGGTTGGACAAGGGGCTGTATCGGATTGGTCACATCTTTACAGAGAAAGGCCCATTAACTTTAAAATTTTGTCAGAAACAATTAGATATCCCCAGGGAGGAACACTTTAGGCTTCTCCAAATCCAACACTTACTACAAAAAATTTGGGTAGAGAAACCCATGCTGCCTAGGTTCACACCTTACGAATTATGGATAGGTCAAGCCACGAATCAGAGGGGTGGAATTTCTGTCATATACCAATCTTTGGCTCAAACGGCAGACAAAACCCCATATATGTCCGCTTGGGAGAGAGATCTCCAAATCCAATGGGACCTGGACAAATGGCGGATATCCTTCTCCAGAGCCTACAAGGAGATTAAAAATATTTCCCTAATAGAAGCAAATATTAAAGTGATGACCAGGTGGTATCTCACACCTTCTAAATTATCCCACATGTTCCCCTCTGTGGATCCACTGGGGCTGTGAACTGAATGGCTCTATGGCCCACATATGGTGGGAATGCCCTAAAATTAGGTCTTTCTGGAGGAGGATATTCGCTCTGATTCATAAAGTAACGGGGCAACAGATCCCCATAACTCCCGCAATGGCCCTCTTGAATGCCAATATCCCAGGCGTTTCTAAAGGATCACGCAAATTAACCCATTCCAAACTAATGATTGCTAAGGCCTGGAAACAGCCCAAGGTCTCTTTTATTGCTGCCAAGCAGAAAATCTCCTGGATGATGTCTCAGGAGAAATTGACCAGTATTCTGTTAAACTCCAGGGCAAAGTTTGAATCAACCTGGGAACCCTGGGTTAATCACATAGGTCTATCCCTCATCCCTGGGTTACAAATTAACCAAGATAATGTCAACAACATTGCTCCTTCGTGAGGCTTGCTGAGTGGCACTCTGACCCCTTCCCTCGCTCCCCCCCTTCTATATTCTTTTTGTTCCTTTTCTCCTGTTTTCTTTTGCTGGATTTTCCTAATGTAAATTGTCAGTGAACAGATATCTCGTCCAAGCTGTTACTGCAGTTCAAAGGCGCCCATTTCCAAAGGTCAAAACCTCACCCAGGAGCCTATGGGACAACCGAAAATGCCACAGTTGTTTTCTGGGGTGCTCTTTTATTGTCAATAGTCCTTGATGTGCTTCAGGGGCCTTTGGAGGGCTTCCCCGGCACAGATTGTATGTACCCATTTTATGCATATTAGAAAAATCCTTTGTTAAGATAGGTATTGTCGCATTATTGTTTCTTTTTATTTTTTTTTCTTCTTCTTTTGTTGTCTTTATGCAATGTCTGTGCTCGATACCGCTTTGTTAAAAAATCAATAAAAACTTTGAAAGTAAAAAGAGAACACTATTAATAAAAAAACAAATACTATATAAATCGTTTCTACTATATAATGAACCAAAGAAATGTTATACTAGAAAAGAGATATTATTGATACAAAAAATTGTTAATGGCAAAAAAATACTATATAAGATGAAGTAGAGAAAATGTGTAATACATCAACCCTCTAATCTTGTGGTACAAGACATTTATACAATTTATTAGTAGTCAAATTTAAACAATTTTGGATAATTTTGATGTAATTGTCAAGATAATCCTGAAGAACCAGGGCTTTTTTTCAGCTGGAACTTGGTGGAACTCAGTTCCACCACCTCTGGCTCAGGCCCTCTGCTCCATGCTCACCACTATCACATGTAAACACAGAAGTCCGGCTTCTGTGTTTTCATATGACAGCTTGTCTCCCAATGGCTCTCATAGATCTGATCTCCTGAGTGGCCCCCACTGAATGCAGGATGGGGACAAAGGAGATTCAGGTGCCCATGTGCAGTGCGGATGCTGACACCCCCACTGGATAATTTCCCCACAAGTAAGAGAGGTGGAGCCAACTACAGTGTTTGGGGAGGAACTAAAGCCTACAGGGTGCTTCAGCCTCATACAGAAACAAAAGTAAGACATGTGGAAGATGGTGGAGCTTTTAAAGAGGTGGGGAGAAGATGGGGGCAGAGGTGTGGGGGGGTTATTGCATGCAGAGGTCAGAGTTGAAAAGGGGTGAAAGTTAGATGTGGATGGGGGATGCAGAGGTAAGCAACTGTGGAAAAAGGCTGAACTCTGCACTCTGTATGCAGTGCACCCCTGAACACTGCACTATGTTTGTAACCCCCCCTTCCCGAACTCTGTATGTAATGCACTCCTTTAAGACCATCCCACTGTGTTTGACCATACCATATTTGCGTTTGGAGGCATTTGACCACACCCACTATTTGGGTTTGGAGGGTGTAGGGAAGGGGTCTTTTGAGGGGGTCATGTTAGAGTTCCTGTACCTATTTTCTGAGAAAAAAAGCCCTGTAAAGAACCATAAGTGACCCTAGGGCACCATTGTATTGAATTAAAAAAAGTGTGTGCTAAGGGAATGAAGCAGTATTTGCATTTATATTTACACGTCAATCAATATCCCAAATGTTTCAGGGTAAACCCTAAGATGAAAAACATAACAGTCAGAAGATATATATAAATTTTGACCATCAGAGGATATCTCAGAAGAATATAATTGGATAAGGTTCAGTAGTGACATAAAATGCACAATTGAAGAGCATAATAATATATGAGATCATTGGTAAAACAAAAACGTATAACGTTTGGAAGCCAAATAAAGCAATATAAAGAGCATGCAATAGTTATGGATAGTTGTTGTTACATGCCAGAACTGATAAGAGCTAAAATCAAAACTGATCAGTAAAGACAAAGTGTATAAAAAGTGACAAAGTGTATAATAACAATATAGAATAACAATATAACAATATATCGTTCCAGAGAGAGGAGAGGAGACATCTCACAGTGCACCAACACTACACTGACACCAGTTCATGTAGGTACACTTGTCACCCCCGATCACCCCCCCCCCAGTTAACCCCTTCACCCCCCTGACACTGTGTCGCCCAGTGCAGTGTTCATATTTTTTTTGATCACTGTACTGGTGTCATTAGTGACACTAATCAGTGTTAGGGTACTTAGGGTAGGCCCAGATAGGGATAGTGTAAATCCCCTAATAAAAGTCTAACCCCTTGATCACCCCCTGTCACCAGTGATCACTGTATTAGTGTCACGGGTGACACTGGTTAGCTAGTTTTTTTTTATAGCATCATTGTAACTGCCGTATATTACCTAAATTAAGGTTTAACCCCCTGATTACCCGGCGGGTGATATCAGTTAGGTTTTCATGTCAGTTAAAATCTGCGTTGCCCCAGGCAGCGTCAGATTAGTGCTAGTAGTGCTAACACCCATGCACGCACCATACACCTCCCTTAGTAATATAGTGTCTGAATGGATCGATATCTGATCTGATCAGATCTATACTAGCGTCACCAGCAGTTTAGGGTTCCAAAAATGCAGTGCTACATACCTGCGCTCAGCCCAGCCCACCTAACTGCAGTATCAATCGATCACTGTCACTTACAAAAACACTAAACACATAACTGAAACATTCACAGAGTCAGGCCTAATCCCTACAAATGCTAACAGTTTTTATTTGTAGGGTTTGAAGTAGTCGCTGACAGTCAGGAGCTCTTTTTCCTGTGTCTCACTACTGTACCAGTAAATTTAGAGACCAAAATGTCAAATCGAAGGTACAGTAGTGAAGAGGCCTACACATTTCTGAGCATGACAGATAGTGAAAAGGAAGTGACCCATCTGTCAGATTCAGGCTCAGAATACGAACTGGTAGACAGCAGCGGCACCCTGACAGAGCTCTGACGACGGAGTAGTGGTCCCTGCCAAGGTTAGGCGTACCCAATCCCATTCTTCTGCTGTCGTTGAGGTGCAAGAACCGCAGGGCTCTCATATGGAGCAGAGAGCCAGTACTAGTGCTGCTCATCCTTCTGGTGAACTGGAACGCACCAGCAGCCTTGTACATCCTGGTCGTACATCCAGCACTGCAGTAACACTTGGTGACGTGGCGAGTCCCATAAGTGCAGTTCAAGATGATGAGGTGGCTAGCATGAGCCACCAAGAAGAAGACAAACACAGGCCCGTCGAGCCCATAGTGCCCTTCCTGCTGCATTTGCTAATCCTAATTGGGAGCCCACCACTTCTGCAGGACCTGTACTTCCCCCATTCTTTGGCCAACCCGGAATTCAGGTGGAAACAGTTGATCACTGTTTTTCACAGAAGATCTCTATAGATCTATTGTGGACCAAAGCAATTTGTATGCTGGTCAATTCATCGCCGCTAATCCCCTGTTGACCCTTGCCAGAGATTGGAGACCTGTTACGGTCTCCAAATTTAAGACCTTCCTGGGCCTATCCCTCCTTATGGGTATAACTAAAAAGAGTGAGTTGAGGTCATATTGGTCCACTGACCCAATTCACCATATGTTGTGTTTTCTGCCTCCATGACCAGGACACGATATGAGCAGATCTTGTGGTTCATGCACTTCAATGATAATGAACTCTGTCGTTCTCAGGGTGACCCTGGATTTGATTGGCTCTACAAAATTTGGCCCCCTGTAAACAACTTTAACCAACAGTTTGCAGCCTTGTTTACACCCAATCAAGTTGTCTGTGTTGATGAGTCCCTGATGAAGTTTTCTGGCCGCTTGTCTATCAAACAGTATCTTCCCAGCAAGCGTGCCAGATATGGGGTCAAGATGTATAAGTTTTGTGACAGGGCAACAGGCTATACAAATAGTTTTATGGTTTACGAGGGAAAAGATAGTCACATAGAGCCGGAGAACTGCCAAGACTACATAGGGAGCGCTGGTAAGATTGTGTGGGACTTGGTGTCACGCTTATTCAGAAAGGGGTACCACTAGTACGTGGACAATTATTACATGAGCGTGCCACTTTTTAGTCACCTTTTTATTCATGGAATTGGCGGATGTGTCATTGTGCAATCTAATCACCAGGGCTTCCCCCAACAGCTTGTAGAATCCCGACTTAGATGGGGAGAGAGACTGCTTGAAGTGTAATAATTTGTTAGCAGTGAAGTGGAGGGATTCATGGAATGTTTTCATTCTGTCCTCCCTTCACGCAGATACGACAGTCCAAATTCCTACGGCGACTGATGTTGTGGAGAAACCCCTCTGTGTCCTCGAATACAACTTTAACATGGGAGGGGTGGACCTCACTGACCAGTTGTTGGTGCTGTACCTAATTGCCCGTAAGGCCAGACCCTGGTACAAAAAAGTGTCTGTATACCTATTTCAATTGGCTCTGCTGAACACTTTTGTGATATACAAAGCTTCAGGACAAACTGGATCCTTCCTAAAATTCCAGGAAGAGATCCTCACAGCCGTTCTGTTTCCAGATGGTGCTATGGCCCACCTTCCCAACGCAAATGCAGTGAGCTGGCTGCATTTTTCATATGTCCTCTCTGGTACCTCTAACCAAAGAACACCCCAAAGAAGATGTTGTATCTGCAGAAAACGCGGATTTAGGCATGTCACCCGCTTTCATTGTCCCTCCTGTCCTGACCAACGTGGTCTCTGCATCGGTGACTGTTTCAAACGCTACCACACACTAGTGGAGTATTAGCCTATTGTACAGCACTACACAGTCCTAGGGCAAACTAACACAGGGTCTCGAAAGATGAGATGGCCATCACAATTTAGAGACCCTAATCTGCAACGTTCAGTTTACAGTTTTTATAAAAGTAAAAAAAAGTGAAAAAAAACACATACAAAAACACAAAAAATAGAAAATAGAAAAGCCAAAAATAGTTGTTGTTTTATTTTTCTTTTCTCTCTCTATTGTTCTCTCTCTTATGTTCACTTTCTACTGTCCGCTCTATTGTTCGCTCACTATTATTCTATATCTATTGTTCTCTCTCTGTTTTATTTTTACAATGTTTTATTGTATTTGCTTTGCAGGTATGGTGTGGCTTACTGTTATACTGTAATGTTACTTTGTTTTATTGTTGACTATCATTTGCTTAGCAGGTACACCATTCAGCTGCAGCACGGGTTTATTTATTCTGACAGCAACAGCGTTTGCTCCCACGATACGTAAAGCCGTGACTCTAGCGCTGTCGGAGGTGATTTCACCATCACAGTTAAAAAAAGAGCATATATGCCGAAGCATGGGGGCAGGGGTGGAGGAGTGATTTGCTCCTAACATTAGGGGTGGATTGCCCCCATGCTTCGGCATATATTTTTAGGCACAGATTGCGTTAAAAAATGTTTTATTTTTACTATGTTTTATTGTATTTGCTTTGGAAGAGTGGTAAGTCTTACTGTTATACTGTAATGTTACTTTGTTTTATTGTTAATCATCATTTGCTTAGCAGGTATGCCATTCAGCTGCAGCATTGATTTATTTATCTTGACAGCAACAGAGTTTGCTCCCACGATATGTAAATCAGTGACTCCATCGCTGTAGGAGGTGATTTCACCACCACAGTTAAAAAGAAAATGGTGCATGTATGCCCATCATTAGAAGTGGGTGGATGAAGGGTGGTATTCTAATGGTGGGCATACCCACCGATCAACCTCTTTTTTTCGTTCAGCCCACAGGCTGCATGAAAAAAAGAACATTACAATGTATGCCCAACAAGGACCAGCAACGTACTGGTATGTTGATGGACTTTGAGTGGTTATACCAGAATGATGCCTGCAGGTTTAGGTATTATCTTGGTATCATTCTTTTCAGCCAACGGTCGGCTTTCATGTAAAGGCAATCCTAGCAGCTAATTAGCCTCTAGGCTTCTTTTACAAGCAGTGGGAGGGAATGTCCCCCCCACCTTCTTCCATGGTTTCCTCGGGCTCTCCTGTCCCAATAGGGAACTCGAGAATTCAGCCAGTGGTTCTGCCAGCTGACCATAGAGCTGATAAGAGACCAGAACTGCCCCAATCATCTCTATGGCCTAAGAAACGGGAAGCTATGAGCATTTTGTGACTTAGGTTTAGCCGGATATAAACAGTGCCATTGGGAAATTGGGAAAGCATTTTATCACACCGATCTTGGTGTGGTCAGATGCTTTGAGGGCAGAGGAGAGATCTAGGGTCTAATAGACCCCAATTTTTTCAAAAAAGAGTACCTGTCACTAACTATTGCTATCATAGGGGATATTTACATTCCTTGAGATAACAATAAAAATGATTTTAAAAAAATTAAAGGAACAGTGAAAAAAAAAAAAATCACCCCCCCATGCTTACGTGCAAAGGCGTCGGTCTGGTGTCATATGTAAACAGCAATTGCACCATGCATGTGAGGTATCACCGTGAAGGTCAGATTAAGGGCACTAATTTTAGCAGTAGTTGTGCTCTGTAAATCTAAAGTGGTAACCTGTAAAGGCTTTTAAATGCTTTTAAAAATGTATGTAGTTTGTCGCCGCTGCACGTTTTTACGCAATTTTAAAGCATGTCGTGTTTGGTATCCATGCACTCTAATACCCCGTACACACGGTCGGATTTTCCGATGGAAAATGTCTGATCGGAGCGTGTTGTCGGAAATTCCGACCATGTGTGGGCTCCATCAGACATTTTCCATCGGATGTTCCAACACACAAAGTTGGAGAGCAGGAGATAAAATTTTCCGACAACAAAATCCGTTTGAGCCAACATCCGTCGGAAAAAATCCTAGGATTTTGTTGTCGGAATGTCCGAACAAAGTCCGACCGTGTGTACGGGGCATAAGGGCGTAAAATGGTGATTTCACTTCCTCACTACCTATCACAGTTTCGGAGGCCATGAAATGTCAAGATAGCACAAACCCCCCCCAAATGACCCCATTTTGAAAAGAAGACAATATTTGCTGAGAGGCGTGTTGAGTCCATGGAATATTTTATATTTTGACACAAGTTTCTGGAAAATATATATTTTTTTTTTTTTTACAGAAAGTTGTCACTAAATGATATCTTGATCAAACATGCCATGGGCATATGTGAAATTACATCCCAAAATACATTCTGTTGCTTCTCCTGTGAGGAGTGAGGAGTGAAATAAAAAATTTACACCCTTAGGAAGCCTGAAGGTGGTGCTTGGTTTTCGGGGTCCTGTAAGCGGCTAGGCTCCCAAAAAGTCTCACACATGTGGTATCTCCATACTCAGGAGAAGCAGCAGAATGTATTTCGAGGTGTAATTTCACATATAACCATGACATGTGTGAGCAATATATCATTTAGTGACAACTTTATGTATTTTTTTGTCCTTTTTCAATCACTTGTGACAAAAAAATAAAATATTCAATGGGCTCAACCAGCCTCTCAGCAATTTCCTTGGGGTGTATAATTTCCAAAATGGGGTCATTTGAGGTGCCATTTTAGCACCTCAAGAAATGAGATAGGCAGTCATGAACTAAAAGCTGCATAAATTCCAGAAAATGTACTGTATCGTTTGTAGACGCTATAACTTTTGCGCAAACAAATAAATATACGCTTATTGACTTTTTTTACCAAAGACATGTGGCTGAATACATTTTGGCCTAAATGTATGACTAAAATTGAGTTTATTGGACTTTTCTTATAACAAAAAGTAGAAAATATAATTTTTTTTTCAACATTTTCGGTCTTTTTTCCGTTTATATCGCAAAAAATAAAAATTGCAGAGGCAATCAAATACCATCAAAAGAAAGCTCTATTTGTGGGAAAAAAATGACGCAGATTTCATTTGGGTACAACATTGCATGACCACGCAATTACTAGTTAAAGCAGCACAGTTCCAAATTGTAAAAAGTGCTCTGGTCATTGAGCAGCCTAATCTCTGGGGGCTGAAGTGGTTAAGGACGATTTCCTACAAATGTCCAGTTTCAAACTAAGGACAGCTTCTTAACTAATAAAAACTTATCAATAAGGGAAGGACTATTTCTGTACTGGGATGCATATCTATATTTATATTTACACTGTAAATGGGCCAATATATTTGTACATCAAGAAGTAGAAAGGAAGTAATTAAAACCCTTGTCTAATGCCCCGTACACACGGTCGGACTTTGTTCGGACATTCCGACAACAAAATCCTAGGATTTTTTCCGACGGATGTTGGCTCAAATTTGTCTTGCATACACACGGTCACACAAAGTTGTCGGAAAATCCGATCGTTCTAAACGCGGTGACGTAAAACACGTACGTCGGGACTATAAACGGGGCAGTGGCCAATAGCTTTCATCTCTTTATTTATTCTGAGCATGCGTGGCACTTTGTCCGTGGGATTTGTGTACACACGATCGGAATTTCCGACAACGGATTTTATTGTCGGAAAATTTTATATCCGGCTCTCAAACTTTGTGTGTCCGAAAATATGATGGAAAATGTGTGATGGAGCCTACACACGGTCGGAATTTCCGACAACAAGGTCCTATCACACATTTTCCGTCGGAAAATCCGACCGTGTGTACGGGGCATTATTCATGCAGTTTCCTAATAGTGAATTGATTTAATTCCTGGCCCAATAGAAAGTAATGGAATATCTCTCCAAAACTGAGGGGAGAAATCCCCTATAGACACTTGTCACAAGCACATCTGTCGCCTTTGTTAGGTTTCAACCCATCTTCTGACCAAATAAAATTTGAAAACTATTGCCATCATTATCTCTCATAGTGACAGTGGTCACTAAGACAAACAGAGGAGTGAATCTCCCCAAACATATTAAGCCAGTGTTTGGATATTTAGTATTTAGGATGTATCAATACAATAGCCAGTACTGGATATTCTTTCATTCACACTGTGTAGCATGAATGTGGGAGTCAATTATTTTTCTCATATAGCCTACTGCCATCATGTGCAGTACTTATAAATAATATCAAAATTAAATATACCAATAAAGTGGCGTCATCCTATCTACCACCATTATACTCCTTATAAAAATTCTTGTTGTGCATTACCAATAATGTGCAGCTGCCCCTTTAAAGCAGGACTCTGGGATTTTCAAAAAAGCCCCCATTAGTACACCCCCCCACACAAAACACTAAACGGTTATAATGGTTAGCCTTATAAATATAGAGCATTTTAATATAAATACACACCAGTGCAACGTGTCCACCATTGCCAAATGCCAGGGACCATCAGAGCCAATTGTCAGGGACCACCAGAGCCAAATGTCAGGGACCAACATTGCCGAATGTCAGGGACCACCATTGCTGAATGTCAGGGACCACCAGAGCTAAATGTCAGGGACCACCATTGCCGAATGTCAGGGATCACCTTTGCCAAATGTCAGGGACCACCAGAGCCAAATATCAGGGACCACCAGTGCCACATGTCAGGGACCACTACTGCAGATTATCAGTGCCCATCAGTGCATCAGTGCAGTGTCACCAGTGCAGATTATCAGTGCCGATCAGTGCGGTGTCACCAGTGCAGATTATCAGTGTCGATCAGTGCAGTGTCACCAGTGCCTTATCAGTGCCCATCAGTGCAGAGCCAGGATAGTTACAGATCATCGGGATGACAGAGCGCATCTTGGGCTGATAGGTCTGTATGTGAGAACACCGCTCATGGTACATCCCTGCTTCCCTGCACTGGAATTGTGATAGACAGCATGAAGCGCACTGTTCCAATGTGCAGGGAGGCGGGGCTGTACCACGAGCGGTGTTCACACATACAGACCTATCAGCCTGAGATGTGCTCTGTCCCAATGATCTGTAACTCTCCCCACACTGGAGACAGATGGAGGGTGGGGGATGGCGGCGAGGAGGACGGGGGCAGTGCTGGCAGGGAGGAGGAGGAGGAGGGAGCAGAGGAGGAGGACACCACCTCTATGGGCGGCACAGACCAGGGGCTGTGAGACCCTCTCCACCCGCTACAGCAAGCCAGCCGGAAATAGAACTCCCTGCTCGCTTTAAAAGGAATACAAGGGGGCATGTCAGACCCCTCAGGCTGAGGTTACTGGAGGGATAGCAGCCAGTGGTCTTACAAACAGGAAATCACCAGGCAATGGTTTTTCAGCAAGTTCAGCAGGCTAAACAGATAAAGAGTATTCCTGCGCTACCATATACGGGGAAAGGAGAGAAGATCAAGAGAGTGTAAAACTGGGAAAAGCCGCCTACACCAAATGGGGTACAACCTGCCCCTATATGTTAGATAAATAAGTAAAAGTATGGTGCTGCGCTAATCCTTAAAAAACATATGCGGGTATGTGAAGAATCTAAGTAAAATACCAGTGTAAGTGTATCACAATCTTTATAGTGTCTCTGACATATTAATAATAAGATACGTGGTAAATCAACATATGAAAAAAACTTTGTGCAAAATAGTCATAAATAGAATAACAGTATCTGGCTAAAAATTATATATGTACATAGTGCAACTAGGCACACAACAAACAAGCGTACATAAAGTGACTGGTGCTCATAAACAAAATAAAGGTGACAGTTTAACTGGAACCATGTGATATTAAGCAAACAAAGTCCACAAATGAACGTACATGGGAAAGTGATCCACTTAAAACTAATTATAAAGTCCAAAAAATGTGTATGAAAAATGATCCACTTGGAGCTGATTAAAGTGACTGAATACAATGGTGGTGTATATTCTTTCTTCATGCAACACGGCACACAGTGGTGGGCAGTGGCCCCTTACCTAAAGGTAATGGGGTACTCGCATTAGCCAATTTTGGGCATGGCAGCCCTTAACTAGTGGAACCACAGCATCAACCAGTAGTAGGGGCGGCAATAATTAGGTCTTATCCTGGCTTGTCTCCTCTGGGGACATACGTCTCTCCAAGTAGTGTCCCGGGGTCACCGAGATAAAAAATCAAAGGAAGATCCCACAATGGTGTGATATCGTTTGGCACAAAATCAGATTTTATTAAAGCAAATCAAAATACTCACATTAAAAACAATAGTGCTGAGTGGAGATCCGACGAGCGGTGAGCTCGTAACACTAGTCAAACATAGAGTGCCTGTCCTGTGCCTATGCGTGATGTCACGACCCACGTGACTTCATCAGGGGATCCTGATATCGTTTGTGCCAAACGATATCACACCATTGTGGGATCTTCCTTTGATTTTTTATCTCTGTGACCCCGGGACACTACTTGGAGAGCCGTATGTCCCCAGAGGAGACAAGCCAGGATAAGACCTAATTATTGCCGCCCCCACTACTGGTTGATGCTGTGGTTCCACCAGTTAAGGGCTGCCATGCCCAAAATTGGCTAATGCAAGTACCCCATTACCTTCAGGTAAGGGGCCACTGCCCACCACTGTGTGCCGTGTTGCATGAAGAAAGAATATACACCACTAGGGATGAGCCGAACACCCCCCTGTTCGGTTCGCACTAGAACATGCGAACAGGAAAAAAGTTTGTTCGAACACGCGAACACCGTTAAAGTCCATGGGACACGAACATGAATAATCAAAAGTGCTAATTTTAAAGGCTTATATGCAAGTTATTGTCATAAAAAGTGTTTGGGGACCCGGGTCCTGCCCCAGGGGACATGTATCAATGCAAAAAAAAGTTTTAAAAACGGACGTTTTTTTCAGGAGCAGTGATTTTAATAATGCTTAAAGTCAAACAATAAAAGTGTAATATCCCTTTAAATTTCGTAGCTGGGGGGTGTCTATAGTATGCCTGTAAAGGGGCGCATGTTTCCCGTGTTTAGAACAGTCTGACAGCAAAATGACATTTGGAAGGAAAAAACACATTTAAAACTACCCGCGGCTATTGCATTGCCGACAATACACATAGAAGTTCATTGATAAAAACCGCTAGGCTAGTAAACACGAGATGAAGACCCCGAACCAAAATTAAAAAAAACCCCGAACCAAAATTAAAAAAAAAAAAATGACGTGGGGGGGGGGTCCCCCTAAATTCCATACCAGGCCCTTCAGGTCTGGTATGGATATTAAGGGGAACCCCGGCCAAAATTAAAAAAAAAAAATGACGTGGGGTTCCCCCTAAATTCCATACCAGACCCTTCAGGTCTGGTATGGATTTTAAGGGGAACCCCGCGCCAAAAAAAAAAACGGCGTGGGGTTCCCCCAAAAATCCATACCAGACCCTTATCCGAGCACGCAACCTGGCAGGCCGCAGGAAAAGAGGGGGGGACGAGAGTGCGGCCCCCCCCTCCTGAACCGTACCAGGCCACATGCCCTCAACATTGGGAGGGTGCTTTGGGGTAGCCCCCCAAAACACCTTGTCCCCATGTTGATGAAGACAAGGGCCTCATCCCCACAACCGTGGCCGGTGGTTGTGGGGGTCTGCGGGCGGGGGGCTTATCGGAATCTGGAAGCCCCCTTTAACAAGGGGACCCCCAGATCCCGGCCCCCCCCCTGTGTGAAATGGTAAGGGGGTACTTACCCCTACCATTTCACTAAAAAACTGTCAAAATAGTTAAAAATGACAAGAGACAGTTTTTGACAATTCCTTTATTTAAATGCTTCTTCTATCTTCCTTCATCTTCTTCTGGTTCTTCTGGCTCTTCTGGTTCTTCCTCCGGCGTTCTCGTCCAGCATCTTCTCTGCGGCGTCTTCTATCTTCTTCTCCTCGGGCCGCTCCGCACCCATGGCATGAGGGGAGGCTCCCGCTCTTCTCTTCATCTTCTTCTTCATCCTCTTCTCTTCTTCATCTTCTTCATCTTCATCTTCTCTTCTTTTCTTCTGCGGGCCGCTCCGCATCCATGCATGGAGGGAGGCTCCCGCTGTGTGACGGCGTCTCCTCGTCTGACGGTTCTTAAATAACGGGGGGCGGGGCCACCCGGTGACCCCGCCCCCCTCTGACGCACGGGACATGACGGGACTTCCCTGTGGCATTCCCCGTGACGTCACAGGGAAGTCCCGTCAAGTCACCGTGCGTCAGAGGGGGGCGGGGTCACCGGGTGGCCCCGCCCCCCGTTATTTAAGAACCGTCAGACGAGGAGACGCCGTCACACAGCGGGAGCCTCCCTCCATGCATGGATGCGGAGCGGCCCGCAGAAGAAAAGAAGAGAAGATGAAGATGAAGAAGATGAAGAAGAGAAGAGGATGAAGAAGAAGATGAAGAGAAGAGCGGGAGCCTCCCCTCATGCCATGGGTGCGGAGCGGCCCGAGGAGAAGAAGATAGAAGACGCCGCGGAGAAGATGCTGGACGAGAACGCCGGAGGAAGAACCAGAAGAGTCAGAAGAACCAGAAGAAGAAGAAGATGAAGGAAGATAGAAGAAGCATTTAAATAAAGGAATTGTCAAAAACTGTCTCTTGTCATTTTTAACTATTTTGACAGTTTTTTAGTGAAATGGTAGGGGTAAGTACCCCCTTACCATTTCACACAGGGGGGGGGCCGGGATCTGGGGGTCCCCTTGTTAAAGGGGGCTTCCAGATTCCGATAAGCCCCCCGCCCGCAGACCCCCACAACCACCGGCCACGGTTGTGGGGATGAGGCCCTTGTCCTCATCAACATGGGGACAAGGTGTTTTGGGGGGCTACCCCAAAGCACCCTCCCAATGTTGAGGGCATGTGGCCTGGTACGGTTCAGGAGGGGGCGCACTCTCGTTCCCCCCTCTTTTCCTGCGGCCTGCCAGGTTGCGTGCTCGGATAAGGGTCTGGTATGGATTTTTGGGGGAACCCCACGCCGTTTTTTTTTTTTTTTTTGGCGCGGGGTTCCCCTTAAAATCCATACCAGACCTGAAGGGTCTGGTATGGAATTTAGGGGGAACCCCACGTCATTTTTTTTTTTAATTTTGGCCGGGGTTCCCCTTAATATCCATACCAGACCTGAAGGGCCTGGTATGGAATTTAGGGGGACCCCCCCACGTCATTTTTTTTTTTTTTAATTTTGGTTCGGGGTTTCCCTGGGGGGAATTCCCATGCCGTTTTTATCAATGAACTTCTATGTGTATTGTCGGCAATGCAATAGCCGCGGGTAGTTTTAAATGTGTTTTTTCCTTCCAAATGTCATTTTGCTGTCAGACTGTTCTAAACACAGGAAACATGCGCCCCTTTACAGGCATACTATAGACACCCCCCAGGTACGAAATTTAAAGGGATATTACACTTTTATTGTTTGACTTTAAGCATTATTAAAATCACTGCTCCTGAAAAAACGGCCGTTTTTAAAACTTTTTTTTGCATTGATCCATGTCCCCTGGGGCAGGACCCAGGTCCCCAAACACTTTTTATGACAATAACTTGCATATAAGCCTTTAAAATTAGCACTTTTGATTATTCATGTTCGTGTCCCATAGACTTTAACGGTGTTCGCGTGTTCGAGCGAACTTTTTTCCTGTTCGCATGTTCTGGTGCGAACCGAACAGGGGGGTGTTCGGCTCATCCCTAGCCGCGAACACCCCAAATTGTTCACTGTTCGGCGAACTTGCAAAAAGCCAATGTTTGAGTTGAACATGAGTTCGACTCGAACTCGAAGCTCACCCCTATACACCACCATTGTATTCAGTCACTTTAATCAGCTCCAATTGGATCACTTTTCTTGTACAAAGAGTTTAATTGAAGATATATATCAACAGAATAGTACAAAACAGTGATGGATACATCTAGAATTAACAGGTATAAGACTGCCGGTATCCGGCAAGTAGAACTGAGATTCAAAGCTTAAAGCCAGGTCTCAGGCAGCTCAAGGCCGAGGCCAGGCGACATACTAAGGAGAGTCTTCATCTCGTGTTTACTAGCCTAGCGGTAAACTGCAAACACAGAATATTACGTTTGCAAACACTCTTGAACGTTTAAAGTATGCCTAGCGAGATGTTATGGTAATACGTAACATTGCATTAATAATAAAAAAAAAAAAAAACACAAAAAAAAAAAAAAAAACAACAGAAATAATATCTGATTAAATTGATTAACCTCAAAAAAGATAACATATCATTGTATGGAGTAACTTTTTTCCCTTTCTTTTTTCTTTCTCTTTCTTTTCTCTTTCTTTTCATTACCGTAAATATCCAGTCTCTGTAGACTTAAGCCCAAGGGCCTGAATAAGAAGAAGGAGAGAGCAATTGAGAGTGGGGGTAGAGGGGGGTGAGAGAAGAAAAAAAAAAAAAGGGGGGGGAGGACCCTGGGGTGGGGGGGACGGAGGCTCATTATAGGGAAAGAAGCGTTAGGTCAAATCTTGATGGACGATTATGGGTCACCCAGGGTTGCCATAGCCTGAGGAATTTATCATGCGTGTCCGTGGATCACTTTTCATACACATTTTTTGGACTTTATAATTAGTTTTAAGTGGATCACTTTCCCATGCACGTTCATTTGTGGACTTTGTTTGCTTAATATCACATGGTTCCAGTTAAACTGTCACCTTTATTTTGTTTATGAGCACCAGTCACTTTATATACGCTTGTTTGTTGTGTGCCTAATTGCACTATGTACATATATAATTTTTAGCCAGATACTGTTATTTTATTTATGACTATTTTGCACAAAGTTTTTTTCATGTGTTGATTTACCACGTATCTTATTATTAATATGTCAGAGACACTATAAAGATTGTGATACACTTACACTGGTATTTTACTTAGATTTTTCACACACCCGCATATGTTTTTTAAGGATTAGCGCAGCACCATACTTTTACTTAAGTTCAGCAGGCTATTGCAGAGGAAATACAGACCTCAGAAGAACATGGCTGACATAGTTGGTGAAGGTAGGATATCAGCAACGAGAACATGTAAAAAAGTTTTTGCCTGGAGTTCTGCTTTAAGTGTAAACCACTATGATACAAAGCAACAATAAATAAAGATCTGGTGCTACTATAAATTCAATTAATCCAATACCAGAAATAAGTTCATAAACGTATGTGCACATAAAAGTCCAAACAAAATCCAGGTGCCTGACACCACAGAATGGTGAATTCAAATAAACTTTTTATTTATTTCTTCCACCATAAACTCCACCACGTGTGCCAAATAAACGCTGGCTCACCACAAATATTGACCCCCCAGTTAAGGGAAGGTCAAAAGCACTTATTTCGCATTAAGGTTTTTAGCCAGAACAGGCCTGATAATCCACTTTCCAACAGCAATTGCAAATCCTACTTTCTCCAAACACTCAGCCACAAACTGGGAAGAAAGCCAGATACAGTATAACAAATCATTGTGCCGTATTTGTTACATTAAAAGCTTTGCCATAAATTGTATAAACAACTCACTCACATTTAATGGTGCCTTTAGATCAGCACCAGTGTAAACAGCTTTTGTTTTGGAAAGACGTTTCGCCTCTCCACTTGCATGTACCGACATACGTTCCAATAACCGGAAGTTAGGGACTGGATATGACGTCACGCGATACCCAGAAATTCAAAAACAAAACTTTGAAAGATGTCATTGGAGAACAACTGATTTAGATATATTACCCTTTTGAGGCTGCCATACAGTGTCTGGGTAGTCAAAAAGTTCATTCAGGCATGGGCAGAATAACAAGAGGGTCTAAGGGGACATGATCGGGACCAGTTTGCAAGAGAGATTTATGCCATGAAAGGACTAAGGCTGCCACTGGGGTTCCACTTCTGTAAGCATGGGACAACCATCTGTGTGGAAGGTTCTAAAATGTTCATAAGACTCCATACCTGCTCCAACCACACGTATTGCAGTATTGGACTTCTCAATCAATCATTAAACAAAACCAGCTTGGAGGCCAAAAAATTGTAAAACCTTGGCAATTCAAGCCCTCCATTCAACTTGGAGGGCTCCAAGGCTGTTTGTGCCATTCCTGGGCAGGATTTTTTCCAAATAAAGCATGTAATAGAAGAAATTATTTTTGGAAATATATATTTTGGGAGAAAGATGATGGAAGCAAAATATATAGAGACATTTGGAAAGGAAGATCTTTTCTTTTAGATAGTTCTACCATTAAATTAAGAGACTGTTTCTGACAGTTTGTGCAGATATTCTTTGGTTATGCAAACTCATTGTTGCAGCAACTGTCCGGGTGGCTGGTCTCAGAAAATCTTGGAGGTGAAGATGCTGGATGTGGAGGTCCTGGGCTGGTGTGGTTACATATGGTCTGCGGTTGTGAGGCCGGTTGGATGTGCTGTCATATTCTCTAAAACGCCTTTAGAGAGGGCTTACAGTAGAGAAATGAACATTCAGTTCAAGGGCAACAGCTCTGTTGGACATTCCTGCAGTCAGCAGAAAATGAAACAGCTTGTCGTTCAGCATAAAAAAGCAGAACTATCCACACTTCTGGTAAACCCATCCAGGACTAAAGTGCCTATAACCAGGGTTGGAGGTACTTTTCCACCCAAATCTCTCCAAGCCTTCAAATCCTGGGTCCCATATGAGGACGTAACAATCCTCGGCAAACTGCAAGTCAGTTTTTCCCTTTTTTGGCTTGCCCCAGAACATCTCGTCCTGCATGAGTGAGAATCCCTGAGTACTGCCAAGTTGTCGTCTTGTTGTATATATATATATATATATATATATATATATATATATATATATATACATACATATACCAGTGATGGCGAACCTTGGCACCCCAGATGTCCTGGAACTACATTTCCCAGAATGCTCATGCACTCTGCAGTGTAGTGGAACATCATGGAAAATGTAGTTCCAAAACATCTGGGGTGCCAAGGTTCGCCATCACTAATATGGTCTCTGGCCAGAACATCGTAAGTACGATGTCGGCGTGCGTCCTTGCCCCACCCTACGCATTTTGTCATGCGACATCCTCATGGAGTGAGTGGATATATATATAGTGTATAGATAGATAGATAGATAGATAGATAGATAGATAGATAGATAGATAGATAGATAGATAGATAGATAGATAGATAGATAGATACTATATATATATATATATATATATATATATATATATATATATATATATAAAATAAATCTGATTCAGAACATATTCTTATGCTTTCTGTGATATATTGGGGTTTTATGTCATTGTGCTTAACATAATAAAGTCATCATATTATTTGATTCCCTAGAATTTTCTTGAACTGTGGCTTTAGAAAAGCAAAGAATGATGTGAGAGTGATTGAGTGATTTTTACCTTTATACTACTTTATTCTATTCAGTGCTATGTTCTGAAATCACATTTCACATATTTAGCTTTGCTTCATAAGCACTATTCCAGGCAGGCAGGTTCCTTTTCAGTTCTCATTTATGTATTATTATTCTAAGACAACGTTAGGATACACTTCTGTCAAATGAGAGTTAGTGTAGCTGATGAACATACACATTCAGCTATGAAGAAAAAAGATTTGAAATCTTTGGAATTTTAAGGATTTCTGCATAAATAGTTCCTAACATTAGATGAAGTCTTCATCTGAGCCATAATAATACATAAAGACAGTCTTAGAAAAAAAAGACCCAGAACATGTTGTCTTGACATATTTTTTTGCATAAATGGTTTAAATAGTTAAGGTAAGTAAAAGAAAAGTATATTAACCGTTAAGATAGTGACACCTTGAAAAGAAGATAATTACAGTCAGGTGTTCCAATGAAAGACGCAAGTGTTTCAGTTATAACAGAAATTGGGCTAAGCAAAGACAGACAGATGACTACCCATAAGTGTTTCACCAAAGTTTATAATAGTGTAACTCAACCCTCAAATTTTCCACTTGCATTTGGCGAGTGGAAATAATCTGAGGGTGAGTGTTCCAGCTCGGGTGGGGGGTGGGTCCAATAAATTATATTGTGGGGTGTGACAGTGCTGAGGCCAAATGGAAGGAATGTGACTGCAGTCTGGTCTCTGCTGGCTCTGCACACTGACACTGCACGGACAAGTGACAACTAGCAATGGGACAGCTGGGCTTGGCATTCGGGCGGCCGCAGCAGCACCTTTTGTTCTTGACTGGCTGTCACTTGTCCTGACTCCTGAGTGAATGTGAATGCTATTTTCTCTGCTGAATGTCGCCGGCTCTGCCTCCATGGTCCACCCACTGCCCAGCCAGGACTCCATTACTGGGAGCGGTTTGAGTGCACAGTGAACTGTGCTGCCTTAGTAGCTGCATGTGCCAATCCTGCAGTGTCAGTCAATATCTCACTCACACAAGTTCTGTGAGTGAGATATTGGAGACAGGATTCAGCACAGTCCCCCAGGGTGCTGAAGACCCCTTGCATAGTGACCAATCCTTGCTGTGCCTATGCTAGCAGCCCTTGATGTGCACACACACACACTCACACAAAGCATAGTGCTACATAGGTGTGTGTGCAGCTGCAGCAGGTGAAAACTTCACTTGGAGGACACTAGAGACTGCAAAATCGATCCACTGTCCAAACATCCCCTCAACTTGACAAATGCCTATGTCCCGCCCCTTTGCTGGTTTGAGTCTCGTACTGTAAAAGACTGCCACTCCTCTGAAAAGCAAGTCATGAAGCAAAGCATTGTGGCTCTAGCACATGTACACCCCCAGCTGCTGCCTTGTCAGCAAAGCCCTGGGTCGTACTGGTGCAGTTTTGAAATCGCGCTACTTCAGCACCATTTAAAAGCCGCAGATCAGTGCAATTTGCACTGCCAATTTCATTGCAGCTTGCGACTTAATTTAACAGAATTCTATGTAAGTCGCAAAGAAATCAGAAAAAAAGTAGTGCAGGAACCTTATTCATAATCAATGCAACATGAGTCGCAGCGATATGAATGCTTCCATTGCCAGCCATGGGGAGCTCACTTCTCAACCCTGCACTGGGTACATAGCACACTTCTCAACCCTGCACTCGGTACATAGTGCACCTCTCAACCCTGCGGTCTGTAAGTAGCGCACCCCTCAACCCTGCACTCTGTAAATATAGCACATTTACTTATCAAGGCAGTAATGATGTGTACATTGCCTATAGTAGCCAATCATATTTTATCCTTATTTTATTTATCACAGTCAGATCAATGAAATAGGCTTTACGTTAATATTGTTAAAGCTGTTGTTAATATTTTTTTTTTCTGTAGCATAATTCTGCATTATACATTTAACAGTGTAATTTCAAAAGATAATTTACGAGGGTGTGTTTAGGGGCAGAATTAGGGGCAGGGCAGGATAGGGGTTGGGTGGGGTAACTGGTGCCGAGTAACTCTTAAGGCGTGGATAGTAGCTTAGGACTTGAAATTTTGAGCCCTGGTGTAACTCAACTGATGAACTGAAAAGCCCAACAAGCAGTTAAAACCTTTACTACCCCAAGCACTTCAAAGGGAAAAGACCAAGTTGTGGAAAGATTTTCCATCAATTCCAGAAATCTGATCAAGCTGTTTAAGTAACACAGTCCAACAATCTACATTTGTACCCAAAAATTGAACAATACTGTTGAGGTGATTCGCATAATAGATGTAAAAATGGGATAAAAATACTTTTACTGTTATTTACTATTTATGGAACTTATGAACTTATGGAACATGCAATATTTTTCCCATTGTCATCTAAAGAACTTAAATATCATCAAATTGCACCAAAAACTAACGAAAAGAATTCAAAGAAGGATATAAATTGGTTTTGTTTGAATTTTCTTTAGACAACAGGAAACAAGGTCAAATAGCATCTGGAAAGTATACAGATTATAAGAAATATTTTGCTGATACTGTATGTGTTAAGAAACATCAAACAGCAGGAAAATACACAGTCTCTACTTTTTAAGGTGCTATTTTCCTTGGTAAAATTTGCTACCAGTAGCATCATCATCATCCATTATTATTACTGTATTTATTGGCATATAACACTCACTTTTTCACCATGAAAATCGGGTGCAAATAGTGTGTGCGTGTTATACGCCAATACTTCAGTTTTAGCTGCCTCGGAGGGGACAGGGAGGGGGGGCAGGACAAGCACCGTCAGATTACATAAAGCGAGAATCTCCTGTTTACTTGGCGGCCTCTGTAATAGGAACTCCCGTCTCCTGGGCCTCCATTGGACCACTGTTCTGTCTGTCATAGGAGATTCTCACTGTATGTAATCTGTCAGTGCTCATCCCACCCCCCTCCCTGTCCGCTCTGGGCTGCAGATGGGCATCGATCAGGCTGCATTGATTGCAATGGTGAGGCTGCATTGATGTGGACTGATGAGGCTGCATTGATGGCACTTGTGAGGCTGCAGATGGGCATTGATCAGGCTGCATTGATTGCAATGGTGAGGCTGCAGATGGGCACTGACCCTTATTTTGCTTCAAAGATCCTTATTTAAAATTTAAGTTTTTTTCCTGAAACTTCCCTCTTAAAATGAATGTGCGTGTTATACGCCTGTGCGTGTTATATGCCGATAAATACGGTATTTACTACTCTCCTATTTTTGCTACTATTTTAGGCTCTCTGATCTGCCTCTTAGTCTGGTTTCCCCCTTGTGGTTGTTTTCCTGGCTGTTCGGCATTCAGGCACTAATGGGGGACATATGGTCCCTATTTAGGAGCAACCTATCAGCCTCTGAAGCAGGGTTATTTCTTCCCCCATCCCCCTTTTATATATCAGAGGCATCTTAGTTGAGGGTTTCGTATCCAGAGGGATTGAACTCAAATAGGTGTACACCTAGTGAGTCAATCAAGCTTTGTGGTATAATATACCCAGGGGATATCAGGTTCACAATCTGGGTCTGACCTCCAGATGGACCTCCAGATGGATATAAGGTGTGAGTGGGATCCGTTGATTTGGGCAATCAGCCCCACCAGAGGGATTGAACTCAAATAGGTGTACACCTAGTGAGTCAATCAAGCTTTGTGGTATAATATACCAAGGGGATATCAGGTTCACAATTGTGAACCTGATGTCCAAGGGCATATCAGGTTCGCAATCCGGCTTTGACCTCCAGATGGATCTCCAGATAGATATAAGGTGTGAGTGGGATCAGTTGATTTGGGCAATGAGCCCCACCATTAAGAGAAGAAAAAAGGCATATAGGGACCCCAGATGATGACTTTTAAGTCGAAACGCGTTGAAACAAGAAACTATGCTAAGACCACTGTTACCTTTTATCTAAGCGCTTTTTTTTACTGCTATAAACATGAGTGTATTTCCTTTGCTTTTTTATATATTAAACATTTTTCATACAGAACAATATGCCTTCCTTCTTCTCTTAATAGTGGGGCTGATTGCCCAAATCAACTGAATCCACTCACACCTTATATCCATCTGGAGGTCCATCTGGAGGTCCTTCCCTGGACTGTGAACCTGATACCCCCTTGGTATATTATACCACAAAACTTGATTGAAGTTGAGGATTGTCATCATACCTTATGTACACATATGAAGTTGAAGACTGTCACCACATCTTATGCACATATATGAGGTTGAAGATCATCACTGACCTTTTTTGGACATTGCACTTTGAAGTTTTCTTTTTTATAGACATTTTATGTTTTACTAGAGGACTTTTTTTGATGCACCTGTGCACATCATCAAGTTTATTCATATTGCTTGTTATGATTTAATGATTGCTTAGCGCTGCACATTCTATCTATTAGTATGCATTTGTTACATCTGAAGTTCACACTGAGAGATCTATTTAGAAAGACACTAGGGTTTATTTACTAAAGGCAAGTAGATTGTGCACTTTGCAAGTGCAGTTGCTCCAAAGCTTAGTAAATGATCACCCAATCATGTGCAAGCAAATATGCAGTTTTTTTATTTTCCTTGCATGTGATTGGGTATTCTTTGCAAAGTGAAGTTTTACCTCATTTACTAAGCTCTAGAGCAACTGCACTTGCAAAGTGCACAGTCTATAGTATGTGCCTTTAGTAAATCAACCCTGCAGTCTGGTAAGTTGAGGATATGATTTGGATGCCTGTTTAATGTTTTGTGAAGAGGTGCACTTCCATCGCTTCTTAATCTGTTTGGGTTTTTCTGCTCCACACGTTTTGCCTGCTGTACCCCCTCTATGTATCTACTTTTTGATTTAGCATCCTGATTAGCAAGGGAATGCTAATAGCTTGGTAGGGGAATAACATTGTAGGCATTGTAGGATATTTTGTACTGTAGCCATGCATCCGGTGTGTAACTTGGTATCTGGGGCTTTGATGGCTATAACTAGTTTCTTGTCTATATTGGTGTCTACTTTTTAGATTCAAGTATTCCTTGGAACATTATACTTTCAAGGTCATGCTGGGTGATATCGTTTGGGTGTGGCGGTTAATAGATATTACCTGGAAAAACTTGCTACAGTAGTGTTTTATTATCCATTAATTATTATTATTTACTATGCTCCTGTTTTTGCTCCTATTTTAGGCTCCTTGATCTGCCTCTCAGCCTGGGTTCCCTTTTGTGGCCTTTGTGGACACATATCTGGCCCATTTGTGGCTTTATATGCTACTCACCGCATTGTAAGATTCTTTTAGTGGTGACTTCTGGTCCATTGAGGTTCTTTTATGCATGTGTTTGGCTGGTTAAGCATGTATTGGTACAGCATTTGAGATATCAGGCTGCAATGTACATGCATTGTTTTTTTCACACTGTTATTTATACTGTATGTCGACATTAATTGTGACTACTCCACAGATACAAGAGTCTCTTCACACCCCTGAGGAAGAGGGAAAATAAGTATCCTCATAGCATGTTGGATGTTTTATCTCCATTGAGGTAACTGTATACATGATACATCATTGTTATACTTTCCTACTGTAGCTACTGTACCGCATTGGTCCAGCACAGGGTAACTCATCACTCAGAACTCGGAAGAACATTGAGTTTGTCACTCAATTGGCAAACTCATCTTGGGCTCCACATTCAAAGAACAAACTGCCATTTGATCTTAAGGTGATAGGAGATATTTACTCCAAAGGAATTGTGAATTCAAAGTTTGCAAGGAAGATAATGTTGCTGAAGTTCAGATACGGAACACAAAAAATATCGCAAAAGGTTTCAAACAACATAGCGTGTCTCTCCACTTTAGGCAATGTCATGCATGAGTGAGCCTATTGGCTTATGATGGTATCCGGACTCTTATGAGGATCTGTTTATGTGGAAGGATTATTCCAGTGCCTGTTTTGCCAATCAGTAAAATGATGGGCAAATATTGTCAGAGTGTTGAACCAAAAGCAGAGTGGGTGTTACTAAATCACTGTGGTAAAGTGGATCTTAAAAATAAGAAGCACCTTGAGATTTTAACACTGTGTGCCTTTAGCAGGGCTTTTTTTCAGGGGGAACTTGGTGGAACTCAGTTCCACCACCTCTGGCTCAGACCCTTTGATGCCTGCTCACCACAATCACTTGTAAACACAGAAGTCTGGTTTCTGTGTTTACAAGTGACAGCTCTGCACTCTGTATGTAATGCAATCCTGGTATTTAATGCCCCTTTAAGACCCTCCTACTGTTTTCGTTACATTTGACTGAACACACCCACTATTTGATGTGATTTGGGGGGGAGTGTAGGGGAGGGGTTTTGTGGGGTCGTGGTTAAGTTCAAGCACCTATTGTTTCAGAAAAAAAGCCCTTGCCTTTAGAAAAGGAAACTTTTCATCTGCGTGATTTCCTATTATCAATTTGTGTGGGACTGTATTTACATATTTTTTCACTATTAAGGTGGACTGATTTTTTTCACTTGTCACTGCGTGATATTATTATTATATGCATGATAGCACTGCCTGGAGGAAACAAGTAATCTTATGTGCTTTTTCTTTTTTGTATGTTAATTTTAATGGGATAGTAGCAGCTTTTATGTGATTTGAATAATCTTTAAAAGGTGAAGGATTCCTCCTAAACGCAGTAGTAGTGTGGAATATTACTCATATTGTGTAATTTTGTGTAACACAAAATATATTGTGTAACAACTTGTGCTCCTTCAAGTTGGAATATTCTATTGATTTGGATCGGATCTACATCCACCGCATGTCGGTACAAGCTCGTTTGACTCACGGCTAATGGCCTGTGAGTCCACCACCGTCGGTAAGAGTACCTCATCTCTCTCCACATTTTATGCATAAATATGAAGGCATCATTTAGAATGTTGGTCCAGTATCAAGAAGCAATATAGAGACACAGATGGAATAATACTATTATATATTTATATATTTATCTGTATGAATTCTCTTTGCAGATATATTAACATGGACTATATGTGTTAAAACACTCCTATTTGTATTATTGCCTTCGATTGCCTTTGATATTTCTTTTTGAATCATAGGCACTTTATTACATTGTTCTAATTATCACTATTATTCGGGTTTTCATTTATATGTTACTAAGTGACCATTTATGTTAGCTTGAGAGAGTTAACTTATAGGCGGTGGATGTCCCTTTTTCTATTCACACACGTTTTCACTAACCTTTAGGATCTATGCGATTTTGTGTGCCCCACGATCCTCTATATATTTCTGTGCTGTCTTAGTGGATCACACCCATACACTACTATGCTTATTTAGAGCACGTTTTTTTATTTTTCCTTTATTGAATACTTTATTTGTATGTGTGCAATTTTCTGCGACTTTGAGTTACATTTTTGCCTATAGTTGCATTTCACATTTTTATTATATGTGTGATTTTTAATTCAGACATAGTTGCATTTTTGCAATTAGATATATGTTTTTTTATCACATATACACTGTTTTATTCACTCCAAATCCCAGAGTGTTACATTATCGTCCAAGGCACAATTTACATTCAGACTCATATTCTGACATGCTTTTGTGAATTATATACATCACTAGCACTACACTTTTATTTACATTTCACCATACAATTAGTCTGATTGTTGTGTTGGCTGCTCACTTTTAGGGTAGGCGCAGTATTATCACTATATTTTTGAACCTGTATGATGTCTAGACTTGTGCACCTCGCTAGAAGTCTTCCGTTGGGTAGGGGTTAACCACCACTGGGGGTTTTCTTTGATTACCTACAAAAATGTGAAAACTGCCTCTCTAAATGTAAAACAGATTTGCCCTGTTTTCCTGGACCTGACTAAAACAAATTTTCCCAAATCGTCTTTCAGGACAGTCCATGAGATATAGGCACTTCCTCCAACAGGTACAGAAAATACATCACCAAAAACACTCCCCTCTTCTGAAATTTTTTTTGTGTTTCCTCTGGACAGAGGAGATGCATCACCTGAAACCTGGGTGAGGGAGGCCTCTGTTTCTCTGGCTATTCTTTTCTTATACCCACTACTTTACCTACCTGGCCCACTGGGAGCAGCTAGTAAGATTTTCTGCAATATTGCGACCTCGGACCCCTCCTCAGTATGGGAAGGAGGAAGCTTGGTGCCCTTTCTCCTTCTGTGCCTGGAAAAGGTCTTGTCTGGAATTGACACACCACATTGACAGCGACCAGCATGGGCAGCGTTGGTTCTCAGTCCAGGTGTCAGTTCGTGCACTGTCTGTACTTTAGAACACTTTGGTGGGGACACACATGGTAGCTGTGTTGGTTTGTGGCCTGGCTGTGTTCCTGTTTGACCAGATGATGCAATGGCATTAATCCTGGGTGGGGTGAAGTCTTTTCAAGGTGCCGGAGGCTCTGGTTCCAAGCCTCATTTTCAGCACAGGGGAAGGGCTGGCTGGTGCCTTAATGGCGGTTCCCTTCACCAGAGGCTGTCAGGACGCTAAAGGTAGAGGAGCTAATACTGCATTATGGATTCTTCAATGAAGACTACAGCTCAGGCGGATACTTGGCCCCAGCAGGACACAGGTAAACTATAGGTTTCTGTACCTACCTACAGTCACTTGTGTTTGCTTCTAGGTTTTCACCTAGCCTGTAATCTTTCACCTCAGGCCCCTGGGTGTTGGGCTTAAAGTGACGTGGCCCTGTTGGGCTCTCCCTGATAATTATTTCTGTGAGTATGGTTGTTAATGCCCTCGCAGTAAGGGAGCACAGCAGATTACATTTTTAAGGGTTATTGTCCCTAGAAGAAGTGGATGTCCTTTTTAGGGCTATCTAGTAGGCCTGACATTCAGGGGAAAGTGTCTATGTTTTTGCATGCTTGATTTTCTAATCACTAGTCTATGTTTGCAATCCACTCTAGGCTCACAGATCATACTAATTAGCCTTAATTGTTTCTATTATCTGTTACCTGGGTGTGGCTGCCTCACATGTGTTTGGCTTGCCTGCCTACACATGTTACAATCTGCAGTCTGTTAACACAACTCAGCTGGCAGAAGTTTAATCTCTACCTCTCTCACAGAGCCTTCTATTTCCACTAGAGCACAGCTGAGAGAATTAATTGTAATTTTCTCAGCTCATGATGGAGGACTTGTTACCTGGTATACTAAGCCTTCACTCACTTGGGACTATAAAAGCCTCAGTGGTTGTGGGGCTTATCTTTGCAATATTTGTTCTCTGCGATAGAGGTCTGTCTCAGGGTAAATTTACAACCTTAGCACAAGTCTGTGTTTTGGGCCAAAGTTTTCATGTTGTACTTTACATTGTGGGCCTGATATGCAGTAACCATTTTGTGCAACTGGTTTTGCTTGTGGAGTTGCATTATGTTTGCATGGGACTCATATGCTTATACTCTTGCCAGGACCTTAAGTTGTTCAGGTCCAGTGTTTATTTATACATCCTGCTGTTGTTTTTCACCTCTGCTTACTGCCACCTGTAACCTCTAGAGGTACTCCAAAGGTTGTATGTTTCTCTGGAAAATCTTTTATAGCTAAGACCTCTCACATTTTTTTTTCCATGGTCTCAAGTTGGAGGATTCACATTCCTTGTCCACTTGTGGATGAGTCCTCAAGATTCATTGACCTTACATAGGATTTGGTGGTTGTATTTACTGTCTGTCTGGTTGTATTTCCTTTAAATATCGTGCCTGGGGGGTGTCTATAGTATGCCTGTAAAGTGGCGCAGTGTTTAGAACAGTACCACAGCAAAATTACATTTCTAAAGGAAGAAAAGTAATTTAAAACTGATTGCGGCTGTAGTGAATTGTTGGGTCTTGGCAATATAGATAAAACTCATTGAACAAAAACAGCATGGGTTCCCCCCCAGTCCATTACCAAGCTCTTTGGGTCTGGTATGAATATTAAGGATATTAAATGCACTGATTCTCTATAGTAACATCTCTACTGCACTGTTTACACTCTCCTCTTCCACCTAATGCTAGAAAGAGTAAGATGAGAATTCACCTTTTTTTTACAACAGTAGAAAGTTGGAACCTGTCAGGAGTCTGCACAGGAGATGGTCAGATATATGTAGCTACACAAGGAAACTGGGGCCCAACAATGTATAATGAAGTAAATGCATTAACAGCAAGCAAAAAGACTTGCACACACCAGCAAATAGTGAACATACATAACAAGTGACACACAACCAAAAATGCCTAAGTACAGTAACAGAAACCTAGCAAACTAACTATATACAATATAAAGAAATATGTACAATATGGGAAGCAAGGGTAACAGGGGCAATGCAAGAAAAAGAGGGGAATGCAAGAAAAAGAGGGGAATCAAGACTGGGTACAGGAACAAGGAACAGGAGTAAAGCAGCAGGGTACAGGATGCAAGGCTAGCTCAGGAGAAGGATAAGGATATGGCAGCAAGCATGGCAATCAAAACACTGATGCAAGTTGCAGTAGCAGAGGTGGGACTTAAGTACCCTCCCAGCAGTCGGGGCCAGGTGGAACTGATTGCAGGAACCCACTAGCTGCTGGAAGACACCCGCTGATGGCCACTGGAACTACAGCTTTCAGCCCAGAGACCCACAGTGCCATCAGTAGGCAAACCAGGTCCTGACAGAACCTCTCCATGTTGCAATATGAAGGATGCCTGTTAACAAGGAAGTTCTATTTCTCATGGATATCCCCTTTAACCACTTACTGCCTGGCCTAACATTCTTCATGCACACCCTAGGGCCTGTGCGGTGGTGCAATCTGTCACTGTTCATAGCCATTGCTTGCTATTGCGATCTATGTGATTGGTCACAGTGATCACATAGTACAGGGCAAATTACAGCAGACCAGTACCATGTGATAGCTGTGGCCAATCACAGCTATCACAATAGTAAACAATGGTACATGACTGGATGCCATTCACAGTGTAAAATGATTGCTTATACAGTGTTCATCACTGCAATAAGCAATCATGGTTTTAAAAAAAAAAACTCTCCGGGGCAGTATAGGGTCACTATGGTGACCCTGTACTGCTCTTGCAACAGTATGTAAAAAAGAATTGTAAAAAGGTCGCAGGTACGCTTTTGCATTTTTTTTTGGTCTTGCCCATTACTACAGCTATTTTAGAAGGAGATCAGACTGATCACCCAGCAATGTACAGACTTTAGTGTTCCTGATCACCTGGAATTCTTCCTTCTGCACCACTCTTTAATTTTTTGGTATTTTTTCATTTATATAGAAAATTAAAAAAAAGCCAGTGGGGATTAAATATCACCAAAAGAAAGCTGTATCTATCTCAAAAAAATTATCAAAATTTAATTTGAGTACAGTGTTGCATGATTGAGTAATTGTCATTCAAATTGTGAGAGCACAGAAAGCTGGAAATTGGCTGGGGCAGGAAGGGGGTGAAAGTGTATGGTATTGAAGTGGTTAAATCAATCAAGATATTTAAAATCACCCTTTAGGAACAGGTCATGTATGCTCTCAGCCCTTCTGTTTTTGAGAACATGAATGCCCTGGTGCCTTTTAATTGGCCTCCACAGCACTATGTAAGCTTTGTCAAGTTGGTTTG